>NC_072406.2:44633653-45245000 GCF_028858775.2 Pan troglodytes | reverse complement strand
ACTCTTGACTTTAAGAATTCCTTGTCTCTAAAGGGTAAACTTCCAATTTGCATAACTTTTTGTTTATTCTGTTCTATATTCTTTAAGGAGAAAATACAAAAAGCTGCCTTTTTCTAGTGACTGATCAGAGTGACTAAAATGTAAACAGTAAATTACTGGCTTAAATGTACTCAAGAATAATTAGGATTAAAATTTCTGAAATCCAACAGATAGAACAAGGCCTGGGTCCCCAAAATCTGCTTAGTATACCTGCTGTCCACAGGCACATTTATAAATGGCTTGGGGAACAATGAAATGAGTCTTGCGTTGGGGTTCATAAGTGACAAGCACTTCCATGTAGCATTTATCCTCTTATTCGACCAGACTAACTCTGAGATGCAGAAAAAATACAAATTAGTTTTATGTCCATTTTAAAATAAGGGCATTTAGCTAAAACTGGCGTTTTTGGCCTCTAAAATTTCCATTTTTCCATATACTTCCCCACCAATGTTGTAATAGCCCAAAGTGACCTGATACAAAAGAGTAATTTAAACACTTAGGGAAAATGAGAGATAAGTTATCGGGAAACCTTGACAACTAGTCTAATAACTATCACTTACGGAGTATTTAACAGACCCTGTGCATAGTCATTATCTCATTTAATCCTCACAAGAACCCTTTTAAGCAGATTCTAGGATTATCAGGATTATCACCATAACTGTAGGTGGGTTTCAGTCAAGGTCAGATAGTGATTGGCGGTCTAGGATTCAAATGCATATCTGCCAGACACCAAAGGTGCTATTAGCCCACCACTCCTATGTGGAGAAGCCTGGAAACAGGTTTGAGCATAGCTTCCTTGGTAACCTGCATTCCTATTGTGTTCCTAAAGAAATTGGTCCTGTTAATTCTGTTACTCCTGGCATTGTTATACCTTTGTCCATTTCATGAGAAGTCCAGAAAACGTCCCAAATGTGTGACTTTTTGCCCTAGATATAAATTTTTTTTTCCAGAAGAACTATGTAAACTGTTTTCTGAACTCCAAATTTAGAAGGTTTTTTCCATGAATTTTTTTTTCTTTTTTAAAATGGAGTTTGGCTCTGTTGCCCAGGCTAAAAAGTGCAGTGGTGCAATCTCGGCTCGCTGCAACCTTCACCTCCCGGGTTCAAGCGATTCTCCTGCCTCAGCCTCCCGAGTAGCTAGGATTACAGGCACGTGTCACCACACCCGGCTAATTTTTGTATTTTTAGTAGAGACGGGGTTTCACCATGTTAGTCAGGCTCATCTCGAACTCCTGACTTCAGGTGATCCAGCCGCCTCGGCCTCCCAGTGTGCTGGGATTACAGGCATGAGCCACCGTGCCCGGCCTTTTTCATGAATATTAATGCATAATATGTTACAGATAGGTAGGCAGAGGGCTTCACAGCCCTGACTAATGCTCAGCAGAGCAGATCTACTTTTGTCTATGTTATATGTTGGTGTTCCATGTGAGAATTCTTTCAACAAGTGTTCCACAATTTTTTTAAAGTTTGAAATAGCAGCAATAGATGAATGAATAGACAAACAGCACATTGATTCAACAAATATTTATTAACTATGTCATGTGCTATTGTAGATGTGTAAAGGTGTGATCAAATGACCACTGAGGTCCAGGCAGCTATGGTTCAAATCCTGGCTGTGTCGCTGGCTAGCTGTGTGATTTCACATTTAAGTCACTTGCCTTCCCTAAACTTAAGTGTCTAAAATGGGGAGAAAAATAGTACTTACATTGTTCATTGTTGACAGAATTAAATGTTATATGCAAGTACAGTATTCACTCGCTCCAATGTTTAGAGGGAAAAAAAAGATAAAGTACACAATGCCTTCGACTAAAAAGGACTGAATTTTTTTTTCCTTTTTTTTTGAGACTCACTCTGTCACCCAGGCTGGAGTGCAGTGGCATGATCTCGGCTCACTGCAGCCTCCTCCTCCCAGGTTCAAGCGATTCTCGTGCCTCAGCCTCTTGAGTAGCTGGGATTACAGGCAAGTGCCACCACGCCCAGCTAATTTTTGTATTTTTAGTAGAGGTGGGGTTTCACCATGTTGGCCAGGCTGGTCTCGAATGCCTGACCTTGTGATCCGCCCGCCTCGGCCTCCCAAAGTGCTGGGATTATAGGCTTGAGCCACCATGCCTGGCCAGCACTGAATTTTATGCTGTTAAGATGACGCATTCAGATAGGCATTTGGGAAATAATTCACAGCTTGGTATTTTTTCTGGTTTTCCAGTTTTTTGCCAAATAAGTTACAGACACATATACCCTTCATTTCCTGTTCTATTACGATGAGAAATTGACTCAGTTCACTGTGGCCTCAATTGCAAAAGACATGCAAAGTTTAGCCAAGATATACTGGAGCCCACTCACATTGGCTCATGAGAATCAGCTGTCAACGTTTTCAGGAATTTAATGAACGGCTTGCTAAACAATTATTATTTTTTATATAAACTTGCAGTTAAATATATAAAAGTGCCGGGCAAGTGGCTCATGCCTGTAATCCTGTAATCCCAGCACTTTGGGAGGCCATGGCGAGCGGATCATCTGAGGTCAGGAGTTCAACACCAGCCTGGCTACATGGTGAAACCCCATCTCTACTAAAAATACAAAAATTAGCCAGGCATGGTGGTGTACACCTGTAATCCCAACTATTCAGGAGGCTGAGGCAGGAGAATCGCTTAAACCCAGGAGGCAAAAGTTGCAGTGAGCCAAGATTGTGCCACTGCACTCCAGCCTGGGTGACAGAGCAAGATCCCATCTAAAAAAAATTATATATATGTATATATGCAAAGATAATACAAGAAAATAAAACTACAGACCAATATCCGTGGTGTGAGTATTGATGTAAGATTTGTTACCCAGAAAAAAAAACAGGGTTCGTCCACCTGGTGAGTAACAGACAACTCCCCATGAGAGTGTGGGTTTTGATCAATATGAGTTTTATTACTTGGCACACATAAAGAGAGCACTGGGCACATTCTCCAAAGTGTCTCCCTGAGGGAAAGTGACAGGAGGGTTTGATGGGTGATGGAGATGGGAGAGGATGCATCATTGCACATAGAGGAGGGGGTCCCAGTTGTGCAGATGCAGTGAGTCATTATGCCAGCACATAAGTCATGTATTATGGTAATGAAGTGATAGCTCCTCCCAGGGTGTGTCCAGAGTTTAGCATGGTAATAAAAGTTCACTGGGGTTCATCTATTAAGTTGCTGGGGTCTGTCAGAAGCTGTGTTAAACTAACTAGGTGACCACATTCCACACAGGGTTTGGGGAAAAAATAACAGGCTGATTGCTCAAGTTGATTAAATTCCTATAGTCCCTGGAGATGCTCCCTCCTGTCTTCTTACATGTCTTTTTTTTTTTTTTGAGGTGAAGCCTCCCTCTGTCACCCAAGGGCTGGGGTCCAGTGGTTCAGTCTCGGCTCACTACAGCCTCCACCTCCCAGACTGAAGCAATTCTCCTGCTTCAGCCTCCTGAGTAGCTGGGACTACAGGCACACACCACCACGCCCAGCTAATTTTTGTAGTTTTAGTAGAGACTGGGTTTCACCATGTTGACCAAGCTGGTCTCGAACTCCTGACCTCAAGTGATCCGCCCACCTTGGTCTACAGACGTGAGCCACCACGCCCAGCCTGCTTACAATGTTTTTAACAAAATACCAGCAAACAGAATTCAGGAGCACATTAAGAGGATTATACAAGATAACCATGTGGGATTTATTGCCAGAACGCAAGGATGGTTCAACATACGAAAATCAATCAATGTAATATACATCATTAACAGAATGATAGAAAAAAACGCACACAATCTTCTCAACTAATGCAGAATTGGACAAAATTCAATACCCTTCATGAGAAAAACACTCAACAAACTAGGAACAGAGGGAAACTACCACAGCATAATGAAGATGTGATAATCAGAAATGTATATATTTGTTCTCTGTCCCTGGTTCAAAAACCTTGGAATTTCCCCAGTGATAGGGGTGAGAGGAGCATCTCTTGTTATTCATAGCCAGCCCCTTTCAACAATACCTGTGTTTATGCTAATAAGGTGACTGTTCGTGGGCCCTTAAATAGCTCCAGGATGGGGACTGGTTGCCAGAGGAACCAACCATGTGACTAGGGGACTGGAACTTTCAGTCTGACCCCCAGACTTGAGGGAAGTGAAGAGGGGCTAGAGATTGGGTTCAATTACCAATGGCCAATGATCTCATCAATCATGCCTACTTAATGGAACCTCCATAAAACTCCCTAAATACCAGGGCTCAGAGAGCTTCTGGATTGGTGAACACATCGAGGTGCTAGGAGGGTGGCATGCCCAGAGAAGGTATAGAAGCTCAGCACCACCAGGCCGGGAGCAGTGGCTCATGCCTGTAATCCCAGCACTTTGTGAGGCCAAGGCGGGCGGATCATCTGAGGTCAGGAGTTTGAGACCACCCTGACCAACATGGAGAAACCCCACCTCTCCTAAAAATGCAAAATTAGCCGAGCTTGGTGGCATGTGCCTGTAATCCCTGCTACTCAGGAGGCTGAGACAGGAGAATCACTTGAACCCGGGAGGCGGAGGTTGCAGTGAGCTGAGATTGCACCACTGCACTCCAGCCTGGGCAACAAGAGTGAAACTCCGTCTCAAAAAAAAAAAAAAAGAAGCTCAGCACCACCAACCCCATCCCATCCCTATTTCTTGTCTTATGCATCTTTTCCATTTGGCTGTTTCTGAGTTGTATCCTTTATAATAAACTGGTAACAGTAAAGCCATTTCTTGAGTTTTGTGAGCTATTGTAGCAAACTATCAAACCTGAATGTGGGTGGATGGTCATAGGAACTCCCAATTTATACCCAGTTACAGTTAGTCAGAAGTACAGGTGGCAACCTGGGACTTGTGACTGGTGTCTGGAGTGAGGGTGGTCTTGTAGGACTGAGCCCTTAGCCTATATGGTTTACACTAACTTGAGGCAGTGTCTGCATTGAATTGTAGGACACCCAGTTGGTGTCCAGAGGGTTGGAAAACTAGTTGCTGGTGTGGAAAAACTCCATATATTTAGTGTAGGAAGTGTTCTGGTGAAAACTCTTCATTGACACATATGAAAACCCCACAGCTAACATTATACTCAATGGTAAAAGAGTAAAAAGTTTTCATCTAAGATCGGGAACAAGACAAGGATACCCATCGTCACCACTTTCATTCAACACAATACTACTACCTGCTTTCAGGTAGCAGTCCCAGTGAGAGCAATTAGGCAAGAAACAGAAATAAAACTCATCTAAATCAGAAAGGAAGAAGTAAAATTATCTCTTCATATAACATGATCTTATATGTAGAAAACCCTGAAGACTACACACACACACACACACACACACGCACATACACACACACAAACCTGTTAGAAATAATAGATTCAGCAGGCCGGGCACGGTGGCTCACACCTGTAATCCCAGCATTTTGGGAGGCTGAGGCGGGCAGATCAACTTAGGTCAGGAGTTCAAGACCAGCCTGTCTAACATGGCAAAACTCTGTCTCTGCTAAAAATACAAAAATTGGCCAGGCGCAATGGTGGGTGCCTGTAATCCCAGCTACTTGGGAAGCTGACGCAGGGAGAGTTGCTTGAACCCGGAAGGCGGAGGTTGCAGTGAGCTGAGATCGGGCCACTGCACTCCAGCCTGAGCAACAGAGCGAAAGAAAGAAAAGAAAGAAAGAAAGAAAGAGAGAGAGAGTTATAATAGCACCAACAAGAATAAAATACTTAGGAATGCACTTAAACAAGGAGATGAAAGATTTATACACAGAAAACTACAAAACATGGCTGAAGAAAATCAAGACACAAATAAATGGAAAGACATCTTGTGTTCATGGATAGGAAGACTTATTATTGTTAAGATATCAACACTACCCAACATGATCTACAGATTTAATGCAACCCTTATCAAAATTACTACAGCAATTTTTGCAGAAATAGAAAAACTCTTCCTAAATGTCAAGGGATCCTGCGTAGCCAAAACAATCTTGAGAAAGAACGATGCTGGAGGGCTCACACTTCCTGATTTCAAACCTTACTAAAACCTACAGTAATCAAAACAATGTGGTAATGGCATTAAGACAGATATAGAGGCCGGGCGTTGTGGCTCACAGCTGTAATCCCAGCACTTTGGAAGGCTCAGGCGGGTGGATCACTTGAGGTTAGGTGTTCAAGACTCAGCCTGGCCAACACGGCGAAACCCTGTCTCTACTAAAAACACAAAAATTAGTTGGACATGGTGACGCACACCTGTAATCCCAGCTACTTGGGAGGCAGAGGCAGGACAATTGCTTGAACCCGGGAGGTGGAGGTTGCAGTGAGCCAAGATTGCACCACTGCACTCCAGACTGGGCAACAGAGCGAGATTTTATCTCAAAAAATAAAAATAAAAAAATAAAATAAGGCTGGCGCGGTGACTCACGCCTGTAATCCCAGCACTTTGGGAGGCCGAGACAGGCAGATTACCTGAGGTCAGGAGTTCGAGACCACCCTGACAAACATGGAGAAACCTCATCTCTACTAAAAGTACAAAATTAGCTAGGAGCGGTGGCGCATGCCTGTAATCCCAGCTACTTGGGAGGCTGAGGCAGGAGAATCGCTTGAACCCCGGAGGCAGAGGTAGGTTGTGGTGAGCCAAGATCACGCCACTGCACTCCAGCCTGGGCAACAAGAGCAAAACTCCGTTTCAAAAATAAAATAAAATTATAATAATTAAATAAATTAATAAAATGTAAGACTGAAAACTCTAGAACTTTTAGGAGAAAACAGAAAGAAAAAGCTTCTTGGATTTGTTCAGATTTATCCGATACGATACCAAAGGCATAAGCAACAAAAGAAAAAATGCACAAATTAGATTACATCAAAATGTAAAACTTCTGACCCAGCTCGGAGGTTCATGCCTGTAATCCCAACACTTTGAGAGGGCAAGGTGGGAGGATTGCTTGAGGCCATGATTTCAAGACCAGCCTGGGCAACATACTAAGACATCATCTCTACCAAAAAAAAAAAAAAAAAAAAAAAAGGGCATAATGGCATATTCCTGTAATCCTAGCTACCCAGGAGGCTGAGGGAGGAGGATTGCTTGAGCCCAGAAGGTTGAGACTGCATTCAGCAGTAATTGTTAACACTGCACTCCAGGAAACAGAGGGCACCCTGTCTCTAAAAATAAAAGCTTCTGGCTGGGCACCGTGGCTCACACCTGTAATCCCAGCATTTTGGGAGGCCAAGGCGGGCAGATCACAAGGTCAGGAGTTTAACACCAGCCTGACCAACACGGTGAAACCCCGTCTCTACTAAAAATACAAAAAATTAGCCGCGTGTGGTGGCGGGCGCCTGTAGTCCCAGCTACTCGAGAGGCTGAGGCAGGAGAATGGCGTGAACCCGGGAGGCGGAGCTTGCAGTGAGCCGAGATCTCGCCACTGCACTCCAGCCTGGGCACAGAGCGAGACTCTGTCTCAAAAAAAAAAAAAAAAGTAGAATTACCATATGACCTAGGGATTCCACTTCTAAGTATACATCTCAAAGAATTGAAAGCAAGGTCTTGAAGAGATATTTGTACATTTATATTCATAGCAGCATTATTCACAACAGCCAAAATGCAGAAAAAAAGTGTCCATCAACAAGGAAAATGTGGTGTATACATACAATGGAATATTATTCAGCTTTTAAAGAGGAGCTCGCAATGAGCCGAGATCGCCCCACTACACTCCAGCCTGGGTGAAAGTTCGAGACTTCGTCTCAAAAAAAAAAAACAAACAGAAAACAAAAAACAAAAAAACAGGGAAATCCTGTCACATGCTACAACATGGATGAACCTTGAGGACATTATGCTAAGTGAAATAAAAGTCACAAAAAGACAAATGTGGTATGATTCCACATATTGAGGTATCTAAAGTACTCAGACTCATACAAATAAAAAGCAGAAAGATGGTCGCCAGGGACCAAGGGAGGAGGAAATAGGAAATTGTTATTTAATAGGTATAGTGATTCAGTTTTACAAGAGGAGGCCAGGCGTGGTGGCTCACACCTGTAATCCCAGCACTTTGGGAGACC
The DNA here is from genome assembly GCF_028858775.2 of Pan troglodytes. Lineage (NCBI taxonomy): Eukaryota > Metazoa > Chordata > Mammalia > Primates > Hominidae > Pan > Pan troglodytes. The sequence continues at coordinate 45,236,924 of NC_072406.2, read as the reverse complement.
AAAGTGGGCAGATCACCTGAGGTTGGGAGTTCGAGACCAGCCTGACCAATATGGTGGAACCCCGTCTCTACTAAAAATACAAAAAATTAGCCAGGCACGGTAGCGGGCGCTTGTATTCCCAGATACTTGGGAGACTGAGGTGGAAGAATTGCTTGAACCCAGGAGGCAGAGGTTGCGCGGTGAGCCGAGCCACTGCACTCCAGCCTGGAGTTTTACAAGATGAAAAGAACTCCGGACATTGGTTGCACAACAATGTGAAGATACTTAGGACTACTGAACTGCACAGTTAAAAATAAAGAAAGGCTGAATGCGGTGGCTGGGGCCTGTAATTGAGTGCTTTGGGAGGCTGAGGCAGGAGGATTGCTTGAAGCTAAGAGTTTGAGACCAGACTCTTGCAAGAAAGCAAGACCCTGTCTGTACAAAAAATAAAAAAATTAGCTGGGTGTTGTGTGCCTGTAGTCCCAGCTACTCGGGAGGCTGGGGCAGGAGGATCACTTGAGTCCCAGAGTTCAAGGTACCACTGTACTCCAGCCTTGGTGACAGAGCGAGATCGTGTCTCTAAATAAATAAATAAATAAATAAATATATATATATAAATAAAGATGTAACTTTTATGCCATATATATTTTACCACAATTAAAAATTTCTGGCTAGATGCAGTGGCTCACACCTGTAATGCCAGCATTTTGGGAGGCCGAGGTGGGTGGATCACCTGAGGTCGGGAGTTTGAGACCAGCCTGACCAACACTGAGAAACCCCGTCTCTACTAAAAGTACAAAATTAGCTGGGCGTGGTGGTGCATGCATGCCTGTAATCACAGCTACGTGGGAGGCTGAGGCAGGAGAACTGCTTGAACCTGGGAGGCAGAGGTTTTGGTGAGCTGAGATTGTGTCATTGCACTCCAGCCTGGGCAACAAGAGCGAAACTCCGTCTCAAAAAAAGAAAAAAAGAGTATTATTTCTGTTCACTGTCTTTTTTTTTTTTTTTTTTTGAGAGAAAGAATGGGTCTCACTCTGTCACCCAGTCAGGAGTGCAGTGCAGTGGCACAACACAACCACAGCTCACTGCAGCCTTGAACTCCCAGGCTCGAGTGATCCTCCCACCCTAGCCTCCCGCATAGGTGGGACTACAAGTGCACACCATTACGACTGGCTGATTTTTATTATTTTTATTTTTTGTTGCCAGGACTGGTCTCGAACTGTTGGGCTCAGGCGATCCTCCTGCCCTGGCCTCCCCAAGTGCTAGGATTACAGGTGTGAACCGCCACACCGGGACTGTTCACTGTCTTCTTTTGGAGCAAGAGGCTTGGGGAGAGGGAAGTAAAAAGGATCACAGAGACCTGGTGGGGGAAGTGTCAAGCCTGCAGTTCTGTGTTTGGACCTCTATAGGTCTGCAGCATTTTTCATAGCTGTCCTTTCTGCCCAGGACAGCTTGGACCAAACCCCCCTCCAGCAGAAGTCCCTGGGCCTGGTCCAAGCCTACACACCCCACATCTCCATGCAAACACACCTCTTTAAATATTAATGATAGAGAGACGGGCCAAAGTTAGTGGCTCTGGAATTCATTCTAATGTAGATAGAGAGATGGCCCAAAGTTAGTGGCTCTGAAATTCATTCTAACGTAATCAAAAGCAAAAAGAGCCAGATCTCTGAGACCATAGGTGGTAAACTGGCTGATAAAACATTCTACATTCTCGCTAAACATTTGGTAATTGCCTGCTAATTTGGCCACTTGATTAGTGATGGGGGAAGTCACTGGTGCCGCCTAGTGGCAATCTTTGGGAGCGAGCGAAACCGCATAGCTGCCCAGAAATCGTGGACAATGAAAGGCCCAGTTAGGTGACAAAGTGCGAAAACAGAGTGTACCATTTTGCCTCCACTTGTGTTATCAAGAGGGATAGAGATTGGGAACAGGGCTACACATAGACTATCTCTAGAAACGTCACCATGTGATTGGAATGCTTTAAAGTGTTTTTAAGCAATAGATACAGTTTTTCCTTGTGTAAGGAGAGATGGATCACATGGCAAATGCTTACTGAGGCTGTGCCAGCCACTTTTGGACACTGTTTCTCAAAGTCTGGTCCTCCGACCACCCGCATAGGAATCACTTGACACGCTGATAAAAATGCATATCCTGGCCGGGTGCGGTGGCTCACGCCTGTAATCCCAGCATTTTGGGAGGCCGAGGTGGGAGGATCACTTGAGGTCAGGAGTTCGAGACCAGCCTGACCAACATGGTGAAACCCCGTTTCTACTAAAAATACAAAATTAGCTGGGTGTGGTGGCTTGGGCCTGTAATCCCAGCTAGGGAGGCTGAGGTGGGAGAATCGCTTGAACCTGGGAGGAGGACGTTGCAGTGAGCTGAGACCATGCCACTGCACACCAGGCTGGGCAACAGAGTGAGATTCTATCTAAAAGAAAAAAAAAAAAAACCTGGGCGCGGTGGCTCACACCTGTAATCCCAGCACTTTGGGAGGCTGAGGCAGGCGGATCACCTGAGGTCAGGAGACCAGTCTGGCCAACAAGGTGAAACCCCGTCTCTACTAAAAATAAAAAATTAGCCGGGTGTGGTGACATGCAACTGTGGGCCCAGCTACTCAGGAGGCTGAGGCAGGAGAATCGCTTGAGCCCAGGAGGTGGAGGTTGCAGTGAGCCAAGATGGCACCACTGCACTCTAGCCTGGGTGACAGAATGAGATGCTGTCTAAAAAAAAAAAAAAAAAAAAAAAGCATATCCCCTAACATCATGCAAACCCTACAGAATCCGTGTCTCTGGGAGTGAACATGCAAAACAAGCTCTCTAGGTGAATCTTATGAACACTTTTTGAGAACCACTTGGATTCAAACAAGTGTAAGAAATTGAAGTGGGAGACTGGGCAACATAGAGAGACCCCCATCTCTATGAAAAATTAAAAATTAGCCCCACACATCTGTGGTCTCAGCCACTAGGGAGGCTAAGGTGAGAGGATTACTGGAGCCCAGGAGATGGAGGCTGCAGTGAGCTATGATCACACGACTGCACTCCAGCCTGGGCAACAGAGCAAGACCCTGTCTCAAAAGAAAGAAAGAAAGAAAAAGAAAGAAGAAAGAAAGAAAGAAAGACAGAAAGACAGAAAGACGAAAGAAAGAAAGAAAGAAAGAAAGAAAGAAAGAAAGAAAGAAAGAAAGAAAGAAAGAAAGAAAGAAATTCAAATGGTTTATCATTGTTGGTATAGCTGCCTGTCACTGAAATTCTTGTGTATAATCTGACCCAGATGAAAGGAGTCCAAGGGGACAGGACTATTAAATCTGTGTGATCCTTCACGGATCCTCGTCCGGAAAAAGGACAAGAGTGGGAAAATTGATGAAATTCGAAAAGTGTCTGAATTAGTTAATAGCATTGCTACACTGCCAATTTCCTTGTTTTGATCATTGACCTGTGATGATATCTCAAGTATTAACTTTTAGGGAAATTGGGTGAAGGCTCTGTGGAAATTCTTTGCACTACTTTTTTCCTAGCTTCTTTGCAAGGACAAAATTTTTTGAGAATAAAAACTTACAATTAAAAAAAAAAATTCAGTTTCCCATTTGGTAAGGGAACTTGTTAGGAATATAGATTCTCGGCCAGGTGCAGTGGCTCATGCCTGTAATCCCAGCAGTCTGGGAGGCCAAGGCAGATGGATTGCCTGAGGTCAGGAGTTCCAGACCAGCCTGACCAACAGGGTGAAACCCCATTTCTACTAAAAATACAAAAATTAGCTGGGCGTGGTGGCAGACACCTGTAATCCCAGCTATTTGGGAGACTGTGGCAGGAGAATCGCTTGAACCTGGGAGACGGAAGTTGCAATGAGCTGAGATTACGCCATTGCACTCGAGCCTGGGTGACAAGAGTGAGACTTCGTCTCAAAAAGAAAGAAAGAAAGAAATACAGATTCTCAGCAACACCCCCCAAGAACTAATCCAGAATCTACAGTTTAATTAGAGATCCCCAGAGGGATCTTGTGGATTCTCATTCATATGCTCACTGAATTCTCAGAAAGAAAACTGTACCCATATCCTCATTTTACTGATGTGGGAAATGAAACTCAGAATCATCACCTGTGGGTGCGGTGGCTCACGCCTGTAATCCCAGCACTTTGGGAGGCCCAGGTGGGAGGATCACTTGAGCCTAGGAGTTCAAGACCAGCCTGGCCAACATGATGAAACCCTGTCTCTACTAAAAATACAAAAATTATCCAGGCGTGGTGGCGCACACCTGTAATCTCAGCTACCCAGAAGGCTGAGGTTGGAGGATCACCTGAGCCCGGGAATTTGAGGCTGTAGTGAGCCATGATTCTACCACTGCACTCCAAGCCTGGGTGAAGGGAGTGAGACCCTGTCTCAAAAATAGAATCATCACCTGAGCAAATAAGTGGCCCAGATTTGAACCCATATCTAGCTGACGCTAAAGCCCATTCTTTTAATAAGCTGCCTGCCATCTGGTGCAGATATAAAATTTATTATCACATGCAAGCCTGGGACTCAGTTCTTCCAAACCCTATTTTCTGGTTTCGTGCCTGAAGGCAGAGCGATGCATTGGAGAGAGCCCCGCACTGCCCTCCAGAGCCACAGTCTGGTCCCACATCACGCCACACTGCAGTCCTGGAGGTTGCCAAGGCCTTACAGGAACTCAGCCTCCTCCTCTGCAGGGTAAAGGGGCAGGACAGACACCGGTTCGCACTGTCTTCCACAGCTCTGGCAGTTAGCTTCTGGTTACCTTTATCCAGGCCCTACGGGTCGCTGGGGCAGTGGGGTAGGGAGGATAGATAGCTCCCCATATGTGCTTTCATCTCAGCTGGCCAGTGGAGGTCTTCAGACCCCAAGAAGTGGGTGACACCTCTCATTAGTGTCCTTTCCCCCTCCTGTGCCCCAAATACTGCACACTTCTCTTTTCCCAGACCCCTGGCCTTTACCTCCAGCCAATAAGATTATCCTCTCAACTAGATGCCTGGGGCAGAAAGACCTAAATAAACAAATGCTCTTTGCAGTGTTTGCTGGAACAGCTTGCAGATCACAGACCGGTGCTCCCAGCCTTGGAGAAGCGGAGCTCAGGTGGTGAAATCTCAGACATGACTGTGAGCTGGGGAGGAACCTTCCCAGGCCCTTGGGTCTCACCACACACAGGTCTGGTTTTTCAAAGGTAAGCCTTTGAGGGAGAAGCTGCCAGGTCATTAACACTACCGCCTGGGAGGAGGAAAGTGGTTTCAGCCACACCCAGTCCTGATGACACATCTGGAGGCTACTCCAGGGTAAGCCCAGTGAGAAGTCTGAGCTTTGCATCCTTTTAGAGTGTATCCTTCAGAAAATTTCGCGCAAAGGTTGTCTTTCCCTGGCTTCCTTTCTTGTCTCAACCCCATTGTATTGGCATGTGGTGGGGTGGGGAGAAATGGAGATTGAGAGAATGAAATTAGAATGATAGAAACGTCCTGAAAATCCATTCAAACTGTCAGAGGTATTTGAACCAGAGCAACTCCATCTGGAGTAGGGGCTGGATAAAATGAGGCTGAGACCTACTGGGCTGCATTCCCAGGTGGTTAAGGCATTCTAAGTCACAGGATGAGATGGGAGGTCGGCAAAAGATACAGGTCATAAAGACTTTGCTGATAAAACAGTTTACACTAAAGAAGCCGGCCAAAACCCACCAAAGCGAAGATAGCGATGAGAGTGACCTCTGGTCAACCTCACTGCTATACTCCCACCAGCGCCATGACAGTTTACAGATGCCATGGCAACATCAGGAAGTTACCCTATATGGTCTAAAAAGAGGAGGCATGAATAATCCACCCCTTGTTTAGCATATCATCAAGAAATAACCATAAAAGTGGGCAACCAGCTGCCCTCGGGGCTGCTCTGTCTATGGAGTAGCCATTCTTTTATTCCTTTACTTTCTTAATAAATTTGCTTTCACTTTACGGACTCACCCTGAATTCTTTATTGCACGAGATCCAAGAATCCTCTCTTGAGGTCTGGATCAGGACCCCTTTCCTGTAACAAAACCAGGAGTGGAGAGCAAAGGGCCCTTCAAATTCCAGTAGCACAAAGGGTCTTTCTTTTCTTTCCTTCCTTCCTTCCTCCTTTCTTTTTTTATTTTTCTGGAGTCTCGCTCTGTCACCCAGACTGGAGTGCAGTGGCACAATCATGGCGCAATCTAGGCTCACTGCAGCCTTCATCTCCCACATTCAAGCAATCCTCCTGCTTCAGCCTCCCGAGTAGCTAGGACTACAGGCATGCACCACCACACATAGCTAATTTTTAAATTTTTCTTAATTTTTTTTTATTTTTAGTAGAGACAGGGCTTGGCCATGTTGGCCAGGCTGGTCTCAAACTCCTGACCTTGGGTGATCTGCCCGCCTTGGCCTCCCAAAGTGCTGGGATTACAGGTGTAAGCCACTGTGTCCGGCCTTTTTTTTTTTTTTTTTTTTTTTTTTGAGACAGGGTATTGCTTTGTCACCCAGGCTGGAGTGCAGTGGCTCAATCATATAGCTCATTGCAGTCTCGAACTCCCAGGCATAAGCAATTCTCCCTAATAACTAGGACTACAGACATGTGCCACTATGCCCAGCTAATTTTTTAATATATATCTAGACATGGTGGTCTCGCTACATTACCCAGGCAAGTCTTGGTCTCTCCTCTTGGCCTCCCAAAGTACTGGGGTTACAGGCATGAGCCACTGCACCCCACCAGAGTAGCTTTCCTTCCTAAGAGACACCTACTGCGATAGTTCTGAAACTTGTTTGTCTAAGAATCATAATGGGGTAATTTTCACAGGTGTTGGGCAGGACCCAGGAATATGCATTTTTAATCAGTGTTCAGGCAATTCCACTGAGGAAGTTCTGAAGGTCACTCTCAGAGCTTCTCAAACTTTAGTGAGTATTCCTGGAGATTTTGTGAAAATGCAGGTTTTGATTCAGTGGGTCTGGGGTGCAGCTGAAGGTTCCGCATTTCTAGCAAACTCTGAGAGTCTACTAACACTGCTGGCCCAAGAGCCCCTGCCCGGAGTCGCAGGGCTCTGTCGTGTCAAGCCCCTTCTGGTTGTGTATCTTGATTCCAGTGCTTTCTAACAACATGTGCTTTGCTGTCATAAGCTTCCGGATTTATCAAAACTACAAGTTGATCTAGGAAAGCTATGACAGTAATTTTGTATACCCATTTCCCTGCTAAAAAAATAAATAAAATGTTGTGTGATTGCTAGAGCTTAGATAAAATTGTGGAAGACAACCAAACATAACTAAATCTTGCCAGTCAGCTAAGAAGTGGGCTATTTTTGAAAGCCATATAAAATTCAATAGAAAGTCTGCTGGGAACAGGTGTTTTCCGGTCTTGGGAGACAAAACTGCTCATTCAGGCTCCAGCTGCATGCATTTTTCCTTCTTGAATTTGTTTTACTCTTGGGAAAAAAGACTTTTAAATTCAGTGACAGCAGAGCTCTAGAGCTCATTTAGACAGAACTTAAAATGTTCTCCTGTGCCTTATCTGCTGAACTGTGTGTATCCCAAAGCCACTAGCAGAACATCTTCAGTGTGTCTGTGAGGAGATGACAGGAAAGGTAGAAGCTTGACCGAGGCTGGCCATACAGAACCAGGGTTCCAGAGAGGCCATAAAATGTCCTTTAGACTCTTTTTTTTTTTTTGAGCTTTTTACAAGCTTTTTTCCTTTTTTTTAATTTTTAAAATTGTGGTAAGATATAGATAACATAAAATGTACCATTTTAATCATCTTTCAATGTACAGTTCAATGGCATTCAATACATTCATATTGCTATGTAACCATCACCACTATCCACCTTCAGAATTTTTTGTCATCTTAAATGGAAACTGTAAGTAAACAGTAACTTCCCAGTCCCCTCTCCCCCTAGCCCCTGGTAACCACTGTTCTACTTTCTGTCTCTGTGAATTTGACTACTCTAGGTCCCTCGCATGCCTTAGTCAGCTTGAGCTGCCACAGCAAAATATCATAAACTGAGTAACTTAACAGATAGGCTGAAGTTCTGGAGGCCAAAAGCCTGAGATCAAAGTGCCAGCATAGTCGGTTTTGGTGAGGGCTCTCTTTCTAGCTGTAGGCTGTGGCCTTCTCACTATGTTCTCAGGTGGCAGGGAGAAACAGAGGTCTCTGTGTCTTTTTTTTTTTTTGGAAATGAAAGTGTGTTTTCTTTTCTTTTTTTTTTTTCTTTTTTTGAAGATGGAGTCTCACTCTGTTGCCCAGGCTAGAGTGCAGTGGTGCAATCTCTGCTCACTGCAACCTCCGCCTCTCAGGTTCAAGAGATTCTTCTGCCTCAGCTTCTCGAGTAGCTGTGATTACAGGCACCCACCACTATGTCCAGCTAATTTTTCTATTTTTAGTAGAGGCGGGGTTTCACCATGTTGGCCAGACTGGTCTCGAACTCATGACCTCAAGCAATCTGCCTGACTCAGGCTCCCAAAGTGTCGGGATTACAGGCGTGAGCCACCATGCCCAGCCTCTGTGTCTCTTCTTATAAGGACATGAAGAATAACACACCAAAAAATCAAATACTGTATGATTCCTCTTACATGATGCTGTTGAACGAATTGAGTCTACTCAGAATTCATATGTTAAAGCCCCAACCCCCAGTGTGACTGTATTTGGAGAAAGGGCCTTTATGGAGATAATGAAGTTTGAACCAGCCACCACACCCAGTTAATGTTTTGTATTTTTAGTAGAGACTGGGTTACTCCGTGTTGGGCAGGCTGGTCTCAAACTCCTGACCTCAGGCTTCCTGAGGTGATCCACCTGCCTTGGCTTCCTGAAGTGCTGGGAAGGTCATCAGGGTGTGGCTCTGATCCAACTGTTTGTTACTTTGTATTGTTATTTGTTGTGGCTTATTTCACTTAGTATAATGTCTTCAGGGTTCATCTGTGTTACAGCATGTGTCAGAATTTTATCACTTTTTAAGGCTACCATTCCATCATATGTATATACCACATTTTGTTTATCTACCCATTTGTTGATGAATATTTGTGTTGCTTTCACGTTTTGACTACTCTGAAGAATGCTGCTATGAATATTGGTGTACAAATGACTGTTCAGGACCAGGCATGGTGGCTCACACCTATAATCCCAGCACTTTGGGAGGCCAAGGCAGACAGATAGTGAGGTCAGGAGTTCGAGACCAACCTGACCAACATGGCGAAACCTGGTCTCTACTAAAAATACAAAAATTAGCCACGTGTGGTGGCACATGCCCGTAATCCCAGCTGCTTGGGAGGCTGAGGCAGGAGAATTGCTTGAACCCAGCAGGTGGAGGTTGCAGTGAGCCGAGATCTTGCCATTGCACTCCAGCCTGGGCAACAGAGCGAGACTCCGTTTCAAAAAAACAAAAGGAAAAACAAAAACAAATGACTGTTCAGGTCCTTGCTTTTAAATTCTTGCACATATATACCCAGAAGAGGAATTGCTGGACCAAATGGTAATTCAATGTTTAATCTTTGGGGAACCACCCCTATGTCCCTTAGAATCCGGAGCCAGAGGCACATGTTGACATGTGTTTCCAAGGCCCCATCAGACCACCTCAACTCAGGGCTGACCTGGCAGAATCAGCGGGAGGATTTTATCTCTGGAACATGTTCAGCATGTCTAGTCCTTCCACCGTGTTGCCCATCGGGAGACCTTTCAGCCCCTAGATGTGTCCATGATGGACTTGAGGCCTTTGCCTTCCCAGGGATGCTGAGCAGACTCAATACATAATAATCAAACTCCTAGAGGCCAAGGCCTCATGAGGAGCCCTGGAGCAGGTGTGAGACCTCAAAGATCCCTGAGGACAGTTAACTAATCCTGCTGCACACCACTCCTCCTCCTGCGTGTTTGTGTGTGGACCTGGCTCTGTAGCATTTTAAAGTGGAGGTCTGGAATCTGACTTCTGGGCTCTGACCTTTCTTTAAGGCTGTCAAACAGACAGCTAGTTACCTGGTATTGTTATTGTTAGGGCTGGGTGCTGTGGCTTATGCCTGTAATCACAGTACTTCGGGAGGCTGAGGTGGATGGATTAACTTTCAGGAGTTTGAGACCAGCCTAGCCATCATGGCGAAACCCTGTCTCTACTAAAAAAATACAAAAATTAGCCAAGCATGGTGGCACGTGCCTGTAGTCCCAGCCACTGGGGAGGCTGAAGCGGGAGATCGCATCACTGCCATCCAGCCTGGGTGACAGAGTGAGACTCCGTCTTAAAAAAAAATTACAAAATAGAAATAAATAAATAAAGTGGAGGTCTGGAATCTGACTTTTGGGCTCTGACCTTCCTTCAAGACCTTCAAAGAGACAGCTAGTTACCTGCTATTGTTATTGTTAAAATATGAGCATGCAGTTCCTATTCATTTTTTGTTTTTGAGATGGAGTTTCGGTCTTTTACCCAGACTGCAGTGCAGTGATGCTATCTCAGCTCACTGCAACCTCTGCCCTCCAGGTTCAAGCGATTTTCCTGCCTCAGCCTCCTGAGTAGCTGGGATTACAGGCATGAGCCACCAGGCCCAGTTAATGTTTTGTATTTTTAGTAGAAACGGGGTTTCTCCATGTTGGTCAGGCTGGTCTCAAACTCCTGACCTCAGGTGACCCACCTGCCTTGGCTTCCTGAAGTGCTCGGATTACAGGCATGAGCCACTGTGCCCGTTCTCCTATTTGGAATATGATGTGACACTATCTCTCGAAACTGGAAATTCACAAGGAGTGAGTATTAATGTGTTCTCATGCTGCTGGTAAAGACATACCCGAGACTGGGCAATTTACAAAAGAAAGAGGTTTAATCAGACTTACAGTTCCATGTGGCTGGGGAAGCCTCACAATCATGGTGGAAGGCAAGGAGGAGCAAATCCCCTTTTAGATGGATGGCGGCAGGCAAAGAGAGAGAGCTTGTGCAGGGGAACTCCTTGTTTTAAAACCATCAGATCTCATGAGACCTATTCACTATCACGATAACAGCGTGGGAAAGACTTGTCCCCATGATTCAATTACCTCCCACTGGATTCCTCCCATAACACGTGGGAATTCAAGATGAGATTTGGGTGGGGACACAGCCAAACCATATCAGAGTGTGACCCAGCAGTCCCACCTCTTGCGCTTGTGAACAAGGATGTTGTGCAGGGTTGCTCATTGCCTCATCAGTCAGCCTTTCCTTTATGACTTCGGGGGTCTTTTTAAAGAACGGCTTTCCATCCCTAGGATTATAAACCTTTTCCCCATATTTTTTCTAATATTTAATACTTTTGTACTTGTTTTCCCAGCTCTTATAGCCAGTTTGAAATTTGTTTAGTTTAACTGAGTATTGTTTGTGTTTAAATTGATAGCCAAATATCCCAAATAGTGTGTTGAATGAACCATATTTTCCTCACTGATGTGAAGTACTATCTTTATCACAAACTAAATTTCTTTATGTATGTGGATATAAAATGGTGAACAGTGGCCAGGCATGGTGGCTCATACCTGTAATCCCAGCACTTTGGGAGGCTGAGGCAGGCAGATCACTTGGCTCCAGGAGTTTGAGACCAGCCTGGCCAACATGGTGAAACTCCATCTCTACAAAAAATACCAAAAATTAGCCAGGCATGGTGGCACACATCTGTAGTCCCAGCTACTTGGGAGGCTGAGGTGAGAGGTCACTTGAGCTTGGGAGGTCAAGGTTGCAGTGAGCTGTGATTGTGCCACTGCACTCCAGCCTGGGTGACAGAGTGAGATCGTGTCTGGGGGAGTGGGGCGGAAAGGTGGGAGTAGGGGGAAAGTGAAGGAGAATCCTATGTGTCAGCTTTAAATTGGAGATATCAGTATAAATTCATGATTGTGCATGTGTGTGTGTATTTTCTAGCTCCACACACAGGAAAAGTCTAAAAACAACACTCCAGAAACCTTAATATATCTGATGCACAGTTCTTGGTTTCTAAATTCCATTGTCCATTTAAAAGAATTAAGGATCCTTAGAGAAATTAGAAATCCTTTGGCTGATCCCAGAGCCCAAGGCATGGAAAGTCCAAGTTAAACATGAAATATCAACATCTTATTCCAAAAAGAAGGAAGAGCTCAAAGGCTAATGAGCTCATGTCAAAAGGACATAGAATTCAGTTTGAAGGAGATCTCACTAGCAAAATTTGAGATAATTTGGGTAACAGCTGCAAAAGGGAAAAATAAAAGAAAGTTTATCAATTATAACCCACTGAACTTTAAAAATCCCTGAGTACATAGTGATAATCACAAAGAGAGATGTAGAAAAGAGAGGAAAAGAAATAATTTTTCTTTCTTTTTTTTCTTTTTTTTGAGACTGAGTTTCGCTCTTTGTTGCCCAGGCTGGAGTGCAGTGGTGTGATCTCCGCTCACTGCAACCTCCACTTCCCAGGTTCAAGCAATTCTCCTGCCTCAGCCTCCTGAGTAGCTGGAATTACAGGCACACGCCGCCATGCCCAGCTATTTTTAAAAATATTTTTAGTAGAGACAGGGTTTCATCATGTTGGCCAGGTGAAGAATTTTTCTTTACTGATTTCCAGCTAATAAATATAGAAGAAATAAAATACAAAGTCACCACTTTGTAACTCCCAATGTAATAGTATAGTCACGGATTTTTTTTTCTTTTTTTTTCTTTTTGAGACACAGTTTCACTTTGTCACCCAGGCTGGAGTGCAGTGGCACGGTCCCAGCTCACTGTAACCTCTGCCTCTTGGGTCAAGTGTTTTTCATGCCTCGCCTCCCGAGTAGCTGGGATTACAGGTGCACGCAACCACGCCCAGCTAATTTTTGTATTTTTAGTGGAGATGAGGTTTTGCTGTGTTGGACAGGCTGGTCTCGAATTCCTGACCCCAAGTAATCCACCTGCCTTGGCCTCCCAAAATGCTGGGATTATAGGTGTGAGCCATTGTGCCTGGCCAGTCAAGGATTATTAATGGATGCTAAAATCATTGGATAAAAAGTTGAGAAACAGGCCAGGCACAGTGGCTCAAGCCTGTAATCTCAGCACTTTGGGAGGCCGAGGTGGGCAGATCACGAGGTCAGGAGTTCAAGACCAACCTGACCAACATGGCAAAACCTCATCTCTAATAAAAATACAAAAATTAGCCGGAAGTGGTGGCGCATGCCTGTAATCCCAGCTACTCAGGAGACTGAGGCAGGAGAATCGCTTGAACCCAGGAGGCGGAGGTTGCAGTGAGCCAAGATCGAGCCACTGCACTTCAGCGTGGGCAACAGTAAGACTCTGTCTCAAAAAAAAAAAAAAAGAAAAAAGTTGAGAAACAGGATAGTCACATGATTTCAAAGGATTACTCTACAGATTATGTATCAATACAAAGCAAATAATGTGTTTTATGGTAGATTATTTAGACATAGCCACTATAATTTCCCTCCCTGTATTCATTTCTTTGGGCTACATGACTTCCCTTGGCTAATGGGACAATAATAGCACATGTGATGGAAACAAAGATGTGAAAGTTTGTGCATTGAGAATTACTTTCATGCTGCTGGTAATGCTTCCACTACCATAGCAATAAGCTTAGGCTAGCCTGCTGAAAGATGAGGAATGTTAACCAGGGCTCCAGATATCCCAGATAGCCAAGCCATCTCAGGCATCACAGCTAAGACCCAGATATGAGTAAGCCCAAGTAAGAACAGCTGAGCTTTGCCCAGACCAAAGAGACCACTCAGCTAAAATTGCTGATCTTCACTTCATCCCGGGAGGTGGAGGTTGCAGTAAGCCAAGACCACACCACTGCTCTTCAGCCTGGGTGACAGAGCAAGACTCTACCTAAAAAAAAAAAAAAAAAGAAAAAAAGAAAAAAAAAAAGAAAGAAAATAGCTGATCTACAGAATTGTATGCTAAATAAAATAGTTGTTGGTGGAGGCCACAGTAGTTTGGGGTGTTTGTTAAGGAGCAATGAATGGCTGATACATAAGTTGGTACCAGAAGCGTTATGCTGTCATAATGAAAACCCAAAATATGCGGCATTGGCTTTGAGACTGTGGGCAAAGGCTGGAAATGTCATAAACTGCTAGTCAAGCTGGAAGAAATGACAAGCAAATGATCAATGGAAACTATGAAGCAATGAGAAAAGTGCTAGACAGAAACAGGAAAAATGCTGACCTGTGTTAGGCAGCAGCTCAGCAATTGGCAATAGTATCCCCTGCACTAACATGAAAGATAGAAAAAGCACCTAAAAAATTTCAGATATGGTGAAGGGGGTTTCATTCAAGGCAGAATGGTGAAAACATCAATTATCGAGTTGTGCATAACAAGGTACAGAAAACAAGGCATTAGCTAAATTGTGCTAAAAAGCACAATTTAGAGGAAACATAGAGGAGCCAGGACTGGAGAGTGAAAATAGCCCTTCATCTTGCAAAAGGTTTTCAGGAAAGAAATAATGCCCTGAGGGTAAAGATAAAATCAAAGTGCGGCTTTAACAACCTTTGTTAAGATTTCAGGAAGATTGTACTGACATCAGCAAGATGGTAGCATAGGAGATCCCAGCCTTTGTCCCCTTATATAAAACAATAATTAGACAGATATCTATGAAAAAAAATGCTCTGGGAGAGCTCAGGAGTCCAGTTAAGAAGTTGCAGCAGGCCGGGTGCGGTGGCTCAAGCCTGTAATCCCAGCACTTTGGGAGTCTGAGGCAGGCGGATCACAAGGTCAGGAGATCAAGGCCAGCCTGGCCAACATGGTGAAACCCTGTCTCTACAGAAAAAAAAAAAAAATACAAAAATTAGCCGGGCCTGGTGGCAGGCACCTGTAATCCCAGTTACTCAGGAGGCTGAAGTGGAAGAATCACTTGAACCCGGGAGGCAGAGGTTGCAGTGATCCTGCCATTGCACTCCAGCCTGGGGGACAGAGCGATACTCCATCTCAAAAAAAAAATAAGAGAGAGATAATCAAGAAGTTGCAGCAATGCAGTGAAGAAAAACAAAAAGAACAGAAAATAAATTGTACAGAAAGGGTAGGAAGAACAGTTTCATGTTGTCTTCATTATTCCATCCCCTAGGCTGGCATAGCTCAGTGCTGAAAGAGAAACCACCAGTCCATGAGTCCCCTCATAGGGAAAAAGAGAGCAGAGTAAGCAATCAGCTTCCTGAAACTCCAGGGGCACTGCCTGAAGAATCTGCTTTATCTTTACCACACCCAGATCACTGGGGAGATTGGCATAGCTGAGACATCTGGAGATGGCTAGGAAAACAGAAGGGCAGGCCAGGTGCAGTGGCTCACGCTTGTAATTCCAGCACTTTGGGAGGCCGAAGAGGGCAGATCATGAGGTCAGGAGTTAGAGACCAGCCTGACCAACACAGTGAAACCCCATCTCTACTAAAAATACAAAAATTAGCTGGGCACGGCAGCGGGTGCCTATAATCCCAGCTACTGGGAGGCTGAGGCAGGAGAATCGCTTGAACCCAGGAGGCAGAGGTTGCAGTGAGTCGAGATCGCGCCACTGCACTCCAGCCTGGGCAACAGAGCTAGACTCCATCTCAAAAAAAAAAAAAAAAAAGAAAAGAATATGGAAGGGCAGGCCTGTCAGTATCAACTACATGGAAGGTGCCACAGCAATCTCCAGTGGCCTGCTCTTCAGAGGATCCCAACAACCTTTGACACTGAAGACCTCAACAGCCATTGCAGCTATCATGGATTCTGCAGAAAAGGAGATGTGCCTCCCTACAGAAGGAGCCACCACTGGGCTCCTTGAGCTGGAGCTTTCACCTTCCTTCCTCCTGCCTGCAACCACATGTATGCCTGGACTCCAGAGCTATGGCTGCTCCACACACACCTGTGCTTCAGACCCCAGCCCACAGCCACTCACGAGCATCCATGCTGCAGAAACAGACACTGCTGCCTCAGTGGGCATGCCTGAAGCTCAAACATTGAAGCTACCACCATAGCAGGCACACCTGCGCCTTGGGCCCTGGAGCCATAATTGCTCCTCATTGGAGAAAAAGAGAACAGGAGGACCTCGGTAACTTTCACCTCTGAGGACCCTAAGAACTCTCGGCACTTTCTCAGATACCCACAGTTTTGGTCACTAAGAACCCCCACAATCTGCCAAAACCGGCCTCAGCTGAGGGAGCTACATGGAAACTATACCATTGCACCCTTCCTTGAGATGAAATCACTGCACCAACCCAGCTGGCACCCTCACATACACCTGTAGGTAAAGCTCTTTTCCCACCAAAACTAGTTTATAAAGTCTGGAAGAGGTGACTGCTTCCTCAAATATGTAGACATCAATACAAGGCTATAAGAAATTCAATAAATCAAGGAAATATGACACCACTAAAGGAACACAATAATTTTGTAGTGTCTGAACCCAGTGAAATGGAGTTCTACGAATTGTCTGATGATTAATTAAAAATAATAATCTTAAAGAAGCCCAGTCACAAAACAAGCCTTAACAAATTTAAGAAAACAGAAATCATTCCAAGTGTCTTTTCAGACCACAGTGGAATAAACTAGAAATGAATAACAGCCAAAAAGCTGGAAAATTCACAAATATGTGGAAATGAAACAACACACTCTTGAGCAACCATTGGGTCAAAGAAGAAATCAAAAGGGAATTTAAAAAGTATCTTGAGACAAATGAGAATGAAAATACAATGTACCAAAACCTATGGGACACAGCAAAGGCAGTAAGTACTGAGGGGGAAGTTTATAGTGATAAATACCCACATTAAAAAAAGAATACCAATGTCAAACACACAACCTAACTTTTCAACTCAAAGAACTAGAAAAAGAACAATAAGCTAAGCCCAAAGTTTTAAGAAGGATGAAAATAAGAAAGATTAGAGAATAAATAAATCACAAAGAATAAAAAAATTAGAAACAATTAAACAGAGTGGGTTGTTTGAAAAGATAAACAAAATGGACAACATTTAGCTAGATTAACTAAGAGAAACAATGAGAAGATTCAAATAAATAAAATCAAAAATGAAAAAAGGACACATTGCCAGGCACGGTGGCTCAAGCCTGTAATCCCAACATTTTGGGAGGCCAAGGAGGGCGGATCACCTGAAGTTGGGAGTTCGAGACCACCCTGAACAACATGGAGAACCCCATCTTTACTAAAAATACAAAATTAGCCATGTGTGGTGGCACATGCCTGTAATCCCAGCTACTTGGGAGGCTGAGGCAGGAGAATGGCTTGAACCCGGGAGGCAGAGGTTGCAGTGAACCATAGATCGCACCATTGCACTCCAGCCTGGGCAACAAGAGTGAAACTATGTCTCAAAAAAAAAAAAAAAAAAAAGAAAGAAAGAAAGAAAAGAAAAGAAAAAAGAAAACAATTCAGGCCAGGCATGGTGGCTCACACCTATAATCCTAACACTTTGGGAGGCCAAGGTGGGAAGATTGCTTGAGCCCAGGAGTTCAAGACCAGCCTGGGCAACATGGTAAAACCTTGTCTCTATCAAAAATACAAATATTAGCTGGGCATGGTGGCATGCACCTGTAGTCCCAGCTACTCAGGAGGATGAGGTGGGAGGATGGCTTGAGCCCAGGAGGTGGAGGTTGTAGTGAGCTGAGATCATGTTACTGCACTCCAGCCTGGGTGACAGAATCAGACCCTTTTGCAAAAAAAAAAAAAAAAAAAGAGAGAGAGAAAGAGAGGAAGAAAGAAAGAGAGGAAGGAAGGGAGGAAGGAAAGAAGGATTCAATTCAAAATAATAACAGAAACAATAAAATGCTGACAAATAAACTTAAACAAAAAGGTAAAAGAGTTGTAAAATGAAAATTATGAAACATTGGTGACACAGATAAATGGAAAAACATTCTGTGTTCATAGATTAGAGAAATTAATACTGTTAAAATGTTCACACTATCCAAAGTGATCTACAGATTTAATGCAATCCCTAGGAAAATACCAATGACATTTTTTACATAAGTAGAAAAAAATTATACAATTCATATGGAACCACAAAGCACCCTGAATAGCCAACACAATCTTGAGAAAGAAGAACAATGCTGGAGGCACCACACTCCCTGATTTCAAAATATATTACAAAGCACAATAATCACAACAGTATGGTACTGGAATATAAATAGACATACAGACCAATGGAACAGAATAGACAGACCAGAAATGAATCCATGCATCTATGGTCAATTGATCTTTGATGAGGTGTGAAGAATACACAATGAGGAAAGAACAGTCTCTCAAGAAGTGGCTTTGGGAAAACTGGATGTCCACATGCAGAAGAGTGAAATTGGACCCTTATTTCACACCATATACAAAAACCAAGTCAACATTTTGAATGTAAGACCTCAAACCATAAAACTACTAGAAGAAAACATAGGGGAAAAGCTTCCTGGCATTGGACTGGGAAATGATTTTTTGGATATGACACCAAAAGCAGATAACAAAAATAGAAATAGACAAATGAGATTGCATACAACCAAAAAGCTTCTGCATAGCAAACAAAACAACCAACAGAATGAAAAGGCAACCAATGGAATGGGATAAAATATCTGTAAGCCAAATGTCCAATAAGTAATTAATATCCAAAATATATAAGGAATTTATGCAACTCAATAGAAAAAAAAAACCCAAAACCAAACAAACAAAAAACCCTGATTTTGAAATGGGCAAAGGACCTGCAAAGACAAAAAAAATACAAATGTCCAAAGGGTATATGAAATAGTTGCTCAACTTCATTAATCATCAGGGAAATGCAAGCCAAAACCACAATGAGCTATCATCTAATACTTGTTAGAATGGATCAGAAAGATGAAAGATAGCAAGTGTTTGCAAGAATGTGAAATAAAGGGAACCCTTATACACTGTTAGTGGGAATATAAGTTGGTACAGCCATTATGAAAAAACAATATGGGGAGTCCTTAAATAATTAAAAATAGAACTACCTTATAACCCAGCAATCCTACTTCTGGGTATATATAGTCAAAGAAAATGAAATCAATATCTCAAAGAGATAGTTGCAGTCCCATGTTCATTTCAGCATTATTCACAATATCATAATAACCAAGATATAGAAACAACCCAAATGCCCATCAAGGGATGAATGAATAAAGAAGGTGTATAAATGGATAAAGCGTATGTGTGTGTGTGTTACATACATACACACAAATATATATATAATGGAATATTATTCCGCCTTAACAAAGAAGGAAATCCTACTGTTTGTGGCAACATGGATGAAACTAATGGACATTGTGCTAAATGAAATAAGTGAGAAGCAAAAAGAAAAATACTGTATGATTTTACTTAAATGTGGAACCTATGCAGTGAGCCGAGATCGCGCCACTGCACTCCAGCCTGGGTGACAGACTGAGACTCTGTCTCAAAAAAAAAAAAAAAAAAAAAAAAGTGGAACCTAAAAATGTAAAACTCATAGAAACAGTAGGGGCCAGGAGCGGTGGCTCATGCATGTAGTCCCAACACTTTGGGAGGCTGAGGCAGATGGATCACCTGAGGTCAGGAGTTCGAGACCAGCCTGGCCAACATGGCAAAAATTCATCTTTACTAAAAATACAAAAATTAGACAGGTGTGGTGACAGACACCTGTAATCCCAGATACTCATGGGGCTGAGGCAGGAGAATCACTTGAACCTGGGAGGCGGAGGTTGCAGTGAGCTGAGATTGCATCACTGCACTCCAGCCTGGGCAACAGAGCGAGACTCCGTCTCAAAAAAAAAAAAAAGAAAAAGAAAAAGGAAAGAAACAGAGTAGAATGGTGGTTATCGGGGGTTGTGGGGAGGGAAAGATGGGGAGATGTTGGCCAAGGGGTACAAGGTTTCAGCATGCAAGATAAGTAAGTTCTACAGATCTAATGTACAACAATGTGACTATAGTTAACAATATTGTATTGTATACTTGAAATTTGCTTACAGTGTGCTTACCACAAAAGGGAAAAAAGCTAATAACATACAACATACCTCATATAATTATATGAGGTAAGGGTATGTTATTAGCTTGCTTGTGGTGAATATTTTGAAGTGTATACATATATCAAATCATCAAGTGGTTTACCTCAAATACATAAAATTTTTAATTATCAACTATACCTCAATAAATTTGGGGAAAAAGACCTCAGGAAGATTTAAGATGGTGCCTAGTAAATTATCTCATCTGGACAAAAGGGATCCTCAGACTTTTTATGAATATAAAGTTTGTCTCATTGTGGCCTTAATCTTGTCTTAATCTTTTGTGAACATAAAGTTGCATCTCATTTGTGGCCTTAATCTTGTCTTAATCTTTTGTGAACATAAAGTTGCATCTCATCTGTGGCCTTAATCTATATGGCCTGATTGAACATATTTCCATATGTGTACTGGCCATTAATTTCTTTTCTGCGAAATGCCTTCGTTTCTTATCATTTTAGAGAAGGGAATGTTCTTCCAGGGAACATAATGAGCTGGTAAGTTTCTGGGTTCTACATGATGAATTCATTCTAGCATGACCAGTTTTCTAAACCATCTGAACTCTTTCTATTATTCTGTCAGGGCGGTGTTGGCAACTTTACCTCATTTAATTTGGGCCATCGTTAGCTCCAAGTTTTAAGGCTCCAATGCAGAAGAATGTTAGGATGGGCCACAAGCATCCTTGCCAGGATGTTAAATCATGAGTCATGGAAGACTCACACTGATGTGAATCCCCATATCAATAAACTCTCCCCCATCCAGATTTGTACTCCATTCCCCTGTCCATGCAAACAATACCTTCAATATACACTTCCATACTTGCTCTCCTGGCTCCTACTAGTACATATTACCCGAGTCCTGCAGGTTTTGTGGGGAGGAGGATAATACATTTTCTCTTATTATAGAGATAGTACTTCTGGGCCTAGACCTTCCTGAGACCAAACCTAGTTATTTGTCTAGATGCAGTAAGAATAAACAAAGGCAGATTTTGAGAAGAACAAGTATCATCTTGCAATCTGTCTGCCTTAGGTGAGACCTTTGCATGGTTTCCAGGCAGTGGAATTCTGCTCTCTCCTAACAAGAGGGACGGGCTACTTCTGTTGGCTGAAGTGTTGAGGAGACTAGTGTTTCAGTGTTTTCAAGTGTATCTACCTAAATAGAGGTGATGCTCATATTGCCTGGAAGAACGTCCCCTTCTCTAAAATGATAAGAAATGAAGGCATTTCACAGAAAAGAAATTAATGGCCAGTACACATATGGAAATACGTTCAATCAGGCCATACAGATTAAGGCCACAGATGAGACACAAATTTATATTCATAAAAGATTAAGATAAGATTAAAGCCACAAGGAGACAAAATTTTATATTCATAAAAAGTCTGAGGATCTCTTTTGTCCAGATGAGATAATCTACTAGGCACCACCTTAAATCTTCTTTTTCCCCAACTTTGCTGAGTTATAGTTGACAACTAAACATTTTATGTATTTAAGGTAAGTCAAGACATCTCAGGGTCTTGACTTTAGCAAAGTAGACTTTCTGGTGCAGTGAATTCTGTTTTGTACGTAACTCTGCCACCCTTACAAATTTTAGGCCTAATTTTTCATATTAACTTTAGGCTCCAGAGGGGGGAAAACTTTCACAGTGCGTGAAGAACAAAAATAAGAATGACAGCAGCAGAATTCTCATTAAAAACAATACAAGGGCCGGGCACGGTGGCTCACGCCTGTAATCCTAGCACTTTGGGAGGCCGAGGCGTGCAGATCACGAGGTCAGGAGTTCAAGACCAGCCTGGCCAACATGGTGAAAGCCCGTCTCTACTAAAAACACAAAAAATTAGCCGGATGTGGTGGCAGGTGCCTGTAATCCCAGCTACTTGGGAGGCTGCGGCAGGAGAATCGCTTGAACCCAGAAAGTGGAGGTTGCAGTGAGTGGAGATTGTACCACTGCACTCCAGCCTGGGTGACAGTATGAGACTCCAACTCAAAAAACAAACAAACAAACAAAAAGACAAGTCTGGGCGCAGTGGCTCACACCTGTAATCCCAGCACTTTGGTTGGGAGGCCGAGGGGGTGGATCACCTGAGGTCGGGAGTTCAAGACCAGCCTGACCAACATGGAGAAACCCTATCTCTACTAAAAATGCAAAAATTAGCCAGGTATGGTGGTGCATGCCTGAAATCCCAGCTACTCGGGAGGCTGAGGCAGGAGAATCGCTTGAACCCAGAAACGGAGGTTGCGGTGAGCCAAGATTATGCCATTACACTCCAGTCTGGGCAACAAGAGTGAAATTCTGTCTCAAAAAAAAAAAAAAAAAAAAGAAAAGAAAAGGAAGAAAATACAAGCCAGAAAATAATGGAGAGCATTATAAGAACTGCCTTTCAAAACTGAAGGTCAAATAAGGAATTTTCAGATAAGCAAAAGCTGCAGTAATTAACCACCAGCATATCTTCACTACAAACAATGTTTAAAACAATTCTTTGGGCCAGGTGTGGTGGCTTATGCCTGTAATCTCAGAACTTTGGGAGGCCGAGGTGGGCAGATCACGAGGTCAGGAGATCGAGACCATCCTTGCTAACACAGTGAAACCCCGCCTCTACTGAAAATACAAAAAAATTAGCTGAGCGTGGTGGCAGGCACCTGTAGTCCCAGCTACTCAGGAGGCTGAGGCAGGATAATGGCGTGAACCTGGGAGGCGCAGCTTGCAGTGAGCCGAGATCACACCACTGCACTCCAGCCTGGGTGACAAAGTGAGATTCTGTCTCAAAAAAACAAAAAAAAAACAGTTCTTTGGATAAAAGCAACATGATTCTACATAGAAACTTGGATATAAACAAAGGAATAAGTAGCATGAGATATGGCAAATATCTGAATACATATCAGGCTTTATTTTTATTTTTGATGTCTTTCAAAACCAATATATTTGAGGGTTATGATATATGCAGAAGTGAAATACGTGATAACAATTATACAGGAGACAGAGAAGAAATGACAATATGCTGTTGAAAGATTATTTCAGTATATGTGAAGTAATATAATGTTAGCTAAAGGCTGACTGTGGTAAGTTAAAAATGTATATTGTAGGCCAGGCACGGTGGCTCACGCCTGTGATCCCAGCACTTTGGGAAGCTGAGGTGGGTGGATCACCTGAATTCAGAAGTTCAAGACCAGCCTGGCCAACATGCTGAAACCCCATCTCTACCAAAAATACAAAAATTAGCTGGGCATGGTGGCACACATCTGTAATCACAGCTACTCGGGAGGCTGAGGCAGGAGAATCTCTTTAACCCGGAAGGCAGAGGTTGCAGTGAGCTGAGATCATGCCACTGTACTCCAGCCTGGGCAACAGGGCAAGACCCTGTCTCAAAAAAAAAAAAAAAAAAAAAGATATATATTGTAAACCCTAGAGCAACCACTTAAAAAAATAAAGAGGGATATAACTAATAAACTAATAAAACAATATTGACATATATGTTGCAAATAAAACTCAAAACTCAATAAAACAAAGCAAAAAACAAAAAAAGGAGAAAAGAACAGATGAGATATTTAGAAACAAAATGATGATAGATTTAAACTCAACCATATCAATAATTATATTAAATATAAATTATCAAAACACTCAAAAGATAGAGATTCACCAAATTGGATTAAAAAATCAAGATCCAAAAGTATACTGACTACAAGAAACTGACATTAACTACAAAAACAAAGAGGTTAACCCTGAATGGATGAATAAAGACATAGGAAAAACAAATGGAAAGACAACTGAAGTGGCTAGATTAGCATCACACAAAGTAAGAGAGAACTATGAATATTACCATGAATCAAGTGGCACATTTTATAAAGACTTAATTTATCAAGAAAATACAACAATTTTAAATTTGTATACTCCTAACGAAAGGTTTCAAAAGATAGGCATACCTCATTTTATTGTGTTTTACTTAATTGCACTTCACAGATTTTGTATTTTTTACAAATTGAAGGTTTGTGGCAACCGTGTGTTGAGTAAGTATATCAGCACCATTTTTCCAACAGCTTGTACTTACTTTGTGCCTCTGTGTCCAATTTTTTGGCAG
Organism: Pan troglodytes; assembly: GCF_028858775.2. NCBI lineage: Eukaryota > Metazoa > Chordata > Mammalia > Primates > Hominidae > Pan > Pan troglodytes. The sequence goes on along the minus strand of NC_072406.2, from coordinate 45,213,001 downwards.
TAAAGTATTTTGAACATATGTACATAGTTTTTAAAGACATAATACTATTGCACATACTAGACTACAGTATAGTGTAAACATAACTTTGTATGCACTGGGGAACCAAAAATTTTTTGTGATTTGCTTTATTACAGTGTCTGGAACCAAACCCACAGTATTTCTGAGGAATATCTCTACATGAAGCAAACACTGATAGAACTGAAAGGATAAGTGAGTCAATTCTCCATCACAGTTGCAGATTTCAGCACTCCAATCTAAGCAATTATAAAACAAATACATAAAAAATCAGTAAGTGAAGCAGCTCCATTTTCTGGGGTAAACACCCGGGGTTTGATGTCTCGCACCAAGAAGATTAAAGACACAGACACACATAAGGAGTTTAGGAGCGGAGAGTTTAATAGACAAAAAAGAAGAGACCTCCCCCTCCCCCCTCCCCCTCCCCCTCCCCCTCTCCCTCTCTCTCTCCCCGGTCTCCCTCTGATGCCACCAAAGTTGTGAAAGTGGATGGCTCAACTGTACTGCCGCCATCTCGGCTCACTGCAACCTCCCTGATTCTCCTGCCTCAGCCTGCCAAGTGCCTGGGATTGCAGGCACGCGCCGCCACACCTGACTGGTTTTTGCATTTTTTGGTGGAGACGGGGTTTCGCCGTGTTGGCCAGGCTGGTCTCCAGCTCCTGACCGCGAGTGATCTGCCCGCCTCGGCCTCCCAAGGTGCCGGGATTGCAGACGGAGTCTCGCTCACTCAGTGCTCAATCTTGCCCAGGCTGGAGTGCAGTGGCGTGATCTCGGCTCGCTACAACCTCCACCTCCCAGCCACCCGCCTTGGCCTCCCGAAGTGCCAAGATTGCAGCCTCTGCCCGGCCGCCACCGCGTCTGGGAAGTGAGGAGCATCTCTGCCTGGCCGCCCATCGTCTGGGATGTGACGAGCCCCTCTGCCCAGCTGCCCAGTCTGGGAAGTGAGGAGCACCTCTTCCCGGCCGCCATCCCGTCTAGGAAGTGAGGAGCGTCTCTGCCCGGCCGCCCATCGTCTGAGATGTGGGGAGCACCTCTGCCCCGCCACCCCGTCTGAGATGTGGGGAGCGCCTCTGCCCGGCTGCCCCGTCTGGGAAGTGAGGAGCCCCTCCGCCTGGCAGCCGCCCCATCTGGGAAGTGAGGAGCATCTCCGCCTGGCAGCCACCCAGTCCAGGAGGTGGAGGGCAGCCCCCGCCTGGCCAGCCGCCCCGTCCGGGAGGGAGGTGGGGGGCGCCTCCGCCAGGCCACCGCCCCGTTTGGGACGTGGGGGGCGCCTCTGCCCGGCCGCCCCCTCTGGTAAGTGAGGAGCCCCTCTGCCCGGCTGCCACCCCGTCTGGGAGGTGTACCCAACAGCTCATTGAGAACGGGCCATGATGACAATGGCGGTTTTGTCGAATAGAAAAGGGGGAAATGTGGGGAAAAGAAAGAGAGATCAGATTGTTACTGTGTCTGTGTAGAAAGAAGTAGACATGGGAGACTCCATTTTGTTCTGTACTAAGAAAAATTCTTCTGCCTTGGGATGCTGTTAATCAATAACCTTACCCCCAACCCCGTGCTCTCTGAAACATGTGCTGTGTCCACTCAGGGTTAAATGGATTAAGGGCGGTGCAAGATGTGCTTTGTTAAACAGATGCTTGAAGGCAGCATGCTCGTTAAGAGTCATCACCACTCCCTAATCTCAAGTACCCAGGGACACAAACACTGCGGAAGGCCGCAGGGTCCTCTGCCTAGGAAAACCAGAGACCCTTGTTCACATGTTTATCTGCTGACCTTCCCTCCACTATTGTCCTATGACCCTGCCAAATCCCCCTCTCCGAGAAACACCCAAGAATGATCAATAAATACTAAAAAAAAAAAAAAAAAGAGAGAGAGAGAGAAATCTTCCTCAAGCTGAGAAAGTGGGTCACCCAAGAGAGGGTTTCCAGGTTTGGGGTGGGATTTGATCAATTTTGTAGAGAGGCTTGAGAAGGCAGTGATTGATTTACATAGGGCCCAGGGGATTCATTTAATCAGGTGTGCCATTTACATAGTCCACAAAGGAACTAGCCCTCCCACCCTAATCTTTCATTGTGTAAATGTGGCTTCTACCTGGCTGTTGCCATGACACCTGCACATGTGGCTTTACCTGGTTGGTGACACCCATATACTTCGTGGTAACAAAGAAAAGGGAGGGAGAAGTCTACATGTTGGAATGTACCTGGATTCCAGGTACAGCTGCTGGCATTTACATATGCAAGCTTCCAGCTTGCTTGCAGCTTGACTTTTCAGGCTGCTTTCTGTTAGAAAAGAAGTGGTTTTGGGGCTGCTTTTTATTAAAGGAAAATTCTACCAAGAACTCTTTTACCCTCACTAACTGCCTAAAATAATTTATTAATAACTCCTCTATTGTAAGGATATTTAAGGTTTGAACAACACTGTCAACCAACATGCCCTAATTGGCATTTACATAACACTCCACCACAAAACAGCACTCTTTTCCTTCCTAGCCGTCTAAGGATTGACTACCATCATGAACGACACAGTAACTATCTGAACTAGAAAGTTCGTGACCAACCAACTACTTCAGAGGAAACAAATGATGATTGATGTCCTTCATACCCGGAAGGCAACAGTACCTAAGACAGAAATTTGGGAAAAACTAGCCAAAATGTACAAGACCACACTGGATGTCATCTTTGTATTTGGATTAGAACTCATTTTGGCGGTGGCAAGACAACTGGCTTTGGCATGATTTATGATTCCTTGGATTATGCAAAGAAAAATGGACCCAAACATAGACTTGCAAGACAAGGCCTGTATGAGAAAAAAAGACTTCAAGAAAGCAGTGAAAGTAAGGCAAGAACAGAATGAAGAAAGTCAGGGGACTGTAAAGGCCAATGTTTGTGTGGGCAAAAAGCCGAAGGAGTCAAGATGCTGCAATGATGTTTTCTGCAGCCATTGTGGATTCTTCATGAGAAGATTAATAAACTAAATACTTTAATGTGAAAAAAAATAAAACACCACAATACACATTCAAGTGCACATGGAAAATAGATCAAAGAAGGTCATATTCTAGGCCATAATATGTCTCAATAAATTTGAAAGAAAGAAATGTAAGTATGTTTTCTGATCACAGTGGAATTATATGCCAAATCAGTAACATAAATATACCTGGAAAATCTCTCAAATATTTGGAAACTAAACAATAGACTTTGAAATAACTCATGCACCAATGAAAAAAATTACAAATGATATTTGAGATATCTTAAATTAAATGAAAATACAATATATAAAAATGTGTGGGGTATAGGTACAGCTATGCTTACAGGAAACCTTGTAACATTAAACACTTATATTAGAAAAGAAGAAAGATCTAAAATCATTAATCTGGCCGGATGTGGTGGCTCATGCCTGTAATCCCAGCACTTTGGGAGGCCGAGGTGGGCGGATCACCTGAGGTCTGGAGTTGGAGACTAGTCTGGCCAACATGGCAAAACCCCATCTCTACTAAAAATACAAAAATTAGCTGAGCATGGTGGCATGCGCCTGTAATCTCAGCTATTCAGGAGGCTGAGGCAGGAGAATCGCTTGAACTGGGAGGCAGAGATTACGGTGAGCCGAGATTACGCCATTGGACTCTAGCCTGGGCAACAAGAGTGAAACTCCGTCTGGAAATAATAATAATAATAATAATAATAATAATAATAAAGATGGGGTCTAACTCTGCTGAACCGACTCCATCTTGTTTCTAACTTTTAAGCTGTCCTTGTTCATTCCTGGGCATGGGCTGAGCTAACTTTGGGAAGGGATTCAGTTCATGGTTTGACTCTGAAGCAAAACTGATAATAGCCCTTTCCCAGAAAGACCCCCTTCTTGCCTGGGGACCAGTCCACCTTGCAGTACTAACAAATTAGGTACAAGATTAGAAAGTACAGTGTAGGGGTCATGCAGCCTCTGGTTCCAAGAGTCTGAACCTTCCCAAATGGTTCCTGGGGATAACATCACTATTGAAAAACCTAAGATCAGTGCTTGAGATATTTTGGCAGACCCTGCACTCAGTGGATCAGCTGACACCACCCAGACAGGTAATCTGGCTCAACCAGTTCTGCCATCTCACCCAGGAACAGAAAACAGCAAGAAAAACTCTCTTCGACCTCCTATGATTCCATCTCCAACCTGACCAATCAGCACTCGCCACTTCCCAAATTATCTTTAAAATCTCTGATCCCCAGATGTTCGGGGAGACTGATTTGAGTAATAATAAAACTCTGGTCTCCCACAGCCGGCTCTGCGTGAATTACTCTTTCTCTATTACAATTCCCCTGTCTTGATAAATCGGCTCTGTCTAGGCAGCGGGCAAGGTGAACCCACTGGGCAGTTACAGTATCTGGGCTCCAGCTCCTGACAGCAGGCCAGAGGAGAAGCAAACTCTGAGAGACGTGGCTGCAGTCTGCACCAATGCAGACAGGACCAAAGGCAGCCCAGGCTGAGTCCTGGTTACCAGTGAGACGTGAAAACTTCAGAGAGCTGCCAGGGCTGAAAAGGCCACATGGAGGGAAACAGTGGACCTCCCGGGTCCTCCTGCATGGGTGAGTGACTTGAGGACCAGACAGACTCCACCCAAAACCTTTTTACACTTTATAATAAGCCCTAAGACTGTTTTTTTTTGTTTGTTTGTTTGTTTTCTTTTGAGACGGAGTCTAGCTCTGTCACCCAGGCTGGAGTGCAGTAGCATGATCTTGGCTCACTGCAACCTCCGTCTCCCGGGTTCAAGCGATTCTCCTGCCTCAGCTTCCCGAGTACCTGGGATTACAGGCACCCGCCACCACACCCAGCTAATTTTTGTATTTTTAGTAGAGGCAGAGTTTCACCATGTTGGCCAGGCTGGTCTCGAGCTCCTGACCTTGTGATCCTCCCGCCTCGGCCTCTCAAAGTGCTGGGATTACAAGCGTGAGCCACCGTGCCCAGCCTAGTTTTTGTTTTTAAAGATGGGGTCTCGGCCGGGTGCAGTGGCTCACATCTGTAATCCTGATCAACATAGAGAAACCCCATCTCTACTAAAAATACAAAATTATCTACTAAAAATGCAAAATTAGCCAGGGCTTGGTGGCACATGCCTGTAATTCCAGCTACTCGGGAGGCTGAGGCAGGAGAATCACTTGAACCCAGGAGGCAGAGGTTGCAGTGAGCCAAGATTACGCCATTGGACTCCAGCCTGGGCAACAAGAGCGAAACTCCATCTGGAAAAAAAAATAATAATAATGAAGATGGGGTCTAACTCTGCTGCCCATGCTGGAGTGCAGTGGTGCTGTCATAGCTCATTGCAGTCTCATGCTCCTAAGCTCAAGCAATCCTCCTGTCTCAGCCTCCTGAGTAACTGGGAGGCACATGCCACCACGCCTGGCTATGACTTATGATACAACCATAAAAATGGCTGCAATTTCTTTTCCACCTGCTCAGCAAGCACGAGTCCCAAACAACAACAACAACAACAAAAAAAAATGGGTTCTAAAAGAATAAAATAATATTTCTTGGACATCTGAGATTATGGGCCGAGAGACATACACACTACAAAAATACAAAAACGGACAAAATTAAGCAATATGAAAAGGAAGGCATTGAGATGAGGAAAAATATATACACTGTATTTGATACACTTGGATGACAAACATCTTAAAGGTAGAAAGAATGATCTGGTTAATACATAGATTCTACCAGAGAAGTTTAAAAAAAAAAAAAGAAGAGAGAGAGAGAAACTGGTTATTTATGTGGATGGATATAGAAATAAACTACTAAATGGAAAATGGACTGCTTTTGTAGAATAACCCAAAGGGCCAGCTGAGGACACCCACTCTGTTGTTTGAGCAGATTCACTAACATCTCTTGTTCCATTTCTTAATCCATTTCCTGTTTGCCCTGAGAAATGAGCGCCGGCAGTGAGCTGAGATTTTTTTTTTTTCCCTTAACGGAAAATGGGTTAAATTAAGGGACTGGCCAGCAGTGTTTACCTTCTCTTCACTTCTTATTACACTGTCATTACACCATCTGACAGTACTGCACTATGATGGTTAATATTGATTGTCAACTTGATTGGATTGGAGGATGCAAGTATTGTTCCTGGGTGTGTCTGTGAGGGTTTTACCAAAGGACATTAACATTTGAGTTAGTGGACTGAGAGAGGCAGACCAACCCTCTATCTGGGTGGGCACCACCTAATCAGTTGCCAGTGTGGCTAGAATAAAAGCAGGAAGAAGATGGAAAAGCAGACTGGCTGAGTCTTCAAGCCTTCATCTTTCTCCCACGCTGGATGCTTCCTTCCCACAGACTCCAAGTTCCTGCCCATCAGACTCCAAGTTCCTCAGCTTTTGGACTCTTGGACTTACACCAGTGGTTTGCCAGGGACTCTCGGGCCTTTGGCCACAGACCGAAAGCTGCACTGATGGCTTCCCTACTTTTGAGGTTTTGGGATGCGCACTGATCCACCACTGGCTCCTTGCTCCTCAACTTGCAGACGGCCTATCATGGGACTTTACCTTGTGATCACGTGAGTCAATTCTCCTGAATATGCTCCCTTTCATATATACATCTATTCTATTAGTTCTGTCCCTTTAGAGAACCCTCACTAATACATACACCAACTTACCTCCCTCATTCATAGACTCCTGGTCCTTTCCACCCCAACTCTAGACATTACCTAGGGGATTTCATGCAAATGCCCCTTGTAACAAGTTAGTCCCTTAATTTTTCAATCATTTTTGTCATTGCAGCCCAGTTTTGACTTGTAAAATGTTGGAGACGCACATCAAACAGGTAACAAAAGACTCAAAATGGCATTAAATAAGTCAGCAACAATTTCAAAGCTGTCATGACTACGGAACATCAGCATCTCGTGATGTCTGTAAAATATCCACAGTTGCCGCACTCCTCAGAGGTGTGAGGCTGTTTGGGTAGAGCAGCTTCTTGCCTTGACTGATGATGTACCCACATCTCACATCGGTGGTTTCCAGTTGCAGCTGTATCCCAGCACAACTCAGTATTCCTACTTCATGACTCTGCTCAGCTCCCTCACCTCTACCCATGTGACCCTCCACAAGTCTCTCTCTGTTGGCCAGGATGGTCTTGAACTCCTGGCCTCAAGCAATCCTCCTGCCTTGGCCTCTCAAAGTGCTGGGATTACAGATGTGAGCCACCACACTCAGCCTCCACATCTGTCCTTTCAGCTAGAACTTTGTCCTCTTGGTCAGGTGTGGTGGCTCAGGCCTGTAATCCCAGGGCTTTGGGAGGCAGAGGCAGGAGGCCTCTTGCTTGAGGCCAAGAGTTCCAGACCAACCTGGGAAACATAGTGAGACCATGCCTCTACAAAAATTAAAAATATTAGCTGGGCGTGGTGCCAAGTGCCTGCAGGGCCAGCTACATGGGAGGCTGAGATGGGAGGACTGCTTGAGCCCAGGAGGTTGAGGCTGCAGTAAGCCATGATCATGCCACTGCACTCCAGGTTGGGTGACAGAATGAGACCCTATCTCAAATAACATTTTTTTTTTTTTTTTTTTTTTTTGAGAGGGAGTGCACTCCTTTTGAGAGGAGTCACCCAGGCTGCAGTGCACTGGCCTGATCTCGGCTCACTTCAACCTCTGCCTCTCGGGTTCAAGTCATTCTTCTGCCTCAGCCTTCCGAGTAGCTGGGCTTACAGGCACATGCCACCATGCCCAGCTAATTTTTGTATTTTTAGTAGAGACGGGGTTTCACTGTGTTGGCCAGGCTGGTCTCAAACTCCTGACTGGCCTCCCAAAGTGCTGGGATTACAGGCATGAGCCACCACACCCAGCCAAAAACTTTTTTTTATTATTATTTCTGAGTATCAAAAGATACATTTTAACTTCAGAACAACTTTTAAATTAGCCAGAATTAAACACAGCCTGCTTTAATTTTCCCTAATGTAGTTACATGTATCAAATGTATCAAGGTCAGCACTAAGCCCTTAGGAAAGGAAAAACGCCAATTTGTTGAGAATTGTAACAAAGAACTGGCTGCCCCTGTTCTCCTCCCTTATTCCCAAAGCCCAACTCGGTCAGAATCTGGGCATTCTTCATCCCAGGGTGGGCGTGGCTGGTGACAGCTTAGGATTTTTGTTTTGTTTTGTTTTTGTTTTGTTTTGTTTTTGAGACAGTCTCAGTCTGTCTCCCAGGCTGGAGTGCAGTGGCGCGTTCTCGGCTCACTGCAAGCTCTGCCTCCCAGGTTCACGTCATTCTCCTGCCTCAGCCTCCCGAGTAACTGGGACTACAGGCGCCCGCCACCACGCCCGGCTAATTTTTTTGTATTTTTAGTAGAGACGGGGTTTCACCGTGTTAACCAGGATGGTCTCGATCTCCTGACCTCGTGATCCACCCGCCTCGACCTCCCAAAGTGCTGGGATTACAGGTGTGAGCCACCACGCCCAGACAGCTGAGGATTTTAATGACTTCTTCCGGTCCATGTCTTAACTGTTCTGACTCTGCTGGCACATTGATTTAAGGGATTAGGAGGGAAATAAATGTTTATTCAACTGTTAGTGTATCAGAGAGAGAAAGTTCTTCTCTTTGGCTTCTAAGGAATGTCCCATGTTAAGCAGCTTTTTACTAAGTCAGAAGCCTTGACTCTACAGTATAGGGCGGATAAGTGAGCACTCCAGGGTGAGTCCAGCATTTCTTTAAAAATGCCCCCACTGGCCGGGAGCACTGGTTCACGCCTGTAATCCCAGCAATTTGGGAGGCCGAGGTGGGTGGATCACCTGAGGTCAGGAGTTCGAGACCAGCCTGAGCAACATGGTGAAACCCCATCTCTACTAAAAATTGAAAAAAAAAAAAAAAATTAGCCGGGCCTGGTAATGCATGCCTGTAATCCCAGCTACTTGAGAGGCTGAGGCAGGAGAATCGCTTGAACCCGGGAAGTGGAGGTTGCCGTGAGCCAAGATCGCACCATTGCAATCCAGCCTGAATGACAAGAGCAAAACTCCATCAAAAAAAAAAAAAGCCCCCGCCCCCAACTTCAGTCTATTCCCTCTAAAGCTGTTACATTAGCTTTAATTGGCTTGCTTCCTCTTAAACAACTTCAGAGGAATTGGGGATGGTTGTTACTATTGGTTTAATTCCTTTATCTTACTTGGTAATGATTTGGTAATAACCAGTTAGAAATCAAAACACTCTTTTGATCAAATCTCATAGTTGCATGTCTCTGACCCTTCTTTCCTTGTCACATCTCTCTTGGACCACAGGTGGGAAAGGATCTCAACTTATTTTTCATTTTTCTTTTCCTCCTCCTCCTTCTTTTTTTTTTTTTTTTTGAAATAAGGTCTTGCTCTGTCACCCAGGCTAGAGTGCAGTGGCACAATAATAGCTCACTGCAGCCTCTGCTTCCTGGCCTCAAGTGATCCTTCAATCCTCCTGCCTTGGCCTCCCAAATTGTTGGAATTACAGGCATGAGCCACTGTGCCTGGCTGGTTCTCAACTTTTAAGGGCACATGAGATTAGCTTGGGCTCGCTAAGATAATCCAGGATAATCTCCCATCTCAAGGTCCTTAACTTTAATCACATCGCAAAGTCCCTTTGTCCATGTAAGATTCTGAGGTTCTGGGGATTCACACATGGACATCTTCATGGGGTCGTGATTCTGCCTACCATGAATGATACATTTAAACCTTCAGTAACTGAATTTTGTGCCATAATTCTTCACACACGTAAGAGCATCATGCAGTGGGTACAGTTCACTAGTGTGGATTGTTATGTCGATGGTCACCTGTTGAGTACACATAGGGCTAAAGCCAGGAGGACTTGGTCGGTCTGTTCAAGCTATCCTCCAAGAAGTAAAATCTATGCACTGTTAGAAACACAGAGAAGGCCAGGCACAGTGGCTCACGCCTGTAATCGCAGCACTTTGGGAGGCAGAGGTGGGCGGATCACGAGGTCAGGAGATCGAGACCATCCTGGCTAACACGGTGAAACCCCGTCTCTACTAAAAATACAAAAAAAATTAGCGAGGCATGGTGGCAGGCGCCTGTAGTCCTAGCTACTCGGGAGGCTGAGGCAGGAGAATGGCGGGAACCTGGGAGGCAGAGCTTGCAGTGAGCCAAGATGGCACCACTGCACTCCAGCCTGGGCAACAGAACAAGACTCTGTCTCAAAAAACAAACAAACAAAGAAAACAAACAACAACAAAAAAGAGTTAAGTTCTTGTGGCATATTTCTGCTCACAAAAACATCACCACACTTCTAAGTAAAGACCAAAACACTTTAATGTTGTTTTTTTTTTTTCAGAGTGTTTGCTGTTGGTACATGTAAATGCAACTAATTTTTTTTTTTTTTTAAGAGACAGGATCTGCTGCTCTTTTGCCCTTGCTGGAGTTCAGTGATGTTATCGTAGCTCACTATGACCTCCAACTCCTGGGCTCAAGCAATTCTCCCGCCTCAGCCTCAGGAGTAGCTGGGACTACAGATTTGTGCCACTACACCTGGCTGATTTTTAAAATTTTTTGTAGAGACAGGGTCTCACTAGGTTGCCAGGTTGTTCTCTAAGTCATGCCTCAAATGATCCTCCTGCCTTAGCTTCCTGAGTAGCTGGGACTACAGGTGTGAACCATCATGCCTAGCCTTGCTACTGATTTTTGTATATTAATTTTATATTCTGCAACTTTGCTGAATTCACTGATCAGTTCTAACAGTTTTTTCGTAGCATCTTTAGGTTTTTTTAGGCATGAGATCATGTCATCTGTGAACAAGGCTAATTTGATTTCTTCCTTTCCAAACTGGACACCCTTTATTTCTTTCTCTTGCCTTATTGCTTTGGCCAGGACTTTCAGTGTTATGTTAAATAACAGTGGTGAAACTGGGCATCCTCGTTTTGTTCCCATCCTTGGAGGAAAGGCCTTCAGTTTTTTCACATTAAGTATGATGTTAGCTGAGGCAAAGCACTTCTAATATTAAACATTGAAATAAATGTGAGCTCTACATACATTTAAGAAAGATCAATAAAAACAAGTAAGATAATTATTTACCTGCTTATTTCCAATTCAGGGTCAAGAGTGGCCGGAGTCTATACAAGCAGCTCAGGGCACAAGATGGGATCCAGCCTCAGACAGGACTCCATTCCATCACAGGGCACACTCACACACCCCCACACTCACTCATACTGGGACCATTTGACACAACAATTCACCTAATGTGCATGTGATACAGTTTGGCTGTGTCCCCACCCAAATCTCACCTTGAATTGTAGCTCCCATAATTCCCGCTTGTCATGGGAGGGACCCAGTGGGAGGTAACTGAATCATACCGGCAGGTCTTTCCCATGCTGTTCTCGTGATAGTGAATACATCTCATGAGATTTGATGGTTTTATAAAGGGGAGTTCCCCTGCACATGCTCTCTTACCTGCTGCCATGTAAGACATGCCTTTGCTGCTCATTTGCCTTCTGCCATGATTGTGAGGCCTCCCCAGCCATGTGAAACTGTGAGTCCATTAAACCTCTTTTCTTTATAAATTACCCAGTCTTGGATATATCTTTATTAGCAGCATGAGAGCAGACTAATACAGCATGGCTTTGGGATGTGGGAGGAAGCGGGAGTACTCAGAGGGAATGCATGCAGACAGAGGGAGAATGGGCAAACCACACAAACAGTGGCTCTGGCCCAGGACCAATTTCTTTTTCTCATCCACATAATAAAATAATGTTGAATGAAACGATATTATTTGATGACCTGCCTATTCCACAGGAGAGACAAAAGTACATAATGGTCATGAAACTGGATCACTGCAGGGGCACTCCTTAATTGAGGTGCACATGGTCCCTTTTGTTAGGAGAACAAATTGATTTTAAACTCAGGCACAAAGTCTGGCTGAGAAAATGATGAACTAAAAAAAGACTCAAATAACTTAACTTTAAAAAGATTTTAATAAATGTTTTCCCAATCCCATTGGCAGCCTCAAGTGAATAAGGAATGTTTTCCCCATCATTTTGGGCATCATTATCAAATAGCTCGACACAAGTGCATTTTCTGGCAGTCTCTTCAGATGGCTTCTTTTAAATTTGTTGAACAAAAGTTACTTACATCACTTTGGTTAGAAACTCTCAAAAGAGTAAATTATATGTAATCACCTCTCAAATTATGAATGCACGTGAATTAGAATTCTTGATGCAAGTTAACATCAAAACTAAAACATTTTCATTAATGTTGATCTTCAAAATTTTCTTCAGCTATGTGAAATTGAGCTGAATACTTTTATTTTTGACCAATCTTTCTTTCTTTCTTTTTTTTTTTTTTTGAGGTGGAGTCTTGCTCTGTCACCCAGGCTGGAGTGCAGTGGCACAATCTTGGCTCACTGCAACCTCTGCCTCCTGGGTTCAAGTGATTCTCCTACCTCAGCCTCCCTGGTAGCTGGCGCACACCACAATGCCCAGGTAATTTTTTTATTTGTAGAGATGGCATTTCGCCATGCTGACCAGGCTTATCTTGAACTCGACCTCAAGTGATCTGCCCGCCTGGCCTCCCAAAGTGCTGAGATTACAGGCATGAGCCACCACACCTTGCCTGACCAATCTTAAATAATTTTTTTCTCATTGGAGAATCATTTAGTAAATATACTACTGTTTACATTTACTTTATTTACTTAATGATTTACTTTATTTCCATATACGGATTTACTTTATTTCCATTTATGGCAAGTGATACCAGTTTTCCACATGTGGTAATAATATAAACTTTTCTTCTAAAATATATTTATTAGTAGTAAAAATGAGTAAATTAAGGAAAATAGTATGCACTGAAATTTGGAAAACACTAGCATAACAAATATGAAGTATTTGCTTAATACTTTTAAGCTTGGCAAATAGTAAATACATAATGAAAGATAGCTACTATTTTTTAGATACTTTTAGTTACTTTTTAGTTAAATTATTGTGAAATTCTACATTAACATGATTTAATTTACCGTTTAAAATTTATTTAACAATTAGATATTCCCTGTCCACAACACGCCAGGCCCTGGGAATTCAAAGATGAAAATGAATGGAATAGACCCTGCTTCCAAAGAGCTATCATTTTGGTGGCGAGAGAGATACTAAATAACCAGTAAAATTATAATGGTTTTGTTTTTGTTTTTTGAGACCGAGTTTTGCTGTGTCACCCAGGCTGCAGTGCAGTGGTGCAATCTCAGCTCACTACAACCTCCGCCTCCCTGGTTCAAGTGATTCTTGTGCTTCAGCCTCCCAAGTATAGGTGCGTACCGCTACGCCCGACTAATTTTTATATTTTTAGTAGAGATGGGTTTTCGCCATTTTGGCCAGGCTGGTCTTGAGCTCCTGACCTTAAGTGATCTGCCCACCTCGGCCTCCCAAAGTGTTGGGATTACAGATATGAGCCACTGTGCCCAGCCACAATATAATGTTTTATGTATTATTATTGGAGCTATGTACAAAGTGCAGTAGGAACAGAGGGGAATAGCCCCTAGGTTTACCAAACAGGGTCAGGGAATTCTCTTTTTTTTTTTCTTGAGACAGAGTCTCACTCTGTCACCCAGGCTGGAGTGCAGTGGCACGATCTTGGCTCACTGCAACCTCTGCCTCCCAGGTTCAAGCAATTCTCCTGACTCAGCCTCCTGAGTAGCTGGGATTACAGGTATGTGTCACCACACCCAGCTAATTTTTATAGAGACAGGGTTTCACCATGTGGTCCAGATTGGTCTGCAACTCCTGGCCTTAAGTGATCCACCTGCCTTGGCCTCTCAAAGTGCTGGTATTACAGGCATGAGCCACCATGCCCGGCTGGGAATTATTATTTTTTTAACTTTTATTTTAGGTTCGGGGTACATGTGCAGGTTTATTATACAGGTAAATTTCATGTCACAGGGGTTTGGTGTACAAATTATTCCATCACCCAGGTAATGAGCATAGTACCCGATATGTAGTTTTTCCATCCTCACTCTTCTCCCTCCCTCCACCCTCTATAAGGCCTCAGTGTCTATTGTTTCCTTCTTTGTGTCCATGTGTTTTCAATGTTTAGCTCCCACTTATAAGTGAGAACATGTGGTATTTGGTTTTCTGTTCCTGTGTTAGTTCACAGGAACAGTATGCAGCCATACTGACAGGATTATGGCCTCCAGCTCCATTTATGTTGCTGCAAATGACATGATCTCCTTCTTTTTTTATGGCTATGTAGTATTCCATGGTGTATATGTACCACATTTTCTTTATCCAGTCTACCGTTGGTTGACATTTAGGTTGATTTCATGTCTTTGCTACTGAGAATAGTGCTCTAATGAACATACATGGGTATCGGGGGAACCAACCCCCAATATTTTAACGTAGGTTCTTTCTATTTTTCCCTAAATATTGGCCGGTTTGAGAAATAAAGAGAAAGAGTACAAGGAGAGGAATTTCACAACTGGGCCTCTGGGGGTGACATCACATATTGGTAGGACCATGATGACGACCCCGAGCTGCAAAACCAGCAAATTTTTATTAGGGATTTTAAAAGGGGAGGGGCTGTACGAACAGGGAGTAGGTCACAAAGATCACATGCCTCGAAGGGCAATAAAGATCACAAGGTGAAGGCAAAATTAGAACTACTGATGAGGGTCTATGTTCTGCTGTGCACATATTATCTTGATAAACATCTTAACAGGAAACAGGTTCGAGAGCAGAGAACTGGTCTGACTAGAATTTACCAGGCTGGAATTTCCCAATCCTAGTAAGCCTGAGGGTACTGCAGGAGACCAGGGCGTATTTCAGTTCTTATCTCAACCACATAAGATAGACACTCCCAGAGTGGCCTTTTATAGACCTCCCCTGAGGAATGCATTCCTTCCCCAGGGTATCCATTATTAGTATTCCTTGCTGGGAAAAGAATTCAGTGATATCTCTCCTACTCACATGTCCATTTATAGGCTCTCTGCAAGAAAAAAAATATGGCTCTATTCTGCCCGACCCTGCAGGCAGTCAGACCTTATGGTTATCTTCCCTTGTTCCCTGAAAATCACTGTTATTCTGTTCTTTTTCAGGTGCACTGATTTCATATTGTTCAAACACATGTTTTACAATCAATTTGTACAATAGTCGTCCTGAGGTGACGTACATTCTCAGCTTAAGAAGATAACATGATTAAGAGATTAAAGACAAGACAGACATAAGAAATTATAAAAGTATTAATTTTGGGAACTGATAAGTGTCCATGAAATCTTCACAATTTATGTCCTTCTGCCTTGGCTCCAGCCAGTCCCTCCATTCGGGTTGCTGACTTCCCACAACACGCATGCATGTATCTTTATGGTAGAATGATTTATATTCCTTTGGGTGTATGCCCAATAATGGGATTACTGAGTCAAATGGTAGTTCTGTTTTAAGTTTTTTGAGAAATTGCCAAACTGCTTTCCACAATGGCTGAACTGATTTACATTCCCACCAACATCTGTTATTTTTTGACTTTTTAATAATAGCCATTCTGATTGGTGTGAGACGGTATCTCACTGTGGTTTTGATCTGCATTTCTCTAATGATCAGTGATGTTAAGCATTTTTTCAAATGCCTGTTGGCTGCGTGTATGTCATCTTTTGAAAAGTGTCTGTTCATGTCTTTTGCCCACTTTTTAATGGGGTTGTTTGTTTCTTGCTTGTTGATTTGTTTAAGTTACCAAGGAAAGCAATTGAACAGAAATGTGAAGGGTGAGTAAAGGAAACCACAGAGTTCCCTAATATAGAGGGTGAAGCTTGTGGAAGGGAACATGGGCCTGCAAGGCTTCACAGGACGGCAGGGGCAACCCTGAAGGCCTTTGTGTGCCAGCCCCAGAAGTTTAGATTGTATCATGTGGTTAGCAGGGAGTCACTGAGTAACTTTGTTGTGGGAAGTAAAATACAGGTTGAGTGTCTCTTATTCAAAATGCTTGGGATGAGCAGTGCTTCAGATTTCGGATTTTTTCAGATTTTGAAATATTTACATGTACTTAATGAGATATTTTGGGGTTAGGACCCACGGCTAAACATGAAACTAATTAATGTTTTAACGAAACAGAGTCTGAAGGTAATTTTATACATTATTCATACATTTTATACAATTCATACATCCATACGATTTATACATTAACATTATTCATTAACATTTTATATACACCTTATATGCAGAGTCTGAAGGTAATTTATACAATATTGTAAATAATTTTGTGCATGAAACCAAGTTTGTGTTAAGTACTTATGTGTGGAATTTTCTACTTTTGGTGTCATGTCGACGCTCAGAAAGATTCTGATTTTAGAGCATTTCAGATTTCAGATTTTTATATTAGGGATCCTCAACCTGTAATCAGATTTGTATGTTGGAAAAAAAATTATTCAAGCAGGAGCAATGTGAAGAGACCATTGGAGTAGAAAAGGTTAGAGGCAGGGACGATGGCGTGAGAGCCATGCAGACCTATACCCGGGCAGGACCTACAGAGAAGATGTGAGAGAGAAGGGATGGCCAGGTAGAAGAGTTTGCTGGACTTGGCGATGAATGGGATGTGGAGAGAAAGGGGAGACCCCCAAACCTACCAGATTTCTAGATATCCGGCAGTAGGTTCCACTCTTTCAGTCAAACCAGAACAGCATCCTTTGCAGCCATACTGACACTGTCATGCAAATTGACAGGAACCATTTGGTTTCCAAATCAGGCAACTGTTGAATGCCTTATCTTTGGAAATCAGTATTTCATTCACAATACTGCAAATGCCTGCTAATGAGTGTGACTTGAACAGATGTTAAAATAATGTTTTGGGTAACTAGTGTGCTCTATGAACAAGGTTAGAATCTTCCCATTACAATTTTCCACCACCACACACCTGGCATCTTTGCTGATTGAAACTGTTTGATATCATTCACCATAAATCCTTCTTATCTGGCTAATGCAGCATGAAATTATGTCAATTGAAGCAAAACATAATACACAATAAACACTGGCAAAACCAGTGACTATGACAGCAGCTTTGCATATGGAGTACAAAACAGGTTTTTGGTTTTTTTTTTTCTTTCTTGGAACATGTGGCCAATTCTTTTCTTAAGTGAAATGCATAACACAAAATAAGGAATGTTTGCTAAATGATCATTGTAAAGTAAAAATTCACTGGTGATGGAAATAGCAATAAGGTGCACAAAAAGGATCATGGATAAAATTTTCTCTGTCAGAAAGTGGTTTTGACAACTTGGTGTCTTGCAAGTCTACGCAGATCTACTACACCAAATACTCAAGACAAACCTTCAGGGGCAGTCACCGAAGACACACAACTCTCCCGTCCTCTGCAGAACTTCTTACTTCTTTGCTGTTACTTAATTTAACAGTTAATCCTTAGTAATAGCATTTACTGGCCAGGCACACTGGCTCACACCTATAATCCTAGCACTTTGGGAGGCTGAGGCAGGAGGATTGCTTGAGGCCATGAGTTCGAGACCAGCCTGAGCAACATAGCAAGACCTTGTTAATATAAAAAATAAAGAAATGGCTGGGTGCAGTGGCTCAGGTCTGTAATCCCAGCACTTTGGGAGACCGAGGTGGGTGGATCACCTGAGGTCAGGAGTTCAAGACCAGCCTGGCCAACGTGGTGAAACCCTGTCTCTACTAAAAATACAAAAATTAGCTGGGCGTAATGGTGGGCACCTGTAATCCCAGCTATTTGGGAGGTTGAGGAAGGAGAATTGCTTGAACCTGGAAGGCAGAGATTGGAGTGAGCCAAGATCGTGTCATTGCACTCCAGCCTGGGCGACAAGAGTGAGATTCCATCTCAAAAATAAATAAATTAATTAAAAAAATTAGTCAGATGTGGTGGTGTGTGCCTTTAGTTTCAGCTACTTGGGAGGTTGAGGTGAGAGGATCACTTGAGCCCAGGAGTTTGAGGTTGCAGTGAGCTGTGATCACGCCACTGCACTCCAGCCTGGACAGCAGAGCAAGACCCTGTCTCAAAAATAAATAAAACAAAACAAAAAAACCATTTATTGAGTACTTACTATCAGCCAGGTATGAGCTAAAAGCTGTGCACATATGACCTCAATCTTCTTAACAATATTATAAGGCAATTATTATTATTACTCTCTTTTGTTGTTGTTGTTGTTGTTGAGGAAATCAAGGCACAAAGAGCTTTATAAATGAGTCTAAAGCCGGATAGCTAGGAAGTGGCAGAGTGAGAATTCAGACCTGGAGAATTCTAAGTGCAGGGTGACTCCACTGCCTGTAAGTGGCAGGAGAAGCTTGGTGGCCACAGGGCCTGGAGTCATATTTTAAGTTCATGCCTGAAACAAGGTCTCTGCATGAGAAACCAGAAAACCTACTACGTTCTTCATATCATTATAATTCAGCTAGAAAAAATAATTAGAAAGTGACATTTCATTTGCAAGAATAAACCCATCACCACTGATAAAAAGAAAGCTTCAATATTTGCATAGGTTCAAGAATAATCTGTTCTCCTTTTTACCAGAAATATAATGGAAAAGTCAACTGTGCAATCAAGACCAAACCTGATATGTTATAATTGAGAAGGATTCTCTTTCAGTCAGGTCTAAACAGGTACTGCAGGTGAGACCTGGTAGGGTGTCTTGGACTTGGTAGTTGCTCAGTATTCGAGGGCTCTAGGTTTGTAGAGCAAACTCAAGTTGGCCTAATAGTTAATTAATATTCTTGCTACATCTCTGTAAACAATCAAGCCAACTATCTAGACAAGCCCTTTTGTGAGTGGGACTCATCTTTGGAGATTATTTTTGATTGCAGATGAGGGAGATTGTTAGAATAATTATGCAAAATTGAAAATAGGCAAAAGAGATTTCTGAGTGTTCTTTCAGTGTGGTGCTAGGTTTGCTCTTTGATTTAATTTCAATCAATTGGGCTGTTTTACAATTCCTTAAAGGTTAACCTAAACAGGTCTAGTAGAGGTGCAAATAGTTTCTGTCTAGTGGAAAAGATAAGCCCAAAAGTTAAAATTTATTGCCTTGTAGGATATTAAAGAGTTTTTAAAATCTAACTTGTCAATCTTATCCTAACAATCAAAAGATTTTAAGGCCAGGTATGGTGGCTCACGCCTGTAATCTCAGCTCTTTGGGAGGCTGAGGCCGTAGGATTGCTTGAGCTCAGGAATTCAAGACCAGTCTGGGCAATGTAGCAAGACCCCATCTCTACAAAAAATAAAAAATCGGGCCAGGCATGGTGGCTCATGCCTGTAATCCCAGCACTTTGGGAGGCTGAGGCTGGCAAATCGCTTAAGGCCAGGAATTCAAGATCAGCCTGGCTAACGTCTCTCCTAAAAATACAAAAATTAGCCAGCATTGTGACACACTCTTGTAATCTCAGCTATTTGGGACGCTGAGGCACTAGAATCACTTGAACCCAGGAGGCGGAGGTTGCAGTGAGCTGAGATCACGCCACTGCACTCCAGCTGACAGAGCAAGACTCCATCTCAAAAAAATAAATTAAAAAATAAAAAATCATCCGGATGTTGTGGTGCACACCTATAGTACCAGTTACTTGGAAGGCTGGGGAGGGAGGATCCCTTGAGTCCAGGAGTTCAAGTACAGCCTGGGCAAAGGAGCAAGACCCTGTTTCTAAAAAAATAAAAATAAAAATAAAAGATTTTAAGGGCTTATAAGTGCCCAGTTCCACAAATGCTCCTTGAGCCAGTATTAATATCCTACCGGCTTCCTCATTAATTAATGAGTTGACTAAAATATTTGACATATGTTCTTTATATGTTTGCATTAAAGTATGATTTTACCTATATTAGCAGAGGTTCAAATGTTTGTTAAATAAATACAGAGTCACACAGATGAAAGCCCAGAGCGTGCACTTTAAAGACCTGCACAGGGGGCTGATGCTATTTTTGTGGATCCAGCCTGATACGGTTTGGCTGTGTCCCCACCTAAATCACATCTTGAATTCCCACATGTTGTGGGAGGGGCCCAGTGGGAGGTAACTGAATCACGGGGGCAGGTCTTTCCCATGCTGTTCTTGTGATAGTGAATAAGTCTCATGAGATCTGATGGTTTTAAAAAGGGGAGTTTCCCTGCACAAGCTCTCTTCTCTTGTCTGCCGCCACGTGAGACATGCCTTTCATCTTCTGACATGATTGCGAGGCCTCCCCAGCCATGTGGAACCATGAGTCCATTAAATCTCTCTCTTTTGTAAATTGCCCAGTCTTGTGTATGTCTTTATCAGCAGTGTGAGAATGGACTAATGCACAGTCCATGCTCCACCCACAAAGTCACTGTCCTGTTGTGAGGCTGCATCCATCCAGAAGACTAGCACTTTTTTCCTCATGCAAAGATGCTCTGCACACAGACAGGGCATGGTGGCTCACATCTGTAACCAGCACTTTGGGAGGCTGAGGCTTGTGGATCGTTTGAGCCCAGGAGTTTGAGACCAGCCTGGGCAAACATAGTGAAACTGCGTCTCTACCAAAAATACAAAAAGAAAAGAAAAGAAAAGAAATAGCTGGGTGTGGTGGTGCACACCTGTAGTTCCAGCTACTTGGGAGGCTGAGGTGGGAGAATCGCTTGAACCCGGGAGACAGAGGCTGCAGTGAGCCGAGATCGCACCACTGCACTCCAGCCTGGGCAACAGAGCAAGAACCTGTCTCAGAAAAAAAAAAAAGATGTACTGCACACAATGTGCTTGTGTGGTTACTTTCTTCTAATTTACACAAAGGCACTTAGAGGCTAGTGGTAGCCCTAAATACCTCTGCCAAAGTAACAAATACATTTTAAAATTGTAAAACCCAATGAAGTATGTATTTCATGAAAACTAATGTAAATATATTATGGGTAACCTGGAAATATTTTCAGTCTCTGGAAAGAAATCTGTCAATACATAACCAGCTATAAAACTCTATAATTTTAATTCAATGATTCTACTTTAGGGTATATTAGCTCAAGAAGATAGATTCTCCCCTTCTCCTCCTCCAAAACCAGATATGTATACACAGCAGCACATTAATAACATCAAAAAATTCTGGTTAGGCTGGGTCCGGTGGCTCACACCTGTAATCCCAGCACTTTGGGAGGCTGAGGTGGGCACATCACCTGAGATCGGGAGTTCGAGACCAGCCTGGCCAACATGGTGAAACCCCATCTCTACTAAAAATACAAAAATTAGTCAGGCATGGTGGTGGACCCCTGTAGTCCCAGCTACGTGGGAGGCCGAGGCAGGAGAATAGCTTGAACCTGGGAGGCAGAGGTTGCAGTGAGCCAAGAGTGTACCACTTCACTCCAGCCTGGGCAACAGAGTGAGACTCTGTCTCAAAAAAAAAAAAAAAAATTCTATCTGGGTATGGTGGTTCATGCCTTTAATCCCAGCACTTTGGAACACTGAGATGGGAGGATTGCTTGAACTCAGGAGTTCGAGACCAGCCTGGGCAACATGGTGAAACCTATTTTGTATATTACAAAATATACACAGATTAGCCGGGCATGGTGGCACATGCTTGTAGTCCTAGCTACTCAGGAGGCTGAGGTGGGAGGATGACTGTAGCACGGGACAGGGTGGAGGTTGTAGTGAGACAAGATCACACCATTGCACTCCAACCTGGGTGACAGAGGGAGATAGTGACTCAAAAAATAAATAAATAAAAATTAAAAAATTCAAAACACTATACATAGTCACACAATAGGCTATGTCAATACCTGAACTATTTCTATAAACTAATAGTATGTAAAAAAGGGCCAGATAAAAAACATCTAAACTGCTTGATGGCAAGATTGTGTATCGCAACCTCTGTAGCACCCAGCATGTGGCAGGTATGTTGCTCATTAAAAGTATGAAAACAGACTAAATTTGTATAGTGTATTTACACTAATATAATATTGTAGCCTGGGCATGGTGGCTTACGCCTGCAATCCCAGCACTTTGGGAGGCTAAGGCGGGAGGATCACTTGAGGCCAGGAATTCGAGATCAACCTGGGCAACATAGTGAAATCCTGTCTCTACAAAAAAATTTAAAAATTAGCTGAGCATGGTGGCATGTGCCTGTAAGTCCCAGGTACTTGGGAAACTGAGAGGGGAAGATCACTTGAGCCCAGAAGTTTGAGGCTGCAGGTGAGCCGTGATCATGCCACTGTACTACACTCGCCTGAATGACAGTGTAAGACCCTGTTTCCAAATATATATCTCAGCATTAGCATTTTTGGGTGCTATATATGTAACAATACTATATAAAACATATAGTATTGTTAAGTTATTATGCATATATAAGTATCCAATTCCAATGAGGCTGGAAAAGACTAGAGCCATGTTGTAGAAGCTCTGGGTGCCAGGTTGTGGAGTTTAAACTTGACACTGGCACAAAGAGCTGCAGAATGTTTTTCAAGACAAGAAGCAACATGATGGGCTGGGTGCGGTGGCTCATGCCTGTAATCCCAGCACTTTGGGAGGCCGAGGCAGGCGGATCACTTGAGGTCAGGAGCTTGAGACCAGCCTGGCCAACATGGGGAAACCCCATCTCTACTAAAAATACAGAAAAGTTAGCCGGCCATGGTGGCAGGCGCCTGTAACCCCAGCTACTCGGGAGGCTCAGGCAGGAGAATCTCTTGAACCCAAGAGATGGAGGTTGCAGTGAGCCGAGGTCACACCACTACACTCCAGCCTGGTCAAAAGAGTGAGACTCTGTCTCAAAAAAAAAAGAAAGAAAGAAAAAAAAAGAAGCAACATGATGAAACCAGTATCATAGGAAGTAGTTGAGATTATTTGGAGAAAAGTTAATGTGGGATAAAGATGTCTCCAGTACCCCGGTCTTGAAAGCTGGCAGAAGATTAGGAGTGAAAGATTCTTCGTTTATATATGGTAGAGGAGAGCCTGACTCTTAAGTGTAGGAAAAAGCCTGATATTCTTATTCTGTAAAGCTGGTTTAAAAATTTCTAATTAATTTGCTGTTACCCAGGGTGGAGTGCAGGGTGCAATCGTAGCTCACTGCAGCCTCCAATTCCTGGGCTCAAACAATCCTCCCATCTCAGCCTCCCAAGTAGCTGGGACCACAGGCACACACCACCCCCAACTGGCTAATTTTTTACTTTTTTATTTTTGTAGAGACAAGGTCTCACCGTGTTGCCTAGGCTGGTCTCGAACTTCTGGCCTCAAGTGATTACTGCCTCAGCCTCCCAAAGTTCTGGGATTACAGACGTGAGCCACCATGCCGGCCTTTAATAGTCTTAATTTTCTAAAAAGTCCCAGCTGACCCGGTTCATCGTGAAGCTAGAAACACCCTGGATTTCCATGGGATTATCACTAGAGGGCAACCTAATCATATCCGCTCAAAGTGTTGTTCTCACATTAGCAGCAAGAGTGCGTTTGTGGCGTTTATTAAAAATGCAGGCTCTGGGGCTCCCCCTGAGACCTACAGAGTCAGAATTTGCATTTAAAAAAAATCCTCAGTGATTGGCTGGACTGCAACTCCTGGGCTTTAGCGATCCTCCAGCCTCAGCCTCCCCTGTAGCTGGAACTACATGTAGCGCCATGACGCCCAGCCGAAGTCACATCTTTAAGTAAGGTTCAGCTCTTGCAATCAGTCTGTCTGGGAAATCAAAGGGCATCAACCCCTCATAGCACGGTAGGAAAGGGAAGAAAGGGACGGAAGGAAGTGGCGCTGTCTATTATCTATGGGCAAGGCCTAGTGTTTTAACCAGACTGGATCTTGATGGACAGGAGCCGCGCGTGGGAGTGACTCAGTGCATCTTTGCAGTTGTGCCTCCACATGAGGGCGCTGGCGAGTTTGGGGCAGTGGTCACTATAGGCTCCATTTCCACCTTTTATGCTGGTGGAATCCCACCAGCTCATATGGCATTTCCCTGGAGTCTTACTGCTCTCAAAGAGCAAGGCTGGGCTTGCCCTGGACCCAAGGAGATAGGATTGTGCAGAGGATGTCTTCCGGGCTGGAAAAAGCACATTCCCAGAGCAGTAAGCAGAACCTGGACCGTCTCTGGTTACAGTTCAACCACGTTCGAAAATCTAAAGCAACAGTTCTCAATTTACCAGCGCTTCAGAAGGCCCTGGAGGGCTTGTTAAAACCTAGATTGCTGGGCAGCACCCACAGTGTGTCCGATTCAGTAGGTCTGAGGCGGGACTGGAGAATTTGCATTGCTCCTGCTTCCCAGGTGATGCCGATGCTGCTGACTGGGGACCACACTTTGAGAAGCATTGCTTGAGGCCAGGAGTTTGAGGCTGCCGTGAGCTATGATTGTGCCACTCTACTCCAGCCTGGGTGACAGGGTAAGGTCTTGTTTCTTAAAAAATAAAATAAAAACCTATTGTAAATACCTAGGAATCCAACTTACAAGGGATGTGAAGGACCTCTTCAAGGAGAACTACAAACCACTGCTCAACGAAGTAAAAGAGGACACAAACAAATGGAAGAACATTCCATGCTCATGGATAGGAAGAATCAATATTGTGAAAACGGCCATAATGCCCAAGGTAATTTATAGATTCAATGCCATCCCCATCAAGCTACCAATGACTTTCTTCACAGAATTGGAAAAAACTACTTTAAAGTTCATGTGGAACCAAAAAAGAGCCCACATTGCCAGGTCAATCCTAAGCCAAAAGAACAAAGCTGGAGGCATCATGCTACCTGACTTCAAACTATGCTACAAGGTACAGTAACCAAAACAGCATGGTACTGGTACCAAAACAGAGATATAGACCAATGGAACAGAATAGAGCCCTCGGAAATAATACCACGCATCTACAACCATCTGATCTTTGACAAACCTGACAAAAACAAGAAACGAGGAAAGGATTCCCTATTTAATAAATGGTGCTGGGAAAACTGGCTAGCTATATGTAGAAAGCTGAAACTGGATCCCTTCTTTACACCTTATACAAAAATTAATTCAAGATGGATTAAAGATTTACATGTTAGACCTAAAACCATAAAAACCCTAGAAGAAAACCTAGGCAATACCATTCAGGACATAGGCATGGGCAAGGACTTCATGGCTAAAACATCAAAAGCAGTGGCAACAAAAGCCAAAATTGACAAATGGGATCTAATTAAACTAAAGAGCTCCTGCACAGCAAAAGAAACTACCATCAGAGTGAACAGGCAACCTACAGAATGGGAGAAAATTTTTGCAATCTACCCATCTGACAAAGGGCTAATATCCAGAATCTACAAAGAACTTAAACAAATTTACAAGAAAAAAACAACCCCATCAAAAAGTGGGTGAAGGATATGAACAGACACTTCTCAAAAGAAGACATTTATGCAGCCAACAGACACATTAAAAAATGCTCATCTTCACTGGCCATCAGAGAAATGCAAATCAAAACCACAATGGGATACCATCTCACAGCAGTTAGAATGGCGATCATTAAAAAGTCAGGAAATGGCCAGGCGCGGTGGCCCATGCCTGTAATCCCAGCACTTTGGGAGGCCGAGGCGGGTGGATCACGAGGTCAGGAGATTGAGACCATCCTGGCTAACACGGTGAAACCCCGTCTCTACTAAAAAGTACAAAAAATTAGCCAAGCATGGTGGCAGGCATCTGTAATCCCAGCTACTCGGGAGGCTGAGGCAGGAGAATGGTGTGAACCCGGGAGGCGGAGCTTGCAGTGAGCCGAGATTGCGCCACTGCACTCCAGCCTGGGTGACAGAGCGAGTCTCTATCTCAAAAAAAAAAAAAAAAAAAAGTCAGGAAACAACAGGTGCTGGAGAGGATGTGGAGAAATAGGAACACTTTTACACTGTTGGTGGGACTGTAAACTAGTTCAACCATTGTGGAAGACAGTGTGATGATTCCTCAAGGACCTAGAACTAGAAATACCATTTGACCCAGCCATCCCATTACTGGGCGTATACCCAAAGGATCATAAATCATGCTGCTATAGCGATACATGCACACGTATGTTTGTTGCGGCACTATTCACAATAGCAAAGACTTGGAACCAACCCAAATATCCATCAGTGATAGACTAGATTAAGAAAATGTGGCACATATACACCATGGAATACTATGCAGCCATAAAAAAGGATGAGTTCATGTCCTTTGCAGGGACATGGATGAAGCTGGAAACCATCATTCTCAGCAAAATAACTCAGGAACAGAAGACCAAGCACCGCATGTTCTCACTCATAGGTGGGAATTGAACAATGAGAACGAACACTTGGACACAGGGTGGGGAACATGACACACTGGGGCCTGTCGTGGGGTGGGGGGAGGGGGGAGGGATAGCATTAGGAGATATACCTATTGTAAATGATGAGTTGACAGGTGCAGCACACCGACATGGCACATGTATACATATGTGACAAACCTGCACGTTGTGAACATGTGCCCTAGAACTTAAAGTATAATAATAAAAATAAATAAATAAATAAATAAATAAAAACCCATTGTAAACTGCCTAGAGAATTAAGTACAGATTAAAATACGACCTGCCCAAGCCCATTAGGATTTCAGTCTCCATTCAGGCAAACAGGCCTCCTACTTAAAAAACTGACCTGTTGCCTCTACCTCCATAACCCACCAGGTGGGGCTGCTGGGCTGCCACAAAGGAGGCTGGGGAAATTTCCACGCTGTCAGGGCACCCACAATGCTTTGAAGGGTGCCAAGAGCACCTTAGCTTCATCCTAAAGAATGTAAATATTTCAGGTTACCCATAACCAATAGCACAGTGTGCTACCCCTGGGTCCTCCCACCGCTCCCCACCACCTCATTAATTTCCCCCCACCTCCTTACATCACTCCAGGGCATTCTGAAGCACTGGTAAATTGAGAACTATTGCTTTAGATTTTCCACCGTGGTTGAACTGTAACTAGAGACGGTTCAGGTCCTGGTTACTGCTCTGGGAATGTGCTTTTTCTGGAAGACATCCTCTGCACAATCCTATCTCCTTGGGTCCAGGGTTTACAGTGAACTTTTTTAAGGTAAGGTATTGTGTTCTATTAAAATGCAAATAATCTCAAGGGTGATGTCTTAGTCTGTTTGGGTTACTATCACTAAATTGGGTGGCTTATAAACACCAGAAATTATTTTTGTTCAGGAGGCTGGAAGTCCAAGATCAAGGTGCCAGCAGACCAGGATATGGTGAGGGTCCTCTTCCAGGTTGCAGACCGCTGACTTCTTGTATCCTCACATGGCGGGAAGAGGGTGAAAGAGCTAGGGTCCCTTTTACAAGGGCACCAATCCCATTTGTGAGGACTCCACCCTCATGACCTAATTACTTCCCAAAGGCTCCACCTTCTAATACCACCACATGGGGGGGTTGGAATTTCAACATCTGAATTTGGGGGAGACACAGACATTCACTCCATGATAGGAGATAAGCCATTGCCAATCATTAAAGTTTAAATTAGGACACTAGAGTATTTTATAGTTTGGTTACAAGGGAAGGAAGAAAGATGGATTCAAACATGGAAATCTGGGTCTCCATGAAGGGCTCACTGCAACTTGCAGTCAGAATGAGGACAACAAACATCTGGGGTAGGACAAGGCCAAAAGCCAGAGGATGGCAAAGGACACTCACCTTGCATTGTTATGGTCCCTGGGGTATCCCTAGATGTGCAATGAGACAGGCCGGTATAATGTTTAAACCCTCTCCCCTTCCAAAAATCAGAGAATCTTGCTAATTTTTTTTTTTTTAATTGAGACTGAGTCTCGCTCTGTTGCCCAGGCTGGGAGTGCAGTGGCACGATCTCCGCTCACTGCAAGTTCCGCCTCCTGGGTTCACGCCATTCTCCTGCCTCAGCCTCCCAAGTAGCTGGGACTACAGGCACCCGCCACCACGCCCGGCTAATTTTTTGAATTATTTTTAGTAGAGACGGGGTTTCACTGTGTTAGTCAGGATGGTCTCAATCTCCTGACCTTGTGATCTGCCCGCCTCAGCCTCCTAAAGTGCTGGGATTACAGGCGTGAGCCACGGTGCCCAGCCATTGATATAGTCCTTACAGACTTATCCTATGCTATACTGATTACGTGCTTTTACCCTCTCTAAATATATACTACTTTTCCATGTCATTAAATTATTCTTTTATAACATAATGTTTAATAGTTGCTTGCATAACAGTGCATTGCATGAATGTACCACAACTTCTTTACTGGTACTCTGACAGTAGATACTTAGAGAATACTTAAAGAGAGTTTAAATAAAATGAGTTTCAAATATGAAAATAAAATGTGACATTTTAATATTTTCATTATATTTCAAGTCAACAAGTCCTTATTTGGGGAGAAAAAAATAAAATGTGGCCTCTGCCTTAGGAAAGCTAGAAAAAATATAATTGAGCAGAAGACTAGCTTTTTATCACAAATTCCATCAACTATGACTTGTTTAATGTAACATAACAGGAAGGCAATTTATAACAGAAGAAATAACACACCCAGAGCTGATTCCTGAGTAAGCCAGGCCTGAAAAACACCAAGATAAGAAGAAGAAGAAATATATATATTCCAAGTCCCATTTAATGGAATTCCTTTCATAAAACTTGGAATAAAATCCGTAGTTTAATTGTTACTGCAGGCTAATGGATGCTAAACTGCTCACATGCAATCCAATTTGTGTATGGAGCTGACTATGGTTTCCAGCATAGTCCAGCTCCAGTGGCCTGGAACGTAAAGTTAAGAACTTTATGGAAAAGTTCAAAATGTTGTGAATTGTTAAGAATACATATTTCAAAGTATTTTGGGGAGATATGTGAGTGTGTATGCATCCACCAAAACAGTGCAAAAGGCAACAGTTCCTCCCTTCCTGTAAGGTATCAAACCCTCACAATTGAAAAGACTGTAACCGGCCGGGTGTGGTGGCTCACACCTGTAATCCCAGCACTTTGGGAGGCTGAGGTGGGCGGATCACAAGGTCAGGAGATCAAGACCATCCTGGCTAACACGGTGAAACCCTGTCTCTACTAAAAAAATACAAAAAATTAGCTGGGTGTGGTGGCGGGCGCCTGTAGTCGCAGCTACTCGGGAGGCTGAGGCAGGAGAATGGCGTGAACCCAGGAGGTGGAACTTGCAGTGAGCAAGATTGCGCCACTGCACTCCAGCCTGGGTGACAGAGCGAGACTGTGTCTCAAAAAGAAAAAAAAAGAAAAGAAAATACTGTAACCAACATCATGTCAGAGTTGGAGGCCAGTGGCTAGGTCTTTTGCTTCAATGTCTTTTCATTCTCAACCATGGAGTTTCCCCAGTGCACTCTTCAGGCCATTAGCTGCATATGCAAAAACAGGTGTCCAAGGTCAAAACAGATTTCCAAGGTCAAAATGTTTCTTTGATGGACTGGGTTAAATAATTTTAAACAAATTTCCTTACTGCAGGACTATTCAGAGTCGTTAATAAGCTGTGTTGTTAGAAACATTCCAATACAGAATGCAGCCTTTCTAAAATTTCCTAAATTTTTTCGGTATGGAATGCTTCTTTCGTGGAACATATTGCAAAACAGAACCTGAGCTTGAGAAACACTGGCTTAGCACAAAAGTGTGGAAATTGGATGATATTATGGTGGTATTCATCTGGGGACTCAGGACACTGAGCATCTTTTTGTTTTGTTTTGTTTTTGAGGTGGAGTCTCACTCTGTCACCCAAGCTGGAGTGCAGTGGCACCATCTCAGCTCACTGCAACCTCCACCTCCCAGGTTCAAGCAATTCTTCTGTCTCAGCCTCCTGAGTAGCTGGGATTACAAGCACATACCACCATGCCCAGCTAATTTTTTGTATTTTTAGTAGAGACAGGATTTTCACCATGTTGGCCCAGGTGGTCTCCAACTCCTGACTTCAAGTGATCCACCTGCCTCGGCCTCCCAAAGTACTGGGATTACAATCATGAGCCACCATGCCTGGCCCTGAGCATCTTAATCATGTTCTTGACAAGCCACCTTTCCCTATAAGTCCATTAAGGGAAAAACATGCCCAGAGGACAACAGTGGTATATTAACGTTCATCATTATTGAGATTTGACCTCAATCCAAACAGTGAAAGATAATAGACCATGTAAAGAATTCTTTGTGCCTAGATTAGGTCAAGTCTAGAGCCTAGTTAAAGGGCCTCCTCTCTGCTTTGCCTCATCTTTGATCTTCCCACTATGAAGATGAGAAAATGTTGACCCAAAAAGGAGAAGCAAAGGGAAAAACAAGAATGATAATGTTTTCGCCATGCAAGGCTCTCTCAGGCACTGGCAGTTGCAATGTGGAACTGCATCCTTAGCCCTTCTGATCTCACCTGCCAAGGAAGTTCAAAGAGACAGTGAAGAAGAGTACCAGAGAAAAGAGAAGTGGCACCTAACCTGCCTCTTGGATGTAGGGCATTCCAAGCATTGGGCTTTCAGAAAGGAAGCCTCTCGCCAATCCATTCATTCATTCTGTCATTAAGGAGTCATTAAGGAGTGTCGTTCATTCTGACATTAAGAAGTCATTCATTCTGTCATTAAGGAGTGTCATATACGGCACTCCTCCTGTATGCTAGACCCTAGTCCAGGTGTGAGGGACACCACAGATAATGTCTCTGTCTCCAGGAAGCTTCTGGGGCAAGATGAAGGGTGTCAAAGAGCAAAATTTCGAATTGAGTTTCAAAGACTGAATTGACTTTTATTAGTGATTCATGAACTGGGCAGCATACAGACAAATAGGAAGGAGCTCCAATGAGCTAAACAGAATGGGTGAGTTTTATAGGCAGAAAAAAGTAGAAGGAAGTGGGAACAGGGAACAAAGAGTACATTGGAGGCCAGGCACGGTGGCTCACGCCTGTAATCCCAGCACTTTGGGAGGCCAAGGCAGGCAGATAACCTGAGGTCAGAGAGTTTGAGACCAGCCTGGCCAACACGGTGAAACCCCATCTCTACTAAAAATATAAAAATTAGCCAGATGAGGTGACAGATGCCTGTAATCCCAGCTACTTGGGAGGCTGAGGCAGGAGAATCACTTGAACCTGGGAGGTGGAGGTTGCAGTAAGCCAAGATCGTGCCACTGTACTCCAGCCTGGGTGACAGAGCCAGACTCCATCTCAAAAAAAAAAAAAAAAAAGAGCGCATTGGTCGTTTCAAGGTTACTTTCCTACTAGGGATGTAAGCAAAATCTTGTTGGCTTAATGGGATTTAGCTATTGTCTCTCTCCTGATTTCTTGGAAGGCCAGATCTTACAAATAAACAACTTATATTTCAATTTGGCAATGTGGAACTTCAGCACTACTGACTCCACTTTCGGCTGGCTGTTTTTTTCCTTAACAAGGTGGGAGACAGACACTAATCAAATCAACAAATAAATATATGTTGAGGATAATAAGTGTTACAAGGAAAAATAAAGCAGGAAAGTTTGTTTACTGTATCTTCAGTGACTGATAAATAGTAGATGTTCAATAAATGTTGTTACATCAGTCTAGAAAGAGTAGGAGGAAGGGAGAGATGGGAAGAGATTCATTAAAGTATACAAAATTACAGCTAGATAGGAAGAATAAGTAGTTCTAGTATTCTACATCATTGCAGATGACTATAGTTAATAATGCATTGTATAGTTTCAAGTAGCTAGAAGGAGGATATTGAAAGCTCCTTAGGCCGGGTGCAGTGGCTCACACCTGTAATCCCAGCACTTTGGGAGGCTGAGGCAGGTGGATCACGAGGTCAGGAGATCGAGACAATCCTGGCTAACACAGTGAAGCCCTGTCTCTACTAAAAATACAAAAAATTAGCTGGGCGTGGTGGCACACACCTGTAGTCCCAGCTACTTGGGAGGCTGAGGCAGGAGAATCACTTGAATCTGGGAGGTAGAGGTTGAAGTGAGCTGAGATCACACCACTGCACTCCAACCTGGGCGACAGAGTGGGACTCTGTCTCAAAAAAAAAAAAAATAAAGTTCCTGACACAAATAACTGAAAATAGCTGATAAATGTTTGAGATGATGGATATGCTAATTATCCTGATCTGATCACTATAAATTCTATGTATGGAAACATCACTACGTACTCCATAAATATGTACAATTATACTTTGTCAATTAAAAACATAAAATTACCAAATGCAAAAAAGTTGCTAAATCAATGAATTACCCTTACTAGAATCTTAAAAGGTAGATATTATTATCTCTATTTTACATATTTAAAAAATTGAGATTCAAAAGGGATTAAGTAAGTTACCCAAAGTCACAGCTGATTGACAGGATGTAGATAACCTGAACCCAAATGTTCTGGCTCTAGAGCCCAAGATCAGAGCCACTGTGCTATTATTTATATCGCATCTCCTTGTCCTTATGAAGTTTACAGTCTAACTAAAGTTTAAAATGTAGGTTTGGGTTGGGCACGGTCGCTCACACCTGTAATCCTAGCACTTTGGGAGGCTGAGGTGGGTGAATTGTTTGAGCTCAGGAGTTCAAGACCAGGCTGGCAAACATGGTAAAACCCATCTCTACTAAAAATACAATAATTAGCAGGGCATGGTGGTGCACGCCTGTAATCCCAGCTACTTGGGTGGCTGAGGCAGGAGAATTGCTTGAACCCTAGAGGCGGAGGCTGCAGTAAGCCGAGATTGTGCCACTGCACTCCAGCCTGGGCGACAGAGTGAGACACCGTCACACACAAAATATAAATAAATGAAATTTTTTAAAATGTAGGTTTGTTTTGACAGAAAATAATAATGGAGGCTGGGCGTGGTGGCTCACCCCTATAATCCTAGCACTTTGGAAGGCCAAGGCAGGAGGATCACTTGAGGTCAGTAGTTCAAGAACAGCCTGGCCAACATGGTGAAACCCTGTCTCTACTAAAATACAAAAATTAGCCAGGCATGATGGCAGGTGCTTGTAATCCCAGCTACTCAGGAGGCTGAGACAGGAGAATCGCTTGAACCCGGGAGATGGTGGTTGCAGTGAGCCAAGATAAAAAAATAATAATAAAAAAATAAAATAATGGAACCAGGCCAGGAAAGGTGGCTCACGCCTGCAATCCCAGCACTTTCAGAGGCTGAGGTAGGTGGATCACTTGAGGTCAGGAGTTCTAGACCAGCCTGGCCAACATGCTGAAACCCCATCTCTATTAAAATACAAAAATTAGCCAGATGTGATGGCAGGCACCTGTAATTCCCACTACTCAGGAGGCTGAGGCAGGAGAATAACTTGAACCTGGGAGGTAGAGGTTGCAGTGAGCCAAGATGGTACCACTGCACTCCAGCCTGGGCAAAAGAGTGAGACTCCATCTCAAAAAAAAAAAAAATAATAATAATAGAAATAATGGAACCATCTTTAAAGCCGTGCAGAGTAAAGATTCAAGCGTGTCTGTACAATGTCTGTTGGTGGAATGGAGTTGGGGCAGTATCCTTTAGAGATTTGAAGTTGCAAAATTGGAGAGATTAATGTTATGTGGCAATAACTCCAAAATTATTCAAGGGTGTTGTTACTAATTATAATTGGTATTTTTTAAAAATAATAAAACCTAAGGTTTTCCCAATTTGTCAGCTTCAAGCTCAACCTTCCAAACATGAAACTTTCACCCTCATGTTAAAGATGAGAACATCAGTATAGAAGGATTATCACATCCAACTGCACACCAAGAGCAAAGCTGTTCTCTACTTGTGAATTCATATATTATAAAATGCCATTACCTCTACAGGGATTCATTTCATATGTAAGTTTAGTCCTTTCCTGAAGTGACGTCTCATTTTTCCTCCTTCCTTCCTTACCGGGAAAAATATGTCCCTCATCCTCCCCTCTTCTCTGTCCTTAGACCCTCTTCTACCTATGAAATTCCATCAAATATGCAACAATTTCTAACCCAGTGAGCAAAACCCAGTGAGCTATGAGCTATGAGCTATAAGGCAAGTCCTTAGTCTTGCCTCACAGGCCAAAGGATGGGGCGCACAGGGTGGAAATCAAAACTAAAGTGAAAATCTCACAGGAACTCATACTGTTGCAGCAACAAGACACAGTATGACAACTTAAAAGAGTGTTCTTTTAAAAAGAGAGAGAGAGGAGAGGTGGCCCATGTGTCACCTCCCAAGATGGCAGTGGTATGAGTGAAAGGAGACAACAGTATGTGAAAGCGAATGTGAGTTATTATTAATAAGTACCTGAAAAAACAGCCTGAGCATAGCACCGTGTGACTCTTACTTTCACTAAAAGCAGAATTTAAATTAAATGGCCACGTCGGTCAAATTTTTAAAATTTCTTGATTTAGACACCAGTGGAATAGCTATAAATGTTGAAACCCCATAACATAAGCTTTCAAAATAGATGTTTCGCTTTTTGGCAAATAGAAATAAGCAGTTCCATCCCCCAGGCACTCGGGGGTACCTGGGTGATTGTTTGCCCAGGGAATGAGGAAATGGTCCCTGCTGGGTGGGGCTATCTCCCTGGGCCCTGGCTCTGTTCCTTTTTTTCTTGTTGTACTTCTTCTCCAGCAGGGCTAATTAGTCTTTCATTTTCCATAGCTAATGATTAATAATAAGTGCCCCATGCAAAAAGTACAAGGTCCTCAGCTAAAGGAAATCTTTCACCAAAATGCCATCAATGTACTTAGAAGTGTTAACCATCTCTCCTAACATCCTGTAACCTGATGTCATTGAATTAGCTCAATTTTTGAGTAACATATTTTGTGACTTTTCAGGTTTTACAGACTTCTATATTTTATTTATTTATTTAGTTAGTTAGTTAGTAGAGACAGGGTCTCCCTATGTTCCCTGGGCTGGTCTTGAATTCCTGGCCTCAAGCAATCCTCCCTCCTCAGCCTCCCAAAGTGCTGCAATAACAGGCATGAGGCACTGTGCCCAGCAAGACTTGTATATTTTATAGATACAGGTCTCTAAAATATTTAGAGGGCTTGTATATTTAAAGAGCTTTATATTTTGAGAGCTGGTATATTTTGCCTCCGCTGGTGAGTAATTGCTATGCCTGAAATGAAACCCATTAAGTGTTGAGTTAGGTACTGAAAGGGGCTCCAAGTCCCTTTTTGGAGTTTGCAGAGGCTGTCACAGCTCCCACTGCCTCCTTCAGTCGAAATCCTGAGTCTCCTAGAGGCAGTGAGTGAGCATGTGTATGTGTGTGTGGTATTGGTCAATTATTAGAGTTTAACAAGTAAGTGTTTGGGGTTAAATAGTGGAAAGATCACAGTATGGATAGTATGAAAAGCTATCTCTTGCCGGGTGGATTTTTGTTTGTTTGTATTTTTGAGACAGAGTCTCACTCTGTCACCCAGGCTGGAGTGCAGTGGCGCCATCTCGGCTTACTGCAACCTCTGCCTCCTGGGTCCAAGCAATTCTCCTGCCTCAGCTTCCTGAGTAGCTGGGATTACAGGTGCCCGCCACCATGCCCAGCTATTTTTTGTGTTTTTAGTAGAGATGGGGTTTGGCCACGTTGGCCAGGCTAGTCTCGAACTCCTGACCTCAAGTGATCCACCCGCCTCAGCCTCCCAAAGTGCTGGGATTACCAGTGTGAGACACTGTGCCCAGCCTGCTTGGTGGTTTGGAGCATGTCCCTTGGAGAATCTAGACCTTTGAGACCTAATTCTGCCACTTAACCAGCTATGAACTTGAGCAAGCTACTTTATATATCTTTGCCTTCCTCCATTCCTTGTCTGTAAAATGAAAAGAATAATACCACCATCTTGGTAGGGCAACCAGGCAGAAGATCAATAATGAAATAGAGGAGCTGAATAACACTATAGGCCAAATGGACCTAACAGACATATACAAAACACTCCAATCAACAATAGCAGAGTACACATTTTTTTTAAACTGCAGATGGATCATTCTCCAGGATAGACCATATGTTAGGCCACAA
Source organism: Pan troglodytes (assembly GCF_028858775.2). NCBI lineage: Eukaryota > Metazoa > Chordata > Mammalia > Primates > Hominidae > Pan > Pan troglodytes. The sequence continues at coordinate 45,177,306 of NC_072406.2, read as the reverse complement.
GTTTTAATACATTTAAAAGAATTGAAATCACACAAAGTATCTTTTTTGTGTGTGTGAGATGGAGTCTCCCTCTGTTGCCCAGGCTGCAGTGCGGTAGTGCGATCTCGGCTAACTGCACCCTCCGCCTCCTGGGTCCAAACAATTCTCCTGCCTCAGCCTCCCGAGTAGCTGGGATAACAGGCACCTGCCATCATGCCCGGCTAATTTTTGTACTTTTAGTAGAGACTGGGTTTCACCATGTTGGCCAGGCTGGTCTCGAACTCCTGACCTCAAGTGATCCACACGCCTCGGCCTCCCAAAGTGCTGAGATTACAGGTGTGAGCCACCGTGCCCGGCCTCAAAGTATCTTTTTTCATCAAAATGAAAAATTAGAAATCAATAGCAGAAGGAAAAGTGGAAAATCCACAAATATGTGGAAATCAAACAACCAATGGATCAAAGAACAAATCACAGAGGAAATTAGAAAATATATGAGACAAAGCAGGGGGCGGGTGGCTCATGCCTGTAATCCCAGCCTTTTGGGAGGCTGAGATGGGTGGATCACTTGAGGTCAGTGACAGCAGGAGCATCGCCATCTTGGCATCTTGGACAAGCCGCTCATTCTAAAGTTCACCTTAATAAAAAATCACCTAAATCCAAGGGGCATCAGCCTAATGGCTATGGTCAACATGACCATAAACCACAGATAACATCTCCAACCAGAAACATTCCAAACTCCTCCCTGACCGGAGACATGCTAGCCCCTAAATTAGCCCCCTCCAGACGGGAAGATGCTAGCCCAGATAACCCCCCTCGGGCCAGAAAGATGTCTGCCCCAAAATAACCTCCCCTCCCAGAGAGATTCCAGCCCCATCATAAACTTCTCCACACACATAAACATTCCAAGCTTGTGATAACCCTAAAACCGATATGTACTCTTAGTCTGTAAGAGAAAGTGCTCCTGACCACAATCTGCCAGGAACGTCTTCAGGTTTTGACTAAAGAAAACCTGTCTTTAACTGCCAGCGGCGTTTCAACTTTCTTTCCTCTTTCTTTAACTCTGACAGTCAGAAGTTTGAGACCAGCCTGGGCAACATGGTGAAACCCCGTCTTTATTAAAAATACAAAAATTAGCCAGTTGTGACGGTGCGTGCCTGTAATCCCAGCTACTCAGGAGGCTGAGGCAGGAGAATTGCTTGAATGCAGGAGGTGGAGGTTGCAGTGAGCTGAGATTGCACTCCAGCCTGGGTGACAGAGTACTCAGTCCAAAATTTATGAAATGCAGTGAAAGCAGTGCTAAGAGGGAAATTTATAGCTATAAACAAACTAGTAAAGAAGAAAGATCTCAAATCAACGACCTAACTTTATGCCATAAGGAAGTTGAAAAAAAATAAAAACAAACTAAGCCCAAAGCCAGCAGAAGAAAGGAAATAATAAAGATTAGAGCAGAGTTAAACAAAACAGGAATCGAAAAATAATAGAGAAAGTCAACAAAATCAGGAGTTGGTTTTTTGAAAAGAATAAAAAAATGGACAAACTTGTAGCTAAACTGAGGAAGTAAAAAAGAAGGAAGACTCAAATAATTAAAATCAGAAGTGAAAGAGGGGACATTATTACTAATTTTACAGAAATAAAAATTATTATAAGGGAGTACTATGCACAATTATGCACCAGCAAATTGGATAATCCAGATAAAATGGACAAATTCCTAAAAACATATACCCTACCAAGACTGAATTATGAAGAAATAGAAAATCTGAACAGACCTAGAACTATAAAGAAGACTAAATCAGCAATATAAAACCTCCCAACAATTCACTGAAAAAAATCTTCCAAACATTTAAAGAAAAATTAACACCAATCTTTCTCAAATTCTTTCAAAAAAATGGAAGAAGAGAGAATAATTTTTAACTCACCCTGCGAGGCCAGCATTATCATAATACCAAAGCTAGACAAAGACACTCCAAGAAAAGAAATCACTGGGATGCAAAAATCTGCAAGAAAATACTAGGAAATAGAATTCAACAGCCCATTTAAAGAATTATACATTATGACCAAGTGGAATTTATCCTTGAATGGAAGGATGGCTCAAATCACAAAAATCAATCCATGTATTAATAATACACCATAGGCCAGAAGCCGTGGCTCATGCCCGTAATCCCAGTACTCTGGGAGGCTGAGGCGGGCAAATCACTTGAGGTCAGGAATTTGAGACCAGCCTGACCAACATGGTGAAACTTCGTCTCTACTAAAAATACAAAAATTAGCCAGGTGTGGTGCCACATTCCTGTAATCCCAGCTACTCGGGAGGCTGAGGCAGGAGAATCGCTTGAACCTGGTAGGCAGAGGTTGCAGTGAGCCAAGATTGCTTGCCACTGCACTCCAGCCTGGGGGACAGAGCAAGACTCTGTCTCAAAATAATGATAATAATAATAATAATAATAATAATAATACACCATAAAAACAGATTGAAAAGGGAAACACGCATGATAATCTGTACTGATGCAGAAAAAACTCTTGACAAAATCCAACACCCTTTTATGATACAAAACACTGAACAAGTAGAAGGAAACTACCTCAACATAATAAAGGTCATATATGAAAAGCCCACAGCTAACATCATAGTCAATGGCTAAAGACTAAAAGCTTTTTCCCTGAGATCAGGAACAAGACAATTCTTTTTTTTTTTTTTTTGAGACGGAGTCTTGCTCTGTCGCCCAGGCTGGAGTACAATGGCTCGATCTTGGCTCTTGGCTCACTGCAACCTCTGCCTCCCAGGTTCAAGTGATTTTCCTGCTTCAGCCTCCCTAGTAGCTGGGATTACAGACCCCTGCCACCATGCCCCACTAATTTTTGTGTTTTTGTAGAGATGGGGTTTCATCATGTTGGCCAAGCTGATCTCGAACTCCTGACCTTAGGTGATCCACCTGCCTCGGCCTCCCAAAGTGCTGGGATTACAGGCATGAGCCACCGTGCTTGGCCAACAATTTCCACTCAACACAGTACTGGAGGGTCTAGGCAAAGCAATTACTCAAGAAAAACAAGTAAATGGCATCCATATTTGAAAGGAAGAAAAACATTATTTCTGTTCACAGATAATAAGACTTTACATTTAGAAAACCCTACATATAGGCCGGGCACGGTGGCTTACACCTATAATCCTAGCACTTCGGGAGGCCGAGGCGGGCAGATCACCTGAGGTCAGGAGTTCGAGACCAGCCTGACCAACATGGAGAAACCCTGTCTCTACTAAAAATACAAAATTAGCCAGGCGTGGTGGCTCATGCCTGTAATCCCAGCTACTCGGGAGGCTGAGGTGGGAGAATCGCTTGAACCTGGGAGGTGGAGGTTGCGGTGAGCTGAGATCGCGCCATTGCACTCCACCCTGGGCAACAAGAGCAAAACTCAAAAAAAAAAGAAAAAGAAAACCCTAAATATTTCTGAAAATTATTAGAACTGATACATGAATGTAGCAAAGTTGCAGGATAAAAAATCAACATGCAAAGTCAGTTACATTTCTATATGCCAAGAATTAACAGTCTGATAAGATAAATTTTAAAAACTATTTTATTTATTTATTTTTATTTTATTTATTTATTTATTTTTTTGAGACAGAGTCTCGCTCTGTTGCCAGGCTGGAATGCGGTAGCGCGATCTCAGCTCACTGCAACCTCCGCCTCCTGGGTTCAAGTGATTCTCCTGCCTCAGCCTCCAGAGTAGCTGGGATTACAGGCATGCGCCACCACGCCCAGCTAATTTTTGTATTTTTAGTAGAGACAGGGTTTCACCATGTTGGCCAGGATGGCCTTGATCTCTTGACCTCATGATCCACTTGCCTCAGCCTCCCAAAGTTTACAGGCTGTAATCCCAAAGGGATTACAGGCGTGAGCCACTGCAACTGGCCAAAACTATTTTATTTATAATAGTATCGAAGAGAATAAAATGCTTAGAATAAGCTTAATCAAGGAGACGAAAGACTTGTACAATAAAAACTATAAAACATTGGTGAATAAAATTAGGGCACAAATAAATAGAAAAAGGTCTCATGTCCATAGAATGTATGACTTACTGTTGTTAAGATGTTTATACTATGCAAAGCAATCCACAGGTTCAAATCCTATCCAAATCCCAATGATATTTTTTGCAGAAATAGAAAAATCCATACTAAAATTATAATTAATATGAAATCTCAAGGGACCCCAAATAGCCAAAACAATCTTTTTCTTTTTTTGAGATGAAGTCTCACTCTGTCACCCAGGCTGGAGTGCAGTGGCACCATCTGGGCTCATTGCAACCTCCGTCTCCCAGTTTCAAGCAATTGCCCTGCCTCAGCCTCCTGAGTAGCTGAGATTACAGGCGTGCACCACCATGCCCGGCTAATTTTTGTATTTTTAGTAGAGATGGGGTTTCACCATGTTGGGCAGGCTGGTCTCAAACTCCTGACCTCGTGATCCGCCTGCCTCAGCCTTCCAAAGTGCTGGGATTACAGGTGTGAGCCACCGCACCTGGCTGAAAACAATCTTAAAAAAGAACAAAGCTGGAGGACTCGCCCCCTCCTGATTTCAACAAAGCTACAATAATCAAAACAGTGTGGTACTGGCATTAAAAAAAAAAGACATATAGACCAATGGAATGGGGTAGACAGCCCCAAAATAAACCATTACATATATGGTCAAATGATTTTCAACAAGGGTGACAAGACCATTCAATGGAGAAAGGACAGTCTTTTCAAAAATTGATGTTGGGAAAACTGGATATCCACATACAAAAAAAATGAAGTAGGACTCATATACAAAATTAACTCAAAATAGATCAAAAACATAAATATAAGACCTAAAACTATAAAACTCTAAGAAGAAAACATACAAGAAAATCTTCATGACATAAGATCTGGCAGTGACTTTTTGGATATAACACCAACACACAGACAACAATAAAAAAGACATAAATTGGATTACATCAAAATTAAAAACTTATTTGAATCAAAGGACACTATCAACAGAGTGAAAAGCCAAAAACCCATGGAATGGGATAAAGCATTTGCAAATCATATATCTAATAAGGAGTTAATAGCTAGAATATATAAAGAACTCTCACAACTCAACAACAACAAAACAACCCAATTTAAAAACTGGCAAAGAACTTCAAAGAAGATACACAAATGGCCAATAAGCACATGAAAAGATGCTCAGTATTGCTAATCATTAGGGAAATCCAAAGCAAAACCACCTCATGAGATACCACCTCATACATATTAGAATGGCTGCTCTCAAAAACAAACAACAAACAAACAAAAATCACAAACACCAAAAGCAAAAAATAACAAGCGTTGGCAAGAAATGGTGAATGTGGAACCCTCCTACACTGCTGGTAAAAATGTAAAGTGGTGCGGCCACTGTGGAAAATCGCATGACGGCTCCTCAAAAAATTGAAAATAGAACTACCACATTATCTGGCAGTTTTCTTTCTCAGTATACATCCAAAATAATCAAAAGTAGGGCCTTGGAGAGATATTTGTATACCTATATTCATAGCACCATTATTCACAATAACCAAAAGGTAGAAGCAACCCAAATGTCCATTGATGGATGAGTAGATAAACAAATTGTGATATATACCTACCATGGAATATTATTCAGCATTAAAAAGGAAGTACATTCTGACACATACTACAATGTGGATGAAATTTGAGGACATTATCCTATGTGAAATAAGCTACAGGACTAAGTGAAATAAGCTAGTCACAAAATACTGTATGATTCCACATATATGAGGTCCTTGGAGTAGACAAAGTCACAGAGACAGAAAGCAGAATGGTGATTTCCAGAGCCTGGGAAACTGAGGGAATCGAGCTGTTGTTTAATGGGTACAGAGTTTTAGTTTGGGAAGATGAAAATGTCTGGTGATGGACGGCAATGATGGTTGTACAACAATGTGAATGTACCTTAATGCTGCTTAAAATGGCTAAAATGGTAAGTTTTATGTTCATTATATTTTACCATAATTAAAAAAAATACTGTACTGGGAAAAATAATAGAATAGCAAGTTTTCTATTAAAATTGCCTTTAATTACCAAAAAATTAGTAGGATTTAATGTAGGGTTTTTTGCAGATACCCATTACCAAATTAAAGTTTGTTTTTTAATTTAATTTTATTATTATTTCACTCTGTTGATAGTGTCCTTTGATTCAAAGAAGTTTTTAATTTTTAATTTTATTATTAATAAATTTATTATTATTATTTTTTGAGACCAGTCACCCAAGCTGGAGTGTAGTGGTGCAATCTCGGCTCACTGCAACTTCCACCTGCTTGGTTCAAGCCATTCTCCCACCTCAGACTCCTGAGTATCTGGGATTATAGGTGTGCACCACCACACTCAGCTAATTTTTTGTATTTTTGGTAGAGATGCGGTTTTGCCATGTTGGCCAGGCTGGTCTCGAACTCCTGACCTCAGGTGATCCACCTGCCTTGGTCTCCCAAAGTGCTGGGATTATAGGCATGAGCCACTGCCCACAGCCAGAAGTTTCCGTCTATTCACAGTTTGCAATGAGTTTTTACTTTGAATGAGTATTGAATTTTGGTGGAGACTTTCCTGCATCTAATGAGTAAATTATACAATTTTCCTCCTTTATTCTCTTAGTACATAAGTTACATTGTTTGTTTCTCAAATATTTAACCAACTTCGCAATTTTGGAATAAACATAAATTGGTTGGAAAAAATAAAAATACCACCAACTTATCATAGGATTATTATATAATATGCAACATAATAACTGGCAGTACAATAAGTGCTCAATAAATGTTTCCAGCCATTTTTAAAATAACAAACTTGAGAGAAAAGGCTGAAATGTTACTCTAAATTCTCCTGCAAGAGTTTACTGAGCAAATATATACAACTCTTATATAGCAACGAAAGGAAATAATTTAAAAAATGCTTGCTGAGGATTCTGTCCTTTCAATTCTTGGGGAACAGTATCTGAGTGATCTGTGGCCATGAACTCTCCAACAAAATTATTTCTAAGAATAGATTGCTGCAAATATGGGGAGCTCCTAAATATGAAACAAGCATTGTCACCAGGGAATGCTGAGAATACTGCAAGATAAATAGAAATTTAACATTCAGTGTGCTTAAGTAGTAGTCACAATAATTAATACTCTTAAGCAGAATTATATGCCAAATTCTGGCCAGGACATAGCATTAGACAGTTTTTCTGCCCAAAGAGCACTTTGCTGCTCACTTATTTACATTTTCCATTATTTGGAACCCAAATAGATTTTTCTTACTTTGTTACATTAAAAGTCACTGTGGAATACAGTTACAGAGAATCCAAAAAGTATTTTAAGATTTGAAAGTGATTGTCTGGGTAGTTTTTAGACCAAAAGTTGCCATCTAGTGGCACTAATTATTAGTGCAGACACAGTGAAACAAAAGAAAAAAAAGGGAACTAATATTTTTCTAGAAACTGTTCTGTGCCAAGCACTGCAATAGGTACTTTATTTCTTTACATCTTTTAGTCTTCTCCCATCTTCTTTGTTATGAATGTGTCACTTCTGTCATGCCTCCTCACAAGCTGATGATGAGAAGCAAAAGAGTTGTTTCTGTTAACGTTTCATGGAGAGGCAATAGGAGAAAAGCCAGAGAGGAGTAGTCTAGAAATGGAAGCTTCATTAAAAGAGAGAGAGCAATACAGAATGAGGAGTTCTAGGACTCACATATCAGGCACCTTCTTCCATGATCATGTGAGTTACATGAATCAGTGGATCCTCACATTGCCTCGGATGTAAGAACTCCGCAGAAAGCAGTGAGAACAGTGACCATGATGCTGATAACTGTATCATAAGCTTTTTGGGACAGAGACCACATCATATAGTGTTTGCACTCTCTGTGGTCCATGAAGCCTCTTCTGTAAGAGCACTCATCCTGTTCATGAGGACTCCACCTTTATGACCTAATCACCTTTGGGAGGTGCAAGATAAATAGAAATTTATCACCTCCCCACCTACAATACAATCACATTAGGGATTAGGTGTCAACATATGAATTTTTTTTTTTTTTTTTAGACACAGTCTTGCTGTGTTGTCCAGGCTAGAGTGCAGTGGCACTATCTCTGCTCACTGCAACCTCCACCTCCCGGAGTCAAGTGATTCTCCTGCCTCAGCCTCCCGAGTAGCTGGGATTACAGGCGTGCACCACCACGCTGGGCGAATTTTTGTATTTTCAGTAGAGCCAGGGTTTCACCATGTTGGCCAGGTTGGTTTCGAACTCCTGACCTCAGATTATCTGCCTGCCTTGGCCTCCCAAAGTGCTGGGATTACAGGTGTGAGCCACTGTGCCCAGCTTCAACATGTGAATTTTGAGGGGACTTAAACATTCAATCTACAGAAGAAACTAAATATCCCCACTCCTCTGAGGGCAAGAGGAAGAAAGGCTTTGGTCTGCCTCCTGCTCTGTCCACAAGCCTGTGTCCAGGCGACTGGGAAAGGAACCCTGAGGACTTTCCTAACTAGTCACTTGAAGTCCACTTCATCAATAACGGATGCCCCAGCTACCTTGGGAGAAATGGCCTCTTGCCCAGCAGGGATGCAGAATGAGAACTTTCACAAGAATGTTGACTGAAGGAGGTAATCAATACTCTTGCAGTTATTTCAAACACAAAAGCCTATTAAGGCAACTCAATTACTCTCACGCCTCCTTTTCTGATTTACTTTCAGAACCTTGTCAAAGGCTAGTAGTGTTGGGTGCCTTTTTTTTTAAATTCATTTACTTACACTATTCAAGCATGCTCTTTTCCTGGTAGAGTTTTTTCTGCTTTCTGGATAAAGACACCCAGTGTCCAAAAAGTGAACAGCATGGGAATATGGAGACTTATCAGATGGAACTTTGACCTCCAAAGAGGCTTTGCTGTGTCTTTTCTTCCTTCCTTGTCTGTTTTGTCATTTCCTCTTTTTTTTTTTTTTTGAGACAGAGTCTTGCTCTGTCACCCAGGCTGGAGTGCAGTGGCACGATCTTGGCTCACTGCAACCTCCACCTCCTGGGATTACAGGTGCCCACCACCACGCCCAGCTAATTTTTTTTTTTAAAGTAGACACGGGGTTTCACCATGTTGGCCAGGCTGGTCTACAACTCCTGGCTTCCAGTGATCCACCCACCTCGGCATCCCAAAGTGCTGAGATTACAGGCATGAGCCACCATGCCTGGCCTGTTTTGTCATTTCTTATTTTCATTTATTTGGTTCTTTTTATCTGGCAGTGTTGTAGGAGTTATTAACAAATTATTGGCTGGGTGCGGTGGCTCACAGCCTATAATCCCTGCTCTTTGGGAGGCCGAGGCAGGTGGATCACTGGAGGTCAGGAGTTCCAGACCAGCCTGACCAACAAGGTGAAACCCCATCTCTACTGAAAAATACAAAATTAGCTGAGCATGGTGGCAGGCACCTTTAGTCACAGCTATTTGGGAGGCTGAGGCAGCAGAATTGCTTGAACCCGAGAGGTGGAGGTTGCAGTGAGCCGAGATTGTGCCACTGCACTCCAGCCTTGGTGATGGAGCCAGACAGACGCTGCTGCCGAGGAAAACCTTGTATTATTAGGCATGGTCAACCCCACCGTGTTCTTCGACATTGCCATCGACGGCGAGCCCTTGGGCCGCGTCTCCTTTTAGCTGTTTGCAGACAAGTTCCCAAAGACAGCAGAAAATTTTCGTGCTCTGAGCACTGGAGAGAAAGGATTTAGTTATAAGGGTTCCTGCTTTCACAGAATTATTCCAGGGTTTATGTATCAGGGTCGTGACTTCACACACCATAATGGCACTGGTGGCAAGTCCATCTATGGGGAGAAATTTGAAGATGAGAACTTCATCCTAAAGCATACAGGTCCTGGCATCTTGTCCATGGCAAATGCTGGACCCAACACAAATGGTTCCCAGTTTTTCATCTGCACTGCCAAGACTGAGTGGTTGGATGGCAAGCATGTGGTCTTTGGCAAAGTGAAAGAAGGCATGAATATTATGGAGGCCATGGGGCGCTTTGGGTCCAGGAATGGCAAGACCAGCAAGAAGATCACCATTGCTGACTGTGGACAACTCGAATAAGTTTGACTTGTGTTTTCTCTTAACCACCAGACCATTCCTTCTGCAGTTCAGGAGAACACCCCTCCACCCCGTTTGCTCACAGTATCCTAGAATCTTTGTGCTCTCGCTGCAGTTCCCTTTGGGTTCCATGTTTTCCTTGTTCCCTCCCATGCCTAGCTGGATTGCAGAGTTAAGTTTATGATTATGAAATAAAAACCAAATAACAAAAAAACAAGAAAAGAAATTATTTTAGTCAGAGACAAAAAGGGGTCCTTTGGAAGTTTTCATTTTTTAAAGCATCTCTGGAAAAGTTTCTTGTAAAGCCCCAGCTCTTAGAGCCAGGCTGGCAACCTTTGATAAGCAAATGATGGCCATTAGAAACTGGGTCCACCCAAACATGGCCATTCCTGCAGCCTTCTTGCCCTTGCCCCACATGTTCCTGGCAACATGGCCGCCCCCGCATATCCCCACATGTGTAGAACATCATGGCACCCTGTATTTGCATATTAAAAAGCTAGGGTGGGAGAGCCAGCTTTTTCACCGGCTACGTGAATGACATGCCTGGCCAAACCAATCCCCTGAGCCCTATGCAAATCAGACACCACCTCCTCCAGCCTCTGTATATATACCTGGCTGGTATCCGTGGCAGGTGGGGTTTCCTCTTTTGGGTTTAGAGCCCCCCTCCCTCTGTCTCCTTCTGTCTTCTCCCTTCCTTCTTGCCTATTAAACTCTCCAGTCATTAAAACTACTCCACGTGTGTCCCTGCTGTTTTTTCTAATTCAACTTGAGACGAAGAACCTGGTGTTCCTTCACTCATCGGAGCTGTATCAGCAGCTCCACTTAACTTAAATCTCAGAGCTGAAAATGTTGCCTTAAAGAAATTTTTTTAAAGAACAGGTTTATAGAAATTAGTGGTCTCAAAACTGGAGTAGGGACTTAATTTTTGTCAAGTTAGGGTTGTAGGAGAAACCAGGAAAAGTATTATTGTTCTCTCTACAGCTAAGACAGAGATTTAGGGGGGTATGCTGAGGCACACCACTTCCCTAAATTTAGTAACTTGCTAGAGAGCTCCAAGACTCAATAGGAAATTATACTCATGGCTCAGATTTATTACAGCCAATGATACAGAATAAAAGCAAGCAGGAAATAGACATGCAATGGAGGAGTCCAGAGAGGTCTCACACAGGCTTCGGATGTCCTTCCTTGTCCGAGACCACAGGAGTGCTTTCTTTTTCTGGCAGCAAAACTACACTACAGGAACGTGTGTGGAATATCTCTATCCGGGGAAACCCACTGGAGTATCAGGGTGCAAGGTTTACTGGGAGAGGATGGTCACATACGCATATTCTCTTAGCAACCAGCCATGGCAACCAAAATTGAGAACCCAACACAGAATCTAGGTGCCCATCCTCAATCTTGATTTTTTTTTTTTTTTTTTTTTTTGAGACAGAGTCTTACTCCGTCACCCAGGCTAAAGTGCAGTGGCATGATCTCGGCTTACTGCAACCTCTGCCTCCTGGGTTCAAGTGATTCTCCTGCCTCAGCCTCCCGAGTAGCTGAGATTACAGGTGCATGACACACCGGGCTAATTTTTGTATTTTTCTTAGTAGAGATGGGGTTTCACCATGTTGGCCATGCTGGTCTCTATCCCTGACCTCAAGTGATCCTCCAGCCTCAGCCTCAGCCTCTGCCTCCCAAAGTGCTGGGATCACAGGTGTGAATCGCCATGCCCGGCCACTCATTTCTGATGTTTGTGTGAAGAAATCTGACCATCTGATCTGGCACAGTCCATTGCTCCTGGTGTGTATGAGAAAATCACCAATCACTAACTATCACAAAGAACATTCCAAGGGCCACATTCCCAGAGTTGGCCAATGGTCGATCATGGTACCCTGATACATGCCAGGAGTAGGCTACCAGATCTGCTTGTTAACTCTTTCCTCCCAGGAGGGCACTAGTAACTCCAACTGGTGGCACCAGGAAGTCAGGAGCTGAAAATGTACAACTATGACCCAGGTTGGTCAATTAGGTTCTCCTATAAAATTGACTGTCCATCAACTATCAACAGAAATACTAATTCATCACTAATTTAAATTCATTAACAGATATGACATTCCAAACAAAATTAAAAGAAGGAAATATATTTACGCACAAGTCAAGTATCGTCCTCATCCTGGAGGAAATATAAATGAAAGGCATTTGAAAATGATAAGCATTAGGTAAGTGTGACCCCTGTTAATGCCCCGCAGGACTGGCAAACAGGCTCAGGCCTTCCCTACGAAGAACCCAGCCTGCTTAATGGATGATCTCAGAGGCAGATAAGTGCACTTCATGGTCAGAAGCTTCAGACCCCTGTCCCCTCTTCCCTGTTCCCTGAGCCTGAACAAGACAGCTGTGGAGTTTTGTCTTGATGACTTTTTTTTTCTTTTTTTTTGGAGATGGAATCTTGCTCTGTCACCCACGCTGGAGTGCAGTGGTGTGATCTTGGCTCACTGCAACCTCCACCTCCGAAGTTCAAGTGATTCTTGTGCCTCAGCCTCCCGAGTAGCTGGGATTACAGGCACCCGCCACAACGCCCGGCTAATTTTTTGTATTTCTAGTGGAGATGGGGTTTCACCATGTTGGCCAGGCTGGTCTCAAACTCCTGATCTCAAGTGGTCTGTCTGTTTTAGCCTCCCAAAGTGCTGGGATTACAGGCATGAGCCACCACGCCTGGCTTCTTGATAACTCTCTTTAGCTGAAAGTCACTCATTCCTTGACCCACTCGCATTTCCAGCGGATGCTCAAACTAGGTGCCTTTTCTCAAAGAGAACTGCATTTACTTTTCCAAAGAGATTTTTTTTTTTGAAAATTTCCCCCCTAAATTCATTCTTACTGTAGGCTTCTTTGTCCAAATCAGATACAGAAATTGTATTACCCTCGGCCACCCAATACTATGTTTAGCCACCTTAGATGTTTAGATATTTGAGATGATCTAATCCAGTTTTCTCATTTCCAGGTACAAACTTTTATTTTTATTTTAGACCTGGGGTCTTGGTCTGTAGCCAGATTGGAGTGCAGGAGTGCAATTCTAGCTCACTGCAGCCTCAAGCTCCCGGGTTCAGGTGATCCTCCCCGTCAGCCTCCTGTACCTAGGACTACAGGAGCACACCACCATCCCAGCTATTTTTATTTTATTTTATTTTTTCTTTTTTTATAGTCGCTAATTGAAGTTATTTATTTATTTAGTTAGTTTTTGACAGCTCTGTTACCCAGGCTGGAGTGCAATGGTGCGATCTCAGCTCACTGCAACCTCTGACTCCTGGATTCAAGCAATTCTTCTGCCTTAGCCTCCCAAGTAGCTGGAATTACAGGTACACACCACCACATCCAGCTAATTTTTGTATTTTTAGTAGAGGCAGGGTTTCTCCATGTTAGCCATGCTGATCTCGAACTCCTGACCTCAGGTGATCTGCCCGCCTCAGCCTCCCAAAGTGTTGGGATTAGTGGATCACCACGCCCGACCTCTAATTGAAGTTACAATGTATTTTTTTTCTTTATTTTTTGTAGAGGCAAGGTCTCTCTATGTTGTCCAGGCTGCTCTCAAACTCCTGGCCTCAAGCAATCCTCCCACCTTGGCCTCCCAAAGTTGGGATTACAGGCATGAGACAGTGCACCCAGCCTTCAGATACAGATTGAAACCTGAGGCCACCTCACCTATCCAAGGTCCCACAACTTACGGGTGACACCTGCCTCTTGTCCTGCAACCTCATGTACTACCTCCCACCGCACACAGCATGCTGGGGCCTCTCATGGAACAGCTGACCTAGGCCCACCAACCTGGTGTCATAACAGGGTTCTACAATGTCTTCGTTATCTATTGATGGATTTGAAATTCTTAGGGGGGATATTGTAATGGACCAGGCAAATGGTAGCTTGGCAGCCACGATCATAAATTCACTTGACTAAAATTTTGGAGCATAATTTTTTTTTCTTTAAAGAAAAGGGGCCAGGCGTGGTGGCTCACGCCTGTAATCCCAGCACTTTGGGAGGCCAAGGTGGGCAGATCACTTTAGGTCAGGAGTTTGAGACCAGCCTGGCCAACATGGTGAAACCCCGGCTCTACTAAAAATACATAAATCAGCCAGGGGTTGTGGTGGGTGCCTGTAATTCCAGCTCCTTGGGAGGCTGAGGCAGGAGAATCACTTGAACCTAGGAGGCAGAGATTGTGGTGAGCCAAGATCACACCATTGCACTCCAGCCTGGGCAACAAGAGCAAAACTACATCTCAAAAAAAAAAAAAAAAAAAAAAAGGAAACCCCATCCCTACTAAAAATACAAAAATTAGCCGGGTGCAGTGGTGCACGCCTGTACTCCCAGCTACTCGGGAGGCTGAGGCAGGAGAATTGCTTGAACCTGGGAGGTGGAGGTTGCAGTGAGCCAAGATCGTACCATTGCACTCCAACCTGGGTGACAGAGTGAGACTTCATCTCAAAATAAATAAATAAATAAATAAATAAATAAATAGTATTTGAGAAGGACAAATGAAGGAGAGAAGAAGGGAGAAAAACCCAGGAATTAAAGTCAATTAATTTAACATCAGTAACTGAAAAAAAAAAAGAGATATCCATCCCATAATCACTTTCATGGAACATCAGGAAATGAACAAGGCAGCACGTTCCCTCTTAGATAATAAATAATGTTAAATTCACCAGAGTTGTTCTGACAAGATTACAAATTTACTGCATGGAATAATGTGCTGGACATTCTATTTCTGTACATGGTGAGTCTAATGAGAAACAAATGCAGTTCTCATATTCTTCTTTTTTTTTTGAGTCGGAGTCTCGCTCTGTCACCAGGTTGGAGTGCAGTGGCATGATCTCAGCTCAATGCAATCTCTGCCCTCCGGGTTCAAGTGATTCTCCTGCCTCAGCCTCCCAAGTAGCTGGGATTACAGGCATGCGCCACCAAGCCCAGCTAAATTTTTTTGTATTTTTAGTAGAGACAGGGTTTCACCATGTTGGTCAGTATGGTCTCAATCTCTTGACCTTGTGATCAGCCCGCCTCGGCCTCCCAAAGTGCTGAGATTACAGGCATGAGCCACCACGCCTAGCCTCTTCTTTTTTTTTGAGATATGATCTCTGTCACCCAGGAAGGAGGGCAGTGGTATCATCATGGCTTACTGCAGCCTCGACCTCCCAGGCTCAAGCGATTCTCCCTTCTTACCCACTTGAGAAGCTGGGACTACAGGTACATGCCACCACACCCGGCTAATTTTTTAGTAGAGTTAGGGTCCCAATATGTTGCCCAGGCTGGTCTTGAATTCCTGGGTTCAAGCGATCCTCCCACTTTGACACCTCACAGTGTTGGGGTTACAGGCATGAGCCACCGGCCCTGGCCCAATTCTTTCCTTATCTGGATTTCAGCCAGGTACTTCCACCCAATCCTACACACAGATTGTATTCAGAATCCCAACAGAACCAGATGGCCGTTCAGCCCAGTATTGCATTAGTAAGTAGCAAGAATGAGGACAGCTCAGTTCTGAGTTGGGTCCCACAAACACCCTGTCCACAGCCTCAGAGGTGTGGTGGGAGAAGCAATTTATTTCGTGTCTTGTCCCCAGTCCTGTGGGGCTGTCGGGCAGTTGCTGTGTCTGCGGAGATGAAGTTTCCCGCTGGCATCTCGCCACCCACCCGGGGCAGCAGCTGGGGTCTTCCTCCTGCGGAAGCCTGACAGGCAGCTGCGAGTCACCCCACACTCTGATGGTCTCACTCGTGATCAGAGGGAAGCGCCACTTGAACACTGAGAGCCACATAATGCTGAGCTTAACATGCTGTTTAGAACCAGGGCATTACATTTGTTCTGTTTTCCAAGTCTCGTGGGTAAAAAGAAAATAAGCAAGAAATACACTTTTAGGTTTCTTTTTTCCAGAAACTATATAATTGTGGATCCTAACTTTTTCCAGGGTTTTCCTCTTGTCATTTCAAAATAAAAAGTCTCCCCTTGGTTGGGCGTGGTGACTCACGCCTGTAATCCTAGCACTTTGGGAGGTTGAGGTGAGTGGATCACTTGAGGTCAGGAGTTGGAGACCTGCCTGGTCAACTTGGTGAAACCCCGTCTCTACTAGAAATACAAAAATTAGCTGGGTGTGGCAGTGCACACCTGTAATCCCAGCTACTTGGGAGGCTGAGGCAGGAGAATCACTTGAACCCAGGAGGTGGAGGCTGCAGTGAGCTGGGATAGCACCACTGCACTCCAGCCTGGGCAACAGTGAGACTCCATCTCAAAAAAATAAAAACTTAAAAAAAAAAACTCTCCCCTCAATTCCCCAACTTTTTTTCCAAATCATGTGACTTCAATGGAGCCAGAAATATTGACTGTGTTTAATAACCTGCCTGCTTTCCCTGTTCTTCTCCTCTCTCCTCACACCCTGTAACAACAGCCAATAAATCAGGAGACAAGGTGCTAGGGCAAGGGAGGCGACTTTATTTAGAGAGCCAGCAAATCATGAAGATGGCAGACTGCTGTCCTAACACTGTAACTCATCATGAATTAATATAAACTTCGGGCCCCTGTTATGTTAGGGAAAGGGGAAGAGGAAGGGGGTTGAGACCAAGAGGTGACCGATGACCACAGATATCTGGGCACCAGCAAGGACCCGAGGAGGTTGGGAACCTTCTCTGTCTTGCTCATGTGACAATATTCCTATAAATCTTTTTTTTTTCTTTTGAGACACAGTCTCACTCTGTCGCCCAGGCTAGATTGCAGTGGCACAATCACTGCAACCTCCACCTCCCAAGTTCAAGCAATTCTTCTGCCTCAGCCTCCCGAGTAGCTGGGATTACAAGTGTGCACCACCACGCCCGGCTAATTTTTGTATTTTTAGTAGAGACAGGGTTTTACCATGTTGGCCAGGCTGGTCTTGAACTCCTGACCTCGTGATCCACCCGCCTCGGCCTCCCAAAGTGTTGGGATTACAGGCGTGAGCCACCACGCCCGGCCTATAAATCTTTAACATAACATTGTGATTTGTGTGTACTCCCTTCTTATTTCCTTGGGAATTAGTTTCGGGAAGGGACTATTATCATCCTCATTTTAAAGTTAAATTAGGCCGAGCGCAGAGGCTCACACCTATAATCCCAGCACTTTGAGAGGTCAAGGCGGGTGGATCACTTAAGGTCATGAGGTCAAGACCAGTCTGGGCAACATGGCGAAACTCCGTCTCTACTAGTAATACAAAAATTAGCCGGGCATGGTAGCGCACACCTGTAGTCCCAGCTACTCTGCAGGCTGAGGCAGTTGGCTCGCTTGAGCCTGGGAGGCAGAGATTGCAGTGAGCAGAGATCTTGCCACTGCACTCCAGCCTGGGCAACAGAGCAAGACCCTGTCTCAAAACAAAAACAAAACAAAACAAACTATAAACTAAATTCCTCCCATAGTTAGCTTGGCCTAGGATCCTTTGTGCAGATATAAGTAAAAGCAGTTAACAGATACCATGGGAGTGGGAGTGGTTAGGAGCCAAATGGAGCTGTCATGTTCCCGGAACTAAGCAAGGTCTGGCTGTGTTTTCTTGAGAACCAATAACGAGAAACAGAGAAACTAGGAAAGAAGGGAATTTATTGCTGTAACCGGATACAGGGAGAAGGCCGGAGATAATTGCACCAGACCAACTCAAAGTGTTACAATTTCTTTTTTTTATTTATTTATTTTAGACCACGCCTTACAATTTTCTTAGTGCTTATATTGGCTGCGGCTATGTGCCTACGTGCAGTAGAACATTTGCCTAAGGCTATTGATAACTAATTTTGCTTCTACTAGAAGGTCAGAGGCAAAAAAATATATACTTGCTCAGTCCAATTAAAAGGGCCCCAGGACCTTCAAGGCCTGTCTACTGTGGTACCGGAGTGATTATTTCTAGCTTATCTCCTTCACAGCTTGGTCCAGAGAGCTGCCTTACACTCTCCAATGAATCTATTCAAACAGCTGCCTCAGTTATTTTCACTCGTCTCAGATTTTGTCGACCCGAGAAGGGTTTTGGCACTAGGAATGTAAGACTGTCTCTATTATTTTGGCTTGCTCCAGGTTAGGGAGAAGCCCATTCAAGGCTCCGACTGACCGTATGTTTCATTTCTAGCTTTGATGTCTGGGCACTGATTTCCCTAGGTTTAACTATTTGCTCCATGTTAAGGTGGCACTGTGGATATCTGCCTGTGTAACTGGAGTGCTATGCAGGCCTGTCTGCGTGACTGTCATGTAGGCCTGTCTGTGTGATTGCCAGGGAGGACTGGCCTGCCGCAGTCATGCTAGGCCTCCTTTTTACTGCTACACCCTTGGCGCATCTTCATATTTTTTCCCCATGCGGGAAGAAACTGTCTCTACAGATCAGCCCAGCAAGCTTCCATGACACCAGATCTGGGCCAAGCTGGTGTGCTCCCTCCTCCCCCTGAAATGTGCCCTTAGATTCCCTTTTCCTTCAAAGAGACTCTCTAGCCTGTAGCCAACCCTGACAGAGCTCCACTCATGCCACCCACCCACCCACATCTGCACACACACCAACACTGGCTGTCACTTACAGAAAGCTCTGCTACAACAGAGCTTCTCTGCGGGCTGTTCCTCAGAGTTAACCCCCAGGGGACACCCTCAGTGCATGAAGCGGGGGTGAGGGGGTTGATGAATAAATATACCACCTTATTCACCCCTTTCTAACACAATTCTGGGGCTTTTTCCACAGACTCACACATGTTCCCAGCAAGACCGAACCCTTATTGCCCATAGCAGTAATTTGCTCAGTCACAAGCCCAAATGTCAGAGGCGTGTGAACCAGAGCAACTCCATCTGGAGTAGGGACTGGGTAAAATGAGACTGAAACCCACTAGGCTGCATTCCCAGATGGTTAAGGCATTCTAAGTCACAGGATGAGATAGGAGGTCAGCACAAGATACAGGTCACAAAGACCTTGCCAATAAAACAGGCTGCAGTAAGAAGCTGGCTAAAACCCACAAAAACCAAGATGGCGATGAGAGTGACCTCTGGTCATCCTCACTGCTACACTCCCACCAGTGCCATGACATTTACAGATGCCATGGGAGCATCAGGAAGTTACCCTATATGGTCTAAAAAGGGGAGGCATGAATAATCCACCCCTTGTTTAGCAGTTAGTCAAGAAATAACCATAAAAATGGGCAACCAGCAGCCCTTGGGGTTGCTCTGTCTATGGAGTAGCCATTCTTTTATTCCTTTACTTTCTTAATAAACTTGCTTTCACTTTAGGACTCACCCTGAATTATTTCTTGTGCGACATCCAAGAACCTCTCTTGGGGTATGGATCGGGACCCCTTTCCTGTAACACAAAGACAATAATTGCACCCAAATTCTCATCTCAGAGTCTGTTTTGGTGGAAATGCAAATTAAAATAAACTTCTTCCTTTTTTTTTTTGAGACAGAGTTTCACTCTTGTTGCCCAGGCTGGAGTGCAATGGTGCAATCTAGGCTCACCGCAACCTCCGCCTCCCGGGTTCGAGCGATTCTCCTGCCTCCGCATCCCGAGTAGCTGCAATTACAGGCATGTGCCACCACGCCCTGTTCTCTTGAAGGTGGCCTCCTTCTTTATTTTAGACACAGGGTCTCACTCTGTCACCCAGGCTGGAGTGCAGGGACATGATCATAGCTCACTGCAGCCTCAAATTCTTGGGCTTCAGCTGTCTTCCAACCTCTGCCTTCCAAGAAGCTGGGACTACAGGTGCATGCCACCACACCAGCTAATTTTTTTTTCGTTATTTTTATTTCTTGTTTATTTTTCTTTTTTTATAGACATGAGGTCTCACTATGTGTTGCCTGGGCTGGTCTCAATCTCCTGGGCTCAGGTGATCCTCCCATCTTGGCCTTCCAAAATGTTGGGATTAGAGACATAAGCCACTGCCCCCAGCCTCCGGCTAATTTTTAAAAAATATTTATGTAGAAACGGGGTCTTGCTATGTTGACCAGACTGGTTTTGAACTCCTGGCCTCAAGCGATCCTCCTGCCTCAGACTCCCGAAGTGCTAGGATTACAGGCATGAGCCACTGTGCCTGGCCTCCAAATTCTGTAATAGGTCCTTCCCTAGTTCTCTTCCTGTCTCCCTCCAAGGGTGTTCCCCCGAGTCTGTGGTTGGCCCTTCTTGCCATCGTCTTCTGAACAGTGTCCTCTGCAGTCTCATCCATTCTGACTTCAACCATCATCTTTCTTTCTCTCTTTTTTTTTTTTTTTTGAGACGGAGTCTCACTCTGCCACACAGGCTGTAGTGCAATGGCGTGATTTCGGGTCACTACAATCTCCGCCTCCTGGGTTCAAGCGCTTCTCTGGCCTCGCCTCCTGAGTAGCTGGGATTACAGGCACGTGCCACCATGCCCGGCTAATTTTTTTGTATTTTTAGTAGAGATGGGGTTTTACCATGTTGGCCAGGCTGGTCTCAAACTCCTGACCTCAGGCAATCTGCCCGCCTTGGCCTCCCAAAGTGCTGAGATTACAGGATTGAGCCACCACGCCCAGCCTCAACCTACGTCTTTCAAGAGGCAATCCCAGTTCTGAGCCTCTAGGGCCAACCTCAGTTTGTAACTTCAGCCATGCATCTGTGTTTTCCTGCAGGAACCGTACACCTCTGTGCTTGTGGTGTTCCTAAAAACCCTGTGGGAAAAGCAGGGGCAGGCAGGGCTCACCACGGTGGAACTGAGACCCACATTTCAGCCACTCTCCCACTCCATGCTGGGTGAAGCATTGAGTAGCTACAGTTAATTACAGAAGCCTGGTCTTGGCTTTACCCTCTTCATTGGGGATACCATGGAGCCTGACTTGGGGACTCCTACTCTGGGGACAGTAGCAGGGAGTGGATGTGACTTGAACCTCCTGAGTTACCTCCATCCGAATCTGAGTTGCTCCCCAGAACAAGGCCATGGTTCCTGCTTGGAGAGCATTTGTTTGTTTGTTTGTTTGTTTGTTTGTTTGTTTTGTGAGACAGAGTCTCGCTCTGTCGCCAGGCTGGAGTGCAGTGGTATGATCTCGGCTCACTGCAACCTCCGACTCCCTGGTTCAAGCGATTCTCCTGCCTTAGCTTCCCGAGTAGCTGGAATTACAGGTACGCGCCACTACACCCAGCTAATTTTTGTATTTTCAGTAGAGACGGGGTTTCACCATGTTGTCCAGGATGGTCTCGATCTCCTGACCTTGTGATTCACCCGCCTCAGCCTCCCAGAGTGCTGCGATTACAGGTGTGAGCCACTGTGCCCGGCTGGAGAGCTTTTCGTTAGATCCCCAGCCAGGGCTTAAAACTGATCTGAGCCCATCACCTTCTTCTTCTATTAAATTTTTTAATTATTATTTTTTGAGATGGAGTCTAGCTCTGTCACCCTGGCTGGAGTGCAGTGGCATGATCTCGGTTTACTACAACCTCTACCTCCTGGGTTCAAGTGATTCTTGTGCTTCAGTCTCTTGAGTAGCTGGGACTACAGGCGTGTGCCACCATGCCCAGCTAATTGTTGTATTTGTAGTAGAGACAGGGTTTCAACATGTTGGCCAGGCTGGTGTTGAACTGACCTTAAGTGATCCACCCCCCTCGGCCTCCCAAAGGGCTGGGATTACAGGTGTGAGGCAGCGCACCTGGCCCCTCTTCCATTTTTTAACACCTTCAAAGAGCAGCTCCTTCTCCTATGAATCCACCTTTATGCAGGCACCCGGTTCAATACCTCAAAATCAATCCACTCCTGGCTTTCCTTGCTGCCCATATCCAATCAGTTGCTGAGACCCTATTGGTACTGAAATGGTTCTCTCATATTTTCCTTCCCTCTCTGTTGCTTGCAGAGCCATGTCAGTTCTTGCTGGCAGCTGGACTATGACAGTGACCTTCTACTTGGCCCACCCAGCTCCAGTTTCTCCCTTCCTCTCTGTTCTACCCGACTCAACGGCTGTCACTGGATAAAACCTTCAATGGCTCCCTATTACCTACAGAATAAAGCACAAATTCTGCTGCTTGGTTTTCAGCCTCTTCATGACCTAGGCCCAACTATCTTTTTTTTTTTTTTCCTTAACTGATCACTTTTTTTTTTTTTGAAGTGAAATTTATGGCCAGGCACAGTGGCTCATGCCTATAATGCCAGCACTTTGGGAGGCTGAGGTGGGCAGATCACTTGAGATCAGGAGTTCAAGACCAGCCTGGCCAACATGGTGAAACCCCTTCGCTACTAAAAATACAAAAATTAGCTGGGCGTGATGGTGCACACCTGTAATCCCAGCTATTTG
Organism: Pan troglodytes; assembly: GCF_028858775.2. NCBI lineage: Eukaryota > Metazoa > Chordata > Mammalia > Primates > Hominidae > Pan > Pan troglodytes. The sequence goes on along the minus strand of NC_072406.2, from coordinate 45,155,012 downwards.
GGAGGCTGAGGCAGGAGAATTGCTTGAACCCGGCAGACAAAGACTGCAGTGAGCAAGGATTGCAGCACTGCTCTCCAGCCTGGGTGACAGAGCGAGACTCTGTCTCAAAAAAAAAACAAAAGAAATTTACATAATATTAACCACTTTTGTTCATTTTGAATGACCAATTCAGTCGCATTTAGTGCACTCAAAATATTGTGCAACCACCAGCTCTCTCAAGTTTCAAGATTTTTTCCTTTACCTGTAAAAGGAAGCCCTATACCCACTAAGTAATCACTCCCCATTTCTCTGTCCACCCACCTCTTGGTAACCTCTAATCCACTTTCTGTCTTGATGGATTTGCCTAACCTGGATGTTTCATATAAATGGAATGATACAATATATGGCCTTTTGTAACAGGCTTCTTTCAGGTAGCTAAATGTTTTCAAGGTTCATTCATATTGTAGTATGTGTCAGTACTTTGTTCCTTTTTATGGCTGAATACCACTTCGTTAAGAGTTGGCTGGGCACCGTGGCTTACATCTGTAATCCCAGCACTTTGGGAGGCCAAGACGGGTGGATCACAAGGTCAGGAGTTTGAGACCAGCCTGACCAACGTGGTGAAACCCCGTCTCTACTAAAAATACAAGAATTAGCTGGGCATGGTGGCGCGCACCTGTAGTCCCAGCTACTCAGGAGGCTGAGGCAGGAGAATCGCTTGAACCAGGGGGCAAAGGTTGCAGACAGCCGAGATCGTACCATTGCCCTCCAGCCTGGACTACAGAGCGAGCCTCTGTCTCAAAAAAAAAAAAAAAAAAAAAAAAAAAGAGTTGGCTGGGCGCCATAGCTCACGCCTGTAACCCCAGCACTTTGGGAGGCCGAGGTGGGTGAATCACTTGAGGTCAGGAGCTTGAGATCAGTCTGGCCAACACAACAAAACCCCATCTCTACTAAAAATACAAAATTCAGCCGGGTGCAGTGGTGGGGGCCTGTAATTGCAGCTACTCAGGAGATTGAGACAGGAGAATCGCTTGAACTCAGGAGGTGGAAGTTGCAGTGAGCCAAGATTGCACCACTGCACTCCAGCTTGGGTGACAGAGCAAAACTCTGTCTCCAAAAAAAAGTATACCACATTTGTTTATCCATTCATCAATGGATGGGCTGTTTCCACCTTTGGGTATCACAAATAGTGCTGTTGGCTGGGCATGGTGGATCATGCCTATAATCCCAGCACTTTGCAAGACCAAGGCAGGCAGATCACCTGATCTCAGGCTCAACATCGCAAAACCCTGTCTCTACTAAAAATACAAAAAATTAGCCAGGTATGGTCTTATAATCCCAGCTACACTGGAGGCTGAGGCAGGAAAATTGCTTGAGCACTGGTGGTGGAGATTGCAGTGAGCCAAGATTGCATCACTAGACTCCAGCCTGGGTGACGGGAGTGAAACTCTGTCTCAAAAAAAATTAAAAGCTTAAACAAATGAATAATGCTGCTATAAACACTTGTGTATAAATTTCTGTGTGGACATATGTTTTCATTTCTCTTGGGTGTATACTTAGGAGCGGAATTGCTGGGTCATATGGAAACTCTATGTTTAACTTTCTGAGAAACTGCCAGACTGTTTTCCACAGTGGCTGCACCCTTTATACATTTGCACCAGCAATGCTGAAGGGTTCCAGTTTCTCTATACCCTCACCAACTCTTTTTTTTATTTGAGCCATCCTTGTTGAGGTGATATCTCATTTTGGTTGTGATTTAATTTCCCTAATGACCAATGACATGGAAAATCTTTTCATGTGCTTTTTGGCCATGTGTATATCTTCTCTGGAGAAATGTCTATTCATGTCCTTTGCCCGTTTTTTAACTGAGTTATCTGTTTTTTTTTTTGTTTTCTTTTTTTGAGATGGAGTCTCACTCTGCTGCCCAGGCTGGAGAGTGTGGTAGTGCAATCTCGGCTCACTGCAACTTCCGCCGCCTGGGTTCGAGGGATTCTCCCACCTCAGCCTCCTGAGTAGCTGGGACTACAGGTGCCCGCCATGCCCAGCTAATTTTTGTGTTTTTAGTTAAGACGGGGTTTCGCCATATTGGCCAGGCTAGTCTTGAACTCCTGGCCTCAGGTGATCCACCCGTGTCGGCCTCCCTAAGTGCTGGATTACAGGCGTGTGCCACCATGCCAGGCCCTATGTTATGTTCTTGTTGTTGAGTTGTAAGAGTTCTTTATATATTCTGAATATTGAACCCTTATGAGATATACGATTTGTTAATATTTTCTCCCATTCTGTAGGTTGTCTTTCACATTCTTGATAATGTCCTTTGATGCAAAAGATTTATATTTATTTATTTATTTGGGGGCTTTCCGGCAAAACTGGAAAGCCGGCTAGACAAATTCTAAAAGAGCTGTAACACTCAAAAGATTTTCTTTTAAGAAAAAGAAAGGGAAGAGGAAGAACTGTATCTCACTTTTGTTGCTTTCTATAGTTATATATATATATCTATATTTAAAACCAAGGCTGGGCACAGTGGCTCATGCTTATAATTCAGTGCTTTGGGAGGCCAAGGTGGGAAGATATCTTGAGGTCAGAAGTTCAAGACCAGACTGGCCAGGACAGTGAGACCCCGTCTCCATAAAAACTTTTAAGAATAGCCAGGTGTGGTGGTGCATGCCTGTAGTCCTAGCTACTTGAAAGGCTAATGTGGGAGGTTTACTTGAGCCCAGGAGTTTGGGGCTGCAGTGAGCTATGATTGTACCACTGCTTCAGCCTGGGTGACACAGTGAGACCCTGTCTGTAAAACAAAAAATTAAATTAAAAAAATTAAGAAACTCCAGAAATTTCTGTGTAACAAAATGCCCATTTGCCCTTGAGGTAGTTCTACTCTACTCTAATAAGCATAACAAACAAAACCAGGACCTAAAACCACTTGTCAATGGGACTGTTTCTTGTATTCTCTTTTCCATTTCTTCTCTGTTATGATCTGAAGCTTCTTTTTTTTTTTTTTTAAGACAGTCTTGCTCTGTCGCCCAGGCTGGAGTGCAGTGGCACGATCTCGGCTCACTGCAAGCTCCGCCTCCCGGATTCACGCCGTTCTCCTGCCTCAGCCTCCCGAGAAGTTAGGACTACAGGTGCCCGCCACCACGCCCCTGGCTAATTTTTTATATTTTTAGTAGAGACGGGGTTTCACCATGTTAGCCAGGATGAGCTGGATCTCCTGACCTCGTGATCCGACCGCCTGGGCCTCCCAAAGTGCTGGGATTACAGGCGTGAGCCACCGCGCCCGGCCATGAGCTGAAGCTTCTAATACCATGTGCATGTTAAGGTTCCTATTCCTGCCTGGCTCTTGTTCTTTTCAGATTGTCAGTTAGCAGCTCTATTGTTAAGTACAAATCACTTTCATTCCCCTTGTTAGTCCCGGACCCCAGAGAGGTGGCCTTTCCCCTGGGGTGGGAGGTGTGGGGGGAGGTCCCTTATGTTGTGGGGGGTGGGACGCGGCAGGTCAGAGGGGTCCCTGCTCCATCTCAGGCACAGCCCTGCCTTCCTTCACATCCTTTGCGCAGTTGTTCTTTTCTTTTCTTTTTTTTTTTTGAGACAAGATCTCACTGTGTCACCCAGGCTGGAGTGCAGTGGCAAGATCTTGGCTCACTGCAACCTCCGCCTCCTGGGTTCAAGCGATTCTCCTGCCTCAGCCTCCCGAGTAGCTGGGATTACAGGTGCGTACCACCACACTTGGCTAATTTTTGTATTTTTAGTAGAGATGGGGTTTCACCATGTTGGCCAGGCTGGTCTCAAATTCCTGACCTCAGGTGATCTGCCCACCTCGGCCTCCCAAAGTGCTGGGATTACAGGCGTGAGCCACCATGCCCGGCCTTATTAAGCCGTTTTAAGAATTAATGGAGGCCAGGCGTGGTGGCTCACGCCTGTAGTCCCAGCACTTTGGGAGGCCAAGACAGGAGGATCACCTGACGTCCGGAGTTCGAAACCAGCCTGGCCAACATGGTGAAGCCCCATCTCTACTTAAAAACTACAAAAATTAGCCAGGGATGGTGGTGCGTGCCTGTAGTCCCAGATATTTGGGTGGCTGAGGCAGGAGAATTGCTTCAACTCGGGAGGCAGAGGCTGCAGTGAGCTGAGATTGTACCACTGCACTCCAGCCTGGGCAACAGAGCGAGACTCTGTCTCAAATAAAAAAAAATTAATTGATATGGCTCACCACAAAAAGTTAGAAGTAGGTGATGACGATTTGCAGTTTGTTACAAGGAAACCGTGGCTCAACGAGGCAGTTTGTTAAAATGAAAGCAAGTCTCAGAGACTAGAGCTCTTGTCCCACCTACAAATATTGACCAGCAAGCTGGCAAGTAACAGCTGCAGAGCCTGTTCTGTAAGTTCTGTGGAATGGCAGCTCTCTGTTCTTTCAGGACATTGCAGGAAATGTTTACCTAAGGCAGATTCAACGATATCCCAGGAGCTGGACTTCACAGACTTAATCAGGACCGGGTGAGGGAAGCCTCTGAAAGACCAGGACTCAGGGCTGTGCCCAAAATCTTGGGCACCATGCAAAGTATAAGGGGCTACTGAAATTGCAGTGGCAGGACGATCACGGCAGAACAATCTCTGAAGCCAGTCCAAGGAGCTTAAACCCAGCCATCCCATCAGTATAAAGTTGCTTATAAATCCACTGCGCCAATTAATAAAGCTAACCGAAGGGCTTAGGGTTTCCTCTCTGGAATAGGGGCTCCTGATTAGCCTTTCAGATGCTAACTAAACATCCCCAAATCGTGTGTTTCCAATTAAGAATTGTGAAGGTCAAATCTAACACACACACGCACGTGCGCGCGCGCACACACACACGACCTTTGCTGAAGTACAGTACTTAAAAGTAAATCAGACAATATAAAAGCTTACAGCTCTTCAAATCATTTTGTGCTAAGTCAGAAAAAATGGCATGACTTATATCTAACCATGAAATCTGAAAACAAGCCACAAGTTCACATCTGGGCTCTCTGTCTTGTACCCAGTAACATAGACAGCCACCTGCCTGATCCCCATACCTCAGTCGGCTTCCCTGACACCCTACCTCCAGGTTTATCCTCTCACTGGGGACCCTGGGCATTTAGGAGTGTTCCTAGAAGGACTTCACATGAAGATGCAGGTAACTAGAGGACCCTTAAAAGGTAGCGCTTCGGCTGGGCATGGTGGCTCACGCCTGTAATCCCAACACTTTGGGAGGCTGAGGCAGGCTGATCTCCTGAGGTTAGGAGTTCAAGACCAGCCTGACCAACATGGAGAAACCCCGTCTCTACTAAAAATACAAAAATTAGCCAGGCGTGGTGGTGTGTGCCTATAGTCCCAGCTACTCGGGAGGCTGAGGCAGGAGAATCACTTGAACCTGGGAGGTGGAGGTTGTAGTGAGCCAAGATGGCACCATTGCACTTCAGCCAGGGCAACAAGAGCGAAACTCCATCTCAAAAAAAAAGGTAGCGCTTCAGAAACAGAAAGTCAAATACCACATATTCTCACTTAGAAGCGAGAGCTAAACCATGGGTACCCATGGACATACAGAATGGAATAATAGACACTGGAGACTCCAAAAGGTAGGAGGGTGGGAGGGGGTAAGGGCTGAAAAATTACCTGTTGAGTACAGTGTTCACTGTTTTGGTGATGGGTTCACTGAAAGCCCAGCCTTCACCACTACACAATATGTGCATGGCAGAAATCTGTGCTTGTACCCCCGAAATTTCAAAAAAAGAAAAAAGAAGCAAAAAAGGTAGAGCTTGCACCCACTGCAAATGGTTTATGGGAAGGTGGTGTAGAAAAGGGTCCCTGAAGGTGGCCCTGGGAGAGGAGCCCAGGCAGAGACAGTCCCAGATCATGGGGGAGCCAGGAATGAAAAGAGGAGGCTTGGACATCTGGATGTGGGAGGAAGCAGAGGAAACCAGAAGTCAGGAAGGAGCGGTGCAAGATTCTGTTGAGTGCACAAGACCTTGAACATGCTTACAGATTAAATGTCCGTCAGCTGCTTTAGCTGTTCGCGGCTTTTCAGATTAGCTGCCCAGAGTGTGGGCAGCTTTTCAATAAGCACTGCTGATTATTCATTCTGGAGAAGCTCTGGCAGTGCCTCTCATACTTTCAGTGCCAGTTAGAATTGCCCCAGGTGCTGATTTGTAATGTAGACTCCGAGTCCCCATGCCCAGAGGTTCTCATTCAGGACACCAAGAGTGAACACAGGAATTCAGATTTTTAAGAACCACTGGTGATTCTATTGCACATTGGCCCTGATGTAGCACCCTCTAGGTGTGGAGCACTTTTTTTTTCAACAGGAAAATAGCTTTATAAATTAGCAAATTTATTAAATACCATATACTCAATATAACATTTGAACAATTCTTTTTTTTTTTTCTGAGACAGAGTTTTGCTCTTGTTGCCCAGGCTGGAGTGCAATGGCATGATTCCAGCTCACCGCAACCTCCTCCTCCCGGGTTCGAGCGATTCTCCTGCCTCAGCCTCCTTGAGTAGCTGGGATCACATGCATGCACCACCACACCCGGCTTATTTTGTATTTTTAGTAGAGATGGGGTTTCTACTGTTGGTCAGGTTGGTCTCAAACTCTCGATCTCAGGTGATCCGCCGCCTTGGCCTCCCAAAGTGCTGGGATTACAGGCGTGAGCCACAACGCCCTGCCTACAATTCATAAAAGTGTAAAGAAAACAGGGCACGGTGGCTCACATGTGTAGTCCTATCTACTCAGGAGGCTGAGGCAGGAGGATTGCTTGCGCCCTCGAACCCTCCCAGGGTTTCGAGGCTGCAGTGAGCTAAGATCACGCCAGTGCACTCCAGTCTGGGTGACAGAGCAAGGCCCTGTCAAAAAAAAAAAAGAAAAAAGAAAAAAATAAAAGAGTCACTGAAATCCTAACAGTTTAGATACTGTCATTTCAGGAAATGTTTAGGCATGAATGCATATGAATACATTTGCATAAGCAGGATCATACATTTCGTGGGACTTTTTGTTTGTTTGCTTGTTTGTTTGTTTGTTTGTTTGTTTGTTGTAGAGACGGGGTTTCTATATGTTATCCAGGCTGGTCTTGAGCTCCTGGCCTCAAGTGGTCCTCCTGCTTCTGCCTCCCAAAGTGCTGCCTACCAAATGAGGATACTTAAATACCATCTTTTCTTTCTTTTTTCTCCCCCAACCCCTGCTTTTATCCTCCCCTACTCCTACCAGCATCTCCACCACTCTCTGGTGTGTGTCCTTCCATATTTTTCTCCTAGCTTGCATAAACAAACATATCTGTATGGGACTCTGTCACTGTATGACAAAAATAAGTTCTTTTTAAAAAAAAAAAATAGAGATGGGGGTCTCACTATATTGCCCAGGCTGATCTCAAACTCCTAAACTCAATTGATCCTTCTACCTTGGCCTCCCAAAGTGTTGGGATTACAGGTGTGAGCCACCATTCCCAGCCAAAAAAAAAAAAAATGTTTTTTTGTGGGGGATTTATTTTTTGAGATGGAGTTTCGCTCTTGTTGCCCAGGCTGGAGTGCAATGGCACAATCTCAGCTTACTGCAACCTCTGCCTCCTGGGTTCAAGTGATTCTCCTGCCTCAGCCTCCCAAGTAGCTGGGATTACAGGCATGCACCACCATGACTGGATAATTTTGTATTTTTAGTAGAGATGGGGTTTCACTATGTTGGTCAGGCTGGTCTTGAACACCTGACCTCAGGTGATCCACCCACCTTGGCCTCCCAAAGTGCTGGGATTACAGGTGTGAGCCACTGCTCCCAGCCAGGAAAAAAAAAAAAAAAAAAAAGAGTTCTTATTGTATATTCACTACTCTGTGATTTTGCCCTTTTTTTTACTTACTGTTACCTCTCTGAAACCCCTTTAAATGAGTGGGTGCAGATTTAATGGTTCCTTCCAATGGCTGCATGATATCCTATGGCAGGGCACAACTCGCATGTTCTCTATTTCTATTATTCTGCCAACAAAACAGTGCTGCAAGACGTGCCTGGCTAACAAGCAGTTTATAATATTTCAGGCTAACCTGTTGTGTTTGGATCTGTTAGCTCTGGTTGTATCATAAACCACACCAAAAGTTAGTGGCCTAAACCAGTAATCATTTGACTTAGCTGAGGGTCAGCCAGGTGGTATCATTAAGCTCTGGGCTGGCTCTGCTGATCTCTGCTGGGTGCCCGTGTGTGTTTTTGGTCAGCTGGCAATTGGCCAAAACGTGACGTCTGGGGATTAGCAGGCTGGTTGGCCTGGGGGCAGGAGGGTCTCAGCTGGGGTGTCTTGTCTCTGCTCCATGGGGGCTGTCATCCTCCAGTAGGCCAGCCCCAGCCTTTCCACATGGTGCTCCCAAGGTTCCAAAGCACAGCAAGAGAGGCAAGCCCAAGTGTGCATCTCTGCTTGTGGCATGTTTTTTTTTGTCCCACTGACCAAGACAAGCCATGTGGCCATACCTGGAGTCAGTATGAGAGGTGACTACTCAAAAACATGGGGCCAATTCAGTGGCTGACACCTGTAATCACAGGAGTTTGGGAGGCCAAGGCAGGAGGATCACTTAAGGCCAGGAGTTTGAGACCAGCCTGGGTATCACAGCAAGACCTTATATCATTTAAAAAAAAGAAAAAAAAAGAAGAACATAAGTATGGAGGGAGAGGAATTATGCTGGCCATTCTTTTTTTTTTTTTTTTTTTTGAGATGGAGTCTCACTCTGCCACCCAAGCTGGAGTGCAGTGGCACCATCTCGGCTCACTGCAACCTCTGCCTCCCAGGTTCATGCAATTCTCCTGCCTCGGCCTCCTGAGTAGCTGGGATTACAGGTGCCCACCACCATGCCTGGCTAATTTTTGTATTTTTGGTAGAGATGGGTTTCGCCATGTTGGCCAGGCTGGTCTCGAACTCTTGACCTTAGGTGATCCTCCCACCTTGGCCTCCCAAATTGCTGGGATTATAGGCGTGAGCCACTGCACCCGACCATGTTGATCATTCTTACACACAATCTACCCCATCTGCTAAGAGGCTCTAAATGTTTAATAGGAAATGAAAGTCTTGGGAAATTTGCGAATCAGAGGACAGGAGCTTGTCTTTTCCTGCCCAAAGATTGGTTTCAGTGATGTGACAATGTTAGCACATTTCTAATGATCCAAGTGTTGCAGAACATACTCTGGGACTCAGGCTCTGGAAGAGCTGACACCATCTGACCTGTCCTCCCTCCCTCCACAAAAGCTCCCAGTGGAGACCTCTCCCAGCATCTGCTCTTTGCACCTGTTCCTGTGAGGCCTCAGGAAATTTCCTCTTTCTTTAGCTCTCATATATCCAGGGGTTACATATATACAAACATACTGCCTGTTGACCAGGTGTGGTGGCTCATGCCTGTAATCCCAGAACTTTGGGAGACCAAGAGGTGCAGATCATTTGAGGCCAGGAGTTCGTGACCAGCCTGGCCAACATGGTGAAACCCTGTCTCTACTAAAAATACAAAAATTAGCTGGGGGTGGTGGCGCACGCCTGTAATTACAGCTACTCGGGAAGCTGAGGCAGAAGAGCTTGAACCTGGGAGGTGGAGGCCACAGTGAGCTGAGATCGCACCACTGCACTCCAGCCTGAGCGACAGAGCGAGACTCTGTCTCGGGAGAAAAAAAAACAAACAAATGTAGTGCCTGTTTAAAGAAAGTCCTCTTTGTAGAACCCCAGCCTCCTGCAAGTATTCCTTTCTGACTCTTCACTGCTGCCTCTCAGGGTCATCTCAGTTCTCCAGCCTGGGACTTCATGGTAGGCCATGCCAAAACCATTAGACTTGGAGGACTTGGTTCCGGTCCTGTGTATTCTCAGGCTAGTTGCTTTATGTCTCTGGATTTCCCTTTTTAAGTCTGTTAAGTGAAGGAATTGATGAGGACAGTGCTTCTCAAAGTTTAACGTGCATGTGAATCACCCAGAGATCTTGTTAGACATGCAGAATTTCAGACCCTTTCTGAGACAGATGACTTGGCATCTGTTCTGCCAGGCACGGTGGCTCACGCCTGTAATCCCAGCACTTTGGGACGCTGAGGTGGGTGGATCACCTGAGGTCGGGAGTTCGAGACCAGCTTGACCAACACAGAGAAACCTCGTCTCTACTAAAAATACAAAATTAGCTGGGCGTGGTTGCTCATGCCTGTAATCCCAGCTACTTGGTAGGCTGAGGCAGGAGAGTCGCTTGAACCCCGGAGGCGGTGGTTGCGGTGAGCTGAGATCGTGCCATTGCACTCCAGCCTGGGCAACAAGAGCGAAACTCCATCTAAAAACAAAAACAAAAGCTCTAGAGCTGTTTTTTCTTTTCAACCTGGACTGCACGGTAGAATCTCCTGGGGAAGCTTTAAAGTATGAGTGCTGGGTGCCCCTGCCTAGAGATTCTGATTCACTTGGTTTTGGGCACACCTTGGGCATTGGGCACCACTAGGCTTGAAGGGTTGGGGAAAGGGAGGGCTAGAGGAACCTGGAGGGAGCAGCGTAGAAGAGGACTCAACCACTGCTAAACTGCAGCCTGGCAGGGAAATGGCCAAGGGGGAATTAATATCCCAACCTCCCTCTCCTCCCACTCTCTCATTTGCTGCCAGAGTGTACCACGCACTAGACCCAGTTGGATTCCAGAGCACAGGGAAGCACAGTTGAAGCAGTCCATAAATGTCATCTCCTGGAGCACCAGATGGAATGAAGAAGGATGGAGAATGGGTCTGAATCCTGGGGCTCAAGATGGAATGAAGGAGGATGGAGAATGGGTCTGAATCCTGGGGCTCAAGATGGAATGAAGAAGGATGGAGAATGGGTCTGAATCTTGGGGCTCAAGATGGGATGAAAAAGGATGGAGAATGGGTCTGAATCCTGGGGCTTAAGATGGGTTGAAGAAGGATGGAGAATGGGTCTGAAAAGGCAAATAGAAATGATCCAGCCAGGTGCGATGGCTCACACCTGTAATCCCAGTGCTTTGGGCAGCCAAGGCGGGCAGATCACCTGAGGTCAGAAGTTTGAGACCAGCCTGGCCAACATGGTGAAACCCCATCTCTACTAAAAATACAAAAATTAGCCAGGAGTGGTGGCACATGCCTGCAATCCCAGCTACTTGGGAGGCTGAGACACAACAATTGCTTGAACCCGGGAGGGAGAGGTTGCAGTGAGCCAAGATAATGCTGCTGCACTCCAGCCTGGGCAACAGAGTGAGACTCTGTCTCAAAACAACAAGCAAGCAAACAAACAAACAAGAAAAAGCCAAATGAAATTCTCCAGCAAAGGATGCTTGTTTTAAAATGCAGATTTAAGGGGGCTGGGCGCAGTGGCTCACACCTGTAATCCCAGCACTTTGGGAGGCTGAGGTAGGTGGATCACCTGAGGTCAGGAGTTCAAGACCAGCCTGGCCAACATGGCAAAAGCCCATTTCTACTAAAAATACAAAAATTACCCAGTTGTGGTGGCACACGCCTGTAGTCCCAGCTACACCGGAGGCTGAGGTGGGAGAATCGCTTGAAGCCGGGAGGCGGAGGTTGCAGTGAACTGAGATCACGCCACTGCACTCTAGCCTGGGCGACAGTGAGACTATGTCTCAAAAAAAAAAAATGGTGTTTAACACCAGGTTCGGTGGCTCATGCCTGTAATCCCAGCACTCTGAAGGCCGAGGCAGGCAGATCACTTGAGGCCAAGAGTTCGAGAGCAGCCTGGCTAACATAGCAAAGCCCCGTCTTTACTAAAAATACAAAGAATTAGCCGGGCGTGGTGGCACACGCCTCTAATCCCAGCTGCTTGGGAGGCTGAGGAATGAGAATCACTTTAACCCCAGAGGCGGAAGTTGCAGTGAGCTAATATTGCACCACTGTACTCCACCCTGGGCAACAGAGTGAGACTCTGTCTCAAAAAAAAAAAAAAAAAAAAAAAAAAAACCTGGGTGCAGTGATGCATGCCTGTAGTCCCGGCTATTTGAGAGGCTGAGGTGGTGGGAGACTCTCTTCTGCCCTGGAGTTTGAGACCAGCATGGACAACATATTAATAGCAAGACTCCATCCCAAGAAAAAAAAAAAAAAGAATGGTGTTTAAATATTTACCAGAGGAAAATGAAAGAAGTGTATTCTTGATAAGACATGGACTCTACATGACATGAAACATTCCTCTGAGGACTGAGCCTTGTATCATTTTTACGTAACCTGAGTGTCCGACATCCCTCCACCTGTGACCACAGGGGAGGTTGCACTTTATTTTGATGCTCAGCGTCCAGTGTCACAACTGTCCACTGGCTTGAGCATAAGAAATAATTTTGCCTCAGATTCTCCCAGCCCCACTGCAGGATTTCTAGGGACCACAGTGCTTCCCACGTGCCCACACCCTCTTAGCTGCAGTCGCCACAAAGCATTTGCTGTCTCCTTCCCTTCCTTTACGTCCACAGCTGCTGCTCACACCATTTCAGGGAGAAGCCTCGCCACGACCCCTGCCCCCACAAGAAGGACATGAGTCGTTCCAGGCTGCCTTTGGGTTTCGCCAAATTTCCAGTCCTGGGGGGCATTAGATTTGACTTGGCTTTTATGGAGAGGTGAAGCAAATGCCCACCCTTCAACTCTTCTATCCTGGACCACACTTTTAATGGCACAAACTGTTATTTTGGAACTGTCAGGAGTTCTTCCTATGGCTGGAGATAAAGTGTGTATCTCACCTTTGCGGAGGCTGGAAAGCTGCTGTATGAGAGGTGAGAGCTGGGTTTTGCATCCTAGGGTAGAAGCTCTTTCTGGGATTGGGGCACACAGTCCTTCATTCTCACTGAGGAACCATTTTTGTCCCATTGTGGAAGGCTTGACCCAGGGAAGGAAATCAAATCAAGATGCTTCAGACTGAGATGCTAAAATTATTTTTCCATTATGTAAGCTGGATATATTTTTAGCAGCTCTGTAATTTTGCAGATATATTTTTTAAAGTATGTATTTTGTTTTTTGTTTGTCTCACTTTGTCACTCAGGCTGGAGTGCAGTGGCACGATCTGGGCTCACTGCAACCTCTGCCACCCAGGTTTGAGCGATTCTCCTGCCTCAGCCTCCTGAGTAGTTGGGACTACAGGCATGAGCCACCATGCCCAGCTAATTTTTTGTATTTTTAGTAGAGACAGGGTTTCATCATGTTGGCCAGGCTGGTCTCAAACTCCTGAGCTCAAGTGATCTGCCAGCCTCGGCCTCCCAAGGTGCTGGGATTACAGGTGTGAGCCACCACGCCTGGACTAAAGTATGTATTTTGATTGGAATGTCCCTGAAAATTATTGGAATTTTTTGGGAGAGGGGTCTGTGTGTCGGTGGTGGTGGTGGGGATAGTGTATATGTGTGTGTGTATATGTGTGTGTATGTGTGTATGTATGTGCATGTGTGTGTGTGTGTGTTTTGCTCAGGTATTTGCTTCTGGGAGATCATAAGTCCAGAGCTGCTGAAATCCCACACATGATGTCACTTAAGAATAATAACTCAGACCAGGAGAAATATACTCTCAGGTCTTACAACCGCCTCACCTGGGCCATACAGAAGCATAGGACAATCTGTAGAAAGGAAGGGTTATTTCTCACCTTTGATTGACCTATGGTGGAAAAGGAGGCAGCCTTGCAGGTATGGAATGGGGGCCCATGCTCTAGCAGGGGGCTTATACTCTGGAAAGACTGATCCCTCGATGCCAGGGAGGCCGGGGGCTAAGCTGGGGACTTCCTAGCAGTGATATCAACACTGAATTTTGAGTTTTTGTTTTCCGCATTGTAATCCCTTTTAGTCTCAAGATATCAATAAAGTTGAGTCCTCAGAACAGCTTGGAGTTAGCAACACTTTGGAGCCAGGCCCATCCAGTGCTTGAGAGCACAGTCACATTACTGTCACCAGCTGGCAAGGAGTGGCAACAGAGGAGCAGCAAAGAGGAGCAATAGCCAGAAGGAATGCGTGCAGCATGTGCGGGCCCCTCACAGAGTCTCCGAAACATTCGGAGGGAGCCCATGCAGGTTGGACTGTCTGCAGAGAGGCAGACAGGGACCAGAGTGAGTTGGGTGGGAAGGTTGGCACTCCCTGCCCACCATCACCAAGCCCGGGGAACTTGGGCATCTTCAGTTAACCCCCTTTTTTTTTGAGACAAGGTCTCTCTCTGTTGCCCACGCTGGAGTGCAGTGGTGTGATCATGGCTCACTACAGCCTCCAACTCCTGGGCTCAAGCTGTCCTCTGCCTCAGCCTCCCAAGTAGCTAGGCCTACAGGTGTGTGCCACCATGCCCTGCTAATTTTTTAATTTTTTGTAGAGACAGGGTCTCGTATGCTGCACAGGTTGGTCTTGAATTCCTGGCTTCAAGTGATCCTCCTGTCTCGGCCTCCCAAAGTACTGGGATTACAGGCATGAGGCGCTGTGCCTAGCCCACCCCTCTTTCTTTGAGTTTCAAAACAGCTCTACTCTGCCTAGCATCCTACAAAGCCCTCAAGTCCTGTTTCATCATCTTCTGGCCATCACCCCTTGCCATGAATCTCACAAGAATCAATTGCATCTATTTCTAGCCCTCTGAGCCCAGTCCAAGGGCCCACAAAGGAAATGATTGCAATGCCTGACTCTTTCTTCCCCTCTACTCTCTACCCTCCCATGGGCTTACTCAAAACTCCTTCTTCCTCTCCTGGTTACAGAACAAAAGTTTTTCTGCACATAAATGGGCTGACATAGAGCCAGCTGTGGCCTAGCTCAGCCAGCTCAGAATGTTCTATTGCACTTATTCCTGGCTCTCAGATGGAATCTCCTTGACGGTATCAGGTGGAATTGTTAGGGCAGCTTGCCCTTCATCACCTTTCAATAGGGCACACCTTTCTGCCTAGGATATGTGCAGGAAGACAAGGCCCTTCTGTGGCATTTTTTGAGGCATATCACAGGGACCCACTCCGTCCATCATCTGTCCCAGTATGTGAATATTCCCCTCCTCAGTCACTCCTCATCTAAGTACCAGGCAGCTGTTGCCCAGTGTGTCCAGACCACTTGCAGCACTGGGGCATCCCACCTCCACTGCCCCGGAATCCTGAGAGCAGTCAAACGCTGGTCTCCAGATTCCTGCCGCGCTGCTTTAAATGCAAGTTCCCAGCTCTTCCCTCTCCTCCCATCCTCTTATTCCATGATGCTTTGCATTTTCTCCCCAACCATCCTTGCTGTTCCCTTGTTTTTCTATCACAAATAAATTCCATCATGTTTCTAACTATTAACTCATTTTATTCAATCAACAATATAAGCCAGGCGCAGTGGCTCACGCCTGTAATCCCAGCACTTTGGGAGGCTGAGGCAGGCGGATCACTTAAGGCCAGGAGTTCAAGATCAGCCTGACCAACATGATGAAACCCCATCTCTACTAAAAATACAAAAAATTAGCTGATCATGGTGGCACATACTATAATCCCAGCTACTCAGGAGGCTGAAGCACAAGAATCGCTTGAACCTGGGAAGTTGAGGCTGCAGTGAGCCGAGATTGCATCACTGCACCTCAGTCTGGGTGACAGAGTGAGACTCTGTCTAAAAAAAAAAAAAAAAAAAAAAAAAATCAGGCTGGGCACTGTGGCTCTTGCCTGTAATCCCAGCATTTTGGGAGGCCAAGGCGGGCAGATCACGAGGTCAGGAGTTCGAGACCAGCCTGACCAACATGGGGAAACCCCGTCTCTACTAAAGATACAAAAAGTTAGCTGGGCGTGGTAGTGCACACCTGTAATCCCAACTACTCAGGAGGCTGAGGCAGGAAAATCGCTTGAACCCGGGAGGCAGAGGTTGCAGTGAGCCAAGATTGCACCACTGCACTCCAGCCTGGGTGATAGAGTGAGACTCTGTTTAAAAAAAAAAAAAAATCGATATTTATTTTAAAGGTAAGTAATGCACTAGGTATTGTTCTATGCATTGAGAACACAGCGATGAATGATATAAACAGGTGTCTGCTCAGGTGCTTACAGTGTAGTAAAGGACAAATAAAAACAAATGAGTAAACAGAAACACATAAATAAAGTACATCCTTTCCATGGTGACAAGTACCTTGATAATGGAATGGTGTGCCAGAGGCACAGAACAGGTGCGTCTTTAGATAATATGATGGGAGAGGCTCTATCTGAGAATGCCAGTTTGCTAAAGGTCTGAATGACGGGAAGAGCCCAGCCACAGGGCAGTTCCAGGTTGAAGAACAACTCTCTAGATGGGTAACACTATAAACTCATGATCGCCGCCCTGGGATGTGTGCATAGAACATCCCGGCAATCCTCTCAGGTATTTGGTCAGGCTCCCTCACCTGCGTTGCTCATTGGCTGTTCCAAAACTTTTCCACCCTATTCAAGGCCATATCTCATTCCTGCCTTCTTCTTGCTCAACAACTGAGTCTGCCTTTTACTTCACAGAGAAACTTGAGTGTGTCGGGGAACTTCATTCACGTCCCACCTCCCCATACCTGCAAGTTCACTACAAATCCATATGTTCTTTTCCTTCCCATCTCAGAAGCGTCCCTTCATCTCCATATTCTCATGTTCCACATTCACCTCTTCCCATCTCCTCAAGGCTGTGACCGGCCCTCTCCTATAATTCCAACTTAGGGCCAGGCGCGGTGGCTCACGCCTGTAATCCCAGCACTTTGGGAGGCCAAGGCAGGTGGATCACCTGAGGTCGGGAGTTTGAGACCAGCCTGGCCAACATGGCATCTCTACTAAAAATACAAAAATTGGCTGGGCATGGTAGTGTGCACCTGTAATCCCAGCTACTTGGGAGGCTGAGGCAGAAGAATCATTTGAACCCGGGAGTCAGAGGTGGCAGTGAGCTGAGATCACGCCACTGCACTCCAGGCTGGGTGACAGAGTGAGACTCTGTCTCAAAAAAAGAAAAAGAAAAAGAAAAAGAATTTCAACTTCTTTTGTGTTGTCATCTTCCATTCAGCATAGAAGAAATGCTCACATCTCCCTTAACAGAAATGCTTTCTTCACTCTCACAAACTGCTAGTGGTCATTTAAGTTGGCTAATATAAAAGTCACAGTAATATCAAGCTATTCAACCAGCATTTTGCAATACATTTCAAAGGTCTTAGATTTTTGCCTGAATTTTGATTTAGGAATTCTACTTCTAGAATTTATCATGATTGTGCTCTAAGTCGTAGTGACAAAGAGGGTCATGCTAGTGCTGTTTATAATACTGAAAAGCTGTAAAACCATTATGTTCAATAAATAGGAGAAATTATTTAAATAAAATATGTAGGTATGGCCGGGTGCGGTGGCTCACGCCTGTAATTCCAGCACTTTGGGAGGCCGAGGTGTGTGGATCACCTGAGGTCAGGAGTTCAAGACCAGCCTGGCTAACATGGTGAAACTCTGTTTCTACTAAAAGTACAAAAACTTAGCCAGGCATGGTTGTGTGAGCCTCTAATCCCAGCTCCTCGGGAGGCTGAGGCAGGAGAATTGCTTGAACCCGGGAGGCAGAAATTGCAGTGAGCCATGATCATGCCATTGCACTCTAGCTTGGGCAACAAGAGTAAGAAAACTCTGTCTCAAAAAAAAAAAGTAGGTATATAATAGAGCACTATCTGCTGCCATTAAACATGCTGTTGTAGGAAAGACAATTATGACATGAAAAATTATTCACGATTTATAAAAACACAAAATGTAGTCAACAAAATGATATGAATACCGTGATACCATTTAAAAAGTATATTTCTGCTTTTAAAAAGACTATAAGTATATTGTGTATACCAAAATGTTAACAGCGATTATCTAGGGGGAGAAGACATTACATAAGGTAGCTTATACTTTCATGCGTAACTGTATATAGTACTCTACATTTTTATTATTGTTGTTCTTGTTTTGTTTTGTTTTGTTTTTGAGATGTAGTTTCACTCATCTCTTGCCCAGGCCAGAGTGCAATGGCACAGTCTTGGCTCACTGCAACCTCCGCCTCCCAGGTTCAAGTGATTATCTTGTCTCAGCTTCCTGAGTAGCTGGGATTACAGGTGCCTGCCACCACACCTGGCTGATTTTTTTGTATTTTTAGTAGAGATGGGGTTTCACCATGTTGGCCAGCCTGGTCTTGAACTCCTGACCTCAGGTGATCCACCCGCCTTGGCCTCCCAAAGTGCTGGGATTACAGACATGAGCCACTGTGCCCAGCCTGTTGTTGTTTTTTGAGATAGGGTCTTGCTCTGTTGCCCAGGCTAGAGTGCAGTGGGGTGATAATGGCTCACTGCCACCTTAGTCTCCTGGGCTCAGGTAATCCTCCCACCTCAACCTCCTAAAAGGTTGGGACTATAAACATGCATCACTATACCTGGCTAATTTATTTTATTTTTTTATTTTTTGTAGAGATAGGTTCTCATTATGTTGCCTAGACTGGCCCTGACCTCTTGGGTTCAAGCAATCCTCCTACCTCAGCCTCCCAAAGTGCTAGGATTACAAGTACGAGCCACTGCACCTGGCCAGTATTCTAAATTTTCTATTGTAAGATTATACGGCTTAGTAATGAGAATAAATTATTTTTATATTTCTTCTTTGTTCTTGAGTATTGTTCACTTTTCTTTTTTCAGGAATAAACTCCTTCAAAGCTTAAATGGTCCCAGACAACCCTTTCTCCCTCATTCCTCCAATTCTACACAAATTAATCTATTTTTTTTTACATTGGGTAAAATCTAAGCCATCACCTTTCTCTATTTTTTCTTTCTTTCTTTCTTTTTTTTTTTTTTTTTTTTTTCGAGATGAAGTCTCGCTTTGTTGCCCAGGCTGTAGTGTAGTGGCGCGATCTCGGCTCACTGCAGCCTCTGCCTCTTGTGTTCCAGGGATTCTCCTTCCTCAGCCTCCCAGGTAGCTGGGATTACAGGCACACACCACCACACCCAGCTAATTTTTGTATTTTTAGTAGAGACAGGGTTTCACCATCTTGGCCAGGCTGGTCTCAAACTCCTAACCTCAGGTGATCCACCTACCTCGACCTTCCAAAGTGCTAGGATTACAGACGTGAGCCACCATGTCCAGCCTATTTTTTCTTTATTTTTTTTATTATTTTGGGAGAGAATTTTGCTCAGTCACCCAGGCTAGAGTGCAGTGGCCTGATCATGGCTCACTGTAAGCTGGAACTCCTGGGCTCAAGGGATCCTTCCACCTCATCTTCCCAAGTAGCTGGTACTGTAGGCATGAGCCACCATACCTGGCTAATTTTTAAAGTTTTTGTAGAGATGATGTCTTGCTATATTGCCCAGGCTGGTCTCAAACTCCTGGCCTCAAGTGATCCTCCCACCAAAGCCTCCCAAAGTACTGGAATTACAGCCGTGAGTCATTGCATCACCTGTCTTTCAAGATGTCTGTTCCATTTGCCTTCTCTCTCAGTAAATGACCTTGCCTCTTACTTCACAGAGAACATTAAAACTAACAGGTGAGAATTCTTTTACTTTTCATGCATCCTATAGAGTGCTGGAAGCTAGTGGTACAAAGATTAAAGAGCATAGCCTCCGGAGCTTTCCATCCTGTGAGCTTTGGGGATTTGTTTGGACATCAGGAAAGAGATTTTCCCCCAGCCAGTATACATTACACTAATATTTACTGAAGACTTAATGTATAACCTGTTTGGCCAGATCTAAGGATAAGTTTGAATTATATGATTGAAGATGTCTAAAAGTCATAGCAATAAAATTTAGCAGAGATACATGGAAAAGTTTGTATACAAACGAGAATCCCTAAGACAGCACAGCTTGTGATTGAATTCTAGCTTGTCACTTGTTACGAAAGTTTACTACTGCATCCTTCCTTTGGATGCACTCATATAACAAATACACCAGCAAATCTGAGTGTAGTCTGTGTTCTGTGAAGGCATACAGAGATGGGCACAAACATAATAACATCACTATGACGATGGAAGTAGAAATAGAGTTCAGTAATCAACCAGAAGAAGACCCTAAGGGAAGCCTCCATGGAGAAGATGAGATTTGAGGTGGAACTTGAAAGACATCTGCCACCATTTATTTATGTATATCCTTGCATGTTCCAGAAGGAGTTAATATAGTTTCAAAAACAAATGCAAGATGTTGACTTCCAGAAAAAAAAGGAGCAGATGCACTTTTCCCTATTCATCTCACCAAGTACAACTAAAACCCTGGACCTCACATATAAAACACACAGACTCTGAAAGGTGGAGGGAAGAAATTAGCCTGACAAGGGACCTCAGAACCTGAAGAACAACAATAGTGAGTTTCCTGGGTTTTCTTTCTGACTCATATTCCCCATTCTGGATGCCAGAGAAGCTGGTAACACAGAAACACCAATAGGAACAAAAATCAGAAACAAAACAAAACTCAAGAAAAATCTGCTCTTTCTAGCCAAAGGAAGAGAAAAGGGGTAGCCTGGCAAGAAGGAAATCTTTTAGATAAACAACCACTCTACTCCAGCCAAACATCACAGATAAAGCTGTGGCTCCACTCTCACTCCCACCGGCAAAGGCTGACTGGAGGGTTCAGAATGCTACTGTTGCCAAAAGCTTGCAGTGATGAGACAGACACCACTGGGGTTGTGTCAGAGGAAGCCTAGTGGAGAGTCAAGACTTTCATCCCTGCCCAGGGTAAGGAAGTGACCTCCCATGGACTCAGTAGGGTCCATGTGGGGAGCAGTAACAAGGCACCCCTGTGCCCCCCATCTAGGATAATCAGTGGAGGCCTAGTAGGGGGGCTGAGCTTCCACCCCTACTTATCAAAAACAAGGAGGTGTCCCAGGCATCAGTGAAGGCAGAATGGGGTATCCTGGGGTCAACACCTACCTAGCAGTAATGAGTAGAGCAATGTGAGAGGAGGTCTGTTCAACAGAAGATTTAAATAAGAGACACAATGTCTAACATAATACCCCAAATGTCTATGTTTCAACAGAAAATCACTCATCATACCAAGAACCAGGAAAATATCAACTGGAATGAGAAAAGATAACCAGATACACCAACACCAAGATGGCACAGATGTTAGAATTATCTGACAAGGATTTTAAAATAGCCATTATAAAAATGCTTTAGGCCAGGCACAGTGGTTCACGCCTGTAATCCCAGCACTTTGGGAGGCCGAGGCAGGTGGATCACCTGAGGTCAGGAGTTTGAGACCAGCCTGGCCAAGATGGTGAAACCTGTCTCTACTAAAAATACAAAAATTAGCTGGGTATGGTGATAGGTCCCTGTAATCCCAGCTACTCGGGAGGCTGAGGCAGGAGCATTGCCTGAACCAGGGAGATGGAGGTTGCAATGAACCCAGATTGTGCCATTGCACTCCAGCCTGGGTGACAAGGGCGAAACTCCATCTAAAAAAAAAAATGCTTTAATGAGGCCAGGCATGATGTCTCATGCCTGTAGTCCCAGTGCTTTGGGAGCCTGAGGCAGGAGGATCACTTGAGGATAGGTGTTCGAGACCAGCCTGGGCAACATAGTAAGACCTTGCATCTACAAAAAATAAAACTAAAAAATTTAGTTGGGTGGTGACATGTGCCTGCACTCCCAGCTACTTGGGAGGGTGAAGTGGGAGGATCTCTTGCACTTAGGAATCCAAGGCTGCAGTGAGCTATGATTGCACCACTGCACTCCAACTTAGGCAACAGAGTGGAGTGCAGTGGTGCAATCATAGTCTCTTAATAAAAAAGAAAAAAGCTTCAGTGATCAATTATGAACATACTTGAACCAAATGGAAAAAATATAAATCTGACCAAAGAACTAAAAGCTATAAAAAAAATTCAAGTCAAAAATTTTGAACTGAAAATACAATAACCAAGTGAAAAACTCAATGGATGGGTTCAATAGCAAAACAGAGAAAATAGGCTGGAAAAAGAAAAGAAGAGATCATTAGAGACCTGTAGAAAATTATCAAAATATTTGTGTCATCAAAGTCCCAGGAGAGGAGAAAGGGGGCAGAAAGTACTAGAAAAGTATTTGAAGAAATAATGGCTGAAATTTCCCCAAATTAGGCAAGATACATAAACCTAAAGGTTCAGGAAACCTAGAGAATCTCAAACAGGATAAAGCCAAAGAATCCATACCAGGACACATCACAGTCAAATGCTGAAAACTAAAGAAAAATGAAAATATTTTAAAGCAACATGAGAGAAATACACCTTATGTATAAGGGAAAAACAATTCCAGTGGCAGCAGATTTCTCATCAGAAACCATGAGGCCAGAAGGAATTGGCACAGCATTTTTCAAGTTCTGAAAGAAAAGAATTGTCAACCCAGAATTCTATATCCAGTTAATATCATCTTCAGAAATGAAAGGGAAATCAAGACATCCTCATATGAAACAAAACTAAGAGAATTTGTCACTAGTAGACCTGCTTTAAAAGAATGGCTAAAGAAAGTTCTCTTAAGAGAAAAGAAGTAATAAAAGAAAAAATATTGGAATATCAGAAAAGAAAATAATAACAACAAAAGTGAAAATAGGAGTAAATACAATAGACTTTCCTTCTCTTCTGGAGTTATCTAAATTGTGTTTGATAGTTAAAGTGAAAATTATAACAATGTCAGATGTGGTTCCAATGCATGAAGAGGAAATAATTAAGACAATTATCCAATAATGGGGAGGTTAAAGGAATGTAAAGGGAGGTAAGGTTTGTACACTTCATTCAAACTAGTAAAATGTTGACACTAGAAGACTATGATAATGAGTAGTACAAGTGACATTTTTGTAGTAATGGAAAAGTCCTTTGTTTTGATTGCAATGCTAGTTACATGAATCTGATGTGGTAAAACAACAGAGAACCACACACACATACACACACATGCACACACACACATTGTCCCAATGTTAATTTCCTGTTTTTGATATTGTACTATAGTTACAAAAGATGTAGTTATTGAAGGAAATTGGGTGAAGGCTACACAGACTTCTCTGTACTATCTTTACAACTTCCTATGAATTTATAATTATTTTTAAATAAAGATTTTTTTATAAAGTGAATGTAGTACACCTCGTTAAAATATGAATGGAAGGCAGTAGATGTTCCTAAAAATGAGGTTATATCTCTTTTTTTTTTTTTTTTTGAGACGGAGTTTTGCTCTTGTTGCCCAGGCCAGAGTGCAATGGCGCGATTTCCGCTCACTGCAACCTCTGCCTCCTGGGTTCAAACGATTCTCCTGCCTCAGCCTCCCGAGTAGCTGGGATTACAGGCATGCACCACCACACCCGACTAATTTTGTATTTTTAGTAGAGATGGGGTTTCACTGTATTAGCCAGGCTGGTCTCAAACTCCTGACCTCATGATCTGCCCGCCTTAGCCTCCCAAAGTGCTGGGATTACAGGCATGAGCCACTGTGCCCAGCCGAGGTTATATCTTAATCAGGACTTTTTTAGTTGCAAGTGGCAGACACCTGAATCAAACCACTTCAACCAGAAATTTATTAACACACATTAACTTCATCACTTAGTTTTGCTTCTGTCTGTGGACTCGTTTCACTTTATGCTGCAGCAGCCAAGCCTCCTCCAAGGAACATGACTAAGGATTAGCAATCTGAGAGCTTAAGATCCAAGAACAAGGGAGTCTCTCTATCCTTCCTAGCATGCAAATGTAACATTGGAGACCTCCAAATGTCTCCACAAGTTGGAGAACACTCCAATTTGCCTGGCTTGGTCACATGCTTATCCCTGGGCCAATCGCTATGGCCTGGAGGTGGAGTGTTGTGAGTGACAGCCCTTCCCCTTGCTCCACCCACAAAATGGAATTGGGAAGGAAATGCTGTAATAGAAGAGGGAAGGGATGTTGGCCAGCAAATACACTGAAGTCCACTCCAGAGCCTCCAGTGTCCTGCAGGGATTACAGAAGTAAGAGAATAATGAGAGTCCCTCTTACAAATGGAATCATACGGCATTCTTTTTTTTGTGACTGGCTTATTTCACTTAGCATAATGTCCTCAAACTTCATTCATATAGTAGCATGTGACAGAATTGCCTTCTTTTCAAGGCTGAGTAATATTTCATTGCATGGATATATCACATTTTGCTTAGCCATTCATCCATGGACACTTGGGTTGCTTCCACATTTTATCTATTGTGAATAATGTTGCTATGAACATAGTTGTACAAGAATGTTAGGATTTTAAAAGGAGAGAAAGATCACAAAAGAACATAAAACATCCCATGAGGCCATGAGCAATGGCTCACGCCTATACCTTCCCAGCACTTTGGGAGGCCAAGGCAGAAGGACTGAGACAAGCCTGGCCAACATGGTGAAACCCCTTCTCTACAAGAAATATAAAAATTAGCCAGGCATGGTGGCGCATGCCTATAGTCCCAGCCACTTGCGGGGTTGAGATGGGAGGATCTCTTGAGTCCGGGAGATCGAGGCTGCAGTGAACCTGCACCACTGCACTCCAGCCTGGGCGACAAAGTGAGACCCTGCCTCAAAAAAAAAAAAAAAAAAAAAAAAAAAAAAAAGAGAAAGAGAGAGAGAGAGATAGGAGTGTAAATAAGAGAAATGAGAGGGGAAGCAGCTGAGCTGGCCAATCATATCTCCTGGGCAAAGCCATTCCAGGTCCTGTGGGTGAACCAACACATCTTCCAGGATGTATTTGAAATAAGAGTCAAAAGAGCTTCTGAAACTTCGAAAAGCTTTTGTGAAAATTCAGATTCTTGTGTTGAATTCAGAACCCCAGCAGGTTGTAGGCATATGGTAAACATGAGTGATTTAACTTCTAGTTAGAGGAAAAACAAGGTAAAAACCACAGGAAATTGTTTTTACTTCATGGATCCATTTCAGATAAGATAAGGCTGAATGAGGGAGCAAACTTAGAAATCAGATAAGGAGTCAAAAACAACAACAGGAATAAACCGAAGGGAAGGACATGGTGTCATGCGAGCTTGCTGTCATTCAAGAGAACATTTTGAAGGTCATCATCTGGTGTTAGTTGGAGTTTAATTTTTGCTTCTCACAGCAACTTGTATCAGAGAAAGAAAATGCTTCTGCACGCAGATCCCACAGTCCTCGGTGAGGAGGTTAGGCTGTGCTGTCTCTAGCGAGCAATACTCCTGTTAAGTGACTTGGTAAGCTGGGCGCAGTGGCATGTGCCTGTAGTACCAGCTACTTGGGAGGCGGAGGCAGGAGGATCACTTGATCCCAGGAGTTTGAGTCCAGCCTGGATACATAGCAAGACTCTGTCTAAAAAGCAACAACGGCTGAGCGTGGTGGCTCACGTCTGTAATCCCAGAACTTTGGGATGCTGAGGCCAGTGGATCCACTTGAGGTCAGGAGTTTGAGACCAGCCTGGCCAACATGGTAAAACCCCGTCTCTAATAAAAAAAAAACCCAAACAAACAAACAAACAAAACACAAAAATTAGTCGGGCGTGGTGGCGCACAGCTGTAATCCCAGCTGCTCGGGAGGCTGAGGCAGGAGAATCTCCTGAACCTGGGAGGTGGAGGTTGTAGTGAGCTGAGATCATGCCACTGTACTCTAGCCAGGGCAACAGAGTGAGACTCTGTCTCAAAATAAATAAGTAAATAAAAACAACAACAACAACAACAAACACAAAAAGACTTAGTGGAATGGTTCTGCATGCTTCCTCAAATCTCCCAGGTGTGCCGGGCGTTATTGTTGACAGGTAGCTATTAAGCACCTCATCTATAAGAAATAAAAACAATAATGAGCAGGACCAAGGACTTCTCTTCATTTTTGTTTTTTGGTTTTGTTTCACTCTGATACTCTGTTTACAAATACAAGCATACATGAAAATTGCCTGCATTTGTTGTGTAGCTACAGGATATCTTGCTAAAACTTTTGATCTAATTGCATCACCACAACAATCCTAGGAAGTGAGTGATATTATTATTGCCACCTACAGAGGAGGGCAGTGAGGTAAAGATTCATGTGCAAGCACAGGCCTGACTCCAAAGGCTGCATTCTTAACTTCTTCCCCAAGGCTTTCTGCTGAAGAGGAAGCCTAGCTATTGTCTCCAAATACAAGGGAATCTGCTTTCTTGCCTGTACACAATTGGCACTTTTTTGGGGTGGGAGGATAAGTTAAAGAGACCTTTGCATGAAGTTGTGATGTTCCCTACCAAATGTAAGTTAAAGTTCCCAATGACTTGCTGTTGGTTGTCAAAACAGAGATTAACAGTCTGAGTCATGGAGTCGTTTATTTCAAATTTGGCTTCTGCGCCCATTGTGAAGTAATTTCAAAAATGGGCCACGGGCATGGGAATGGCTTGAGTGACGTCACGATTGGGCAACGTGATCCCACCCTGGGAGGCTGAGACCTAGATTCAAATGGAGTACTTGCCTGTCTGTCCCTTCTCTGCTACGGTTCAGGTTAGATGAGCTGCTCCCGTTGGTGGTTTTTATCTCTTAGCTACACAGCTGCCTGTAGCACTCTCGTCTTTCAGAATGAGTTGCCAACTTTCCATTCTGGCCGTCAGAATTAAAACAAAGAATCATCCTCCAA
This sequence comes from Pan troglodytes, assembly GCF_028858775.2. Classification (NCBI taxonomy): domain Eukaryota; kingdom Metazoa; phylum Chordata; class Mammalia; order Primates; family Hominidae; genus Pan; species Pan troglodytes. Next base: position 45,128,639 of record NC_072406.2, on the reverse strand, counting down.
AGTCATCCAGGCCGGTTAGTTTTTTTCTCTCTCTCCCTTTTGGCATTAGTGTTTTAAATGGAAATCTGATTCACCTGTCACCAAAACACACGAGAGCGCTGTATCAGAGGTGCTGTATCAGAGGTGCTGGACAAAACTTGTCTCCTGGTATCCTATTCAGGGGTGAGCACCCCACCTGCTGAAAAGGGAGCCTCAGAGAGAGGCCAGAGAGGCAGCTCCTCGGCAAGGGGTGGGGAGGTGGGTGGGTGGAATATCTCTGAGACCCCAAGGGAACATTTTTTTTTTTTTGAGACAGGGTCTTGCTCTGTTGCCCAGGCTGGAATGCAATGGTGTGATCGCAACTCACACTGCAATCTCAACCTCCCAGAGTTAAAGGCTGGGTGCAGTGGCTCACACCTGTAATCCCAGCACTTTGGAAGGCCGAGGCGGGTGGATCACCTGAGCTCAGGAGTTCGAGACCAGCGTGGCCAACATGGTGAAACCCCGTCTCTACTAAAAATACAAAAATTAGCCAGGCATGGTGGCGTGTGCCTGTAATCCCAGCTACCAGGGGGCGCTGAGGCAGGAGGATCGCTTGAACCTGGGAGGCAGAGGTTGCAGTGAGCCAAGATCGTGCCACTGCACTCCAGCCTGGGCAACAGGGCGAGACTCCGTCTCAAAAAAAAAGGAAACAAAAAAAACCTCCCAGAGTCAAGTGATCCTCCCACCTCAGCCTCCTGAGTAGCTGGAACTACAGGCATGTACCACCACAATCAGCTAATTTATTTTTTAAGTTTTTTGTAGAAACGACATTTCCCTACATTGCCCAGACTGGCCTCAAACCCCTGGCCTCAAGTGATCTTCCCATATCAGCCTCTCAAAGTGCTAGGATTACCAGCCAAAGGGGACATTCTTGACCAGACGATGTCCCGAAGCACAGGAGTACCGGGCCATGTCAGTTCCGTGAGGTTCGTCCTCTCTAGAATGAAACTGACAGGATCAAGTGATATTAAATCTAACAATATTAAGATTCAAAAAGTCTTTACCATTGCTCCAACAATCCCACTACTGGGTATCTACTCAAAAGGAAAGAAATCATTGTATCAAAAAGAATCTACCCCACTCATATGTTTATGGCAGCACTATTCACAGTAGCAAAAATATGAAATCAACGTAAGCGTCCATCAACACAGGATAAAGAAAATGTGGTATGTATACAGTATGGAATACTACTCAGACATAAAAAGGAATGAACTCATGACATTTGCAGCACCATGGATGGAACTGGAGGCCATTATCCTAAGTGAAATCACTCAGAAATAGAAAGTCAAATACTGCACGTTCTCACTTAGAAGAGGGAGCAAAGCAATGGGTACCTGTGGACATACAGATGGAATATTAGACACTGGAGACTCCAAAGGGTGGGAAGGTGGGAAAAGGTGAGGGTCGAAAAATTACTTGTTGAGTACAATGTTCACAATTCAAGTAATGGGTTCACCAAAAGCCCAGACTTCACCACTATGCAATATATGCTTGTAAGAAATCTGCACTTCTATCCCCTAAATTTAAAAAAAAAAAAAGAGGCTGGGTGTGGTAGCTCAAACCTGTAATCCCAGCACTTTGCAAGGCTGAGGCGGAGGGAATCACTTGAGGTCAGGAGACCAGCCTGGCCAACATGGTTCAACTCTGTCTCACAAAAATACAAAAATTAGCTGGGCATGGTGGCAGGCACTTGTAATCCCAGCTACTTGGGAGGCTGAGGGAGGAGCATAGCTTGAACTCAGGAGGCGGAGGTTGCAGTGAGCCAAGATCATGCCACTGCACTCCAGCCTGGGCGACAGAGCAAGATTCCAACTCAAAAAAAAAAAAAAAAAAGAATATAGGTTGAATCAGTGGGTGCACATGGACACACAGTGTGAATAACAGACACTGGAGACTGTAAAACATGGGAGAGTGGGAGGGGGTGAGGGCTGAAAATTACCTATTGGGTGCAATGTTCACTATTTGGGTGATAGGTACCCTGAAAGCCCTGGCTTTACCACTACGCAATAGAGGCATGTAAGAAACCTGCACTTGTAGGCCCTAAGACTATAAAAATAAGCAAAAAAGGATACAGGTTTAAAGATGTAGGCACCCCCTGCTGACAAAAAAATCCCCACTGAAGTGTAAGCATCTGACCTAAGATCCTTTTCTGATATCAGATTTGGTGGTGGCAGGAACAAAAGGGCACCGATCCCAGAAGGGGGTGGCTAGATCAAATTTAGGTCACGACTTACTACTTTCCTGGTAAGTTTTACTTGCTCTAGAATACTCTAGTCTTAATGTCTGCTCCCTTTAGGGTTATCAGTCTTGAAAAAAAAATGAAACATTTTTCAGTGTAAGTATATCCCATGCAATATTTGGGACACACTAATATATCATTTGTTTTTCCATTGCTTTTTTTTTTTTTTTTGGAGACAGTCTTACTCTGTTGCCCAGGCTGGAGTGCCATGGCATGATCTTGGCTTACTGCAACCTCCACTTTCTGGGTTCAAGCGATTCTCCTGCCTCAGCCTCTGGAGTAGCTGGGATTATGGGCACCTACCACCACGTCCAACTAATTTTTGTATTTTTCGTAGAGATGAGGTTTCACTATGTTGGCTAGGCTGGTCTCAAACTCCTGACCTCAGGCAATCCTCCTGCCTCGGCCTCCCAAAGTGCTGGGATTACAGGTGTTAGCCACTGCACTCAGCCTGAAATTCATATTTAACTGGGCATCCTGTATCTTACCTGGCAACCTTAGTTCCTTGATCTGAGAGTTTTCCATGGGGTATCTCACAGACAGAAGGGATGGGATGCCATCATCAAGCATCCTGACGTCAGAGAATGGGCCCAATGCCTTCCTATCCCAGCAGCTTCATATGAACTTGGAGCTGCACTCAGGAATGTCTGGACTGGGCATTAAAAGAACAGTTTTCACAGAGGACTCAAAAGGGACAATTGATGGTGGGAGTGGTGGCCAGGTCTGAGAGTGGTCATGACAGGATGGTGAGGAGGAGTGGGCAGGATGTAGCTTATGCTGAGCTTTTGGGCATGCATATTTGTTTTTCTGTTGCTACCATGGCAAATGACAGCCAAGTCAGTGACTTAAAACAACACCCATTTATTATCCCACAATTTCTGTGGGCCCTACATCCAGGTAGGCATGTCCAGGTGCACCAGGCGTGGTGCACAGCCAGGGCATTGCAAAGGGAGCTGCAGTCAAGGGCTCAGGCCCCGCTGGCCAGCTGTGCTCCTATACATAGCTGCGTTCCTAGCCCAGGTGCCCCTTCCTCAGGCCAAGACCTCTTATCGGGGGAGAGAGGAAAACTATGAAGAAACTTTTTGTCTACCCTGATGGTATTCGGTACTTTTCCACTCAGAGTCTTTGTCCCAGATTCCCTCTCCCCACCCCAGTCCCCCAGGACCATAAAACTGCAGGAGCCCTTTGCTCTGGGCTCCCTCAGTAGCGAGACACCTTCCCTGTGTGCCGTCTCTGCACTGACAGTGCACAAGCCAATGCTCTACGCTGTTCCACAGTGGGAGGTGGAACCAGGGGCACTGGTGTTTTCTTCCACTTAGCATCTTGCTTACACTATTGTGGTAAGTGAATAAAGGGTGGACTCTCACTTTATTTGGTTTATTTATTTATTTGACAAGGTCTTGCTCTATCACCCAGGCTGGAGTGCAGTGGCACAATCACAGCTCACTGCAACCTCAACCTCCCAGGCTCAAGTGATCCTCCCATCTCAGCCTCCTGAGTAGCTGGGACTACAGGTGCTTGTCACCACACCTGGCTAATTTTTAATTTTTTTTTTTGTAGAGACAGAGTCTTGCTATGCTGCCCAGGCCGGTCTTGAACTCCTGGCCTCAGGCAGTCTCCTTGTCTCATACTCTCAAAGTCCTGGGATTACAGACATGAGCCATTGCACCCAGCCAAAGGGAATATTCTCGACCAGATGGTGTCCTGAAGTGCGGGAGTGCCAAGCCCTGTCACCACCACACCCAGCTAATTTATTTTTTTATTTTTATTTTTAGTAGAGATGAGGTCTCACTATGTTGCCCAGGCTGGTCTAAAACCTCTGGCCTCAAGTGATCCTCCCGTCTTGGCCTCTCAAAAGGCTGGGATTTCTAGGCATGAGCCACCACCCCAGCTTGATGTCCTAAAGCATGAGTGCACAATGACCCCATGAATGCAATGCCCCTCAAAACCGCTGGTTCTTTAATGAGGCCGTTTAAGAATCAGAGTTCTGGCCAGGCGCAGTGGCTCACGCCTGTAATTTCAGCCCTTCAGGAGGCCAAGGCAGGTGGATCATCTGAGGTCAGGAGTTCGAGACCAGCCTGACCAACATGAAGAAACCCTGTCTCTACGAAAAATACAAAACTAGCCAGGCGTGGTGGTGCATGCCTGTAATCTCAGCTACTTGGGAGGCTGAGGCAGGAGAATAGCTTGAACCCGGGAGGTAGAGGTTGCAGTGAGCCGAGATCGCACCATCGCACTCCAGCCTGGGCAACAAGAGTGAAACTCCATCTCAAAAAAAAAAAAAAAAAGAAAAAAAGAATCAGAGTTCTAGCCTGTCACGGTGGCTCACGCCTGTAATCCCAACACTTTGGGAGGCCAAGGCAGGAGGATCGCCAGAAGTTCAAGATCAGCAACATAATGAGACCCCATCTCTATAGAAAATACAAAAATTAGCCAAATGTGGTGGTACATTCTTATAGTTCCAGCTACTTGGGAGACTGAGGTGGGAGGATCACTTGAGCCCAAGAGTTCGAGGCTGCGGGTGAGCCACTGCACCTGGCCAAGACTCTCACTTTCATTTCAGTTTGCTGTCTTAATCGGCAACCCCTGGCAGTTCAGCCCTCTCCAGCTCAGCAGAGCTCTTGACATCACTGCCCAGACTAGTTGCCCTAGTAGTGTCATGAGTTACAAGGCTCATTCATTCATAGATTCAATAACATTTATTCAGCACCTATTATGGGCTGGGCATTTGCTGGGTGCCAGAGATACAAAGATGAGTAAGTCCTGTCCCATCACCGGCATGAAGCCAGTTCCAGTTGAGACACGTTGATTGATTCATTAGGATACAGTGTAATTCCTTCTTCCATCAAGTATTTATTGAAAGCCTGACTTCTTGCTTGGGACCTCATATAATCCTCACAATGATTCTTTGAGATAAATTTTGTGATTGTCTTTATTTTATGGATTAGTAAACCAAGGTTCAGAGAATAAAATTTTGAGTGAATATTTTAGGCCTTCTAACTAATAAGTGATAGATGAGGATTCAAACTCAGGACTTCTGGTTTAAGTTTAGTGTGCTCTGTCTCTTTCATGCCACCCAGAGATAAGCTCTAAATAAGGACACAGAGGAAGGAATAGATTCTTCCTGGGGCTAAAGGAGGGGAATGCAGCAATATCTCAGGACTTCGAAAAAGTGCTACATATAATTACTATTATTGCTATCATAATTTAAACTCTTACTGCTTTTAATTAATGAAGATAAAAGTTGTGTGTCATCCATAAGACATCGTGCAAAGCCCTAACTTCTCCCTGAGATGGAAAATTCCCTTGTTATGGGCATTACTCACAGCTGGTCCCTCTGGACTATGTGCTGATGACATCAATGCTCAAGGCCATAGTGTGAGTGGTTTTCTCCAGGTGGGTTTTTGGAAAATCTGTGCATAATGACCCGCTAAACAATGACTCTCCAAAAATAGTGATTCATGAATGTGGCCATTTAAGAATCAGAGTCCTAGCTTGGCACGGTGGCTCACACCTGTAATCTCAGCATTTTGGGAGGCCAAGGCAAGAGGATGACCAGGAGTTCAAGACCAGCCTGGGCTCATGCCTGTAATCTCAGTGCTTTGGGAGGCCAAGGCAGGAGGATCGCCTGAGTCCAGGAGTTTGAGACCAGCCTGGGCAATATAGCCAGTGTGATGATGTTGCCTGTAGTCCCAGCTACTCAGGAGGCTGAGGTGGAAGGATGGCTTCAGCCCAGGAAGTCAAGGCTGCAGTGAACCCTGATGGAGCCACTGCACTCCAGCCCAGGTGACAGAGTGAGACCCTGTGTCAAAAAAAAAAAAAAAAAGGCCGGGTCTGGTGGCTCACGCCTGTAATCCCGGCACTTCTGGAGGCCAAGGTGGGTGGATCACCTGAGGTCAGGAGTTCAAGACCAGCCTGGCCAACATGGTGAAACCCGATCTCTACTAAAAATACAAAAATTAGCTGGGCATGGTGGTGGGCATCTGTAATCTCAGCTACTTGGGAGGCTGAGGCAGGAGAATCACTTGAACCTGGGGGATGGAGGTCGTGCCACTGCACTCCAGCCTGGGTGACAGAGCGAGACTCCATCTCAAAAAAACAAACAAGCAAACAAACAAACAAAAAGCAAAACAAAAAAGAGAGAGAATCAGAGTCCCATCTGGACATAGAGGAATCCACTTACTCCACCTCTCCGGCTTGAAGGGAAAAGCTAAGCGTGGGAGTTTGCAGAATGACAATAAAGGGCGCAGCACAACTTGGAGCTACACGCAAAAGTGAGCATGATGTCACTGTCTCCTCCTTGAAACATTTCCTCTGTTTCCATGAGTGTGAAGGTATTGGGAAATATTTAAGATAAGTGCTGTTGTCTGGGGCTCCAGGACGTCTGTGCCTCCCGACAGAGATGAAGGCATGGAGGCCAGCCCCGGCATGTGCCCATCGCAGGGTGGCTTCCTAGTTTTGTTTGTTCATTTCACCCCCACTTACTTCCCAGTCCTTCTTCCTTTCCAGGCTTCTCATGAAAAACACAGCCATCCCTAAGGACCCCAGAGGCCCTGCACCTTGGCTGTGCATCTGCCCCTGAAAAAATTCTGCAGCCACAGAAACAAATGCAATTTTCTTGTCTCAGGTCACCTTCAGATAAGCTTGAATCAGCCAGCCCAAGTGACCGGTTATGACATTCATTTCCCTCTTAGATCTCTGCTCCTCCTAAACAATAAAGCTTCAAGGTGCCAACAAGGAAGACTGAATTTTATTCTGTCAGATTGAGTGGTAGCCAACTGATGACCTCACTCAACTTCAGCCTTCCCAGTTATCAAACAGGACTTGCATAAGCACCGATGATCTGAAATTAAGTTTACTGGAGAAGGAGTACAAAGAGCTACTAAGTACCGTGAAGCTCTTGTTAGTTATTGAGTAGTAATAGGAATCAGTAGAATCCCCATTCATTTGTATCTCTTCTCTTAATAAGCATCAATTGAGCACCTACTGCATGCAGAGCCCTCTGCTTGTCACCCATGGGGGTACACAGACACAATCTCTACCCTTCCAGAATTTAGCACCTTAAAACCAGCCAAGTGGAGTGCTGGAAAGGAGGGGCAAAAGGTGTCCTCAGTGGTGCGCCATGTTGGTTCTGAGCAATGTGTCACAGTGCAAACCAGAAATAAAATTCTAAGGTCCACCAACCATCTGAATGGACCCCTTCTTTCAGCCAATGGCATTTGAAAGTTCACCTGAAAAAACTAGTTCAGGCCATGATGGAAGGGGGCGTTGGACATGCCTCATGATCCCCTCCTGTCTTTGGAATTCAGGAAAAGCTGACCAACATTAACATCAACACAGACCTTAAGTCTGATAAGAAACATTTACAATCTATTCTCTCTGAAGCCTACTACCCAGAGGCTTCATCCGCATGATAAAAACTTGGTGTCCACAACCTCTTTTCGTAACCCAAACATTCCTTTCTATTGATAATAACTTTTTCAACCAATTGCCAAACAGAACATTTTAAAATCTATCTATGACCTGGAAACTGCCCCATCTTTAGGTTGTCCCGCCCTTCCAGATGGAACCAATACACATCTTAGACATATTGATTAATGTCTCGTGTCTCCATCAAATGTATAAAAGCAAGCTATGCCCCGACCTTGTTGGGCACATGTCACCAGGACCCCCTGAGGTGTGTCATGGGTGCGTCCTTAACCTTGGCAAGATAAGCTTTCTAAATGCACTGAGTCCTGTCTCAGATGCTTCTGGGTTCATAACGGATACCCCATACCTACATTTTGAATAAACAAGCAAGACTGATGATGGCTGGGTGTGGCGGCTGAAGTCTGTAATCCAAGCACTTTGGGAGGCTGAGGTAGGTGGATCACTTGAGGCCAGGAGTTTGAGACTGGCCTGGTCAAGATGGCGAAACCCTATCTCTACCAAAAAAAAAAAAAATTAGCTGAGCATGGTGGCGCATGCCTGTAGTCCCAGCTACTTGGGAGGCTGAGATGGGAGGATTGTTTCAGCCCAGGAGATGAAGGTTGCAGTGAGCCCTAGTTGCGCCTTTGCACTCCAGCCTGGGTGACAGAGTGAGATCCCATCTCAAAAAAAGAATGATGCTGACCACAGCTGGTTTTGCTCACATGTCTCTTTAGTCATCGGAGAGACCAGGCCCTGGCCAACCCCCAGTCCTCCCGCTGGACTTAATGCATGTGGGCAGTTTGGTTTCTGCCAAAGGCCAACAGGGTTCACCTCAGGTCTGTTAGTGGCACTTTGGGGCTTTAAGTGCAGTCATTTTTAATTCATGAAATTCAAAGGAGACACTGAATGAGTTGGCTCTCCAGCCCTTAACAGGCTGGCCTGAGCATTTTGGGGCGGAAGCATTTTGTAAGGGATTGGAGGAGCCACGCCTTGGCCCAGGCAGGGAAAAGGATGACTCAGCCTGAGCCACTGAGGTTGGGCAGGAAACAGCTGATTCTCCTGCTGTGGTGCTAGGCAGGACTGCCTCCCTGCGGGGGGCGGCAGGGGGGTGGGCAGGGGAACAGGTTGCCTTGGGAATTTGGAGTGACTTTAACTGGCAGCTCTTTTTCTTCTCTTCCTTGGGTTATTCCTGGGGATTTGGGGAAAGAGTTGAGCAACAGGCTGAGTTAAAGGAGACAAAATAGAAAGGAAATGAGGAGCTCTGCAAGGCCATCCCTCGAAATAGGCCAGCAAATTCAACTCTTGGAGCCTCTTAGGGAGTCAGGTGGAACCAGGAGGAGCACACGACACAGGAGACATCCTTAACACACTGTAAAACGTGAATGTGTTTTTTTGCACCTGTCAAGAAGCCCCCAAAGCTGTACTCTTCCAGGAACTGCCAGCAGCCTGCAGAGATGGTCTTGCGCAGCTTCTATCAGTCAAGAAAAATGATGAGACAAGTCTCATTTTAGGAGGTTTATTTGCCAAAGCTAAGGACGCACACTGTGACACAGCCTCAGGAGGTCCTGATGACATGTGTCCAAGGTGGGTCGGGGCACAGCTTGGTTTTACACATTTAGGGAGACATGAGACATCAATCAATATATGTAAGAAGTACATTGGTTTGTCCAAAAAGGTGGGTGTCAGGCCTCTGAGCCCAAGCTAAGCCATCATATCCTCTGTAACCTGCATGTATACATCCAGATGGCCTGAAGCAACTGAAGATTCACAAAAGAAGTGAAAATAGCCTTAACTGATGACATTCCACCATTGTGATTTGTTCCTGCCCTACCCTTACTGATACATACATTCTGCCCCACCCTTAAGAAGGTACTTTGTAATATTCTCCCCTAGCCCTTAAGAAGGTACTTTGTATGCCTATCCCAAATCTATAAGAACTAATGATAATCCCACCACCCTTTGCTGACTCCTTTTTCGGACTCAGCCCCCTGGTACCCAGGTGAAATAAACAGCCTTGTTGCTCACACAAAGCCTGTTGGTGGACTCTCTTCACATGGACCCACGTGACATTTGGTGCCGAAGACCCGGGACAGGAGGACTCCTTCGGGAGGCCGGTCCCCTGTCCTCGCCCTCACTCCCTAAAGAGATCCACCTACAACCTCAGGTCCTCAGCCCAACCAGCCCAAGGAACATCTCACCAATTTCAAATCTGGTAAGCGGTGTTTTCACTCTTCTTCAGCCTCTCTTGCTACCCTTCAATCTTCCTCTCTCGCTACCCTTCAATCTCCCTGTCTTTCCAATTCCAGTTATTTTCCCTCTCTAGTAGAGACAAAGGAGACACATTTTATCCGTGGACCCAAAACTCCAGCGCCGGTCACGGACTCAGGAAGACAGTCTTCCCTTGGTGTTTAATCACTGCAGGGACGCCTGCCTGATTATTCACCCACATTTCATTGGGGTCTGATCACCACGGGGACGCCTGCCTTGGTCATTCACCCACATTCCCTTGGTGGCAAGTCAATTGTGGGGACGCCTGCTTTGGCTGCTCACCCACCCCCTTCTCTGTGTCTCTACCTTTCTCTTTAAACTTACCTCCTTCACTATGAGCAAGCTTCCGCCCTCCATTTCCCCTTCTTCTCCCTTAGCCTGTGTTCTCAAGAACCTAACACCTCTTCAACTCACACCTGACCTAGAACTTAAACGCCTTATTTTCTTCTACAATACTGCTTGGCCCCAATACAAACTCGACAGTAGTTCCAAGTGGTCAGAGAATAGAGCTTTCGATTTGTCTATCCTACAAGATCTAGATAATTTTTGTCAAAAAATGGGCAAACGTTCTGAGGTGCCTGACGTCCAGGCATTCTTTTCACATTGGTTCCTCCTAGTCTCTGCTCCCAATGTGACTTGTCTCAAATCTTTCTTCTTTCTTTCCTGTCTGTTCATTCAGTTTCCACCCGAAGCTCTGAGTCCTTTGAATCCTTCTTTTCTACGGACTCATCTGACCTCTCCCCTTCTCCCCAGGCTGCTCCTCGCCAGGCCTAGCCAGGTCCCAATTCTTCCTCAGCCTCTGCTCCCCTTCCCTATAATCTTTCTATTATCTCCCCTCCTCATACCTGGTCTGGCCTACAGTTTTGTTGCGCGACTAGCCCTCCCCAACCTGCCCAACAATTTCATCTTAAAGAGGTGGCTGGAGCTAAAGGCATAGTCAAGGTTAATGCTCCTTTTTTCTTTTTCTGACCTCTCCCAAATCAGTTAGCATTTAGGCTCTTTTTCATCAAATATACAAACCCAGCCCAGTTCATGGCCCGTTTGGCAACAACCCTTAGACACTTTACTGTCCTAGACCCCAGAGGAAGGCTGTCTTATTCTCAATATACATTTTATTACCCAATCCGCTCCCAACATTAGAACAAGTGCCAAAAATTAGATTCCGGCCCTCAAACCCCACAACAGGACATAATTAACCTCACCTTCAAGGTGTACAATAATAGAGTAGAGGCAGCCAAGTAGCAACATATTTCTGAGTTGCAATTACTTGCCTCCACTGTGAGAGAAACTCTAGCCACATCTCCAGCACACAAGAACTCCAAAACGTCTGAACCGCAGTGGCCAGCTGTTCCTCCAGGACCGCCTCCCCCAGGATCTTGCTTCAAGTGCTGGAAATCTGGCCACTAGGCCAAGGAATGTCCCCAGCCCGGGATTCCTCCTAAGTCATGTCCCATCTGTGCGGGACCCCACTGGAAATCTGACTGTCCAACCCCGCAGCCACTCCCAGAGCCCCTGGAACTCTGGCCCAAGGCTCTCTGACTGACTCCCTCCCAGATCTTCTCGGCTTAGCAGCTGAAGACTGACACTGCCCGATTGCCTTGGAAGACTACAGGACCATCACAGATGCTTTGCGTAACTCTTACAGTGGAGGGTAAGTGTGTCCCCTTCTTAATCAATACTGAGGCTACCCACTCCACATTACCTTCTTTTCAAGGGCCTGTTTCCCTTGCCCCCCATAACTGTTGTGGGTATTGATGGCCAAGCTTCACAACCCCTTAAAACTCCCCCACTCTGGTGCCAACTTGGACAACATTCTTTTATGCACTCTTTTTTAGTTATCCCCATCTGCCCAGTTCCCTTATTAGGTCGAGACATTTTAACTACATTATCTGCTTCCCTGATTATTCCTGGGCTACAGCCACACCTCATTGCCGCCTTTTCTCCCAGTTCAAAGCCTCCTTCACATCCTCTCCTTGTATCTCCCCACCTTAATCCACAAGTATAGGACACTTCTACTCCTCTTTGACGATCGATCATGCACCCCTTAGCATCCCATTAAAACCTAATCACCCTTACCCTGCTCAATGCCAATATCCCATCCCACAGTATGCTTTAAAAGGATTAAAGCCTGTTATCACTTGCCTATTACAGCATGGCCTTTTAAAGCCTATAAACTCTCCTTACAATTCCCCCATTTTACCTGACCAAAAACCAGACAAGTCTTACAGCTTAGTTCAGGATCTGCGCCTTATCAACCAAATTGTCTGGCTTATCCACCCCTTGGTGCCAAACCCACATACTCTCCTATCCTCAATACCTCCCTCCACAACCCATTCTAGATAAACCTAGCTGACCCCATAAATCCTAAATCCTTTCCCCACTCCCCTTTCCATTCCTTAAAAAACAGCCCTAAAAGCTGCTCCCACACTAGCTTTCCCTAACTCATCCCAACCCTTTTTATTACACACAGCCGAAGTACAGGGCTAAGCGGTCAGAATTCTTACACAAGAGCTGGGACCGCGCCCTGTAGCCTTTCTGTCCAAACAATTTGACCTAACTGTTTTAGCATAGCCCTCATGTCTGTGTGCGGCAGCTGCCGCTGCTTTAATAATTTTAGAGGCCCTCAAAATCACAAGCTATGCTCCACTTAACTCTCTACAGTTCCCATAACTTTCAAAATCTATTTTCCTCCTCACACTTGATGCATATACTTTCTGCCCCCTAGCACCTTCAGCTATATACTCAGTCTTTGTTGAGTCTCCCACAATTACCATTGTTCCTGGCCCAGACTTCAATCCGGCCTCTCACATTATTCTGGATACCACACCTGACCCCCATGACTGTATCTCTCTGATCCACCTGACATTCACTCCATTTCCCCATATTTCCTTCTTTCCTGTTCCTCACCCTGATCACACTTGGTTTATTGATGGCAGTTCCACCAGGCCTAATTGCCACTCACCAGCAAAGGCAGGCTATGCTATAGTATCTTACATGTCTATCATTGAGGCTACCGCTCTGCCCCCCTCCACTACCTCTCAGTAAGCCAAACTCATTGCCTTAACTCGGGCCGTCACTCTTGCAAAGGGACTGCGCATCAATATTTATACTGACTCTAAATATGCCTTGCATATCCTGCACCATCATGCTGTTGTATGGGCGGAAATAAATTTCCTCACTATGCAAGGGTCCTCCATCATCAATGCCTTTTTAATAAAAACTCTTTTCAAAGCCGCTTTACTTCCAAAGGAAGCTGGAGTCATTCACTGCAAGGGCCATCAAAAGGCATCAGATCTCATCGCTCAGGGCAACACTTTTGCTGATAAGGTAGCTAAAGAAGCAGCTAGCTTCCAACTTCTGTCCCTCATGACCAGTTTTTCTCCTTCTCATTGGTCACTCCTCTTTACTCTCCCACTGAAGTTTCCACCTATCAATCTCTTCCCACACAAGGCAAATGGTTCTTGAACCAAGGAAAATATCTCCTTCCAGCCTCATAGGCCCATTCTATTCTGTTGTCATTTCATAACCTCTTCCATGTAGGTTACAAGCCGTTAGCCCACCTCTTAAAACCTCTCATTTCCTTTCCATCATGAATATCTATCCCCAATCCTCCACTCTTGACTCCCTCTTGGAGTGGATAGATGATCTTTGCTGACAGGACACACTCCAACACTTTAATCCCGATGAAGTCCTATTGTTTACTTTTATACTCACTCTTATTCTCGTTCCCATTCTTATGCCACCTACTACCTCTCTCCAGCTATCTCCACCACACTATCAATCTCACTCACTATCTCCTAGCCATTTCTAACCGTTCTTTAACAAACAATTGCTGGCTTTGCATTTCTCTTCCCTCCAAAATCGCTAAGGCCTCAATTTACTCACTGCTGAAAAACGAGGACTCTGTATATTTTTAAATGAAGAGTGTTGTTTTGACCTAAATCAACCTGGCCTGGTATATGACAACATAAAAAAACTCAAGGATAGAGCCCAAAAACTCACCAACCAAGCAAATAATTATGCTGAACCCCCTTGGTCACTCTGTAATTGGATGTCCTGGGTCCTTCCAATTCTTAGTCCTTTAATACCTGTTATTCTCCTTCTCTTATTTGGACCTTGTATTTTCCTTTTAGTTTCTCAGTTCATACAAAACCGCATCCAGGCCATCACCAATAATTCTATACGACAAATGCTCCTTCTAACAACCCCACAATATCACCCCTTACCCCAAAATTTTTCTTCAGTTTAATCCCTCCCACTCTAGGTTCCCATGCTGCCCCTAATCCCGCTCGAAGCAGCCCTGAGAAACATTGCCCATTATCTCTCCATACCACTCCCCAAAATTTTTGCCGTCCCAACACTTCACCACAATTTTGTTTCGTTTTTCTTATTAATATATGAAGACAGGAATGTCAGGCCTCTGAGCCCAAGCTAAGCCATTATATCCCCTGTGACTTGCATGTATACATCCAGATGGCCTGAAGCAACTGAAGATCCACAAAAGAAGCGAAAATAGCCTTAACTGATGACATTCCACCATTGTGATTTGTTCCTGCCCCACCCTAACTGATACATATATTGTCCCCCACCCTTAAGAAGGTACTTTGTAATATTCTTCCCCCACCCTTAAGAAGGTACTTTGTACACCTATCCCAAACCTATAAGAACTAACGATAATCCCACCACCCTTTGCTGACTCCTTTTTCGGACTCAGCCTGCCTGCATCCAGGTGAAATAAACAGCCTTGTTGCTCACACAAAGCCTGTTGGTGGACTCTCTTCACACAGACATGCGTTGACAGTGGGGACAACTCAAAGCAGGGAGGGGGCTTCCAGGTCACAGGTAGGTGAGAGACAAATGGTTGCATTCTTTGAGTTTCTGATAAGCTTTTCCAAAGGAGGCAATATGCATCTATTTCAGTGAGTAGAGGGATGACTTTGAATAGAATGGGAGGCAGGTTTGTCCTGAACAATTCCCAGCTTGACTTTTCCCTTAGCTTGGTAAATTTGGGACCCCAAGATTTTCCTTTCACACTTCTCTAGGGCCCAGGAACTGCTGAGTTGGAGTCAGCCATTGTGACTCTTTTTCTTTTTTTTTTTTTTCTTGTAGAGATGGAGTCTCACTGTTTGGCCCAGGCTAGTCTCAAACTCCTGGCCTCAATCCATCCTCCTGCCTCAGCCTCCCAAAGTGCTGAAATTACAGGTGTGAAACACTGTGCCCCGCCTCCACTGTGACTTTATTTCCATTCTTTGTGTCTCAGAATCCTCATTTGTAAAATAAAGTTAATAATAGAAGCTACCTGTAGGGCTGTTTGTGAGGATTAATGAATCAAAATGGATGAAGCACATAGAACAGTTCATGGCTCAGGGTAAGAGCTTCATAAATGTTTAGGTATTTTTATGAGTAGGTCAAGAAGAAGGCATTGGTCAACACAAACAGT
The DNA here is from genome assembly GCF_028858775.2 of Pan troglodytes. Lineage (NCBI taxonomy): Eukaryota > Metazoa > Chordata > Mammalia > Primates > Hominidae > Pan > Pan troglodytes. The sequence continues at coordinate 45,113,262 of NC_072406.2, read as the reverse complement.
TGTGCAGACACTGACTGTTAAACTGTAGCCGGAGGTAAGGGTTGACTTAAAAGGGAGAAGCTGAGGTAAGTTGCCCTGAATATCCACTCCAATGTGCAGTAGTTGCAAGTGGATTTTTAAAGGCAAAAAGAGGGAGACAGGGAGTGGGCTAAGACAAAGTTGCTTGTCAGGAATTCCCATTGGTTTACAGAAATAACACTGATAAGCTATACACTGTGAAGCTTTAGGGTGTGGGTTATGGTGTCCCATGTGGCATTATTAGATTAACTTATAGCTGCCTGTGGCAATAGCAAGCCATTTCAAGAAATGAATACATAGCTCAAAGCAGGGAGTAGGGCATGATTGTGAGACAGCCAAATGCCTAGGCATATAAAAAGAGGTCCCCGGAGAATCTCCGACCTGCCCCACAAGTGTTTACATGAGATACTTTTGTGCAGATGAGGGAACCTGCCCAGGGCCTTGTCTGAGCCTGCCAACATGCGCACTGGGGGATGGGGCGGAGCCACAGGCAGTGGGAGGAGCCTGGCCTCTTCAGTTCCTGTGTGGTGGCCTGGGATTCAATCTGTGAGGTGGGGGGCCTGTTAGCAGGACTCCATCTCGTTTTGCTGTTTTTTTCTTTTTTCTCTTTTCACTCAATAAAATCCTGCTCTACTCACCCTTTAATGTGTCTGCGTGCCTAAATTTCCTGGTTGTGTGAAAAGAACCCACTTACAACTGAACTAAGGAGCAAAATTCTGCAACAATTGCTGCCTGTTTTTAATACCTCTCTGGGCCCAATAATTAAAAGGACTTGTGTTCCTCAGATAAAAGTTCTTTCCTTTTCTCATAACTTAATATTTTTCTTAGTTTTAAGAAGCCATAGGAAAGATGCATTTCTGTAGGAAGTAACTGTACCTATAGCCCAATCTGGATGCAGTTCTTTCCTTCTTCCAAGCCTGGGGGTATGTTTCCTCTGTGGATGAAAAGAGTCAAACTCTGTAAAATATTTGAGGAGATTTATGCTGAGCCAAATAAGAGTGACCATGGCCCATGACCCAGCCCTCAGGAGGCCCTGAGAACATGCACCCAAGGAGGTAGGGGTGCAGCTGGGTTTTATACATTTTAGGGAGGCATGAGACTTCAATACAATACATTTAAGAAATACATGGGTTTAGTTCAGAAAGGCAGGACAACTGGAAGCAAGGAGTGGGGTGCAGGGGGTGGGGGAGGCTCCAGGCTATAGGTAGATTTAAACATTTTTTGGTTAACAATTGGGTGAGTTTCTCTAAAGACCTTGGATCAATAGAAAGGAAACGTTTGGGTTAAGATAAAGAATTGTGGAGACCAAAGTTCTTATTTGCAGAGGAAGCCTTCGGGTAGTAGGCTTCAGAGGGAATAGGTTGTAAAATATTTCTTATCAGACTTAAAGTCTGTGTTGATGTTACTGCCAGAGAGGTATAATGAGGCACATCCGATCCCCACTTCCTGTCATGGCCTGAACCAGTTTTTCAGGTTAAATTTTAAGATTGTTCTGGCCAAGAAGGAAGTCCGTTCAGATGGTTGGGGGGGCCTTAGAATTTTGTTTTTGGTTTACAGCTCGATTGTCTAGAACAGTGCTTCTTACTCTTGAATGGTATATAAATTACCCAGGATTGTGTAAAAAGCAGATTCTCTCTCAGTAGGTCTGGACACAGCTGAGATTCCACATTTCTTCCAAGCTCCCAGGCGATGTTCCTGCTGCTGGTTCACAAATACTGGTCCCAGGGATCCAGCACAGTCCGCAGAACTTCCGGTGATGATGGAAATCTCTACCTGAGCCACTAATCATATGTGACTATGGACCAATTGAAATGTGGCTATTGAAAACTGAAGTTTTCATTGCATTAAAATGAAGTATAAATGACTATGTATGGCAAGTGGCTACCTTACTGGACAACACAGCTCTAGACTCATGCCCAGAAGGTCCAGGTCATGATCTGGATTCTTGTTAGAGACACAGACCAAACCATGTTCAGGACCACATATTACATCTTAGATAATAATAAGGACTCAGCAAAAAGCTGTGTACAGCTCTACCCAGACCATCTACATACCCAGAATGTACAGTCAACACATGTGCTCTGATATCTGTAAATGTCAGTAAAATAACTTTCCTATTTGCAGATAAACTTCCTGGTAGAGCTGTCTGACTGAGTTCCTTCCCTCGCCTCTGGACCTGGGGCTAGAACCACTATTGTAGTCTGTGCGTTCGTAAAGAAAAAATAAAAATGAGGTATTTAATTAACATTATTTCTGTGATCTCCTCAGTTCCATAATTTTTACTTCTCAATTGTTTTCTTTGCATGCCTTTAGGGCATGCCCTTGATATCCACAAACAACATAAAAACAGGCATTCTCTGCACGTAAAAAATGGAAAGTTTGTAAAATTGATAAGAGTTAAAAAAAGATCTTTATCTGACCAGCTGTGGTGGCTCATGCCTGTAATCCCAGCACTTTGGGAGGCCGAGGTGGGCGGATCACGAGGTCAGGAGATCGAGACCATCCTGGCTAACATAGTGAAACCCCATCTCTACTAAAAATACAAAACATTAGCTGGGCATGGTGGTGGGCACTTGTAGTCCCAGCTACTTGGGAGGCTGAGGCAGGAGAATGGCGTGAACCCGGGAGGCGGAGCTTGCAGTGAGCCGAGATGGCGCCACTACACTCCAGCCTGGGTGACAGAGTGAGACTCTGTCTCAAAAAAAAAAAAAAAATCTTTATCTGACTACATTGTGAAATAATAATAAAATAACTCGGAATGTTTGATATTCAGGAATTTTCTCAGGTTGAAAATTATTTCCAAGTGTTTAGCTTTCTTCTGGGTTGTTCCAAATAATCTTTGCGGTTTCTTTTTGTTTTTGAGATGGGGTCTTGCTCTGTCGCCCAGGCTGGAGTGCAGTGGCGTGATCTTGGCTCACTGCAACCTCTGCCTCCTGGGTTCAAGTGATTCTCCTGCCTCAGCTCCCCTTTTGTATTTTTAGTAGAATGTTGGCCAGGCTGGTCTCGAACTTCCCATCTCAGGTGATCTGTCCGCCTCGGCCTCTCAAAGTGCTGAGATTACAGGTGTGAGCCACTGTGCCCAGCCCAAATAATCTTTTATTTCTGCCAGTGCATTCTTGGGTGAGTTGGATGTGTCAAACATCCGGGATAAATGGTGACAAGACTTACACCCATATCAGTGACAAATAACTGACTCTGATCCAAAGCATGCAGCCAGGTTCTGAGCAGATGCCAGGGCCTGATGCTTCAGAACTGATAGGAAGAGGAAACCAGCCCTGTTTTTCACTACCTCTTGCTGAGAAATGTATCCATGCTTTTACATGCTCCTGGTGTTACATGGAAGAGATCAATTTCAATTGCCTCCGAGTTACTGTACTGATTTTATAAATGACTCTGCATTTAAGAGGACACTTTACATTTTAGCATGTGAATGGTTGAAACCTTAATAGACAACACTTTATAGTAGGGACAAAGTGAAGAGCTGTTATATTGGTTATGAGAGCTCTCTACTGCAACATAGACTGTCAAATTGAATTTAATAGCAAGGAGTTGACAGCAATCATGAAATAATAGCAATGAGTAGCTACCCTTTATTTCATGATAGTGGAAAGTTTTTTCTATATCCTTATTGCTTTTATAGGGTCTGGGTGTAGTGGTCATGCCTGTAGTCCCAACACTTTGGGAGGCCAAGGCAGGTGGATTGCTTGAGCCCAAGAGTTCAAGACCAGCCTGGGTAACACAGCAAGACCCTGTCTGTACAAAAAATCAAAAAATTAGCCTGACATGGTGGCACACACCTGTAGTCCCAGTTACTCAGTAGGCTGAGGTGGGAGGATTACTTGAGCCCAGGAGGTTGAGGCTGCAGTGAGTCAAGATCATGCCACTGCACTCCAGCCTGGGTGACAAAGAGTGATCCTGTCAAAAAAAAAAAAAAAAAAGAAAGAAAGAAAAAAGAAGTTTATGGAAATGAGATATACTGAGAAACTATCCAATAAATGCCCCCATGCTATACTGTGTTGAAAATAATATGTGTTGAATAAGAATGATTCAATTCTTATTCAAGGACAACATTGAGTTTCCTGCCATAGTGAAAAGGGGGACCCTTGAGTCAACATTCACATAGAAATCAAAGTAGAGTGTAACATTAAATGCCTTTGATGATGGACTATAAAATATACACACTTTGGACATTTTATTATGACACAGCACTTAACAGATTCAACATTAACTCTCAGATGAGAAAATGCTAGCAGCCCAAGGAACAAAGGAGTATTCTTCTCTTTTCTTTTTATTATTGTTCCCTCCCCTTCCCTAATTTCACTTTCTAGTTCTCTCTGCTTTTTAACTATTAGAAAACTTTTATTTGGTACTTTATCTATCCCATATCTTCTTCCACTGGAAAGACATGCCCCTTCACTGGGCATCAAATGTACGCAGCACTGGGCAAGATGCAATAGAAAGGTATAAAGAACATGTTCCTTCCCATAAGCTTATGAGGTTCCTTCCCATAAGCAATTTAGAATGTATCTGGGGAGAAAACCCTACTAATATGAAGTGGTGTGTTTATAAGGGCCATAAGTGATTGAAAACTACCCACCAATCACACAGAAAAGCTAGAGTGGTTGACTACAAGGAGGAGAAGGTGGAAAAAAAATTCCTTGAGGATTCATGATGTAAGTCTGATGGCTGGGAAGCAACTAGAGAAAACCAGGCTGATACAGTGAGTGTCTGGGAGAGGCTAAACTCCCCTCTAAGGCTAAGAGTATCTTGCAATGATAGCTCATTTAGACAAAGCAGTCTGGGCAGACAAGGCTGCACAGGTGACGTATTCTGAAAAATTATTCTTTTTTTTGCTTTGTTTTGTTTTTTTTGAGACAGAGTCACCCAGGCTGGAGTGCAGTGGCGTGATCTTGGCTCACTGCAACCTCCGCCTCCTGGGTTCAAGTGATTCTTCCACCTCAGCCTCCCGAGTAGCTGGGATTAGAGGTGCGTGCCACCACATCCAGCTAATTTTGTATTTTTAGTAGAGATGAGGTTTCACCATGTTGGCCAGGCTGGTCTCAAACTGCTGACCTCATGATCCGCCCACCTCGGCCTCCCAAAGTGCTGGGATTACAGGTATGAGCCACTGCTCCCGGCCCTGAAAAATTATCCTTAAGGAAGCCTGGATTGAAACCTACTAGGGATGGACAGGCTAGCTCCAGCTCTTCAGCCATACTTGGGCCCACTGCGATCTGAGAGACCAAAACAGACACCTCTTCATCACTAAGATGGATTCTAAGGTTAAGGAAACAGAGTTCCCTGTAAGTCAAGGGTTTGGGCTTACTGGCATGGCAAATTTCTAAATTCCTACAGCTTTATGCTTCCTAGCAACGGGAGCTCGGACCCCTCCTAACTGATTTACAACCCAGACCAGTATAACTCTGTTGGACAGAGGACCAGCCTTAATAACATTCTTTTCTGATAAGCAATTACAGACCGTAAGCCAGTTTTAGCAACTTATAGAGACTGCATACAAACTGTCTTTGTGTCCTACAGTTCACCTTTTGACATAAAAGAGCCAAGTTCCACCTCATTTTATTTTTTTATATTTATTTATCTATTTATTTATTTATTTTGAGATGAAGTCTTGCTCTGTCACCCAGGCTGGAGTTCAGTGGCGTGATCTCAGCTCACTATAACCTCCACCTCCTGGGTTCAAGTGACTCTCCTGCTTCAGCCTCCCCAGTAGCTGGGATTTCAGGCATCCGCCATCATGTCTGGCTAATTTTTGTATTTTTTAGTAGAGACGGGGTTTCACCATGTTGGCCAGGCTGGTCTCAAACTCCTGACCTCATGATCTGCCCGCCTTGGCCTCCCAAAGTGCTGGGATTATGGACATAAGCCACCATGCCCCGCCAATTCCACCTCATTTTAATGCTAAAGCCTTGCCCCAAAGTGAACACGAGATGTATGTTACAGACATGTTTGCCCATTGCACATGCATTCAGCTCCCCTCATAAATATGTATAGTTTTTCCCCCAAAACTGCTGAATATGTATGTCCTGTGAGGAAAAAAAAACCCACCTGCTCTTCCCTCTTGAAAAAGAGAATACCTTTGTCACACATCAGAGACTGTCTCTTCCCGTTTTGCAAACTGGTATTGATGATAAAGCTCTCCTTTCTACTACTGAGCCATCCTGGTGGTCTTTGGGACAACACCCTGAGTTGGATATCTTCTGCTAAGAAGAAACAACTACATATATGGGTCACAAACCCAAGAGTAATGCAGGGATCTGTGATTGGACCTGAATCAGGCAAACAGGCCCATGAGGATCTCAACCAAACACTTCTGGGTCCTGTGAAACTGCAAATATTTTCATTTTATTAACTGCCTTTTTTGTGCTGGGCCATGTTTGGTCATGTCTAAGCCTAGGGAAAAATGATGGACTCCTCTTATGGTGGTTTTCTTTTCTTTCCTTTTTTTTTGAGACGGAGTCTTGCTCTGTCACCCAGGCTAGAGTGCAGTGGCACGATCTCAGCTCACTGCAACCTCTGCCTCCTGGTTTTAAGTGATTCTCCTAACTCAGCCTCCCAAGTACCTGGGATTACAGGTGCCTGCCACCGCGCCCGGCTAATTTTTGTATTTTTAGTAGAGATGAGGTTTCACCATCTTGGCCAGGCTGGTTTCGAACTCCTGACCTCGTGATCCACCTGCCTTGGCCTCCCAAAGTGCTGGGATTACAGGTGTGAGCCACCACACCCAGCTTTATGATGGTTTTCTATAGCACCTCTTGGAGTTATATCTTTGCATTGTGAATTGCATTTTTTTTCCTTTGAGCATATCAACAATTTCCTTCTTTAATTTTATTTTTTAATTGACAAACAGTAATTGTACATATTCATGGGTGACAGAGTGATATTTCTATACATACAACATATGGTGATCAGATCAGAGTAATTAGCATATTCATCATCTGTGAGTGGCATTATTTTTAAATTTTGTTTTTTTATTATTATTTATTTTATTTTATTTTTAGAGACAGGATCTTGCTCTGTCACCCAGGCTGGAGGGTAGTGGTACAATCAGAGCTTATTGCAGCCTTGAACTCCTGGGCTCAAGCGATCCTCCTGCCTCAGGCCTCCTGAGTAGCTAGGACTGCAGGCACGCAACACAACCCCAGATGGGGTCTCATTATGTTGCCCAGGCTAGACTCATACTGCTGGCCTCAAGCGATTCTTCTGCCTCAGCCTCCCAAATTGCTGGGATTACAGGCATGGGTCACCATGTCTGGTTGTATGCGTTGCATTTTTTAATAGAGCATATTCACAAAAGCATATTATTGAGGTAAGAAAAGAAGGAAGAAAATAAAAGCAGATAAACAGCCAAAGTTTTGGGAAATACAAGAACTAAGGAATAAAAAATGAGAGTGTGATCTTGATGAAAAATGAAATCTTAGAGAATAAAAAAATGATGATCATTTAGGCATTTTAAAAAATTCACTGCTATGAATTAGTGGGATCAAATTAAAATGACAGATGTTGAAATGTACAGTAACAGAGAGATGAAAATATAAAAGCATGTTGGCTCTTAAATCCTTCGAGTTTGAGAACTAAGGGACGCCAGTGAGATTGTGTGGCAACACAGACTTGAAATGTTAAAAATTCACACAAACAATTATTTCCTTTACTCATGGAAATGTCTAGATTGCTGTCTGTTCCACTACACTGGTGAATAGACCTTTGTCCCAATGTCCTTGACACACAGCCTTTGTTGAGATCCCTGAGGGGTTGTGAGAAAGGGGGAAGGGCGGCGTAATGTAGAGTAGTTTAGAGGACAGAATCTTTCTCAACTCAATGTCTTTTGTTAGAATCCCAGGACAAGCTGGGCGCGGTGGCTCACACCTGTAATCCCAACACTTTGAGAGGCTGAGGCAAGCGGATCACGAGGTCAGGAGTTCGACACCAGCCTCTAGCTTGGCCACCATGGTGAAACCCTGTCTCTACTAAAAAATACAAAAATTAGCTGGCTGTGGTGGCATGTGCCTGTAATCCCAGCTACCTGGGAGGCTAAGGCAGGAGAATCGCTTGAACCCAGGAGGTGGAGGTTGCAGTGAGCTGAGATCACGCCACAGCACTCAAGCCTTGGTGACAGAGCAAGACTCCGTCTTGGGGGAAAAAAAAAAGAATCCCAGGACAAGTCCCAAATGATGGAGTCTCACCCAAGTACATTTTTCAGAAAGACCTCCTGCTTCTGTGTGAAGCCCAAAGCTAAGAGCTCTCCCGTGCCCACCCTTCCCATATTGGGGCTATTTGTCACTTCAAGTAGCAGTGCCCATTGCTCAAGGCATTGAGTGATCATTGTAATTCTCTAGCCAGCTTCATATATTTGAAATATGATCAAAGAGGAAAAGAAAAGCAATAAAAAGGCACAATTTAGATGTAATCTTTGGCTAGTGAGAAAAAACAATGATACTGGATTAGCCAGGATTCTTTTTTTTTTTTTTTTTTTTGAGATGAAATTTCACTCTTGTTGCCCAGGCTGGAGGGAAATGGCGCAATCTTGGATCACTGCAGCTTCCACCTCCCAGGTTCAAGCAGTTCTCCTGCCTCAGCCTCCCGAGTAGCTTGGATTACAGGAGCCTGCTACCATACCCGGCTAATTTTGTATTTTTAGTAGAGACGGGGTTTCTCCATATTGGCTAGGCTGGTCTTGAACTCCCAACCTCAAGTGATCCCCCCCATCTTGGCCTCCCAAAGTGCTGGGATTACAGGCTTGAGCCACTGCGCCCAGCCGGATTAGCCAGGATTATTTTGGCTGGAGTGTGTTAAAAGAAAAATCTTAAACAGGCCAGGCATGGTGGCTCATGCCTGTAATCCCAACACTTTGGGAGGCTGAGGTGGGTTGATCACTCAAGGCCAGGAGATTGAGACCAGCCTGGCCAACATGGCAAAACCCCATCTCAATGAAAAATACAAAAATTAGCCAGGTGTGGTGACACATGCCTGTTATCCCAGCTACTCAAGAGGCTGAGGCATGAGAATTGCTTGAACCCGGGAGGCAGAGGCTGCAGTGAGCCCAGATGGCACCACTGCAATCCAGACTGGGCAACAGAGCAAGATCCTTTCTCAAAAAATAAAAAGTAAATGAAAGAAAAATCTTAGACAAATTAAATTTAGCAGAGTTTAATTGAGCAAAGAACTAGGGCCGCCCCTGAACCAGAGGAGGTAGAGAGAGGTTCCAGTATGGCCTGGTGGTCCGAGAAGATTTATGAACAGCAAAAGGAAAGTGATGTACAGAAAATGGAAGTGAGGTGCAGAAACAGCTAGATTGGTTACAGCTGGGCGTTTGCCTTATTTGAACATGTTTTGAACAGTTGGTCACCTTTGACTGGCCAAAACTTGATGACTGGCACAAGCATAGCTTGCAGTCTGTTCATACATCCAGTTAGTTTACAGTTCATTATGTACAGAGATATCTTTAGGCTGAACTTAAAATAACGTAAGGAGGCAGCTTTAGGCTAAACTTAGTTTAACAAATGATAGAGCATAAATTCAAACTAGCTAAAGCAGAAAGTGGAAATTAGTCAAGGACACCTGTGTGTCTCATGGAGTCCAAGAAGAGAAATGAGATCGGGCCTTAGGGAGGAACAGAACCAGGATCTTAAATCTTTCTGCTGCTCTGCTAGCTGAACATCTGCTTCCTTCCTTCCCTGCCTCAGCCCACCAGGCCCTGAAGTCCTACCTTAATCATACCATGTTACTGCTCCAAGCACAGAGATCCCCAAGAGAGGTGAAACTGATGGCAGGGGCAGGCCATCTGGAGCCACCGCTGCCATCACACCAGCTGCAGCAGGGAGGAGTAGCCAGCGCTGCTTGCTCTGTGGAGCCCGTGGGAGCTGGGAACAAGTGGGAGCCTCATCCCTTCGAAGTTGGGGTGGGAGCTTCCTGGGTGCTGCTGCAGCCGCCCAAACCTCAGCTGCAGACCTGGGCCTCCCACTCCACAGAGTAGGCAAGATCCCCAAGCTCCCAGGCACAGCTGCAGCTGCCCAAACTGTAGCTGCAGACCTAGGCAACCCTGCACTCTTGGAGGCCCAGGAAGTCACCCCCACCACCACCCTTATAGGCTTGGAAGTGCCTGCTCCGCTGCCTGGCTTCTCCCTGCTGTCAGTGCCTGGTCCGATCTTGGAGCAAAGCTGGGGGGAGCCTGGGCACTATGAATGGCAGCAGGAGGCAGACAGATTCCTGGGCAGAAGGGGGCGGGTCCCTGGTGAGGTCCCACCTTCAGGCCAGGGAGGGCCTGAAAGCTGGAAGCCGGGCTCCCAGTCCTGCAGACCAGAGTGGGAGCTTGTGGTGGCTTTTCTGGGCCCATCCATGGCTGCTCACGGACCAATTGTTGCACACTTCCTCCTCTCTGAGGCCCATAAAAGCCCCAAGCTCAGCCAGAACTGAGCAGATGTTAGGACAACCAGCAGCAGAGAGAAGCTATCCACTCTAAGGCCTCCTCTATGCTGAGAGCTTTAGAGACTTGCAGAGACATTGGGACAGCCAGCTGCGGAGAGGAGCAACCCACTCCAGGGCCTCCTCTCTGCTGAGAGCTGCAGAGACAACAGGACAACCTGCCTGCAGAGCGGAACTTCCCACTCCAGAGTCTCCTCTCTGCTAGGAGGTGAACACTCATCAGGACACCCTGGCTGCGGAAAGCAGCTGCCCCCTGCAGGTCTCCTGTGAGCTGTTCTATCGTTCAGTAAGGCTCCTCTTCATCTTGCTCACCCTCCACTTGTCTGTGTACCTCATTCTTCTTGGTCCCAGGATGAGAACTCAGGGCCCACCAAATGGCAAGACTAAAAGAGTTGTAACATAAACAGGGCTGAAACCTGCCCCCTGCTCATCATGTTGTGGGTGAAGAGAAGGAGACAAGAGCTGTGGCCCTTTGGGGAGCCCAGACCTGGGAGCTCCCTGAGCCAGGGATGTGACTCTCTCTTTGGGGCCCTGAGGTTCCTGGTGTCTCCAAGCTTCTGGGCACCACTGCAATCCCCAGTGCCAGCTGAGGAAGCTGCTTGTGGTGCACCTGGTCTTGCTGCAGCCTCATGGAGAGCTGGTGCTCATGCCGGCACCTGGAGCTGCTTGCCCCCCGGCTGGCATGCCTGACTGTGCACAGAGGCCAGACCTCACGCTTGCTCATACACTCCTTGCTGTTCCACACCTGGCTCACCCTTGGCAGGCATGGGATCCAGGCCGGCAGCATGAGCAGAGTGCAACCTGCCAGGCCAAGTGGGCAGAATGAGCCCAGTGGGCCCAAGCAAAGATCGGGCAATGGCCCCACAGCCACAGAGGTTTCCAGCCAGAAAAGCAACACCCAACAATCCTGTAACAAAACTACTCTTTGTTTTCCCCCAAAGCCTTGACATGTCAGGAAGGGCAGTAAGTAGTGGCTCTAAAATCCCTGCTGCTTCTGCATGGGTACCCTTTCCTCTCCCTCTGGAATCCCTGGAAACCAAGATTTCTGACCATATCCTGAAGGGACCTGTGCTTTTGTTTCTTTGGCCTGCTGAAATCCTATTCACCCTGCAGGATCCAGCTCCAATCTATGAAATTCTTCCACCCCGGTCCTTTGCCTACACTGCTAAGTATGTTATTAATCTTCCAAATTCCTCTCCACAGTGCTGGGAAGAGTCAGCCTTAGCTCCTAGCAGACACTTATTAAGTATGTGCCAAATGGAAGCAAACTAATGGGCTAACAGACCCCCCCACCCCAGGACCTCTCACACAAACTATGGCAACATTGACAGCTCTAGGGATTGCCACAAGGAGCTTGTGCCCACGCCATTATTTTAAATCAAACAAAGAGGCAGCTATTACAACATGTAAATCCACCCTTTTAGATAGAAAAGGAGGTAAAATAATGATCCAAAGTGTAATCATAGTAGATTTGTTGCCTGACACATACCACAAGTCAATATGCTGAGAGGTTGGGTTGCAGCAGAGAAAAATGTAATCCTAGGGTCACCAAACCAGGAGATGGGAGGGAACCTCAAATCCATCTCCCCAAGGAATTTGAAGTTAGGGTTTTTAAGGGGCATTCAAACTGGTTGCTGGAATTCAGGGTCTGAGAAACATCTTAAGCAATCCTTAAACAAAAGCCTTATGATTCTAATGTCAAAGATCCTGTCTGTAGGAGCAATGGGATGCAGATGTCAGCACCTAGTGCACCTGACTTTTAGCAACAAGGAAGTAGGTTAGAGTGTAGCCTGATGAATGCTTAATTGTAACTATATTTTTGTCCAGAACCATGGACAAAATCCTTGCAGTCCTTCTCAACCCTGTAGGAATGGTTTCAAAGATAACATTGAAAAGGCACAGTCATGTTTTTCCTCCTTTTAAGTGGTTTCATTCATGTTAAATATCTAAGCATTGGCCTTGTGTGACAGCTCATGCCTGTAATCCCAGCATTTTGGGAGGCCAAAGCAGGAGGTTTACTTGTGGCCAGGAGTTAGAAACCAGCCTGGGGAACATAGTGAGACCCCGATCTCTATAAAAAATTCAAAAATTAAAAATAATTTTTAAAAAGCATTTAAGTACCACTTCTGCTCTTCCAAGTCCTCCACTGGCTCCCAGCTTGGCAACTTCAAGGTACCGTTTGATCCCAACTTTAACAGGGGCCACCTCCCTCTTTGTCAAACTTCAAAGAGTAGGATGTAGGAAAAAGCAAACTTTTTTTTTTTTGCCAAAATTCTTTCTTTGAAATTTGTTTTTCTGTGATGTCTGGGAATTTCTAGTGAGAAACGATAAAGTAAAATAAGACAATCTCACTCCAGCCTTTGCCTTCAACCCCCCCCTTCATCACCTGTGTTTCTGCATCACCCCCAAACAGCTAGCGCTGTGTTCTGACCTTTTCTTTCTCTGCATTCCTACCCTGGCACCAGCTGCAAACAGAGTCAGACATTGTCCCTGTAGGCCTTAAAAACTGATGAACAAAGATAGCCAGATACTCTCTTCTATTGTGGGGAAATGGGGTGTGGGCATTTTTCCCTGGCAGAGACTCTCAAGTATGTTACCTTCCACTTTGAGCCATAATCACCATCATTCCCAACAACAAAACGGTAGTCCCCCCCCCCCACAAAGTCACTGTGCTGCAAGGACCCTGTCTCCCTTAATGCTGCAAGCCAGTGGCCTATGTCTGCTGGCTCACAGGGACCCCTGGCATCGAATGTCTTACCCAGGGAGATAGTACCCTGTCGTGGGAGCAAAAGTCACCTCTTTTTTTTTTAAATTTATTTTTATTTTACTTTAAGCTCTGGGATACATGTGCAGAACATGCAGGTTTGTTACATAGGTATACATGTGCCATGGTGGTTTGCTGCACCCATCAACCCATCATCTAGGTTTTAAGCCACACATACATTAGGTATTTGTCCTAATGCTCTCTCTCCCCTTGCCCCACAACCCCTGACAGGCCCCAGTGTGTGATGTTCCCCTCCCTGTGTCCATGTGTTCTCACTGTTCAACTCCCACTTATAAGTGAGAACACGTGGCATTTGGTTTTCTGTTCCTGTGTTAGTTTGCTGAGAATGATGGCTTCCAGCTTCATCCATGTCCCTGCAAAGGGCATGAACTCACTCATTTTTAGGGCTGCATAGTATTCCATGGCATATATGTGCCACATTTTCTTTATCCAGTCTATCATTGATGGGCAAAAAATCACCTTTTTGCTCCTGGCAACCTTTGCCCAGAGCATTCTGGTTTGTCTTTGTGTGTAACAACTCAAGGGAGATGGCTTTTTGTCCCGAGATAGCACTTTCAATATGATGGTGCTTATGTGGTACTCAAGTAAGCACAACATAAACAGTATTGCTGAGAAGGACAGTTCACGTTTATGTTTTAATTTGGTGGAGTATTATTGTTTCTTTGTCATTTGGTTGAATCACCATCTTTGGCTATTTTAGGAAAGAACAGAAAGGGAGCAGTTTTCTGATCCACCTGACAAATTCTGGGCCTGCACTCTCCCTTGGAGTCCACAGGATTGAATTTAAAGAGCCAGAAGACTAAGTTTAAATAGAAAAGGATATTTTGAAAAAAGGCAAAGTGAGACTGTTTTTTTAAATGAAACCTGAAAACGTACCTTGAAAGAGATTCCATGACTAAAGCCGCCTAAGGGAGTTTATTAAATGATTATTCTTTGATTCTTTGTTTCATTTTTGTTTTGGGTAAGAGCAATCCAGGTTTCTCTTCAGAATATGATTTTTTTTTTGACGGAGTCTCCCTCTGTAGCTCAGGCTGGAGTGCAGTAGCATGATCTCGGTTCACTGTAATCTCTGCCTCTCGGGTTCAAGCAATTCTCCTGGCTCAGCCTCCCGAGTAGCTGGGATTACGGGCACCTACCACCATGCCCGGCTAATTTTGTATTTTTAGCAGAGACAGGGTTCCACCATGTTGGCCAAGCTGGTCTCAAACTCCTGACCTTAAGTGATCCACCTGCCTCAGCCTCTCAAAGTGCTGGGGTTACAGGCGTGAGCTACTGTGCCCAGCCAGAATATGATTTTTGATACCATTATTAGTTGGGCTTCATATTCTCTTTCACCATCAGCAAGCAATTTTGTTTTCTATATAGTTATAATTTATTTACAAACAGAAGGTGTTTTATGGAGACCTTTGTTTACCAAGCATAGCTCAAGAGTACACTGTATTTCTGGAATTCTCTCGTCTTCCTTTGAAGACCTACCTAAGAAGTCTACACTGATGGATGTGTGAAAGACTTCAAGTTTCTTAATATGGCTCATTACTTTCATGAGAAGAAAAGATTACTATAGACTTAGTTAAAGCAAGAAAAAGGCTTTCTATTGGAGTGGTCATTTCACAGTTTTATATCAAAATTATTTTATTTTAAAGGGAATTACAGGTAAACCTCACAAGGCTGGGCACAGTGGCTCATGTCTGTAATCCCAGCACTTTGGGAGGCCAAGGTCAGAGGATTACTTGAGGCCAGGAGTTTGAAACCAGCCTGGGCAACATAGCAAGACCTGTCTCTACAAAAAATTAGCTGGGCATGGGTGGTGCACACCTGTAATCCCAGCTAGTCGGGTAGCTGAGGCAGGAGGACCACTTGAGCCCAGGATTTTGGGACTGCAGTGAACTATGATTGTGCCACTGCAGTCCAGCCTAGACAACAGAGAAACCCATCTCTGAAATATAGAACAAACTATAACAAAACAACAACAACAAAATCACACAAACATGGAATTTTCTTTGTGAACACTTACTGACTTGGTTTCTAAAGGGCAGTGGAGTTATTTGTCTGTATCTGATTCAATAATATCCATCTTAAAATTCATGAAGATCCAATTAAAATGCCCCTTATTCCCTCCTGAACCCCCTTCACCCTCTGCCACACACAGATATTAAATTGTGACATCCCCCAGCACAACAGCATGTGCCCCCAATCTATTCCAATCTATCATAATCCTTTGTGTACAGTCCCAAGTCACCTAGTAGACGATGTGTTCTTTGAGTGCAGGGACTATGTTGCATTCTTCTTTATTTTATTTTTTTATTTTTTTGAGATAGAATTTCTCTTTTGTAGCCCACCCAGGCTGGAGTGCAATGATGCAATCTCGGCTCACAGCAACCTCCGCCTCCCGGTTCAAGCAATTCTTCTGCCTCAGCCTCCCAAGTAGCTGGGATTACAGGCATATGCCACCACGCCTGGCTAATTTTTGTATTTTTAGTAGAGATGGGGTTTCGCCATGTTGGTCAGGCTGGTCTCGAACTCCTGACCTCAGGAGACCGACCCACCTCGGGCTTCTAAACTGCTGGAATTACAGGCATGAGTCACCATTCCTGGCCAAATGTCATACTCTTCTATTTTGCATCTTCCACTGAACCTATGACTGTGGCTGGTACATCCGAAAAGAAATTAAATACCTGCTGGATTTAACTTATTTCAATGTCTCCACAGAATCCCATTATCCTCATAGCACTCTTTAGAAGTTGCTATTTTCCCTCTATAGTGACAGTGTACTGTGACTGTCACTCTAGAGTTATTGCAAAAAGGAGAGAAGTTTAGGAGGGACACAGTAACACACATGACATTTGCCTTTGTTGTCTTCCTGCTATTTTTAATAAACATTTTCCCCAGGTGCCCAATTCTGCCATGGAACCCCCACCTTGGCATCTCATAAGGGCCTGCTCAGTGCCATCAGTTCCTGTGACTTTTGTATTTATTTATTTGTTTCAAATGTCTTTTATATTGACTTTTTTTTTTTTGAGACAGGGTCTTGCTCTGTTGCCCAGGCTGGAGTGCAGTGGCACGATCTCAGCTCACTGCAACCTCTGTCTTCCAGGTTCAAGTGATCCTCCCATCTCAGCCTTCTGAGTAGTTGGGACTACAGTCACACATCACTACACCCAGCTAATTTTTGTAGAGATGGGATTTCTTCATGTTGCCCAGAATGGTCTCGAACTCCTGAGCTCAAGCGATCTGCCAGCCTCGGCCTCCCAGAGTGCTGGGATTACAGGCATGAGCCACCATGCCTGGCCTATATTGACTTTTTAATGATGTGTTCATTTAAGAAAAAGTTAGCAATACAGATAAGCAAGACAAAAACCACCTGTGAACCTACTCCTTGGGTGGGATCATGTGGCATAACATTCCTGTCTATAAACAGAGTGAGTTTTGTTGGCTTGTTTTCTAGAATGAGGGTATCAAATAACCTCTGAACAAGGAGAGACAAAAATTCCCCTGGCAGGGATCTTCTTTGTCCTGTGACTGTTGCTTCATCCATCCTCTTAGTTTTGCACTAACACACTTTGGTAGAAACACGTCCTGATTAGAGTTGAAGTGGATTTCTCTTTGGTTTTACAAAGCTGACCCTCCCTCCTAAACTCCTTCCCATTGACAGTAGTAAGCAGAATTTGGGGGAAGCTGAGTATGAGGGGATTGTGGGAAAACCATATGTGACCCAGCATGTGTTTGCTATTTGAAGCAACTGCAGACCTGCTCACCTCGGCACAGTGAGTTGCTTTGGGGAGCAATGGCTGGGTAGAAGAGTGCTCATTAAGAAGAGTTGTGAGGGCCAGTGCGGTGGCTTATGCCTATTATCCCAGCATTTTGGGAGGCTGAGGCAGGAGGACCACTTGAGAACAGTGGAGGACGCAGTGAGCTATGATGGCGCCACTACCCTTCAGCCTGGGTGACAGAGTGAAACCCTGTCTTCAAAAAAAAAGGAGAAGGAAGAAGCAGCAGAAGAAGCAGAAGAGGAAGAGGAAGAAGAAGAAGAGGAAGAGGCGGAAGAAGAGGAGGAAGAAGAAGGAGGAGGAGAAGAAGAAGGAGAAGAAGGAGGAGAAGGAGAAGGAGGAGGAGGAGAAGAAGAAGAAGAAGAAGAAGAAGAAGAAGAAGAAGAAGAAGAAGAAGAAGAAGCAGCAGCAGCAGCAGCAGCAGCAGCAGCAGAAGGAGAAGAAGAAGAAGAAGAGGAAGAAAGTATCCAATGTGGGTTGCATCTGAGACTCTGGGAGAAATCTAGACCGACCAGTGGGGTCATTGTAACAATGGTGGACAATGATTTTCCTTCAAACAGTAGTAGGACAGCCTTTAGCAAAGACACTGTGAGGCTGCAAGAAGCAATGAAGTGGGTGCGAGGGAGGGACTGTTGAGTCTCTAACTCCTGCTCTGCCTGGCATGGAAGCAGATGTGCATGTGTAGGAGGATGCTTGGTATTTAATAAGTTGGGTATTTAATAACTTTTTAAAAATGTAAAACATCATCATAATGAGGTAAGAATTATGTTTTACCATAAAAAAGTAAAATGTAATAATAAAATTAATAATATTAGGTTGGGGGATTTGAACACTTGGAGGTGGAGAGACCCCTTAAGAAGATGTTCTTTGGGATAAGAGCTAATAAAAAAAGAAAAAAGAAAAGAAAAGAAGATGTTAGTTTGCCTGGAAGTGGAGCAAGTAGGCATTCAAGCAGTCAACTCTAAATGAAGCAAGATTATATTTGTGCACCAAAGTGGAAAAGCAAGTTATACCATGTGTGATTGCGCCTGCGTAAATGTGTGTGTAATTTTTTTATTGAGGGCATCACATTAACTGGTACTGATTGCTTTAGTTCAGGGAACTTCAGGCATGGAAGGCAGAGCACAAGAAAGATATTTCTGGATGAAATGGCCTTTCTGATCTTCCTCTTAAGTATGCAATGATTTCACTGATAGGTCAGGTCAGATTTAGCCCATCTCATAACTGGTTATAGAAAATCAGGAGAGGCTGAGCGCAGTGGCTCATGCCTGTAATCCCAGCATTTTGGGAGGCCAAGGCGGGTGGATCACAAGTTCAGGAGTTCGAGACCAGCCTGGCCAACATAGTGAAACCCCGTCTCTACTAAAAATACAAAAATTAGCCGGGCATGGTGGCACATGCCTGTAGTCCCAGCTACTCGGAAAGGTGAGGCAGGAGAATCACTTGAACCTGAGAGGTTGTGTGGGGAGGTTGTGGTGAGCTGGGATGGCACCACTGCACTCCAGCCTGGGCAACAGAGAAAGACTCCATCTCAAACAAACAAACAAAAATCAGGAGAAAGCCCTAAAAAAATTTCAGGAAACAGAAAGGAGAATTGCTGAATTCTCTTACCAGACTCCGACCTGGAGTCTGGTAAGTTCTGATAGTTCTCCCAAGCCCCAAACCCCTGAAGTCTTCCCAGCCACTGCCATATGCCATTGGCTTGTTAACAGTTGCAGCCTCTTCTCAGTCACAAGTTTTTGTTTGTTTTTGCTTTTTCACTTTTGCTAACATTTAAAAACTTTTAAAATAAAAATTTCCAAACACAAACAGAAGTAGAAAGAATGGTACAATGAACTCCCATGTACCCATCACTCAGCATCAAGAATTATCAGTGAGGTTCCATCTGTACCACCATCCACTCCAACAATC
Organism: Pan troglodytes; assembly: GCF_028858775.2. Lineage (NCBI taxonomy): Eukaryota > Metazoa > Chordata > Mammalia > Primates > Hominidae > Pan > Pan troglodytes. Next base: position 45,094,341 of record NC_072406.2, on the reverse strand, counting down.
ATTTTGAAGCAAACCCCAGACATCATATATATACACCTTAAAAGCAAGGATTCTTTTTTAACATAAGCACAATACGCAATACCATTAACACTTAAAAAGTTAACAATAATCTCTTAATATCAAATATTTAATCAAAGTTCAGCCTTCTCCAATTGTCTTATAAATGTTTTTGCAATAGCCTCAAGTTTCATATGCTTATAGTGTGTTAGAATATTTTGTTTCTATCTTTAAAAATCCATCAATAAACGGGGTGTGATGCATGCCTAGAGTTCCAGCTACTTGGAAGGCTGAGGTGGGAGGATTGCTTGAGCCCAGAAGTTTGAGGCTGCAGTGACCTATGATGAATAGTCACTGCACTCCAGCCTGGGCAAAGTAGCAAAACCCCCATCTCTTAAAAACAAAAAACTCAACAATAAGTGTGCATATATTTACTATGTGGTCAGCCTTGTTTTAAGCACAATAAGGAGCTAAGTGCCCATGCTGGGGAGTGGTGAAAAATGGGATCAAATAGACAGGATAGGGCTAGACTACGGAGGATATTTAAAAACAGCAGAGGAGTTTCAACTTGATTTGGTAGACAGTGGAGAACCTCTTAAGATTTCTGAGCTTGGCGTGACAAGAGGAACTTCAGCTTCTCCGGTGAATGACATATGATAGTGACAATTCCCTTCACCTCTCACAATGCCTGACTTCCTGAAGAGTTGAAAGAGCAAGTGAGGTAATGAGTATTCTATACAAACCTCAGTTGCATTGATGGAAGTATAAAGATAGAAACTTGCCTTTATAGTCAAATGTTTTAATACAGATATTCTGCAAAGCAAGGGATATATATATATATATAAATTGAAATGAAATATAAATTATATTTCAATAATAAGACATTTTAATGAAAAGTTTTAAAATAGTAAAATAACCATATGCATAGTGTTAATATAAACAAAGAGCATTCTTTTTTTTTTTGAGATGAGTCTTGCTCTGTTGCCCAGGCTGGAGTGCAGTGGTGCAATCACTTCTCACTGCAGCCTCAACCGCCTGGGCTCAAGGGATCCTCCCACCTCAGCCTCCTGAGTAGCTGGGACTACCGGTGTGCGACACCATGCCTGGCTAATTTTTTGTATTTTTTGTAGAGACGAGGTTTCGCCATGTTGTCCAGGCTGGTCTCGAACTCCTGGGCTCAAATGATCCTCCCACCCTGGACTCCTAAGTTGCTGGGATTACAGGTGTGAGCCATTGTGCCTGGCCTCAAGAGCATTCTCGATGGTCAGGAGAGACAACATAAAAGAATATAACTTTGAAGACTTAGAAAGTGAGTGCTTTTCTGACATCTTCTAAATATACATCTTGAGTTTTTAATTGTATAAGTCCTAACCAATAGCCTAAGAGCTAAGTATACAGATGAATACCATATAAAGGCAATCTAAGTCTAGTTATTTTTAACTCAGTGGATTATAAAATAAACCTAAGACCTCATTAGAGGTCAAGTTTTTGCAAAGATATAAAAATTGAGCTAGAGTTGGCAGGGGCATATGTGGTAGAATTTTGAAACACTTTGTAATCCATGAGTCAGTGCCTCTGGAATGTTGGAGAAGAAAGAATGGCAGTAATCAATCCAAGAGGACCCAAAGGCATGCACTCTGTAGGCTGTTCCAAGCCTATTTTAGCAAGTGCACATGTCTCCAAAATAATAGGTACTCTCCAAGTGGCGAGATGGCATCTGGATCATACAGGGTTTTGTGGTTTTTTAAAAAGTCATTTAAAATTATTGAAATTCAACTAGACCCCCCAAAATCTTCAGAAGAAAAGAACAAATTTCAAATTTTAGAAAGCAGTTTAAGAAAAAGACATAATGGGACTGAGGTTTATCAGTATACATATTATCATGATCAATCTTTAGTATTATTATATGAAACTGATGGATGTTTCATAAAAACACATGGATTCTGGGCAGCCTTCCCTACTGAAAGGCTGAGAGGTGGACCCTGGGGCAGACAGCTGGGCTCAGAGCCCAGCAGGGTGGGGATGGATGAGGATGCGCTGACCACCCTGAAGATCCTCATCACTGGCGAGAGTGGGGCGGGCAAGTCCAGCCTGCTCTTGAGTTTCACAGATAATACTTTTGATCCAGAACTTGCAGCAACAATAGCATGATGTGACTGCAAACAGTATGATAAGAATGTATGCCAGGTGAAACACAGGGATCACTGTCATAGAAGTTGCCTCAAATTCCAGTTGTCTGGAAAGCGATGTAAACTGGACCGCCCGCCACAAAAATATACTCAGTAAAATAAAGTCTATAATATGTCAAATGTGCCAAGAGAAGATAACGGTAAACATATGTCTCTTTCCCACTGTCTAAACCAGTAATTCAATGCTCTGTTCTGTATTTGCTTCTTCCAGGCAATCCAGGAATCACATCAACCTGGCTATTCACAGATGAAGGGGTAAAGAAACTGCTGTGTAGATACACAATGGAATACTCTTCAGCCATAAAGCTTCTGGAAACCCTGTCATCCGCAGCCACATGTGGAACCCTGTGCATCCACAGATGAAGGGATCAGGAAACTCTAACATATATACTGAAGGGAATAGCCTTCAGCCACCAAAATAATAAAATTATGTAGCTTGGAGCAATACAGATGAACCTGTCCATCCACAAATGAAGAGATCAAGAAACTCTAGTATGTACACAAGGCAAAACCCTTCAGCCACCAAAATCATGACATTATGTCACTTGGAGCAACACAGTTGAACCGCCGAGGATGCCTCATCCTCCACAGGCGGATAAAGGCTGTGGCCGCCGCTGCTGCCTGGGTTGTGCCCTGACACCCCCACTGCTTCTCTATTTATACAACTTAATAGGGTTGCTGACCCAGCAATAACTGAACGGCTGATATGTACCTCACACTAAGCCAGATGCTTCATATGTATCTAATTTGAAAAATGCTGAGCTGTTACCTTCTTAACACCACGGAACTTCTACTTAAAAGTTTGTTTTTTAATCCCAGAGAGCTCCAAGCAAGTTTTAGGGGGCTCCCCAAAACCAGTGAAGACTTTAACTAAAAGTAGAATTTCAGAGTACTATAATTTGATTAGAAACCAAACCCCAAAATTAAACATGAAGATCAATGTCTGTACTGAACCGACATCTCGTGGTGGACACGAGATTTGTGTTATTGACTAGAATGTTACCGAAAATTCACAATTTCTGGCATCCATCGGTGTTCAGAAAATTGGATTAAGTACCAAATACAGCAGAGCACACCCAGCTTTGAGGCAAGGACCCCGTCAAGCAGTCAGGCAGTGCTTCTGTTAGGGTTCTGGGCACAAGTCTTCCTTGTCCCTCCCACCTTCTCCTGGCCTCCCTGTAAACCCGAACAGCCAGGTACCTCAATTTTCTTCAAGGCCAGGCTGTTCTTAACGTTGGCAAATTGGTCGAGGAAATGGGTGAGCCACTGCTTGCTCTGCACGTCATCCTCAGGGTGCTCGGTCTTCAGGCACCCTGAGGTGCCTGAAGCAGCCGCACGGCTTTGGCCTGCAGGAGTAAGTGGCCCATTCCTAGGCTGTCCCCCAAGATGTGTCCTCCGAAGAAGCCGGTCAGGTAGAGGGGATGCCCGCCCTATTTGTAGATGGGGAAGGAGATGCTGCTCAGGTCGAGCGTTTTGTCCACCTGCCAGGCGTACAGGAGCGGGTTGGGGGGCACGCAGAGCACCCTGTACCTCGCGCACACCTGCTGGTACTGGATCTGGCTTCCTTTTCCCCGCGCCACAAGCAGATCCTGCACCGCACCGTCCAGTTTGCTGACTTCTGCAAAGATGGCCGGGTCCAGCAGTGAGTCGCTGTGGAAGACCGCCAGAAGCGAGGCGCAATTGGCCTCGGTGCTCATCCTGGAAGCCGAGAAGACGTAGGAGTCGTTGTTGGTGAAATGGCTCTGCAGGAAGCACCCAGGCCTTGGCAGGTGAAAAAGCAGCCGCGGGCCAGAGCTCCCCCTACCCAACCGTTTCCTGGAGAAATTCTAGGCGAGTCTATTTGAGCTCCGCCCCAAGCTGCCGGCGGAGGCTGCATTCGGAGCACGTGGTTGGCCCCAGTCGCCTGACGAATCTGGAAGGTGTTTGTGGCCTGGTTGACCTCTCAGGGGTTCGGCAAATACAAGGATCGCTTCTTCAAGGCCATCAAATGCGTGCCTATCCTACGGGACTCGCAATTTATTGGGAGAATTTGGGGGTTTCTCCTACACACACAAATGGCACAGAAATTCCACGTGTCCTGAGAAACAGATTTTGCCTTTCCTGGTGTTCACCCTGTAGCAGTTTCAGGGAAGGCTTTTGTGAACCTGATGCACTTGACTTATTGTTTTTATTCTCTGTCCACAAATGTAACATGAACATACATTCTCCTAGTAAAAACAAGTAAATGCATAGAATGAAAAGTGGAAAAAAGAAATCAAAACCTTTCTATCCCATTCCTCTTAAAGGAAGTGTTAAAAAGTGGGTCTACATCCTCACAAACCCTTTCTATGCATATACATGCATATCAAAGATATAGCAAATATACCTTTTCCATAAATATTATTGAGCTATTTGTGCTATGCAGATTACATTTTTCATCTACAGTGGCAGAGGGTTTGAACATGTCAGTGCATATAGACTTATTTATTTATTTATTTTTGAGGCAGATTCTTGCTCTGTAGCCCAGGCTTGAGTGCAGTGGTGCAATCTTGGCTCACTGCAACCTCTACCTCCCCAGTTCAAGCAATTCTCCTGCCTCAGCTTCCCAAGTAGCTGGGATTATAGGCATGCGCCACCATGCCTGGCTAATTTTTGTATTTTTAGTAGAGATGGGGGTTTCACCATGTTGGCCAGGCTAGTCTCGAATTCCTGACCTCAAGCGATCCACCTGCCTCGGCCTCCCAAAGTGCTGGGATTACAGGCATGAGCCACACCACGCCCGGCCTTATCTTATTTTTTTGAACTGCTCTATACTTTTCCAATGTGTGGATGAAACATAATACAGCAAGAATTTTGTTGATGGACCCATAGATTGTTTAGACGTTTGCTTTTATAAACATCATTCAGTGAGTGAATGTCTTTTATTTAACCTATACTCAGGAACCATATCTGCGAGATAGTTTTTTAGAGTGGATTCACTAGGCCAAAGGATAGGTTATTTAAAATTTTTAGAACTATTGAGAAATTAAAATCCAAAAAAGTTGTATTAATTTGTACCCTCATAAGCAATATATAAATTTACCATAGCCTATCCCACAATGTCGGCAAAGCATTTGGTTTGTGCCATTGGTATCTTACTTTGGTTTAATTTTGAATTTATTGCTTAGTATCCTTATCTTTCCTTTTTGAGTGAACTATCATATCTTTTGTGTGCATAATCCATTCAATAGTTTTCCTATTGGATTGTTGGGATTTTCTTCTTTGTTTATAGGAACGATTCATATGTTAAAGAAATGACCACTTTTCTTGTGATCAGAGTTACAAGGGTCCTCCCCACCCACCTGCATTTTGCTCATTGCCATGGATTATTATCATTATTATTTTTTTGAGACTGAATCTTGCTCTGTCACCCAGGCTGGAGTGCAGTGGCACCATCTCAGCTCACTGCAAGCTCCGCCTCCCGGGTTCATGCCATTCTCCTGCCTCAGCCTCCTGAGTAGCTGGGACTACAGGCGCCCACCACCATGCCTGACTAATTTTTTCTATTTTTAGTACAGACGGGGTTTCACTGTGTTAGCCAGGATGGTCTCGATCTCCAGAACTCTTGATCTGCCAGCCTCGGCCTCCCAAAGTGCTGGGATTACAGGCGTGAGCCACAGCGCCCGTCCTTGCCATGGCTTATTTTTGTAGTTCATTAATGAATACTTTTCTTCCCTGAGATCCAAGTTTTTGTCATATTTGTGTGTGTGTGTGTGTGTGTGATTTAAAAAAACCCACATGGATTCTAATCACGAAAAATGCAGAAAATAGCGTAAGGACTATTTCCGAAGATTTTGTCTTGTTTTTTGGTGGTTCACCAGATGGATGCACAAGACTCAGTGACACGGTCCTAAGATTCATTGCAGCAAAGCATACTGAGCAAAAATAGCAGGGAATGTGCAAACAGAGGAGTCCAGGGAGGGTCCTGGGAGGCCCAGCATAGGCCTCTGATTTCCTTCCTCATTCACAGCCACACAGGAGCACTTTCTCTCTGGTAGAGCTATCTGGTATATATGAGTCTCAGAATCTGAGGGCTTTGTAGCAGGTGGGTCACAAAGGTACCTCCTGCTATACAACCAGTCATGGCAACTAACACTCCAGATCCCAGTAAAAAAACCCAAGTGTCTTGATATTTGTGCCAAGAACCCGACAAACCAGTACAGTGTGGCCCATTGCTCCAAGTATATGTAGCAAAACCATCAATCATAGCCAGGTGCATTAGCTCTCACCTGTAATACTAAAACTTCGTGAGACTGAGGCAGGAGGATCACTTGAGTTCAGGAGTTTGAGACCAGCCTGGGAGCCATAATGAGACCCTGTCTCTATGAAAACAAAATTAAAAATTAGCTGGGCATGATGTTGCATGCCTGTAGTCCTAGCTACTCAGGAGGCTGAGGTGGGGGAATTACTTGAGCCCAGGAAATCAAGGCTGCAGTGAGCTATGATCACACCACTGCACTCCAGCCTGGGTGATAGAGTGAGACTGTCCCAAAAAGAAACAAAAACTATCAGTCACTACCATAAAGAACATTTCAGGAGCCATATTCCCAGTTGCTGGCAAAGAGTCAATCATGGTGTCCTTGGAGACATGTAAGGACTAAGCATACAGACCTGTTGTGGTATTAGTTTGGTGCAAAAGTAATTGCAGTCTTTGCCATTACTTTCAATAACTCTTTCATTAGGGATATTCTGGAATGAACCAAAGGCAGCAAGCTTGCAAGATGGTATTACTCCAGAGAGTGTGCCCAGTATGCCCTACCACCCTGCCTTTCCCCATGTTTCTCCCTATGCCTACTTCCTCTCCTGTCCTTGTTTCCAGATCCCATATACCTTTCAAGCTCCCAAAACTTTGGGACAAACTCCCAAGACTCTCATGCCCAGCTGGTAGCCATCACTTGTACAGTCAGGACTGGCTACGCAATTTGTAGGATCTGGTACAAAATGAAAATACCCAGTTCCTTGTTAAAAAATTATTAAAGAACTTCGGGATAGTGACAATAAAGCATTAAACCAAGAGTAAGGCCCTCCCTCAAGCAGGTCACAGCTACACAGGTTGCAAAAGCCTGAGGCCAGCCCCGATTTTTTTCTTTCATATTCTGTCACCGAGGCTGGAGTGCAGTGGCTCCATCGCTGCTCACTGCAACCTCGACCTCCCAGGCTCCAGCAATCCTTGGGACTTGGAGAAGCTGGAATACCACCACACCTGGCTAATTTTTGTATTTTTTGTAGAGATGGGGTCTCACTATATTACCCAGGCTGGTCTCCAACTCCTAGGCTCAAGTGATCCTCCTACCTTGGCCTCCCTAAGTGCTGGGATTACAGGTGTGAGCCAATGCGACTGGCCTTGTAGTGAGTTTTCACTGGCGTATGTAAGACAGCTACAGGGAATTGGAAACTACCCCACTCATCTTCAACTCAGATCACTCCTAGCTCTACTCCATTGACAAGGTGACCGTGGAAAGTCACCTTGCCTCCAGACTCCATTTCCTCCTCAATAAAACAGGAATGATAATGATAGCATGTTTATGGGGCAATTGTGAATGTTGAAAGAGATATGTACATGAAAACGCTTTGTAAAGTAAAGCACTATGCAAATATTAGCTTTCTCTCTGGGGCTATGTCCATCTAGATAACAAACACTGGTCTATTATTTTCTCTCCCTTGGACGGTGCTGGAGGCACACTAGCAGATACTTTTCTTTGTTGTTGTGAGTTCGCTCTTGTCACCCAGGCTGGAATACAGTAGCGCAATCTCTGCTCACTGCAAACTCCACCTCCCGGGTTCAAGCAATTCTCATGCCTCAGCTTCCTGAATAGCTAGAATTACAGGTGCCAGCCACCATGCCCAGCTAATTTTTGTATTTTTAGGAGAGATGGGGTTTCACCATGTTGCCCATGCTGGTCTTGAACTCCTGAGGTCAGGTGATCCACCCACCTCAGCCTCCCAAAGTGCTGGGATTATAGGCATGAGCCGCCGCACCCGGCCAATACTTTTCTTTTTCACCCTTTCTCCCCAGACATGAATGCTTTTGTTATTATAGTAGTACAACATAACCTCATATTATGTTTCCCCAATTACAAAATGTAGTTATACTTACAGTTGTTATTATGGGGGAGACTAATTTGTGTCAGGTTGAGTAACTTCTATGGATGGCTAATCTTATGCACTTTATGTTTTATTCCAATTCAACTTCGGAGGATGTCATTTTCAAACCTTGTCCCTAAATTGTCACTTTGTCACACCATGTAATACTGTGGTCACCTCTCTACAGAATATACTTTGTGCTTGTTAATTTCTCACCTTCCTAACTGCTGCTATGTGCACATAAAGATCCTGATAAATATTTGCTAAATAAATGAATTGGCAAATGAATAAATGAAGAAAGAAAGAGAAGGTCATAGTCTGGATACACAAAAGGATTAAATGACGAAACTGGTTTATGATCACCAAACATAATTTCTTTAATGTCAGAAATAGTAGTTCTCTTAGTTGCTACCTAAAGACTTCAAACACACAGAAATGCATCCCAGATCATTGCAGCACTGGATCCAGAGAAGACGAGGTCCTGGTGGGGCAGACATGGAATAGGGTGGAGCTAGGTGAGCCACTGATTGGCCCACATGCATCACTATTCCCTGAATGGAAATAGTGCTCCAGCCTTGGGGTTCGGGGTCTGTTCCAATATATTCAAAGGGGTCATCCCCAGGCCGGATTAGGGGCTCAAGGTCACTCCAGGAAGGGCCAGCCCAGAAGTCTGTGGTCCTTCCATTTCCTGACTGACTTTCCTCTTTACAGAGCCCTCTTTCTTCTTCCTTCCACTACATAACCAACACACAATCAGGGCCACTGCTGATCCCTCCTAGACCAATTTCAATCCATGAGTCATCTCTAGGACTGACCCCATTCCCATGCAACACTCAGGAGTTGAGCTGATCCTCTTAGAAGTATAGTCCTTGATACATAGTCCTTGATTCTGAAAGGCTAGTCTAGCTTTTAGAGGTGGCCTAAAGGAAAGAAACAAATGTTTTTCATTTCCAAACTTCTAGTTCCTATATATATTTGGGCCAGGTGTGTAAGAGAGACTCACTAAATGTGTGTTGACAAGCTGAATAGAGTTTCCACTCTGATCGACTCAGAAATGAAGAGCTCACAATTCAGAATGTGTCTGTGACCCCCAGATGAGTCTCTTGGTCTGCACAGCTGGAGACTACCCAAGAAATTCCAATAAAATAAATTGCTTGCCTGAAAAATGGAAGTGTTCCATTTTTAATGTTGTAAAAGAAACAAGTAAATGCCTCAGAGCCTACAGCCTTTAGGATGGCTAAGAAACCCAATGTCATAATGACATTAAGGCTTTAAATGAGAATTGAGACGTCTCTGCAAAGTTTTTGAGTTAAAATTTTTATTGCTTGTGTTCCCGGGATCCTTAGATAACAGAGTTAAAATAATTAAAGTGTGGTTATGGCAACCCTGCCAGCTTTCATGGTTTTGGAGATTGCTATGAATTGAGTATGGTTTGAGTTTATTTCCCCCAAAAACTCATGTTGAAATTTGATCTCCAAGGTGGCAGCGTTGGGAGGGGAGTTTAGTGGGAGGTATTTGGGCCATGGGGGTGGATCCCTCATGAATGGCTTGGTGCTGTTCTCATGGTAGTGAGTGAGTTCTTGAATTAGTCTTGGATTAGGTCTCTTGGGAATGGGTTAGTTCTCAGAAGGGCGGGTTGTTATAAAGCCAGGACATTCCTCAGGCTTTGCCTTTCTTCACACGTGTCCACTTCACCTTTGACCTTTCCACATTGTTTGCTTGTTTTTTGTTTCTTTTTTTTTTCTTTTGAGACAGAGTCTTGCTCTGTCACCAGGCTGGAGTGCAGTGGCACTATCTTGGCTTATTGCCACCTCTGCCTCCTGGGCTCAAACGATTCTCCTGCCTCAGCCTCCTGAGAAGCTGGGACTGCAGGCGTATACCACCATGCCCAGCTAATTTTTTGTATATTTTTAGTAGAGATGGGGTTTCATCATGTTGGCCAGGGTAGTCTCGAACTCCTGACCTCAAATGATCTGCCCACCTTGGCCTCACAAAGTGCTGGGATTACAAGCTTGAACTGTAGCGCCCGGCCTCTCCATCATGTTTTAGCCTATCATGAGCCCCTCAGCAGAAGCCAAGCAGATGCTGGAGCTGTGCTTCTCATACTTCCTAGCCTGCAGAATCAACTAAATAAACCTCTTTTATTTATAAATTACCCAGCCTGAGTTATTCTGTTATTGCAAAAAGAAAAGGTTAAGACATAGGTGATCCTCCTTCCTTGCCTAACACAGCCATGGCTGTGTCCCAAGAAGCATCTGAAGTGGGTAGCAGCTCCAAAGCATTGGATGCTGGATAAAGTGACCAGTGTGTTGCTCCTTGTCCATCCAGTGGTCCCCACAAGTGGAGAGAGTGTCTCCCCCTCATCATTTTCCTAAGGAACAGACTTAAGTATGACCTGACAGGTGAGGAAGAAGATTTACATGCAGCAGTTCATTAAGATCAATGGCAAGGTCTGAACTGATATAACCTACCCTGCTGGATTCATGGATGTCATCAGCATTGACAAGATGAGAGAGAATTTCTGTCTGATCTATGACACCAAGAGTTGCTTTGATGTACATCTTATTACACCTGAAGTGGCCAAGTACAAGTTGTGCAAAGTGAGAAAAATCTTTGTGGGCACAAAAGGAATCCCTCATCTGGTGACTCATGATGCTCACACCATCCACTACCTTGATCCCCTCATCAAGGTGAATGACACCATTCAGATTGATTTGGAGACTGGCAAGATTACTGATTTCATCAAGTTTGACGCTGGTAAGCTATGTATGGTGACTGGAGGTGCTAACCTGGAAAGAATTGGTGTGATCACCAACAGAGAGAGGCACCCTGGATCGTTCGACGTGGTTCATGTGAAAGATGCCAATGGCAACAGCTTTGCCGCTCGACTTTCCAACATTTTTGTTATTGGCAAGGGCAACAAACCATGGATTTCTCTTCCCTGAGGAAAGGGTATCTGCCTCACCATTGCTGAAGAGAGAGACAAAAGACTGGCGGCCAAACAGAGCAGTGGGTGAAATTGTCCCTGGGTGACATGTTAGATCTTTGTACATAATTAAAAATAACATGGCATGATTAATAGCCAAAAAAAAAAGACACAGGTGATCTTCAACCTGACAGCTAAGTCCTCCTGCATCTATGTTCAGAATGCTTCAGTTATGTACTTGTTTAATTAAATAGAATAGTAAGTCAAAATGTGTTATTTGGGGGGAACTCATATTTCCTGGGAGGAGTTTTGTGAGATAAATGTTCAGCAGTTAGAGATTTTCCTTCTTGTTGCAGGGAATGGCTTTTCTCAGTTAGGCAATGATAAAACTTTCTACTATTAGGAAAGTAGAGTATAGTAACATCATGTATTTAAATGGAAAAATCAGTATAAGCTTTGGCTTTAAAAAAATGTATATTTTCTAGCTCTATCACTCTTTTATGTGGTCCCACGGCAACAGCAGCACATTTATGTGTAACCAGCTGCAGTGATTGTTAAACTCCTATCTTCCCTGTTGTTGTATGTGACCACTGGGGACAGTAAGTCTTCCTGCCTTTTGTATGGTCTCTACAATTTCTGGGACTTTTTATCAGTATTGTATTCAACATTTTTCTTATACAGATAGATAAGTATAAGTTGGTCTCTAATAGTATTGCCTACCAAAAAGAGAAGGACTCCTAGAGGACAGCTGATTCCATGTCTTGGGGCAAGAAAAATTAGGATGGTTTTTGGAACTTCATGTCTTGCCAAAAAGCAAGAATGTCTTTAAGGATGCCAGAGCAATGCTATAGGGCAAAGCAATTTGCTTAAATGGTTTCCCATCATGAACAATAACCATTACTGTTAATAAATTAATTAGAACAAATCAAATCTATAAAAGGCCAAGGGTTTATGATACCTGAAAAGGGAACATTAGCATAAATTATACAAAAGGTAATGTACTGAAAAAGAAGAATGATTATAAGAAAATATGTTTTATTTGTATTGATTTTAATAAATAAAAGAGGAAGTATGTGTGTTTTCTTTCTTTAAGTTTTTACCTATTTATCGAGTATGGATTATAATTCTTTCTATCTGTATAAGAAAAATGTGGAATACAACACTGTTAAAAAGTCCTAGAAATTGTAGAGACTATACAAAAGACAGGAAGAATTACTGTCCCCAGTGGTCACACACAACAACAGGGAAGATAGGAGTTTAACAATCACTGCAGCTGGTTCCACATAAGATGCGAAAAAGAGTTCAATAGAGTTAAATGTGCCAAATGTGTTAGAGAGGAAAGCTAACTGTGCATCTCCTAGGTAATTAAACTTCTTGATAGTCCTACTGGTGATAGTGAAATACAACAAGAAATGAACACGGTTTTAATATGAAAACAGACCAGGTGAATATATAATAGCAGAACATGTTATCTAACACTAGCCAACCAGGACTATAAAGAAAAAGTAAATGATTTGGATTTTTGCTTGTTTTGTGTTTTAGAGACAGGGTCTTACTCTATCGCCCAGACTGGAGTGCAGTAGGGCGATCTTAGCTCACTGCAGCCTCCAATTCCTGGGCTCAGTTGATTCTCCCACCTCAGCATCTCAAAGTGCTGGGATTGCAGCCATAAAGAAGAATGAGTTCATGTCCTTTGCAGGGACATGGATGAACCTGGAAACCATCATTCTCAGTAAACTAACACAGGAACAGAAAACCAAACACCACATGTTCTCACTCATAAGTGGGAGTTGAACAATGAGAACACATAGACACCGGGAGGGGAACATCAGACACTGGGGCCTGTCGGGGGGTGGGGGACAAGGGGAGGGAGAGCATTAGGACAAATACCTGATGCATGTGGGGCTTAAAACCTAGGTGACAGGCTGCCGCAAACCACCATAGCACATGTATACATATGTAACAGACCTGCAAATTCTGCACATGTATCCCAGAACTTAAAAAAAAAAAAAGAAAGAAAAAGTGCTGGGATTACAGACATGAGTCTTCGTGCCCTGCTCAAAGTAAACTATTTTGAAGGAAGATAGCAAGTTGCAAAAAATAAAACATAGGCTAAAAATGATCTTGAAAAGTTTTACTGAGATGATAAGTGGGGCTTTACTGTAAACAAGAAGTTCAGCCCCCATGACCAGGGATCAAATTTGACTCACCTAAGAAGCCCTCAAGTCCTGTGCTCTAATGAATAATCTTTGATAAGCCACGTCTTACAACCTTGGAGTATTTTTCTTTTGAGTCTGGTAAGATTACTGCAATCCTGGGAATGTATCAAAAAAATTGTTATGAAAACTCAAGATATTATTAAAATAAAAATAACTATAACCCAAAAAAGGTATAAAAACAACTACAAACATAATAAATTTAGCCTGTTATTTTGATGTCTCCAAAATAATTTAGGTATAATAATACGTTTTATTATCATTTGTATGTTTTATTTACCATCTGAAGTGTTTGAAATGTCTTAGAAATCAACCATACTAATAAATATATTTGTAATTACAGTTTAAAATTGTTTGGGGAAATGTAATTAATTAAATTTAATTATTAAATGTTCAAGAAAATTTAGCTTTCAAATATTAGATATATGAGGCTTAATAATCTGAGCATTAAACAAAGTACAAATAGCTAGGAGTATTCTTCTCCATGTCCCAAAGCCCCTGGTCATTGAAGAATGTACCCAACAATTCAGAGGGATAATGATATGGTTAGGCTTTATGTCCCCACCCAAATCTCATCTTGAGTTGTAATCCCCATAATCCCCACGTGTCAAGGGCAGGACCAGGTGAGGTAATTGGATCATGGGGGTGGTTTCCCACCTGCTGTTCTCGTGATAGTGAGTGAGTTCTCATGAGATCTGATGGTTTTATAAGTGTCTGGCAGTTCCCCTGCTTGCACTTACTCTGTCCTGCCACCCTGTGAAGAAGGTCCTGCTTCTCCTTTGCCTTCCACCATGATTGTAAATTTCCTGAGGCCTCCCCAGCAATGCAGAACTGCGAATCAATTAAATCTCTTTCCTTTATTAAATTACCCAGTCTCAGGTATTTTTTCATAGTAGTGTGAGAATGGACTAATACAGTAAATTGGTACCAAGGTAGTGGGGCACTGCTATAAAGATACCTGAAAATGTGGAAGCAAATTTGGAAGTAGGTAACAGGCAGAGGTTGAAACAGTTTGGACGGTTCAGAATAAGACAGGGATATGTGGGAAAACTTAGAACTTCCTAGAGACTTGTTGAATGAATGGTTTTGACCAAAATGTTAATAGTGATGTGGACAATGAAGTCCAGGCTGAGGCTGTCTCAAATGTAGATTAGGAACTTATTAGGAACTGGAGCAAAGGTGACTCTTGCTATGCTTTAGCAAAGAGACTGATGGCATTTTGCCCCTGCCCTAGAGCTCTGTGGAACTTTGAACTTGAGAGAGATGATTCAGGGTATCTGGCAGAAGAAATTTCTAGGCAGCAAAGTGTTCAAGATGTGACTTGGGTGCTCTTAAAAGCATTCAGTTTTATGCATCTGCAATGAGATGGTTTGGAATTGGAACTTATGTTTAAAAGGGAAGCCAAGCATAACAGTTTGACACATTTGCAGCCTGACAAAGCAATAGAAAAGAAAAACCCATTTTCTGAGGAGAAATTCAAGCCCACTGCAGAAATTTGCTTAAGTAATGAGGAGCCAAATGTTAATCTCCAAGACAATGGGGAAAATGTTTTCAGGGCATGTCAGAGGTCTTCTTGGCAGCCCCTCTCATCACAGGCCCAGAAGCTTAGGAGGAAAAAATGGTTTCGTGGGCCGGGCCCGGGGCTCTGCTGCTTTGTGCAGTCTTGGGACTTGGTGCCCTGTATTCCAGCTATGGCTAAAAGGGGCTAAGGTAAAGCTCAGGATGTTGCTTCAGAGGATGCAAGCCCCAAGCCTTGGTGGCTTACATGTGGTGTTGGGCCTGTGGGTGTACTGAAGTCAAGAACTGAGGTTGGGAAACCTCTGTCTAGATTTCAGAGGATGTATGGAAATGCTTGGATATCTAGGCAGAAGTTTGCAGCAAGGGCAGAGCCCTCATGGAGAACCTCTGCTAGTGCAGTGTGGAAGGGAAATATGGGGTCAGAGCCCCCACACAGAGTCCCTACTGAGGCACTGCCTAGTGTTGCTGTGAGAAGAGGGCCACTGTCCTCCAGACGCCAGAAAGGTAGATCCATCAGCAGCTTGCACCATGCGCCTGGAAAAGCCACAGACACTCAACACCAGCCTGTGAAAGCAGCTGGGAGGGGGGCTGTACCCTGCAAAGCCACAGGGGTGGAGCTGCCCAAGACCATGGGAACCCACCTCTTGCATCAGCATGACCTGGATGTGAGACATGGAGTCAAAGGAGATGATTTTGGAGCTTTAAGATTTGACTGCCACACTGGATTTTGGACTTGCATTGGCCCTCTAACCCCTTCATTTTTGCCAATGTCTCCCATTTGGAATGAGTTTCTCCCATTTACCCAATGCTTGTACCCCCATTGTATCCAGGAAGTAACTAACTAGCTTTTAATTTTACAGGCTCATAGGTAGAAGGGAATTGCCTTGTCTCAGATGAGGCTTTGGACTTGGACTTGGGTTAATGTTGGAATGAATGAAGACTTTGGGGTACTGTTGGGAAGGTATGATTGGTTTTGAAATGTGAAAAGGATATGAGGTTTGGGAGAGGCCAGGGGTGGAATGATCTGGTTAGGCTCTGTGTCCCCACCCAAATCTCATCTTGAATTGTAATCTCCATAATCCCCATGTATCAACGGCAGGACCAGGTGGAGGTAATTGAATCATGGGGACAGTTTCCCCCATGCTGTTCTCGTTATAGTGAGTGAATTCTCACAAGATCTGATGGTTTTATAAGCATTTGGCATTTCCCCTGCATGCACTCCCTGCCACCCTGTGAAGGAAGTGCCTGCCTCTCTTTTGCCTTCTGCCATGATTGTAAGTTTCCTGAGGCTTTCCCAGCAATGCAGAACTGTGAGTCAATTAAACCTCTTTCCTTTATAAATTACCCAATTTGAGGTATTTCTTCATAGCAGCATGATAACGGACTGATACAGGTAACGTGTAGCAAGAATAACTGGGATTGATGTCAGTACCCAATGGGAAAAGTGGAAATGAGATGGGTAGGAGTGCACAGAGAGCTTCAGTTATACCAAGTTTACAACTTAAATGGGGCTTTTGGCTGAATAGGTGCCCATAACATTACATGCTATACATTTTTTTATGTTAAAATATTTCAAAATAAAACAAATTTACAACTGTACTTGAATGAGGAGAAAATGTCCCTGATCAAAAATATGGTCTTAGTCCTAAATGATTGGCTACATTGGTTAAAATCACATTGAAAAACTTTTATATGTTGTAATCTTACCGCAAAGGCAGAATTTTACGAGTTGAAAACCATTTTAACTGGTCAAGTGAGATAAGTACATTGAAATTAGCCTTAATGTTTGATTTTAATGCCACTAACCATTAAATATATGTTCATCTATTTCATTTCTTAGATGTTCATGAAACTCTTAATTTTCCAGAAATTAAGTCACATTGCCTCTGTGGACTTTTGACTTGTGCTGTGCCTTCAAAAACTGTTTATATAAAACATTTACCGTACTAACGTAGTTCATAAGTTGGGTTAACCAAGCAAGTTACCAGTAGTAAACTATTTTTACGTTAACTTTGGGAAGCAATAGCTATCATGGAAAACAAAAATACAGCAGTAAATAAATACTCTTTTAGTGCATTGTAGTGGATTCATATCACAAAGAGAAAAGAAATATGAAAACATATATAACTAGTGCTATTCTGTACCTTATACAGCTTTGCAGTGGCTAAAGCCACCATAATATGGGCTGAGAATTGTCATCAATCTAGGTTATGTACTGGGCCATCGTCAACACTGGGAAGTTTGTTACTCAGAGCCACTTAAAATGCATTCTGGTGGATCACTTGAGGTCAGGAGTTCAAAACCACCTTGGCCAACATGGGAAAACTCTGTCTCTACTAAAAATACAAAAATTAGTTGGGCGTGATGGCATGTGCCTGTAATCCCAGTTACTCAGGAGGCTGAGGCAGGAGAATTGCTTGAATCTAGGAGGCAGAGATTACAGCGAGCCAAGGTTGTGCCACTGCACTCCAGCCTGAGGGACAGAGTGAGACTCCATCTCAAAACAAAAACAAAACACATTCTTCACAGTAGTCTGCAGAGGGAAGCTCTGTCTAGAAGGCATTGGCAGGGCTCATGTCTGAATTGAGAGCTCAAAATCTCTGGAATTGACCAAGCTAAAAGAAAGATTGTTTGTTTTCCACAGATGCTGTATTAGTCTCTTTTCACGCTGCTGATAAAGACATATCCGAGAGTGGGCAATTTACAGAAGAAAGGGGTTTAATAGACTCATAGTTCCATGTTTCTGGGGAGGCCTCACAATCATGGTGGAAGGTGAAAGTCACATCTCACATGGTGGCAGACAAGAGAAGCGTGAGAGCCAAGCAAAAGGGGTTTCCTCTTATAAAACCATCAGATCTCGTGAGACTTATTCACTACCATGAACAGCCCCCATGACTCAATTATCTCCCAGTGGGTCCCTCTCACAACACAAGGGAATTATGGGAACTGCAATTCGATACAAGATTTGGGTGGGGACACAGCCAAACCATATCAGATGCCAACTGAGATCTGGTGGCAGAGTGGAACCTCCAGGAATTGTGAGATGAAGGACCTGAGTGCCAAAGTGCCCATATATTTCCTTATTTCGATTGTATTGATTCCAAGCAGCTATACTTAATGCATGTGTACTGACACTGTGGGTCATCATTTCCATGATCAATTCTGTATTCGCTGATTCCACGCTTTCAGAAACTTCAGAAATTGATGTTTGCTATTGAGTCCAGACTGGCTCTCAAAGATTTCTTTTCCTTTCTTTCCTTTTTTTTTTTTTTTTTTTTTTTTTTTTGAGACAAGGTCTTGCTCTTTCACCCAGGCTGGAGCACAATGATGCAATCACAGCTCACTGCAGCCTCAAACTTCTGGGCTAAGATGATCCTCCCACCTCAGTCTCCCAAAGTGCTCAAATTACAGGCATGAGCCACTGTGTCTAGCCCAAGAATTTATTACTTTTGTAACTTGTACCCTTAACTCTCTGCTTGTAATATGACCTTTTTTTGTTTGTTTTACTGCTAAACTAAACTCAAGACAATAGGGTTTGAGGACACCTCCCTTTATTGACATAGTCACTATTTGCTAAAAGTGGAAAGCAAGTAAAGAAGACAGCACAGCACTCACCACTGCAGCCAGGGGACCTCAGCCCTGCATGGGTGCTGCAGTGGAGAGGGACACTGCCTTATGCTCTCAAGGGGTGGGGGCCCTGGCTCCTGGCACTTGCTGGCTGTGTGACCTTCACTTAGTAATTTTACTTCTCTGGACTGCAGTTTTCTCAGTGAAAATGGATTAACAATACCTTTCTTTTTCAGAGCCAGTGTTAGGGTGAGGTGAGTGAAACCAGATCATGCAAGCAAAGCCACGTTCTTTCCCTAAAATTTTGACATTTTGTTTATCATGGATTTTCTTGCAGTTTTTTTTTTATTTATTTACTTTTTTGAGACAGAGTCTTACTCTGTCGCCCAGGCTGGGGTGCAGTGGTGTGATCCCAGCTCACCGCAACCTCCACCTCCATGGTTCAAGCAATTCTCCTGCCTCAGCCTCCTGAGTAGCTGGGATTACCGGCACCCACCATCATGCCTGGATAATTTTTGTATTTTTAGTAGAGATGGGGTTTCACCATGTTGGCTAGGCTGGTCTTGAACTCCTGACCTCGGCCTCCCAAAGTGCTGGGATTACAGGCATGAGCTACTGCACCCAGCCTCTTGCAGTCATTTTAATTTTGCAAATATTGCATTAAAATATTATTTATCTTACTGAGTTTTTGGGGATCTCCCTTAATTTTGTGTCTGAGGCAAGTGCCTCACCTCCATCACCCTAGTGTGAGTTGTACCATCACCCAAGGCAGAGTCGTGGGAATAATCCTAGATTCTTCATTCTTAACCCCACCCCACGTCCAAACAATCTCCAAGTTTCATAGAATCTAGTCTCTCTCTCTCATTGCTTTCTCATTCTCTATTCCCATTTGTTTCATCTCTCATCACTCCCCTGTGAGATGACTGCAAGAGCATTTTAATTAGTCTATTCTAACTAGTCCACCTGTCTTCCCTCCAATGCATTCTCCATGTCACTGCCAGTGAGGCCTTTCTAAAGGGCAAATCTGATCCCACCACTCTCTGGCTTTAAAGCCTTCAAGATGTCCTCTAGCTTTCCGGATAACCTAAATTTATTCCCACGGTCTTTCATATCCTGGTTCTGTAGTCTTGTTTCCTGCCATAACCCCACTCCCACAAGCATGGTGGTATTTCATGCTGCCAGGCCTGTGCACATACTGTTCCCTGTCCCTGGAATGCCCTTCCCCATTTCCTTACCTAGCTGAATTATATTTCAAAGCTCAGCTCAAGGATACTTCCTCTGGGAAGATTTGGCTGCCCAGATAGTTGAACGTACATATCTAGTCTCTGTGTTCCCAAAGCACTTCATGTGTCCTCTATCATCGCTTCCATCATGTTAGACTGAATTCACTGATGCACTTGCTGTATTGCTTGCTCTCCTAGCACAGCACTAATGAGACTCAATAAATGTTTGTTGAATGACTGACAGACAGAATTACATAAAAGGACATAATAATGCACTGTACACAGTAAGTACTTGAAAGTATTATTCTGTTTCCTTTTTTGGTTTTGCACCCAGCTACTCCAACAACAGATGTATGGTTGTTGTCTTCAACAACCAGATACTTTTTAAGAACTGATACTTTTCTTAAAGGATCTCAGGGTATTTGCTGAGCCTGTCACTGCTGGTTGGAGGCTTTGATTGAAGGTACTCAATTTTACTAAATAAACTGTGCTGATCCCAGTAGTCTAAAGGATGGATAAGAACTGATTCTTGCTCTTTAAGAATATTCAATCTAATATAACTGAATGTGACAAATACTCAGTTTATGCTAACATAAGGCATTTTGCAATAAAGTACCATACAAAAGACTGTGGGGGTTATATCACTTGGACTTGAAGAATCAGTGGAGTAAGAGATGAAGACAGAAACTTCCACATGGGGGACACAGAGGCACAGAGGTGGTGAGCCATGGAATATTTGGAAATAGAAAGTAGGTCTGATGGAGTACATAAGACCTACTTTCTATAAGTTTTCTTAATTCTATAATTTCTTAATTTCTATAATTACTTTCCATAAGTTTTCTTCTTGTAGAAGAAGCAAAACTTGTAAAGATGGTTGAGAACACATTTCAGAAACCCTAAAATACCACATGGAGGAAATGTGTGCTTGACCTGAGACAATAAGAAACCATAGAAGGGCCGGGCGCGTTGGTTCATACCTGTAATCCCACTGCTTTGGGAGGCCTAGGTGGGCGGATCATGAGGTCAGGAGTTCGAGACCAGTCTGGCCAACATGATGAAACCCCGTCTCTACTAAACATACAAAAAATTAGCCAGGCATGGTGGCAGGTGTCTGTAATCCCAGGTACTTGGGAGGCTGAGGCAGGAGAATTGCTTGAACCTGGGAGATGGAGGTTGCGGTGAGCAGAAACCATGCCACTGCACTCTAGCCTGGGCAACAGAGTGAGACTCTGTCTCAAAAAAAGAAAGAAAGAAAGAAACCATAGAAGGTTGTTGAGGAGTGTCATAACCAGATAATTTCCCAAAGAAAGTTTAGTCAGGTAGTATATTATCATGGATGTGTACTACATAAAAGGAATCCAGCCATTGTGAACTACTTTTATTAAAAAAATAAAAAGGCCGGGCGTGGTGGCTCATGCCTGTAATCCCAGCACTTTGGGAGGCCGAGGCGGGCAGATCACGAGGTCAGGAGATCGAGACCATCCTGGCTAACAGGATAGTTTAGTAGAGACCCCATCTCTACTAAAAATAGAGAAAATTGGCTGGGCGTGGTGGCGGGCATCTGTAGTCCCAGCTGCTTGGGAGGCTGAGGCAGGAGAATAGCGTGAACCCAGGAGGCGGAGCTTGCGGTGAGCCGAGATGGCGCAACTGCACTGCAGCCTGGGCAACAGAGCAGACTCTGTCTCAAAAAAAAAAGAAAAAAAAAAAATTGGCCGGGCACTGTGGCTCACGCCTGTAATCCCAGCACTTTGGGAGGCCGAGGGGGGCGGATCATGAGGTCAGGAGTTCGAGACCAGCCTGGCCAATATGGTGAAACCCCGTCTCTACTAAAAATGCAAAAATTAGCCAGGTGTGGTGACACACGCCTGTAGTCCCAGCTACTGGGGAGGCTGAAGCAGAAGAATCGCTTGAACCCAGGAGGCAGAGGTTGCAGTAAGCCAAGATCATGCCATTGTACTCTAGCCTGGGTGACAGAGGAAGACTCTGTCTCAAAAAAAAAAACCTCCCAAATACATTGAGAACTGTACCCCTCATTCAAAGACCAAATTAATTAACCTTGAATGTCAATGGTCTTAATACTCCACTTAAAAGGCACAGAGTGGCCAGGCGTGGTGGCTCATGCCTGTAATCCCAGCACTTTGGGAGGCCGAGGTGAGTGGATCACCTGAGGTCGGGAGTTAGAGACCAGCCTGACCAACATGGAGAAACCCCGTCTCTACTAATAATACAAAAAATTAGCTGGGCGTGGTGGCACTTGCCTGTAATCCCAGCTACTCGGGAGGCTGAGGCAGGAGAATCACTTGAACCTGGGAGGCGGAGGTTGCAGTGAGCCGAGATCGCGCCATTGCACTCCAGCCTGGGCATTAAGAGCAAAACTCTGTCTCGAAAAAAAAAAAAAAAAAAAAAGGCGCAGAGTGGCAAGTTGAATAAAAAAACAAGACCCATTCATCTGCTGTCTTCAACAGACCCATCTCACCATAACAACACTCATAGACTCAAGATAAAGGGTTGGAGAAAGATCTATTACACAAATACAGAACAAAAAAGAGCAGAGGTTGCTAGTCTCATATCAGATAAAATAGACTTTAAACTAACTGTAAAAAAGGACAAAGAAGGACACCACATAATGATAAAGTGTTCAATCCAACAAGGTGACTTAACTATCCTAAATACATATGCATCCAACATTGGAGCACGCAGATTCATAGAACAAGCACTTTTTGACTTACAAAAAGACTTAGACAGCTATACAATAATGGCAGGGGACTTCAACACTCTGCTGACAGTGTTAGACAGATCACTGAGGCAGAAAGCTGGCAAAGAAATCCTGTACTTAAATTTAACACTTGTCCAGTTGGACCAAATAGACACACTCCACCCATCAACTACAGAATGTACATTCTTCTCATGAGCTCATAGAACATAGTCCAAGATCAACCACATGCACAGCCATAAAACAAGTCTCAATAAATTCAAAAACACTGAAATCATAGCAATTATACATTCAGACCACAGTGGGATAAAATTATAAATCAATAACAGGAGATCCCTCAAAACCACAGAATTAAATGAAAATTAAACAACTTGCTCCTGAATAACTTTTGAGTAAACAATGAAATTAAGAAGAAATTTCAAAATTATTTGAAATAAATGAAAATAGAGACACAACATACCAAAATCTCTGGGATAGAACTAAAGCAGTGTTAACAGGAAAGTTTACAATGCTAAACACCTACATCAAGAATTTAGAAATATCTCAAATTAATAATCTAACATAGCACCTAGAGAAACTAGAAAAATAAGAATGAACAAACCCCAGAGCTAGCAGAAGAAAATAAATCAGAACAGAGTGAAATTGAGACCCAAACATTTATATAAAGGCTCAACAAAACCAAAAGCAGTTTCTTTGAAAGAATTGAGGTTGATAGACTGCTACTAGATTAACGAAGAAAAGAGAGAGAAGAACCAAATAAACACAATCAGAAACAACAAAAATGACATTACAACTGATCCCACAGAAAATACAAAAGGTCCTTAGGCAAGATTATGAACACCTCTATGCACATAAACTAGAAAGTCTACAGGAGATGGATAATTTCCTAGAAACACATAAACTCCCAAGACTGAATCAGGAAGAAATAGAAACCCTGAACATACCAATATCAAGTTCTGAAATTGAATTAGTAATTAGAAAAAAACCTACCAACCAAAAAGAGCCTTGGACCAGGTGGATTCATAGCTGAATTCTACCAGACGTACAAAGAAGAGCTTAGTACCAATCCTATTGAGACTATTTCAAAAAGTAGAGGAGAAAGGACTCTTTCTTAACTCATTCTGCAAAGCCAGCATCACTCTGATACCAAAATCCGGCAAAGACACAACAAAAAAAGAAAACTACAGGCCAATCTCCCTGATGAGCATAGACACAAAAATCCTCCACAAAATGCTATAAACCGAATCCAGCAGCCCATCAAAAAATCAATTCCCTATAATCAAGTAGGCTTTATTCCTAGGATGCAGGGCTGGTTCAACATACACAAATCAACACATGTGATACATCACATAAACAGAGTTAAAAATAAAGGCCGGGCCGATGGCTCACACCTGTAAAAAACAAAAACAAAACAAAAAACCATATGATCATCTCAGTCAATAGGTGCAGAAAAAGCTTCCTTTTTTTTTTTTTTTTTTTTTTTTTGAGTTGAAGTCTCGCTCTGTCGTTCAGCCTGGAGTGCAGTGGCATGATTTCGGCTCACTGCAACATCTGCCTCCCAGGTTCAAGCGACTCTCCTACCTCAGCCTCCTGAGTAGCTGGGATTACAGGTGTGTGCCATCATGCCTGGCTAATTTTTTGTATTTTTAGTAGAGACAGGGTCTCACCATGTTAGCCAGGCTGGTCTCGAACTTCTGACCTCAGGACATCCACCTATTGGCCCCCCAAAGTGCTGGGATTACAGGCATGAGCCACCACACCCAGCCATCTCAATAGATGCAGAAAAAGCTTTTGATAAAATCCCAAATGCTTTCGTGATGAAAACTCTCAATAAACTAGGCATTGAAGGAACATACCTCGAAATAATAAGAGCTATCTATGACAAACTCACAGCCAACATACTGAATGGGCAAAAGCTGGAAGCAGTTGCCTTAAGAACTGGAACAAGACAAGGATACCCTCTCTCACCACTCCTATTCAATGCAGTACTAGAAGTCCTAGCCAGAGAAATCAGGCAAGAGGAAGAAATAAAAGGTGCCCAGATAGGTAAAGAAGTCAAATTGTCTCTCTTCACTGATACTATGATTCTGTATCTAGAAAACCCTAACAACTCCACCAGGAGGCTCTTATTGCTAATAAATGATTTCAGTAAAGTTTCAGGACACAAAATCAATGTATAAAAATCAGTAGCACTTCTAGACACCAATAACATTCAAATTGAGAGGCAAATTAAGAATGCAATTCCATTTATAATAGCCACATTAAAAAATACCCTGGAATACATTTAACCAAAGAGTTGACAGATCTCTACAAGAAGAACTACAAAACACTGCTGAAAGAAATTATAGATGATACAAACAAGTGGAAAAACATCTCATGCTCATGGATCAGAAGAATCAACATCATTAAAATGACCATACTGCCCAAAGCAATCGGCATATTCAATGCCATTCCTATCAAGCTATCGATGTCATTTTTCACAGAATTAAAAAACTATTATAATATTCATATGGAACCAAAAAAGAGCCTGAATAGCCAAAGAATTCCAAGTGAAAAGAAAAAAGCTGGAGGCATCACACTACCCAACTTCAAACTATACAACAAGCCTACAGTAAACAAAGCAGCATGATACTGTTACAAAAACAGACACGTAGACCAATGGAACAAGATAGAGACCCAGAAATAAAGTGCATACCTACAACCATCTAATCTTTGACAAAATCAACAAAAACAAGCAATGGAGAAAGAACTCCCTATTCAATAAATGATGCTGGAATAACTGGCTAGTCATATGCAGAAGAATGAAAGTAGACCCCTACATTTCACCATATACAAAAACTAACTCAAGATAAATGAAAGACTTATATGTAATATGTAAACCTATACAAATCCTAGAAAAAAACCTAGGAAATATTATTCTGAACATCAGCCTTGGCAAAGAATTTATGACTAAGTCCCCAGAAGCAATGGCAACAAAAACAAAAATTGACAAGTGGGACCTAATTAAACAAAAGAGCTTCTGCACAGCAAAAGAAACTACCAACAGAGTAAACACACAACCTAGAGAATAGAAGAAAATATTTGCTAACTATGCATCCAATAAAGTTCTATTTTCCAGAATCTATAAGGAACTTAAACAATTCAAAAAACAACCCCATTAAAAAATGGCCAAAGGACATGAACAGACAGTTCTCAAAAGAAGACATACATGTGGCCAAAAAACATATGAAAAAAATGCTTGGCATCACTAATCATCAGAGAAATGAAAATCAAAACCACAATGAGATACTATCTCATACCAGTCAGAATGGCTATTATTATTATTATTATTATTATTATTGAGACAGAATTTCACTCTTGTCACCCAGACTAGAGTGCAATGGTGGGATCTCGGCTCACTGCAACCTCTGCCTCCCAGGTTCAAGTGATTCTCCTGCCTCAGCCTCCCAAGTAGCTGGGATTACAGGCACCCACCACCACACCTGGCTAATTTTTGTATTTTAAGTAGAGACGGGGTCTCACCGTGTTAGCCAGGCTGGTCTCAAACTCCTGACCTCAGGTGATCCACCCACCTCCGGCTTCCAAAGTGATGGGATTACAGGTGTGAGCCACTGAGCCTGGCCTAGAAAGGCTATTATTAAAAAGGCAAAAAATAACAGATGTTGGCAAGGTTCTGGAGAAAAGAGAATGCATATACAGTGCTTGTGAGAATATAAATTAGTTCAGCCGCTGTAATTTGTCAAAGAACTTAAAACAGATCTACTGGCCCTGTGCGGTGGCTCAAGCCTGTAATCCCAGCACCTTGGGAGTCTGAGAAGGGTGGATCATGAGGTCAGGAGATCAAGACCATCCTGGCTAACATGGTGAAACCCCGTCTCACTAAAAATACAAAAAATTAGCCGGGTGCAGTCGTGGGCCCCTGTAGTCCCAGCTACTTGGGAGGCTGAGGCAGGTGAATGGCGTGAACCCAGGAGGTGGAGCTTGCAGTGAGCCGAGATCGCGCCACTGCACTCCAGCCTGGGTGACAGAGCGAGACTCTGTCTCAAAAAAAAAAAAAAAAGAACTACCATTCAACCCAGCAATCCCACTACTGGGTAGGTACCTAAAGAAAACAAATTATTCTACAAAAAAGATACATGCAATTGTATGTTAATTGCAGCACTATTCACAATAGCAAAGACATGGAATCAACCTAGATGCCCATAAACAGTGGACGGGATAAAGAAAAGGTGATACATATACACCATGGACTACTACACAGCCATAAAATAGAATAAAATTGTGTCCTTTGCAGCAACATGGATGCAGCTGGAGGCCATTATCTTAAGCAAATTAATGCAGGATCAGAAAACCAAATACTGCATGTTCTCACTTATAAGTGGGAGCTAAACATTGAGTATACACAAACATAAAGATAACAGCAATAGACGCTGGGAACTACTAGAGGCAGGAGAGTGGGAGGAGGGCAAGGACTGAAAAACTACCTCACAGCCTGGGTAATGGAATCATTCATATTCCAAACTTCAGTGCACACAGTTTACCCAGGTAACAAACCTGCACATGTACCCCCTGAACCTAAAAGTTGAAAAAAAAATCCCAAAGACCAAATTATTGCAAGAACTCATGCTTAAAAAAAAAAAAGGACGATGAACTATATTTGAGCAACCTAAGATCTTTTGAATTTAGGAATATTTGTTGTGCAGAATGTGAGTTTTATCAAGTTAGAAGGAAAGACTGGTAGAAAACTGTCACTTCATTTACTGAGTCGGTGATGTTTCCATTCCTCCTACTCAAGGAAAATTTTTAGTCTGGAGGCCTTGCCGTTTAATCCACCTAGATCTTACAGTCAACAGAGAAGATGGCTAGAACTCGTCTCCTCTGTTCCATTCTTTTTTTTTTTTTTTTTTTCAGAGACCAGAGACAGGGTCTTGCTCAAAAAATAACTAAAGATAGATCACAGACTTAAATGTAAGACCTGCATGTCTTGCTCTGTTGCCCAGGCTGGTGTGCAGTGGTGGAGTCACAGCTCACTACAGCCTTGAACTCCTGGGCTCAAGCAATCCTCCCAATTTTTTGGCAGAGGTGGGGTCTCTCTAGGTTGCCTAGGTTGTTCTCTGACTCCTGGCCTCAAGCAATTGTCCCTCCTTGGCCTCCCAAAGTGTTGGGATTACAGCCGTGAGCCACTGTGCCTGGTCTCTGCTCCACTTCTACCAAGACCTCAAATGTGGCAACCTCTGTGGAAGAGATATGCAAGATAGGCCGATTTCTAGAAGCCACAGTAACTATTTCTCTGGAAAGTGATATGTTCAAAGTAAAACACCAGGGGCATGCATTAACTATTTGAAAATACACGTTTGTGTGCCACACCTTAAGGAAATCTGACATTAAACCTACAAATCTGAAGACATAAGAGATGAAGAGATGAGGATGAGGTTTTTTGTTTTTTTTTTTTGTTTGTTTTTTTGACAGAGTCTCACTCTGTCACCCAGGCTGGAGGGCAGGTGTGTGATCTCAGCTCACTGCAACCTCTGCCTCCCGGGTTCAAGTGATTCTCCTGCCTCAGCCTCCCAAGTTGCTAGGATTACAGGCATAAGTCACCACACCCAGCTCATTTTTATATTTTTAGTAGAGACAGAGTTTCTCCATGTTGGCCACGCTGGTCTCAAACTCCTGACCTCAAGTGATCCACCCACCTTGGCCTCCCAAAGTGCTGGGATTACAGGCATGAGCCACTGTGCCCGGCCAGGATGAGATTCTTCATCCTCGTTTAAGATAATTAGGTGTATGCATAACTTTGGGGGAACAAATAAGTGATAAAAAGCCAAGTTTTCCATACCACATCTATCTTAAAAAATCTCCGGTCACAAAGAATCAGGTGGCACAAGTGTCAGGCATGATTTGGGAGGGAAAGAGAGAAAACTAGTCAGAAGCTTTTGAATTATTATCACTCCTAAGAAAACAATTTCTGGAGCAACAGGACAGTGGTGTCCACTGATTCTTAAACTTTGGTATAAATTGGAATCACAAAGCAATTTTGTTAAAAGTACATATGCCTGGGTTCCATCTCTGGAGATTATTCCTGTAGGTCTTGGAGTAGGGGTGTGGATGTGGAAAGGAATCAGGTATCTGCATTTAAAACATGTACATGCATTTGTGGGGCGCCATGGCTCACACCTGTAATCCCAGCACTTTGGGAAGCTGAGGTAGGAGGATTGCTTGAGCCAGTAGTTTGAGACCAGCTGGCAATATAGTGAGACTCCTGTCTCCACAAAAAATAGAAAAAATAGCCTAGCATGGTGGCATGAGCCTGTAGTCCCAGCTACTCAGGAGGCTGAGGTGGGAAGATCAATTGAGCCCAGGAGGTTGAGGCTTCAGTGAACTGTGATCATAACACCATATTCCAGCCTGTGCAACAGAGCAAGACCCCGTCTCAAAATACACATACGCACACACGCACAGACAAACAAGTAATGTTGATACCAACAAAATCTAGGAATCACTAAAAAAAGGATTACTGAACTCTGTATCTCCCAAATTCCCAAGCACCCAACTGCAACTGTCGTCTTTTTTTTTTTTTTTTTTTTTTTTTGAGATGGAGTTTCACTCTTGTTGCCCAGGCTGGAGTACAATGGCATGATCTTGGCTCACTGCAACCTTTGCCTCCCAGGTTCAAGCAATTCTCCTGCCTCAGCCTCCCCAGTAGCTGAGACTACAGGTGCCCACCACCACGCCTGGCTAATTTTTGTATTTTTAATAGAGATGGGATTTCACCATGTTGGCCAGGCTGATCTCAAACTCCTGACCTCAGGTGATCCACCCACCTTGGCCTCCCAAAGTGCTGGGATTACAGGTGTGAGCCACTGTGCCTGGCCCAACTGTCATCTTTTTGTGTTGGTGTTCATGTAGTGTTTTCTAATGGAAACACTTGCTTTGAATCCTTCATGGTTAGAGTAAAATTCTTCCAGATGTCTGCAATCCCATTATCTTCACATTCTTCCCGTCTCTTCCAATGAGGTGACATGGAAAACTAAGAATAGAAACATGTGCCTTTGGAAGATGTGTTAGTCCAGATGCACGGAGACGTGGCTGCCAAGATGGGATAAAATGTGCAAGGGTCTTATTAAGGAAAATGACTAGTGAAGGAAAGTGGACAGCGGCTGGAGAAATCTGGGGAAACGCTCAAGCCACAGGCAAATTTGACTCTGAAAGAGGAACAGAGAGAGAGAATCTTTGGTAGAGGTGTCCCAGACCACCATGTAGCCCATTCAGCAAAGTTGGCAAGGAGTCCCCAGGCCAAAACTGGTCATCAGAGGAGCCTCCTGTCTTCTAGGAACAGGTGTCCCCAGAATCCCTGCTGCACTGTCATTGGCTGGGAGCAGCCTAAGGGAATGGCGCCCCCGGAGCCATGGATTTCAGATCCAGCAGCTGGGCCCTTATTCAGTCGCAATCCTTGCAGCTGAACTGAAACATTCTCATGGCTGCCACAGAAGAGCTCAGTTTTGGTTGACAAACTGAGAAAAGAGAAATGAGGACTATGTGACAAAGTGTTATATGTTGGTTGCTCTGATCAGCAATAAGACACACCCCACCATGTTTGCTTTTGAACATTTTTATTATTTATTTATTCAAGACAGGGTCTTGCTCTGTCACCCAGGCTGGAGTACATTGGCATGATCATACATAACTCATTGCAGGCCTGGTGTGGTGGCTCAATCCTGTAATCCCAGAACTTTGGGAGGTCGAGGCGGGTGGATCACTTGAGGTCAGGAGTTCGAGACCAGCCTGGCCAACATGGCAAAACCCCATCTCTACAAAAATACAAAGAAGTTAGCCAGGCATGGTGGTGTGTGCCTGTAGTCCCAGCTATTGGGAGGCTGAGGCAGGAGAATCACTTGAACCCAGGAGGCAGGGCTTTCAGTGAGCCAAGATCACACCACTGCACTCCAGCCTGGGTGACAGAGCGAGACTCCATCTAAAACAACAACAACAAAAACTCATTGCAGCTTCAACCTCCCCAGACTCAAGCAATCCTTCCACCTCAGCCTCATGAGTAGCTGGGACTATAGGTGCATGTCACCACTCCCGGCTAATTTTTTTAATTTTTTGTAGAGATGGAGTCTCAGCATGTTGCCCAGCCTGGCCTTGGACTCCTGGCCTCAAGTGATCCTCCTGCTTTGGCCTCCCAAAGTGCTGGGATTACAGGTGTGAGCCACTGCGCCTGGCTTGAAATTTTTTTAAATTAAAGAACATTACTCTAGTGGTCCATTAATCTTTCTCCTCTCCTTCCCTTTTGCTTTCTCCCCACCCTTCAGTCCCCATATTAGGATGTGGAGAAGTTCCTAATTTACATTTATTTATTTATTCAGTTTAACCCCACATTACCTGTCAGCTTTTAATTCTCTGATATTCTCCATCATCAGTCGGTCTCTCAGCCCACTGAGCACACCACACATATCACTTTCTCCATCTGGGTTTATGCTGCCCTGCCAATCTGGAATGACCCTCTGTCAAGACAACATTTCTATACTGGCTGGACAAAGAGCTTGCATCAGGAAAGTTAGGGTGGTCTGGAGTGTGGAAAGCTGAAGACCACCACCTACCAGTCATTTCTACCCTCCTTCCTTCCCCAAGGCCTGTGGCTTTCCCACTGATTTTGTATTCCTCTCAGCATCTGGTTCAAACTCAGCATATGGTAGGTAGACAAAGCACACAGAAATTCCTCTGCAAAGATGGCCACAAAATTCTATGCATGAGACTCCAACAGTCAAATTTCTAGGGTTTTCAGTGAAAGCTTCAACATCCAGAAGAAAGTGGAAAAAATTAAAATTTGTGCAGAGAGTGGAGGTGATAACTTCTAACTAGCATGCATAGAAAACTTGTGGTCACTCATTATCTGTGAGATATCATTTCGTGAACATTCACAAGTGCAAAACTACATAATAAAGTGAAAGTAGACGACTCTCAGTGCACTGCCTATGGGGTAGCCCTGTTCCAAAGGGGCAGTCAATCCGCCAATCAATATGTTGATTCTAATACAGATGATGTTATTGGTTACTTTGGAAAGATCTCAAGTGGATTTATGTAAACATCTTTGCAAATTTAAATTGCCTATAAGACAAGGGCTTCTTCACTTACCTATAGTTTTTTGTTTTTGTTTTTGTTTTTTTTTTTTGTGATGGAGTTTTGCTCTTGTCGCCCAGGCTGGAGTGCAATTTTGCAGTCTTGGCTCACTGCAACCTCCACATCCCGGGTTCACATCATTCTCCTGCCTCAGCCTCCCTTGTAGCTGGGATTACAGGCACCTGCCACCACGCCCGGCTAATTTTTTGTATTTTAGTAGAGACAGGGTTTCACCATGTAAGTCAGACTGGTCTTGAACTCCTGTACTCAGGTGATCCACCCCGCTCGGCCTCCCAAAGTGCTGGGGTTATAGGCATGAGCCACCGCGCCCAGTCCACTTATCTGTAGATTAATCATTAACCTATTTTGTAGCATCTATAACCTAATATATCTTAGTTTTAAAGATTTAGATTCTTTCTACCTGTGTGATAATCAGAATTCTATAGACAATGACCTTGAGAAAAAAGTGACTTTGAAGTTAATTGTATCTTCTAGAGATTCTCTCGCTTATCAGTGAAATCTTGGAATTTTTTTTCTATAATTAATAATGTAAGCTTCACACCTGGAGAAGAGAGAATTCACATCATTCCAGTGGACATGTTATATTATTCATTCATTAAATTAACAAAGCAAAGAACATTCTAGAAAAGGTTGCTTAAATATGGCATTTTGCACACTCCTGGCCATTATTAATACCTTGGATGTTCCTGTATATGTTACATACAGTCATGGACTCTCAGACAGATCCTGGGATGACAGACTGTCGATGACTGTAATTACTGATAACATTTCCATAGGATAGATGTTTATTGTTATTTCCTGAGCACCCAGCAACTTATTAGGATCTGTCTAATCCCTGTCATTTTAGAGATTCCTTTCCACATGGTGTCTATTTACCCTCCAATGACACCGTGCTTACCATTTCAATCTGAAGTTTCCAAAGCACTTTACAAAGTGACTAAATATAACTTGTATCCCAAGAAGTCTTTTCAAGAGAAGGGTTGCAGATAGTTCTCATTTTGCACAGTTCCCACAGGCCCGAATTTCAGTTACTGCAGTTTAGTTAAATAACAACAGTCCCCCAACAACCTGGTTCGAATTTCAATTCTATGCCTTACAATATGGCACTCCGTATTTTTGCAATTGCATAAAGTACAGACTTTGCCACTAGGTCTTCAGTCCACACATCACTACATAAGTAACTGATGTTGCACTGTGATCAGTGGCCAATCACATCACTTATTTTCATGTCTGTGCATTTTTGGTCACTGCACATCTGTTATTCGGTTCATCTACAGATGGCAAAATGGGGAGGTGTGTTGCCTCCCAGGGATAAATTCACATGACATTTTACACAAATGGGTAATAGAAAGAAAGAACTGGCTAACAAAGATGAAAATAGAGCAAAGAAATACGAAGTGATAATTCTGGAAGTGAAATTAGAATAGTGAACACTTGAGCTATAGAAGAAATAACCTGTTGCTGGGCATGGTCGCTCACACCTGTAATTCCAGCACTTTAGGAGGCCAAGCTGGGTGGATGACTTGAGGTCAGGAGTTTAAGACCAGCCTGGCCAACATGGTGAAAACCTATCTCTACTAAAAATACAAAAAATTAGCTGGGTGTGGCGGCACAC
Source organism: Pan troglodytes (assembly GCF_028858775.2). Classification (NCBI taxonomy): domain Eukaryota; kingdom Metazoa; phylum Chordata; class Mammalia; order Primates; family Hominidae; genus Pan; species Pan troglodytes. The sequence continues at coordinate 45,061,134 of NC_072406.2, read as the reverse complement.
GCCTGTAATCCTAGCTATTCCAGAGGCTGAGGCATGAGAATCACTTGAACTGGGGAGGTGGAGGTTGCAGTGAGCTGCGATCATGCCACTGCACTCCAGCCTGAGTGACAGAGTGAGAGTCCGTCTCAAAAGAAGAAGAAGAAATAGCTGTCCATGGGAATGCTGACCCTGCTACCATTAGAGCCTTCAACATGCAGCCAGAGGAACTTAGTTAAGGTGACTTAATTTAAATGAGAAAAGCAATGTAACAGAAAGAATGAAGACGTCACAGAGGCAAAAAAACTTTACACTAAAGGAACTCATGAAGACACTGCATGATATAAAAGCACAAAGGATAAAATGTCAGAACCTGACCCAGACTTAGAAAGGCACATGACAAGACCGGGCACGGTGGCTCATGCCTATAATCCCAGCACTTTGGGAGGCCAAGGTGGGTGGATCACTTAAGGTCAGGAGTTCAAGACCAGCCTGGCCAACATGGTGAAACCCCGCCTCTACTAAAAATACAAAAATTAGCTGGGTGTGGTGGCACACACCTGTAATTTGGGAGGCTGAGGCATGAGAATCACTTGAATCAGGGAGGTGGAGGTTGCAGTAAGCCAAGATCACGCCACTGCACTCCAGCCTGGACTACAGAGTGAGACTCCGTCTCAAAAGAAAAAAAAGAAAAAAAAAAGAAAGGCACATGACAACAGAAAACATTCTCACTTCATATTGTAAGTTACATGGAGAGAAAGAGACAAGCACTGTACAAACTATGCTTCATAAGTTTTTTACAAAGAAATAAGACACTTTAATGTGTAATGTTTCTAATGTTTTAACTTATATTAAATATTCATTTTACTATTTTTTTCATTTTCCTATACCTTTATAGCTGACAGAGAGTTTTTACTGTTTTGACAAACTTTTTTAAAGGTTATGGAACAATTGTAATTTTTCCCATTCATAGCTAACATTGCTTTGCATGGCTTTATACAGTCATTCTTTGTTTTGTTTTTTTGAAATGGTGTCTGACTGTCACCTAGGCTGGAGGCTGGTGGCATGATCTTGGCTCACGGCAACTTCCACCTCCTGGGTTCAAGCGACTTTCCTGCCTCAGCCTCCCCAGTAGCTGGGATTACAGGCGCATGCCACCATGCCTGGCTAATTTTTATGTTTAGTAGAGACAGGGTTTTACCATGTTGGCCACGCTAGTCTCAAACCCCTGACCTCATGTGATCTGCCTGCCTCGGCCTCCCATAATGCTGGGATTACAGGCGTGAGCCACCGCACCTGGCCTGTACAGTCATTCTTATGGTGCTACATGACTGTGCAAGGTGAGGACTGCCTGTACAAATTTAAAGGGCTCAGAATGTCTGGTAAAAAGCCGTATAAATCCATATTCCGCCGATTGTCTCTTCTATTACAAAAACTACTCCTTTATTCTACTGTTACAGATAGTCATTTCTGAACTTTTCTATGCAAGGAAGCAACTGTTTTTAAATGTTTTTCAGATCAGAAGCCATTACAAAGCATACATTTTTCACATGTTTGACCACAGATCCAATGCAATTGGGAAGGTAATTTCTTGTGTTTGGAAGTTGCAACCTTCAACTTTCTGGTCTTCTCCTCATGTATTCTTTGTCCTCTACTGTGCCTCCTGTGGAAGTGAACTCCCCCAAATCCTATCTATAGCCCTGGGTGCTCACTAAGCCAACATTACTGAACAAGCAGGGATGGGCCCATGACATCTCATTCACAACATGTCTAAAATCCATGTCTTTATTCTTAAAATCCTCCCTCCTGACTTACTGATTTTGTTATTTTTATTTTTATTTTTATTTTTATTTTTGTTTTCTTGAGACAGAGTCTCATTCTCTTGCCTAGGCTGGAGTGCAGGGGTACAAATATAGTTCACTGTGGCCCCGACCTTTGAGGCTAAAGCGATCCTCCCACCTCAGCCTCCTGAGTAGCTGGGACTACAGGCACACACCACCATGCCTGGCCAGTTTTTTTCATTTTTCTGTAGAGACAACATCTTGCTTTGTTACCCAGGCTGGTCTCAAATTCCTGGGCTCAAGTGATCCTCCTACCTTAGCCTCCCAAAGTGTGGGGATTACAGGCATGAGCCACTGTGCCTGGCCACATATTTATTTTGATTGATTATTGCTTTTTATTTTGGCTATTTGAATTTCAAAATTTGGAGTTAAAAACTCCTCATTCTTCCTTTTACATAATGTACCTTTAAGATATCTGTTCATTGGTAGATTAATTTAAACTAATTAAACTGTACACTTATTTGTGGATACCACTGCACTAAAGGTTTTAAAAAAATATTGTTTTCTTTTTTCTTCTCTCTTTTTTTTTTTCTTTTTTTTTGAGATGGAGTCTTACTCTGTCACCAGGCTGGAGTGCAGCGGCGTAATCTCGGCTCACTGCAACCTCTGCTTCCCGGGTTCAAATGATTCTCCTGTCTCAGCCTCCTGAGTAGCTGGGACTACAGGCGTGCGCCACCATGCCCAGCTAATTTTTGTATTTTTAGTAGAGACAGAGTGTCACCATGTTGACCAGGATGGTCTCGATCTCTTGACCCTGTGATCCCCCCACCTCGGCCTCCCAAAATGCTGGGATTACAAGCGTGAGCCAACGTGCCCAGCCCTCTTTTCTTTTCTTAAATTTTTTTCTTTTTGTCTCTGCTGCTTGAATCAGAAGAGTTTAGAGATATGAATATTCCACATGTATATACATATATGCTTACTTATGTAAATGAATATATGAGAAGGGGAACTGGAATTGTGCTCATGGTTTGAAGGAAAGGTGAATGAAAGAGAAAAGCTTTCTATCCACCATGACCTTTATGCTGTCAAAGCAGCCAGTGGCGTGGCAGAGACAGAATTCCCTTGAGGCTTGCCCTGACACAAAATCAGGCAGGAACGCCAAGGGATGAGTCAGAGGGTGGACTGGGATCTGCTTCTCCCAGCCTCCACTAAAAGAATGAAACTTTGAGGCATTTCACAAGGGCATGTGGACCCTTAAGTCGCCAGGGTACATGTGGCCATGAAAATGTGTAACCATGACTACATCCCTGCTCTGGTCTCTCAATGCCAGCGTCATCTACTCCCAGGAGATGTCCTAGACCATCCCCTCTTCCCACTTTTCATACTACATCAGTCTTTTTGTTCTGTGGGCAATATTGGAATTAGGTTTTCACGGAAATAAGTGGTTAGATGATCACAGCTTGGCAGACAAGGAGAATGGCAATTCCATAGACAGAAGTTCCTCTTTTTATTTTTTATTTATATTTTTTGTAGAAACAAGGGTCTCACTTTGTTGCCCAGGCTGGTCATGAACTCTTGGCCTCAAGCAATCCTCCTGTCTTGGCCTCCCAAAGTGCTGGGATTACAGGCGTAAGCCGAGATCACAACACTGCACTCCAGCCTGGGTGACAGAGCGAGATCCTGTCTCTAAAAAAAAATAATAATAGTAATGAAAAAACAAAATGCTTTTTCCTACTTTCTTTTTTATTTTTTTGAGGCAGAGTCTTGCTCTGTCACCCAGGCTGGAGTGCAGTGATGCGAACTCGGTTCACTGCAACCTCTGCCTCCTGGATTCAAGCAATTCTTCTGCCTCAGCGTCCCGAGTAGCTGGAATTACAGGTGTGCACCACCATGCCCAGCTAATTTTTGTATTTTCAGTACAGACAGGGTTTCGCCATGTTGGCCAGGCTGGCCTTGAACTCCTGACCTCAGGTGATCCGCCTGCCTCGGCCTCCCAAAGTACGGGGATTACAGGCATGCGCTACCTTGATGGCCAATTCACTTCACTTCTGACACTACCTGGAAACAGCATCAGATCCCTTAAGCCTGCGCGACTTCAGTTGCCAATTTTTTTTTTTTTTTTTTTTTGAGACAGAGTTTCGCTCTTGTCTCCCAGGCTGAAGTGCAATGGGGGTTCAAGCAATTCTCTAGCTTCAGCCTCCTGAGTAGCTGGGATTACAGGCACCCGCCACCAGGCCTGGCTCATTTTTATATTTTTAGTAGAGACGGGGTTTCACTATGTTAGCCAGGCTAGTCTCGAACTTCTGACCTCAGGAGATCTGCCCGCCTCGGCCTCCCAAAGTGTGGGGATTACAGGCATGAGCCACCGCGCCCACCTCAGTTGCCAATCTTAAGGACTAGTTTGGCACCTATACTTCTGATTGACCTGCTAAAAAATCGGAATTTCCACACAACTCTCTCCTTAGGTTCCATTAATTTGCTAGGATGCCTCACAGAACTCAAGGGAACACTTTACCACATTCATCCAGTTATTATAAAAGATATTACAAAGGATGCAGGTGAAGAGCCCAGGGAGAGATGCCGAGGGTAAGGCACATGAGAAGAGTCTGGGAGTTTCCTCCAGGAGCCTGCATGTGTTCACCACTCTGGAAGTTCCCCAACCCTGTCCTTTTGGGCTTTTAGGGAACCTTCATTACGGATGCATGATTAATTAAATTACTTGCCATTGGTGATCAACTTGACCTTCAGCCTTTCTCCCCTCCTTGGAAGTTGAGGAATGAGGCTGCAAGTTCCAACCCCCTAGTTTTGTCTTTTTAGGGTCCTCTAGCCACCAGTCATTTTATCCAAATATGAAAGACACTTAAAGGCCAGGGGCAGTGGCTCACGCCTGTAATCTCAGCACTTTGGGAGGCTGAGGCAGGAGGATCGCTTGAGGCCAGGAGTTCCAGACCAGACTGCACAACATAGCAAGACCCCCGTCTCAAAAAACAACAACAACAACAAAATATATATATATAAAATGACCTGGAGGTGGTGGTGCACATGCCTGTAATCCCAGCTACTGGGGAGGCTGAGGCAGGAGAATCACTTGAACCCAGGAGGTGGAGGTTGCAGTGAGCCACCACTGCCCTCCAGCCTGGGCAACAGAGTCAGACTCCATCTCAAAAAAACAAAACAGAACAAAACAAAAAAACTTACTATGACATTACAATAATTTTAAAAGTATAATGTTATTAGGGAAAAGTGTACTGATGTCTGTAATTTAATTAGAAATGCACCAAAAAGAAGGTGGATCAATGTATCGATAGAATGAGTGATAGCTGTCAGGATACATGATAAAGGGAAGATAATTTCCCACTAGTTTGCATTTATTTCTCTGGAAAATTAAATAATCACAATAATAAGAAGGCACAATAATAATATTTTGTAATGATATGTATCTCAGATATACCTGATATCTTTTTGTTTGGTTTGGTTTTTGTTCGTTTTTGATACAGGCCTCTCTATGTTGCCCAGGTCGATTTTAAACTCCTGGGATCAAGGAATCTTCCTGCTTAGACCTCCCAAAGTGCTGGGATTACAGGCATGAGCCACCTTGCCCAGCCTACCTGATGTCCTTACCATGTGAGATTTCATTTCCCTTTATGCTGAAATATAAATCATCTGAACCTTCATCCTATATGACTGATAGAAGTCTAGTATTTTTATTATTAATAATGATTAACTTTTATTGAGTACTTATTATGTGCCAGGTCCTTTGATTTTTTTTTTTTTTTTTTTTTTTTTTTGAGATGGAATCTTGCTCTTGTCACCTAGGCTGGGGTGCTACGGCACGAACTCGGCTCACTGCAACCTCTGCCTACCGGGTTCAAGCGATTCTCCCGCCTCAGCCTCCCAAGTAGCTGGGATTACAGCCACCCGCCACCATGCCTGCCGGGCTAATTTATGTATTTTTAGTAGAGATGGGGTTTCACCATGTTGGCCAGGCTGGTCTCTAACTCTTGATCTCGTGATCCACCCGCCTCAGCCTCCCAAAGTGCTGAGATTACAGGCGTGAGCCACCGCTCCTGGCTCCTTTGATCTTTAAACAAGAAAACACACAATACACATATACATCTATAAGAATAATCAATAATTTTCAAAGACAGCAAAGAGCAAAGCCATATTTAAGAAAGAAATATTATCCTAAAGAAATCAATTTACAGGAATATAGCTCCTGCAATGAAGACAAATATTTGAAATACTATGCAGAACAGCATAACCCCTCATTTTGTTGGATCTTTTTATTACAAAATAGAATCTTTCTTACCAAAAAATCTACCATCCTGTTTTTCCAAAAACCAAGAAAGAAAGGAACAGCCTGCTCTCAGAGAAAAATCTAAGTCTCCCTTTCTGGTAACATGAAGTGGAGTGTTTGAAATTGTTCAGTTTCTCACAATTGTAAGGATCCCAGGATCCAGATAATCAGGGTAGAGTTATCTGAGCTCCTTTCTTTCCCTTTGGCCTAGAATGGAGACCCCAGGCTTGAGAGGAGTCTCTGCTGCATTTTCCCCTCAACATACAAGCCTTTGAGGTCCCAGTTTTGTGGTTTTTTTTCACTTTTCAACATCTTAATAGGAAATTAAGTATCAAATTTTCTGAGCTATATAATTGAAAAATTCATTTGGGATAACAGTAACACTATAAACTTACTGTGAAATTATAATTTTTAAAGTATAGTGTTATATTTAGGGAAAAGTGTATTGATGTCTGCAATTTAATTGGAAAGGCACCATAAAAAGGTGAATCAATGGATGTAAAGAGCAATAAATAGCTGGGTGAATACACGATAAAGAAAGGATAGTGAAGTGTTAATTGTAGAATCTAGGCAGCAGGTATACAGGTGATCACTATAAAATTCAACTTTGCTGTAAATTTTTAAATTTATATGGTGAAGGAATATATAAATAGATTAATAGAATCTTCGAAGCTTTCATCTCAGAAGTCCAGAAACACACCCATGAATATATGGAATCTTGTTGTATGACAGTAGCATCATAAAGTTTTGAGAAATAGTACTTGGATGGGAGAAATAATGAATGATTTAATAAATGGTGCTGAAGTCTGTTCCTTTAAAAAAAATTAGATTTCTACCCCAATTAGCCTTACAGTCTAGTGTTTTCCATTGAACTCTAAGTTCCATGACAGCAGAGTCTAGATCTATTTTTCCTCCTATTATAATCCCAGGGCATGGTGTTTAGTAGGTGGTCAATAAATACTTGTCAAATGGTCAAATGAAGAATATATTAATGAAGACCTTAGTCCTGGAAGATATGCTGTGGGTTGTAGGATTCCTGTGATCTGTGTTGTTGCCAGGCATTGGAGGAAAGAGCCAAGCAGCTGAGTCTGGAATCTGTCCACTTCCCTGTTCCTCCTTAGCTGAGCTAAAGCAACTGTCACACTGACTGCTGGTTGCAAATAAGCAAACTTAATGATAAGTGCTATGAGGTTGTCCTAGACTTTATTCAGGGCTGACAGAGCTCCCTTGAAGACTTGCTTATAACTTTGGACTTGCAAGAACAAAGTCTGTAGCTGTTTGCGCTTTCTAAGTCTGTAACAAATGGGATGGGTGAGCAGGATTTGGGGTGGGGGAGAAATAATGATGTAGAAATAAATGATTGATCCAAGTTCATTGTATATACATATAATATACATCACATATATATGCATTATAGATGTATGTATAAATGTTACATATATTATATATATGTTTGCGTGAAAGAGCGTGTGTGCATAAAGAGATAGCAAAAATTTCTTCCATGAGCTTAGCCAGATCTCACATACATTTTCCTTATAGCCCTGAAAAAGGAGAGCAAGTTATTTAACAGGGAATCAAATTTGGCAACCGATACTTTGAACTACTTTCACATATTGATTTGATGATTTTGTTGTCAGGACACACATTGTACTTTGATTCTGGTAAGTCATGTGCTTATTCTCAGCACACCACTCATAAAATGAAAAGGCTGCATTTAAATTATAGATACTGCACTTAGAGTTTCCATTTTGACTGCTAAATCAATCAAAGTGTGTTTTGTTCCATTGTATGATAAACATTGGTATATACATTTTAGTATAGTTGAACATTTTTTTTTGGTGGATCATGGGCACAATGCCTCCAAAGCCACAGGGGCTTCCTTTAATCGAGAGACTATTAAAACAAATGTTCTTCTTTTAACATACAGCCATTGAAAAGATGACACATTAAGAAACATGTAAACACTGCAGCTGCTTAATTACAAATTGCACGCTTGATTTAGTACCTATGCGCTCCCAGGTTTGGGGACCTTAAGAGAGGGGGACAGGGGCCTCCCCTCACCTTTCACAGTTGGATAGAGAAGGCAAGAATGTGGGTACAGTAACAGAAAACAGAAGACCTGGCTTGTGCACAGTGCCTGAGAGAATCAAAGCAAATTCTATCTTCTAGTTCTCCCAGAAGAAAGGTTTAAGATGTTAGGAAGGTTGGAAAACGAATGTGTGTTGTCATTTGGGAGACAAAGGAATTGACAAATGCTTCTAGTTAGAATACCAGCTAGGAAAAGGAGGCATACAGAGCTGACCTCATGCTCTGAAAAGGCAAGGAATCCAGAACCTGCCTCCCTAATCCACTTAAGCCCCAACCTTGATCATCAAGGGCAGTGCGTAGGTGATCCTGTACGTCACACCTGAACACACAACCCAGCTTAGGGGAAACACCTTGCCTTCTTTGGTTCTGCTGCCCCCAGTCACCCTCCCAGGCCACCCCAAATGCCTCTCCCTCCAGTCTCAGCTCTGATCCGTGAGCCCTGCCAAAGGCCTGAGACTGCACTGATCTCAGAAAACAGGAGTCTTCCTTTCCCACACTAACTGAAAGGTGACACAGGAACCAACCCCTTAACTTTCCAAATTACTGAGAACTCAGACCACCAAATACTGTACCTGTTGGCCAGTGGAGCCTGCTTGGTCTTTCTATAAAGAGAAGGGAAACCAATAGAAGAGTAATGCCTGTCATTTCCAGGGGAGGCAAAAAAGGACAGTAAACTTTACTACTGTAGGCCCCAGCGCAGAGCCATAGAGGGAGATGTGCCTTCCTCTCCAGCATAAAAGTAATATTCACAAGAGTTTTGTATATGTGGTTTTTAAACAGACAATAGCAATAGTCCTAAACTTGGGTCAGTCAGCTGGTGAAGGTGACTGGCAAGATTCTGGCAAGCAGAATGATTCGGAAGTTTCGCAGCAGAGTCTTCTGCCGAGGCCCAGGTCTCCCCCGTGTAACCTGCAGGGAGAGGGGTGAGGGGGCTTGGGCATTAGTACAAACAGCCTTGCAAGGTTTCAAAACTAAGCCCTAATTCCCAGAAATGAAATGGAGGTCGAGGAGAGATGAGGGTCCATTCTCAGGGAGGCAGAGGGATCAAGGCCACTTCCTGGGATTGCTTCTTAAGGGAAACAGGCCCTCTTGATAAGGGCTTGTTGGGGCACATGGAGCAATACCTAGAACAGCCCAGACCTTGGGGTTACCAGGTGGAGCCATGTGAAGGGAGGCAGTTGCTATGCACTGATCTTCCTTGGTGGGCCAGGCTGAGCCTCCTGGGTTAGTCGAACATTTTTTAAGTCTACATAATCCTAAAAGTCAAAAGAATAAGCTGAATAAAAGTGTTGTACAGATCTTTAGTTTTCCTCCAGTATAAGAGAAAGTAAAGTGGATACTTCACAAATATTCTCTGTATCACTGTGTATTATAGAGACTGCGTATTACATAGACAACTAATACAAAAACGCATGCTTTCCACAAACAGGAGTGCATGTTGTCTTTGCTTAGATAAGCCATATATGCAGCATAACTGTTCTCTTTATTTTAAGACACAAATCCGAATATTCTTTAGAGTGCCTCAAAGAAGATGAAGTGTGACCCATAAAAGAACTACTTAATAACAAAGATTCTTCAGAATGAACCGTCCTAAAAAAAAACAAAAAACAAACAAACAAAAAGATTCGTCCCACCTAAAATCTTTGTTTTTTTATTGATCTGAATGAAACACATTTTCCTTTTCATGGTTTCCCCATTCATCAATAGTAAACTCAGCTCCTTTATCTCAGGAGCATTAGAACTACTAACTGCAAATGTGCTGAGTACAAATCACTTTCAGAAATGTCCAACAATCACACCCATTTTAATGCTGCGAATGAAAGATTTGATGAACCTAATCGGTTCATCTAGCAAGCAAGCTATTATAACACTATTTTACTGCTGGTACTATTCCATTACCACCCGTAAATGATGTATTTAAAGTTCCAGGATCTTGAAAATGAACAGAGCCCTTGTAAAAAGTGTGTTTATACATTTTGCATATTAAATAACTTAATGATTACTTTGAGTATTTGTGCAGCTGAAACCCAGGGGTGAGGCTGCAGTTGTCCTGATTAAGGTAGTACATTCCTGCAAAAGGCTTAACTGCAATAGACATGTTACAACATGAACACGATTAGGATAAGAGAAACATCACCATCTTGATTTAAAGTGGCTATTTTAATTTTGTCTATAAGATGTCTATGATAAAATATCAGACTATACTTTTACATAACACTTCAAGGCCTCCAAAATAAGAGAGAAAATTATATTACCTTTCTAAATAGGTATATTGATATAATATAAATCAGTACTTTTGTCTTGATTCCTAAACTTGTGGAGTGACAGTAATAAGCAGAACTGAAAAGAGGGTGGACAGTTGTGACACATCCAGGTTCAATATTCCAAAGATTCATCAATGTTAAGAAACACATTTAGGGCTGGGCACAGTGGCTCACACCTGTAATTCCAACACTTTGGGAGGCTGAGGAGGGAGGCTCATTTGAGTCCAGGAGTTTGAGACCAGCTTGAGCAACATAGGGAGACTCCATCTCGATAAAAAATCTGGCCAGGCACGGTGGCTCATGCCTGTAATCCCAGCACTTTGGGAGGCCGAGGTGGGCTGATCACCTGAGGTCAGGAGTTTGAGACCAGCCTGGTCAACATGGTGAAACCCTGTCTCTACTAAAGATACAAAACTTAGCTAGGTGTGGTGACGGGCACTTGTAATCCTAGCTATTTGGGAGGCTGAGGCAGGAGAATTTCTTGAACCTGGGAGGCTGAGATTGCAGTGAGCCGAGATTGTGCCACTGCACGCCAGCCTGGGCGACGAGAGAGACTCCGTCCCAAAAAAAAAAAAAAAAGTCTAGAAAATTACCCAGGTGTGGTGGCATGTGCCTGTAGTTCCAGCTATTTAGGAGGGTGAGGCAAGAGGATCGCTTGAGCCCAGGAAGACGAGGCTGCAGTGAGCCATGATCAGGCCACTCCACTCCAGCCTGTAACAGAGTGAGACCTTGTCTTAAAAAACAAAACAGCCGGGCACGGTGGCTCACGCCTGTAATCCCAGCACTTTGGGAGGCTGAGGTGGGTGGATCACCTGAGGTCAGGAGTTGGAGACCAGCCTCACCAACATGGAGAAACTCCGTCCCTACTAAAAATACAAAATTAGCCGGGTGTGGTGGCACATGCCTGTAATCCTAGCTACTCGGGAGGCTGAGGCAGGAGAATTGCTTGAACCCTGGAGGTGGAGGTTGCGGTGAGCCAAGATTGTACCACTGCACTCCAGCCTGGGCAACAAGGGCAAAACTCTGTCTGAAAAAAACAAAAAAACCAAGAAACATATCTAGGAGGAATTTACTATGCCTATCACTTAGAGAAGGAGGAAGTATCTGAACTCTGGGAAATTGTTTGCTGAAAATGAATTTCAAGTTGTCTGCCTTTCAATTTAACTATTCAGCCACTTGGTTTTGGTTTTGTTTCATTTTTGATAAAGAAAAAAGCAGTTGATGGATGGGCACAAACTGACAGTTCTTACTGTATTAAAAATCAAGTCAGCCGGGTGCGATGGCTCACGCCTGTAATTCCAGCACTTTAGGAGGCTGAGGTGGGCGGATCACGAGATCACGAGTTCAAGACCAGCCTGGCCAACATGACGAAACCTCGTCTCTACTAAAAATACAAAAATTAGCCAGATGTGGTGGCGGGTGCCTGTAATCCCAGCTACTCAGGAGGCTGAGGCAGAATTGCTCGAACCCGGGAGGCAGAGGTTGCTGTGAGCCGAGATCGCACCACTGCACTCCAGCCTGGGTGACAAGAGCAAGACTCCTTCTCAAAAAAAAAACAAAAAACAAAAAACAAAATCAAGTCTTCGCAGAAATAGACAATATAAAGGCTTCCTAAGTGTCCTGCAACACTGGTGTTGTAGATGCGGTGCTGTGCCCCCCAAGCGCCCAAATTCCCAATTTATGACCGAGGCAGTGGCGGCTTTCAGTCTCCTTGGGAATTCCCTTCTACAGAAGGGAGCTGCTTCATCTAAAATTATGTCCATTCCCCAGGGACAGCCAGCCTGCAAGGCCTAGCCCCTTGTCCCAGTTAGCACTGCCATCCCTGCTCCAGGGATTCCTCCATGAGATCGGCTGAGGCCTCTGTGCCAACGGCATCACAGTCCAACGTCCCTGCTTAATCCTGCTGTTGACAGCTCTCCCCAGTTAACCTTCTGCAAGCAAATGTCTGCCTGAGACACTTTTCCACATCAAACTCAACCTAAGACACATGGCAAAATTCTTTGATACAATTAAAGATAACCATTTTTGGCCGGCGCAGTGGCTCACGCCTGTAATCCCAGCACTTTGGGAGGCCTGAGGAGGTCAGGTTTGAGACCAGCTTGGTCAACATGGTGAAACCCCATCTCTATTAAAAATACAAAAATTAGCCAGGCATGGTGGCGTGCTCCTGTAATCTCAGCTGCTGGGGAGGCTGAGGCACAAGAATCACTTGAACCCACGAGATGGAGGTTGCAGTGAGCTGAGATCATGCCGCTGCTCTCCAGCCTGGGCAACAGTGACACTCCATCTCAAAATAATAATAATAATAATAATAATAACAATTTTTATGTAATTGTAGATTACTACTCTATTAATTGGGTTTAAATGAATGCACTGGTTGTGGTAACATTCCTGCCAGTTTTCTTATAAATCTGTCTGCTTAATTCTAGGTGTGTGGACTTGGCTTTACAAATGTTAATTTCTGTAGGCCGGGCACTGTGGCTCATGCCTATAATCCCAGCACTTTGGGAGGCCGAGTTGGGTGGATCATCTGAGGTCAAGTGTTTGGGCTACTCAGGAGGCTGAGGCAGGAGAATCGCTTGAACTCAGGAGGTGGAAGTTGCAGTGAGCCGAGGTCGTGCCACTGCACTCCAGCCTGGGCAACAGAGCAAGATTTTGCCTCAAAAAAAAAAAAAAAAAAAAGAAAGAAAGAAAGAAAGAAAAAGGAGTCTGAAAAAACAGTCTGAAAAAAATGTAAAATGTATACGTCTTGTTTTCTAAAAATAGAATAAATTAGCTTGTCAAATCACAGTAAAAATATGAATAAATAGGAGAGACTCTCCAGTTTATTTCTCAATTATGTCCATTCTCCTTATAATTACTAATTATCGGGTGACTTGCTGAGTAAGAATGAAACCTTTGTCATTGAAGACATGAGGATGCTGGGAGCGGTGGCTCATACCTGTAATCCCTGCACTTTGGGAGGCCAAGGAGAGAGGATCACCTGAGCCCAGGAGCTGGAGACCAGCCTGGATGACATAGTGAGACCCTGTCTCTACAAAATATTTTAAAATTAGCTAAGTATGGTGGCACATGCCTGTAGTTCCAGCTACTCGGGAGGCCGAGGCAGGAGGATCACTTGAACCTAGGAGCCTGAGGCTCTAGTGAGCTGTGATTGAGCCACTGCACTTCAGTCTGGGCAACAGAGCAAGACCCTATCTCTAAAAAAAATAAAAAATACAAAAATATATGAGGGAAGCTGCTACACCTGGTCAACCAATGGTACATTTAACCTAACGTTCTGCATAGAGAGGCAAGTTTTGTTAAACATCTTGGCAGTCATCCCTGATATCAACTTTAAATTGTCAGGAAAGTTTTCCAAAATATCCATTATTTGTGCTCTCATGGCCCTGCTTTTATAGAACCTATCCCTATGGTTTCTACTATCCTAACTCCCCCACTAGAATCCTGGTCTTTTTCAATGGGAACCTGTTCATAATTTTATCCTACCAACTTTTGAGCAGAGCATGTTAATTAATAGGCACTCGTTGAATTCCAATTTCAATCAGTACAGAGGACTTATTAGCATTTGTGAGATCCTGAGCACTGAGCTAAGCATTGTTGAAGGAAACGAGCCATAGTCACTGCCCTCAAGTAACTTATATCCTCGGAGTGACAACATAATTAAACTGGAGACCCAGATACAAACTGTGGCAAATTAAATATGGGAGGTTGAATATTCACATTTCTCTTCAAACCCCCTGAAGCTCCACTAAAATGTTAGTAAAGAAATACCAGGCCGAGCGCGGTGGCTGAAGCCTAGCCTGTAATCCCAGCAATATGGAAGGCCAAGGCGGGCAGATTACTTGATGCCAGGAGTTCGAGACTAGTCTGGCCAACACAACGAAACCCTTCTCTACTAGAAATACAAAAATTAGCCAGGCGTGGTGGCATATACCTGTAATCCGACGTACTTGGGAGGCTGAAACAGGAGAATCGCTTCAGCCTGTGAGGCAGAGGTTGCAATGAGCCGAGATCGCTCCACTGCACTCCAGCCTGGGTGACACCGTGAGACTCTGTCTCAAAAAACCAAAAAAAAAAAAAAAAAACAAAAAAACAAAAAAACCCCCAAAAACCCCCAAAAAAACAAAATGCCAAAGCCTAAAGCCACGATATAAAGAAAACTTGAAAGAAGACTATCAGCAAACAGGATTTCAACAAAATGTTGGAAGTGTGTAACTACCTAAATAGCCTGGAGAAAGCTAAAAACCTAAGCTTGCAGGCAGAATGTCAATAAGTAAGTTAATTCTCTATATAGAACACCAGACAGCCTCGGGAAATGTAGACACCAGGAGGCTGAGGTGCAGGGTAGAGCTGAAAATAGGAGGGTTTAGTTAAAAATGTATATAAAGATCTGTTGGAATGCAATTCCCCCCCCCACCAAAAATGCCAGAAGATTGTCCTCTCCCCCAGCACAACAGAAAGAAGGAAGCTCACTCTCTCGAGAAGTTGAACCAGGGAGGCTGTGGACTCAGGGACACCACACACACAAAGATGGGGTGAGTCGCCTACTGAAAACAGGGAAATAAAACCTACAAACTGAATGTTAAGATTGCGTAACCCCATCACTTCTGAGAAAACTGGCAGCCAGACTTATGTAAACCTGGCAAAAAATTACAGAACTCCTTTCTAGGGAAACCAACCAATTCAAAAGAAATGTTATAAAACCACATTGGGTCTACACCACTGAAAAAGGTCTATAGATTCAGTGCAATCCCTATCAAAATACCAATGACATTCTTCATATTAATAGAAATTTTTAAAAATCCAGAAATTCATATGGAACCACAAAAGAATTTAAAGTAATCTTGAGCAAAGAGAACCAAGCTGGAGGCATCACACTACCTGACTTCAAAATATACTACAAAGTTATAGTAACCAAAACAGCATGGTCCTGGCATAAAAGCAGACACATAGACCGGTGGAACAGAATAAACAGCTCAGAAATAAATCCACACATTTATAGCCAACTGATTTTTGACAATAGTGCCAAGAACACACAATGGGGAAAAGACAGTCTCTTCAATAAAAGGTATTGGGATAACTGAGTATCCACATGCCAAAGAATGAAATTAGACCCTTATCTCATACTATATTCATAAACCAACTAAAAATGGATTAAAGATTTAAATGTAAGACCCAAAACTATGAAACTACTAGAAGAAAACAGGGGGAAGCTCCCTGACATTGGTAGGGGCAATTTTTTTTGGATATGGCCCCAAAAGCATAGGCAACAAAAGCAAAACTATTTTTAGGTAAATGGGATTATGTCAAACTAAAAAAGTTCTGTACAGCAAAGAAAACAATTAACAGTGGCTGGGCACGGTGGCCCACACCCATAATCCCAGCACTTTGAGAAGCTGAGGCAGGTGGGTCACCTGAGGTCAGGAGTTCAAGACCAGCCTGGCCAACATGGCGAAACCCCATCTCTACTAAACATAACAAAAATTAGCCAGGCCTGGTGGTGCGCACCTGTAATCCCAGCTACTTGGGAGGCTGAGGCAGGAGAATCACTTGAACCTGTGAGGCAGAGGTTACAGTAAGCCAAGATCATTCCACTGCACTCCAGCCTGGGTGATGGAGTGAGACTTTGTCTCAAAATAAAAATAAAAATAAAATAAAAAAGACATTTAGAATTTTCCTAATGAAATGGCTAGTTCCTGCCCAATCACACCTTGATGAAACCCATCGATCTCTAAACCCTACCAACATGCACAAGGTTTTCCAACATGTTTTAGTTTCTCACTCAAGTTGTTAGAATACCAACGCCCACCACTCATGTGAGGAAATCCTCTGACATAAGTGACAGATTCCAGAGAAAATTTGGGAAACAAAAAGTAAATAAAAAATAAAACATGCCAGGGGTGGTGGCTGATGCCTGGAATCCCAGCACTTTGGTAGGCTGAGGTGGGTGGATCGCCTGAGGTCGGGAGTTTGAGACCAGCCTCACCAACATGGAGAAACCCCATCTCTACTAAAAATACAAAATTAGCTGAGCGTGGTGGCACATGCCTGTAATCCTAGCTACTTGGGAGGCTGAGGCAAGAGAATCGCTTGAACACGGGAGGCAGCGGTGGCGGTGAACCGAGATCGCACCATTGCACTCCAGCCTGGGTAATAAGAGCAAAACTCCGTCTCAAAAAAGATATATATATTATCTGAATAATAAGAGAAGATATTGGTCTGTGAATAGAAACATTTCATGTAAAACATCCATTTGGAGAATTAAAATCCAGAGAGTTTTACACACACACACACACACACACACACACACACACACCCCATAGGGTGGGATCAGCACATCGAAGACATTTTTTTGTTTGTTTCAGACAGGATCTTTCTCTGTTGCCCAGGCTGGAGTGCAGTCGTGCAATCACAGCTCACTGTAGTCTTAACCTCCCCAGGCTCAGGCGATTCTCCCACCTCAGCCCTCCAAGTAGGTAGGACTACAGGTGCATACCACCACGCCCAGCTAGTTTTTTTGTATTTTTTGTAGAGATGGGGTCTTGCTATGTTGCCCAGGCTGGTCTTGAACTCCTGAGCTGAAGTGATCCTCCTGCCTTGGCCTGTCAAAGTTGTGGGATTACAGTTGTGAGCCATCATGCCCAGTCCATCCAAGAGATATTATCCTCCTAATTACACACACACACACACACACACACACACACACACATCGCCAATAGAAAACAGTTGAAAATAAAGTTAAGAGAATATCTCGAAAAGGAGAACAAGAAAACAAAGAAAAGGAAAATAGGAAAGAAAAGAGGAATATAGACAAAAAGAGACTAAAAGCTGCCTGGAAGAAAAATTCAGATCACATACAAATGATTAGGACTCAGAATCAGACTTAACAAAAGGAGCAATACCTTCAAAATATCAAGAGTAGCTTTATACAGCTGGTGGCTATTTGGATGTGTTAAGAGTAAACTGGTAGAAAAAGTTAGGCAATTTTTAAATCCAGAAAAAAACAAAAAGTTGTACAAGGTAGGCAATGTAATTATAGTGCACTACATGGCTAAGCTGGGAATAATATTATGTAGCATGTAAATGCTGTATATTAATTTAACTAAAAATAGTGATAGAAATATATATTGAGAAGATAAAGAGAAGAAAATATGTTGATTCAGATGGAGGCTAGTGTAAAGGAGCTATAACCTCATTTAATAATAATAGTTCATAAGTCAAGAAGCAGCAATAAAATCATGTTATTTAGAAACATGGAGATAAATACTAGAAGAAATTGCTAAAAGATTTAAAGTAGTTGCCCTGGAGAACAGAAATGGAGGTTGGATTGAACAGAACCAGAACTTCTATTTTTCAGGGTTGTAGTGTAGTTTTCACTTTTTAAACTATGAATGTGTTTCTTTGATAAAATAGAAAAAATATATAGGTTCTAAAGAATTAAATGAAGCTGGATGTGATAGTGTGTGCCTGTAATCCTATCTACTTGGGAGGCTAAGACAGGAGGATCGCTTGAGCCCAGGAATTTGAGACCAGTCTGGGCAACACAAAGAGACCTCGTCTCAAAAAATTAAAAATAAGGCCAGGCGCAGTGGCTCACACCTGTAATCCCAGCATTTTGGGAGGCTGAGGTGGGTGGATCACCTGAGGTCAGGAGTTTGAGACCAGCCTGACCAACATGGTGAAATCTCGTCTCTGCTAAAAATACAAAAATTAGCCGGGTGTGGTGGCAGGCGCCTGCAGTCCCAGCTACTCAGGAGGCTGAGACAGGAGAATCACTTGAACTTAGGAGTGGAGGTTGCAGTGAGCCGAGATAGCGCCACAACACTCCGGCCTGGACAACAGAACAAGACTCCATCTCAAAAAAAAATTAAAAATAAATTAATAAATACATAAATTATGGTATTAAATACCATGTAGGAGTTTTCTCTCTGACCTCTGAAATAATTCTGTGTGGTACAAACCACTTGCAGAAGGCAGGACCTGAGGAAAGACGGATGGGATTTGGACAAGCACAAAGGGGAGGGACATACACAGTGAGATCAGATTGGCTTTGAAATTAGCAAATTATAATGAAGGACAGTGAAAAAGACCAGTTTCCAGGAGTTAAGAATGTAAGTCGTGGAGCAGTGGAAAACCCTAGTTATGTAATGAGGAGTCAGTGCTAGAAGGCGGCCTTGGAATCCAAGCAAAGGAATTTGAATTAGTTTGAGTAGGAAAAAGGGGCATTGTTGTAGGTTCTTGAGTAATGAAATGATTTAATAAAGGTAATGCTTTTGGAGACTTAATCTGAAAATTTCATGCAAAACAGTGGATATGGGAGGAATTGTTTAGTCTTTTTCACTATCGTATTCCCATAGTCTATCTCAGCACCTGGACCATAGTGGGAACTCAACCTATAGTTACTGAATGTTCGAATGGGAAAGAGGCTGAGACCTCCCGTAGTAACCTCGGCCTGAAGTAGTGAAGCCTTGGACCAGGATGGGGTCCTGGAGCTAGAAAAGAGCAGGTGTGTCTTATTCAGATTTGAAAAAGAAATGCTATAATTTTCTATTCCAAAAGGTCATTTCTGGTCATTTCAACTGGAAATAGTAAACAAATTTTCTTACAGTAATAATGTTAAAAATAAACATACTTTTATAAATGTACTTATAATAGATAAGTACATTTATTTTTAAACAGTGGTGATGTTCTTAGATTCCCTCCAACCATTTAATTTATAATTAATTTAGAATATAGCCCAATCTAATACATTTATTACATTTTTACAGGATTATTTCCAGGAGAAACATTTTAAGTTCCAAATTTTAGGTTATGGTTCGAGGGATCTACTGCTATGTAACAAATGATTCAAAATGGAGCAGCTGAAAACAATAAACATTTTATTATATCTCATGATTTTATGAGTCAGGAATTAGGACAGGCCTTAGCTGGGTGATTCTTCTACTCCAAGCGTGTTAATTGAAATTACTCACTGGTATTCAACTGGTGGGTGTGCTGGCATGGATGGTCCAAGATGGCTTCACTCACAAGTCTGGTCTCTGGATGGAAGGCTGGGATCAGCTGAGACCATTGCTTAGTGCCCACATATGGCCTCCCCAGCATGGTAGTCTCAGGGTGATTGGTCATCCTAGATGGCAGTTCAGAGCTCCTAGAGTATTCCAAGAAACTAAGGTGGAAGCTGCAAGCCTTCTTCTCACCTAGTCTCAGATAGCATGTGGTGTCATACTTCTGCCACATATATTGGTTGCAAGTGAGTCATAGGGCCAACCATGCAAGATTTAAGGAGAGAGGCTGCACAAATCTGTGAACCCAGGGAGGCACAGTTCATCGGAGACTAACTTCCATAGTGGAGATTTTTTTTTTTTTTTTTGAGACGGAATTTCACTCTTCTTGGCCAGGCTGGAGTGCAATGGCAGAATCTCAGCTCACTGCAACCTCTGCCTCCTGGGTTCAAGCGATTCTCCTGACTCACAGCTTCCCGAGTAGCTGGGATTACAGGCACCCACCACCATGCCCGGCTAATTTTTGTATTTTTAGTAGAGATGGGGTTTTGCCATGTTGGCCAGGCTAGTCTTGAACTCCTGACCTCAAGTGATCCGCCTGCCTTGGCCTCCCAAAGTGCTGGGATTACAGGCGTGAACCACGGAGCCCAGCCCACAGCGGAGGTTTAATGTTCTTAATCTGTATAGGTGAAAACACCACTTGCATTTCCATAAGAAAAAGTTATGCCAATAAGTCTCGAAATGTGCTCTCAAGGAAACCTGCTGTTTCACTGCTAATGCTGAATAATGGCAGTCTGTTCTATGTTTGGAAGCATTACTAGGATTAACTAGGTTTTAAAAAAATCAATCTTTTGTTTCCCCATGAAAATATTTCTTAAACCCTTATCGCCTGATACCATTATTTCTTAGTAGTGTGACAGGACAATTTTAAGAACAATTTTGTTTTTCCATAGCATTTTTCTCCTTCCTGGTTCTGTGATAACATTCAGGCTTTTTGTGCTCTCTTTCCCAGGAAAAGTATGTATGTGAGGTCTGAAAGCAGAAGGCTCTTGCAGACACTTCCCTTTCTGGCTTTTATTTATTTATTTATTTGTTTATGAGACGAAGTCTCACTCTGTTGCCTAGGCCAGACTGCAGTGGTGCAATCTTGGCTCACTGCAACCTCTGCCTCCTGGGTTCAAGCAATTCTCCCGCCTCGACCTCCTGAGTAGCTGGGACTTCAGGCACACGCTGCCAAGCCCAGCTAATTTTTTGTATTTTAGTAGAGATGGGGTTTCACTGTGTTGCCCAGGCTGGTCTCGAACTCCCGAGGTCAGACAATCCACCTGCTTTGGCCTCCCAAAGTGCTGGGATTACAGGCCTGAGCCACTGTGCCCAGCCTCTGGCTTTTATTTTTATGAAGACTGAGTTTCCAGAATCTGTTGTGCAGGAAGAGGGGACAGGCAGGGGTTGAAAGGCAACAGAAGCTGACCAGTACCTTTGGTAGCAGAGGTTTCCAGAGCTTCACTCCCTTCCTTCTACCTCCTTTCCCTGCCCATAGGCATGACGTCTCCTCAGTCACCTCTTTGGAACCTCTGTTTCTATGGAGTAGAATTTGAAACTCACTGCTCTAGATCAATCAATCCTCAGGTCTTCTGAGTTGAGGAACATAGGGGAATGGTAGAGTTGAAGTTCAGGCGCTTCAAATACAGACTACCATGTTTCTCTTTTGCATGTATAGGGGATAAAGGTAAGAGTAGAATTACAGGTGATTGGAACTTTCTTAGCCTGGAAGTATAGAAGAATGCTGATACCAGTCATGAATTAAGTATTGGCAGGGAGTGGGGGATAATTCGCTTCATTTCTGGAATGCTAAATTTAAGGTTATGGTACAGCATTCTATACAAGGTGGCCTGTAAGCAGCTGGAGAGATGACAATGTCAACACAGATGAAAACGTCAGGGTTGTAGATAAGAGACTCCAGCAATTGTTGAAGAAGTGAGCCCAGAGATAAGAGAGCCAGGGCTGGGGACAGAGTCCTCACAACGTCCTGCTCAAAGGTTGCAAACTGGAGGCCCACCTGCCACATCCAGCCCACAGGGATGTTTTACTTAGTTCATGCATTATTTAAATTATTTTTAAATTGATGGCCAATTTAACTTAAAAATTGAGAGTTTTAAGGACATCTGGATTATGTCTTTCTGGAAAAAGGAAAACTTGGTAGTGTTGGGCCCACAATTCTCCCGTGGTAGAAGCTGCGTAGCCACTGCTGTTTTCGGATGGAACTGCCTCTGAGCAACCACAGTCCCTTCTAGTCAATTTCACCCACTAAATGGCAGCAAGAAGTGGCAAAGATTCTCCCCTTGACCAAACTCTAGCCAGGCTCCTCTGAGCCTTTCTTGAATAGGCCTCAACCATGGCCTATAAAGACTTGAACAAAACATGAACATAGTTTAACAGCTCAAGATCAGATTTCTGGGATGACCCTTACCTCCTTTAAAGTGGTTCCCTGAGAAAATTCAAGACTACAGAAAAGATACTGTTTGTTCCAGCCAATACCTGAAGATAGGGTCCCTGTCTCCTAGGTTCTGCGGGAGGGCAGGAGCCTAACCTCTATAAGGACCAGTTAGCAAACCCAGATGGGTTCCACGTGGACCAACCCCCACTTCTTGCTTTTTGCAATTTTTCACTTCCTGGGCTCTACTGAGCTCCAGCTCATCCCCCTTTGTATTTCTTTGTGCTCCCTTTAAAACGTCCAGTTACCTCTGTACAAGTCAAAGTTGAGTTCAGTTGACTCTGGCTTATTTTCCCCATTGCAATAGTGTGTTATGCATTAAAAGTTGTCAATACCACTTGAGCGTCTGGCTTGTTTTATCTTTGACAGAAGGTTACTAGTCAACAGGAACCAATGAAGGTGTTAGGTTTCATTGCTGTTTTAAAGATGGGCTGGCTGAGCGTATTTGTTTCTCTTTTTTCTTCAGGGAAGCCAAGAAAAGGGAGAAATCAAAGATGGAAGAAGATGGTGGCCATTGGTATTGGACGAAGTTGGAAAGAATTTTGAATGCAACTGAGAAATTAGTTTTTGAGAGGGAGAGTGCTGACTTTTTCTGCAATTAAAGATAAGGATGACAGGATATAAATATGATGAAGGAACCAGGTAAAGAATAATAGGACTGAAAGAGTGAGAAAGTAAGACTCTACCTTCATTGATCAGACTGGACTAACAGACAGAGGTAAAGCCAGCTGAAAGGTAAGCAGAAAAGTATTTCTCTCAAGGACATACTACATTTATAAAGTGTCACACAAACTCCTTCTTTGAGTGACCTAATTTCTTTTTTTTTTTTTTTTTTTTTTTGAGACAGGGTATGGCTCTGTTACCCTGACTGGAGTGTAGTGGCACGACCATAGCTCAGTGTAATCTTGGCTCCTAGGCTCAAGCGATCCTCCTGCCTCAGCCTCTGTAGTAGCTAGGACTGCAGGCACACACCACCACGCCCGGCTAATTGTATTTTTTAATTATTTTGTAGAGACAAGGTCTCTCTATGTTGCCCAGGCTGGTTTCGAACTCCTGGCCTCAAGCAATCCCCCTTCCAAAGTTCTGGGATTATAAGCATGAGCCATCATGCCTGGCCTACTGATTTCTTACTGAGAAAACTGATTCTACAAAAATCATAGACTATTACAAACTGTTGTTTGAAATTGTATCAGTAAGAATAAAACATTCCACTCTTGCTTGGAGGACCTAAGACACAGAGAAGCAGTCTTGACTTCCAAGCCAGGTGAAGGAAAAAGGGGTCTCTGAAGACAACACTTCCCATCTATTTTAACTGTAGTATTCAAGGAAACAGAACCTGGGGTCCATGGTGGTCCAGACCTGATGTTAATGCCTTTATTTGCAGCTCTGCTTTGCCTGGGGCCTCTCAAAAACACTGCTTCATTTAAATGTCATCAGAACTCCACACCTCCCAGAAAGCCCTGGGTTAATTTCATCTATTCCTTTGTTTGGTGAGATGTTCCAAGGTTCCTTGAGCGTGAGCTCTTCTTCAAGGCAGTGGATTAATAAACCTGAATCTGTTGAACTCTGAATTTGTTTCTGGAGGTATTAGGATGATTGGGTGAGCACAGGTAGCCCTGGAGGTTTTCATAGTTCAGTCCTTCATTTTACAAACAAAAATTGGGGACGAGGGGGAGGAGTTGTTACTGCAGTTCTTCTGCAGCACCTCAGAGCCACTTCCTCAGAGCCACTTCCTCAGAGCCACTTCCCCGTGGAATTTTATGGCACTCATCTTCTAAAACTAGAAGGCAAAGTCAACTATGGAGTGGTCTTCCTTGGATATGCAATGAACAAATTTACCTAGGCCTTTTATAAAGACCATCTTTAGGCTCCAGGTCAGTCATTCCTCCAGCATTGGGATTGATGGGTTCCGTATGCTCATTGCAGGGAAAGTGGCGGGAATTCGCTGAACTTCGTGGGGGCGGCGAGGGTGCGGGCTGGATGCAAGGTATTGGGCCGCTGGAGTGACAGAGATGCTGTGTGATGGGGGCTGAGGGCTCTTCCCCCTCCTCACCCTACTGTTCCACATTTCTTCAGCAACCTTCTTCATTCCTTAGGAAATTTTTCCTTTTTCTTTCTTATTCCTGTTTCACCACATCCCACTCTCTCAGGAAAGAGCTACCCTTCATTGAAATCTTACTTTTTTCTGGCAACGCGCTCTAAAAAGGTGGGCCAGGAATGATTCCCTCCACCCCCAGACAAAAATGAAAGCAACACTTCCTTTTAGGAATATAGTACTTTCTGTTTTTAATTTTAAAGCTAGTCAAGTGACACAGTGCGAGTGGAGAAGAAACAAATCTCTGGCTGTGATCAATTAGCTGCAAACACAACCGCAACTGCACCAGCCTAGTGATTTATTTAAACAAACGACATTAAGTAGTTAAAGCAAATCCCTTCTCCCTCAAAGAAAAGAAAGTTAAGTGCGTCTGCCTTAGCTCTGGGGAATTCTTCGGCGGCTTGGGATGGCGGGTGGGAGCTGCCGCCCTGCCTCCCCAGGAACTTCTGCGACAGGGGCAGTGCAGTAAAATTTGAATCTGCGACCCCGGGCCAGGAGTGGTGGTGGAAACGGCAGCCCGGCCGCCGCGGACGGGTGCGAGCGCGCGCACCGATTGGTCGCCGGGCCGCCTGGCCCACTGCGCCTGCGCAGTCCTCCTCCCGCACCGCCCTGTCGCCCAACGGCGGCCTCAGGAGTGATCGCGCAGCAGCCGGCCGGCCAGCGGACGGCAGAGCGGGCGGACGGGTAGGCCCGGCCTGCTCTTCGCGAGGAGGAAGAAGGTGGCCACTCTCCCGGTCCCCAGAACCTCCCCAGCCCCCGCAGTCCGCCCAGACCGTAAAGGGGGACGCTGAGGAGCCGCGGACGCTCTCCCCGGTGCTGCCGCCGCCGCCGCCATGGCTGCCATGATGGATCGGAAGTGAGCGTTAGGGTTAACGGCTGCCGGCGCCGGCTCTTCGAGTCCCGGCTCCCCGGCCGCCTCCACCCGGGGAAGCGCAGCGCGGCGCAGCTGACTGCTGCCTCTCACGGCCCTCGCGACCCCAAGCCCTCAGGTCCGGCGCGTTCCCTGCAAGACTGAGCGGCGGGGAGTGGCTCCCGGCCGCCGGCCCCGGCTGCGAGAAAGATGGCGGACCTGGCCGAGTGCAACATCAAAGTGATGTGTCGCTTCAGACCTCTCAACGAGTCTGAAGTGAACCGCGGCGACAAGTACATCGCCAAGTTTCAGGGAGAAGACACGGTCGTGATCGCGGTGAGTGACCCCCGCCGGCATCCCTCCTCCCGCTTCTTCGGGCCGGCCTGTGCGGGGAGTTTAGGGAAGTGGCAGGGTGCAGAATTGAAAGGGAGCGGCGGTGTCCCCAGCCCTCCCCGGCGGGGTTTGCCGGTTCAGATAACTCAGTGGAGGGAGACTGCGCAGCCTCGCGTGCGTTCCTGGATCGCCCCCACCCCAGTCTTCGGCGTCGGGAGACGGGAGGCGCCCAGCCTCAGCCCTGGACACTCCCCCACCTGGGGCAATGGAGGAACGTCCGGGCAGCAAGTTCAGTGCACGTTTGTCTGCGTGTGTGTGTGTGTGCAATTACGGATACTGTTGGTGTTTTGGATTAACCCCAAATTTGCCATTCAGAAAATATGTAATGCTAATATAAAGTTCGGCTGGGGACATTGAGCTCTGAGATAAGCCGTAGTGTACTTTAGTAAAGATGCTTAGTTTTATGGAAACATAACCAGTCCTTGAACCGTATTGTTTCCCTCTGGGAGAAGGAAAAAGCACCAAAAAGAGGTACAAATATTATCTATACCTCCAACTTTCATCCACCACTTTTTGAGTGATGAAAGACTTTTCATGTTAACAACTACAAATGGCAAATCGATGATTGTAGAAAGAAATAGTTGAGCTTTTTTTTTTTTTGAAACAGGATGATCAGTTTTGTTTAATCTAGCAGACCTAGCCGACTTTGGTTGGGTCAGATAAGTGCTCCGAAAGACAAATCGCATTCTTGCTAGGTTTTATGGGATAACAGCCTAGGAAAAAGTATTAACTTTTTGTTTTTATATCAGACAGAAAGTGTTATAAAAACAAACTTATAAAAAAGATAAAAATGGACCAGTATTAGATTCATACTTCTGCAGTTAAGGTCTATCTTGAAGAAAATTGTTGTTTGGTAATCCCAAGAATAGTGAGATACTGTTTTTTTGTAATGAAAAACATAACTAGAGTTGAGTGATCACTGTCAGCGAGACCAGAATGTGAGGGTTTTTAAAGGTCTGATCTCTGGCATTCAAAGGTCTGAGAAAATAGCACTCCTAGTTGAAGGAGATTAAAAATTAATTGTAAAGTATGGCATACGAAACAGTGACTAAATTATGTTGCTCTTTGTTGGTAATGCTATGTAGTAGAACTAACTTTCTACGTTGTTACCATGGTATGAAATTTTAATATGTTAATTTTTCCTCTAATGTCATTCTATAGTTAATACTGTATTGGGGCTATTTAATTTGGAAATAGGGCAGAGGTCACAGGAGATGGGACATGGATGATTGAAAGCATTGACACTGAAGACAGACTAAAGTTCTTTAGGGTTTTGATGTGAAAGTTTCTCCAAAGTTCAGCTCCAAAAAATGAATTGTCTTAGCTCCTTGGTAGGCCTTTGGCAAACAAGTCATTAGGCCACTAACAATTGCCAACTATTACTGTGTAAAGACTGTCAGGCGAGTTCTTTGTTAACAAGTCCACTAGAAAAACTCTTGTGTAAATGACATCATAGCCCGGCAGAGGCGAAGTAGTTAAGCCCAGTAATCCTTTTCCTTTGGGATGGTATATTTTACATATAGTCAGGAGGCTTGCAAGGCCTGGATTAGTTGTCAAACTTGAGGCTATTAGTTTCTTAAGAGTTTTTGTGGTTTACAGTACTCAGCTTCTGCAGTGGTTGGCACATCAAACCTATTTTTCCGTTTACACTTGTTTTAAGAATGTCTTATTTCTTCAGATTTTGTGTTTACACAGATCTGTAGTTATCACTATGATTCTTTTTGTTGGAATGCTAAAATTTAGGATTCATAAAATGTACTAAGATTAGAAGGTAAACTTTGATGAGGCACAAATACGACATGAACTATGAAGAAAGAACTAAAGGAAAATGAACAAAGGAAACATACATTTATTCTAGGTTTCCATTGGGAAAAAGTTGCTTATAAGTTCCGTTTCAAAATTTCAGTACTCTATATAAATGGTAATATTAGGAATAATGGATAGGTTGTTGGTTTGTGAATCCGTAATGAACAGTTAACCTTTAGGTAAGCTGATAAGCATTTTAGTTGTTTTTTGGTTGGTTGGTTGTTTTTTTGAGATTTTTTTTTTTTTTGAGATATTTTTGAGTTTTGCTCTTGTTGCCCAGGCTGGAGTGCAGTGGGGTGATCTTGGCACACTGCAACCTCCGCCTCCCGGGTTCAAACGATTCTCCTGCCTCAGCCGCCCCAGTAGCTGGGATTACAGGCACGCGCCACCACGCCCAGCTAATTTTTGTATTTTTAGTAGAGATAGGGTTTCACCATGTTGGCTAGGGCGGTCTCGAACTCCTGACCTAAGGTGATCCACCTGTCTTGGCCTCCCAAAGTGCTGGGATCACAGGCATGAGCCACGACGCCTGGCCTGTTTTTGTTTTTGTTTTTTTTTTTTTACGTGTAAGCAAAAATACATTACAACTGAATAACATAGCCTTAAAAAATGAAAGGCAACATGTTTTGGTTCATTGTTTTCAGAAACTAGTTTCTTGCATATAGTAACGACATTAATTATTGAGGTCTCATATTTTTGTTCAATTTTTTAAATGAATTATTTCATTTTGTAAAAGGTTATAAGAGCAGCCAGGAGGAGCAGAATTGGAAAATCTGTGGGTAAAATCTTCTCGGTTTGGTTTTTTCATTTTACTGGTTCCTAATCCTGATTCATAATGAACAGTTTAGGAGAGAATTGCTGCAATGCAGCATTTAAAACTAAATTTTTAAAAACATGATTTAAGAACATTTTGTATACAATCTTCTATTTAGATCAAAATTGAAAGAATATTGTAGTTTATGATGTTAGAAGCATAATCAGTGCTCATGGAGAAAGTAATTTTTAAGGATTCTGATTTTCTTATAACTTGAGTTTTTAATACTTTGTCTAAACTTTTTTCCTGCTACTCATGTAATCAGTGATTTTAATATGACACCATGGCAGGCAAATCTTTCATAGTGTTTCTGTGTATGCTGTACAGCCTTTAATACAGAATTTATTTTTAATTAAGTGCTTGGTGAAGTGCTATAAATGTAACATCGAATGAAATGAATTATTTTATGAAAGTCTTTAAGCGATATACATATAAACTATTTGCTTTAAATTAGAGAACTTGTTACCGCAAAGCAAGGAGGACAGGGAAACAGTTTATGTCTTTGAAATGAGCTTGCTGGAAACACCAGAAAAAAATCAATAGAAAAAATTAGGAGCTTGCTAAAAACACCAGGAAGAAAAATCAATAAAAAAATTAACATCTATCTATTTATGAATCATGAAAGTAGAATATGGTTATTTGCATCATTAAGTATCTTTACAAATCATTATTCCTTATATGGTACACCGTAAAGGCTGCCAAAAACAAGCTGTGGTAGTTCCGAGAAATTAGAAGAGAATAAAACTAATTAGATAATCTTGCCCAGTTCCTTGCCTAAGCAAAACAACATTCTCGCTTTTCAAGTGAATGATTTGGTGTTTGAACCTTCTTGATTACCTTAAGAGGGAAAAATGAGAGGAGGGAACCATCATCACATACCTTTACAGTTGTAGAATGTTAGCCCACTATAGTGTTTAACTAAGGACAATCTAATATAATACACTCCCAAGTGATCTGAAATGATCCGCTATTCAGAATTCCAGAGAAAGACATATCCCTGCCAGAAGGGTGTCCTTCATAACCAAATTTGGTCTTCAGCCTGGTCGGTGCATACTCAAACAGGAATCACTTCCCTTAAGGAACCTAAGGTATGCAGTTGAGATCAACTTATTCCTTTTTGATTTGTCCCCTTAAAGCATCAATCAGATGTGAATGCATCTTGTGACTTGGAGTTACTAGTAATATTGAAATCTGAAACTTGGGGGATCTTTGAAGACACATGGGATTAAAAGCTGCATAATGTACATTTCGAAGCTAAAAACCAGGTTTGAAAAATACAGATGTCCAGATGAGTTTTTCTTTAATTTATTTGAAAAATAGAGATATGCCTTAATTATAGACCATTAGAAATAATTTTTGTGTTTCACAGAGTCTTGATTTTCATTCCAGGAAGCCAGAGTCAGTAATTTATGGCTAGATCTTTAATTAAAACATTCGCCTTACTTAGTATTACAAAATCATCATTTGGTTTTGCAATCAAGACTGTTTTGTCAACTTAATGCTAAGCACTTAATTTTTATTTAACAATAACTTCTAGAAAGATAATCACTCCAGTCTCAATTATTTTTATGTTTGTGTGTTACCTTTTAATAGTTGCCATTTATATTATTTTAGTAAGGTTGTAGTGGTAGTTTATATGTTTGCTTGGAGTTGATAACTAGAGTAAGCAGCTTCATAAAGTACTTCTGAAGGCAGGCTTTACTATTAAAACTGTTTACTATTATGAAGCTGTTTACATTATTTCTGGCATATCTCTTGGTAAATGGTTTAGGGGCACTATTTTCTATTGATGTAAAAATTGAGGCCAGGCATGGTGGATCACGCCTGTAATCCCAGCACTTTGGGAGGCTGAGGCAGGTGGATCACTGGAGGTCAGGAGTTTGAGACCAGCCTGGCCAACATGGCAAAACCTCATCTCTACTAAAAATACAAAAATTAGCCAGGCATGGTGGCACATGCCTGTGGTCCCAGCTACTCAGGAGTATATTTGTAGATACATATAAAATTCTCTTGACATTACTTGATCACTTATATTAGATCCAAGTGTATAACTTAACTTAGTATTCAGGTTTTTATCTGGCCTTATCCTCTATTACTCTTTGAACCCTACAGTCTGTACTAATTATTTCTAAAATTGTGTTACTCATCTACAATATCTCATATCTTTATAGTCACTAAATGAATGTCTGCTGGATAAATGAGGGAAAATTACTTTCTTTTTGCATAGAAAAAACTATTAGTATGGTTCGTTTTTGGGTGGCGATTGTTATTTTGATTGTACTTAACGTTTGTTTTCAGAATTGTTCACCATGAATATATCTTGTGTCAGCAGTAAAATAATAGATTTCTTTTAGTCACACCTGTAGAATTGAATGTTAATTGTTTCAGTAGCATCTGAGAAAAGGATACGTTCACATATGTCACAACTAAAGAATAATCAGACATCGATGCCTATTTTAAATTGATGCCAAAGTGAGATCAGCTTCTTGTATCTGTCAGTAATGCTTTCAGCTTTAGAGGAAAAACCAACGGCTAATAGTGGCTTAAATAAATAAGAGGATGTTTTTCTCACATAACAAAAAGCCTGGATATAGGCCCTTCACGGTTCCTCACTCTGTTATACTTTGTCGTCCTTAGCTGTTGCTTTTCATCATCCTGTTTGTCATATTTGCAAGATGGATGCTACAGCTCCAGGCATTCATTCCAGGAAGGAGAAAGGGCAGTTTTAGCTGAGATGGTCCTTTTTATCAGGATAACAACACCCTTCTCAGAGACCTCGAACAGACCGCCACTTCATATTATTCAGAGCTTGGTCATGTGACTACTAGTTGCAGGGAGACTAGGCTAACAGGTATTTGGCTTTCTGGCCTATTTATTGGGAGGTAGCAAGGGAAAGGGGAATTGGGAATGGCTTTATGAGTGTCTGGTTCATTGTTACTTTTATTTCAGACTTTGAGGTGGGGATGTGGAGGGTAGTAGGTCTTTTTCAGCTAAGACTTAGGAAGTGTTTTCTAATGTTAAGGGCTTTTTCTGGGGTCATGATTGTTTTGTGTTTTAGGGCCCAACTTCCTTCCTTTCCTTTAGGAGAAACTAGAGAGCAGGCAGATACTTGCAAATACCTAGAACCCCTTGCCTCTTATTTTTGGATACCTAGTCTTTCTCCTAGATTATTAAAATTGTTCCTGCAAGCATTTAAACTTCCTCAGGTCTTACAAGTCTTAAAAAAAAATAACTTTCTTAGACATACAGCAGATTTTCTGCACCACTTGGTTACCTCCCATTCTTTTTCAATCCATTCCAATCTGACCTTTGTCATTGAGTACTTTTTAGTTTTGTCTTGGCCTCACAACTGTATTTGACATAATCACTCCCTCCTTGAAAATTATTATTTTTTGACTTGCATGGACACCACTGATTTTTTTTTGTTCAATACCCCTGGCTCCTTCTCAGACTATATTAGTGGTTCTCTGAGAGTGGTCCATGGAGTCCCCAGTATCATTTCTGGGGTCCAGAAGATCAAAGCTGTTTTCAGAATAAGATGATGTCTTTTTAACCGTTTTGATATTTGCATTTGATCCTTGCTCCTTGTACTTCAACTTAACAACTTCCATTGGTTTCTTGAATGCTACACTGTTCTTTCTGCCTTAGGATCTTTAAGCATCCTCCCAGTGCCTAGACTACTTTCCTACACGAAACCTTTTTCACCCTTCATGACTAATACTGGGGAGAGTGATGATGAGTTAGTTGCTGCTTATTCTTCAGTTCTTAAATATTCTTTCTCCAAGGGTGTTTCCCTGATATTCTGCTTTCCCGTAGACTTAGGTTCTCCTCCTATATTCTCTCATTGCACTTTCATAGCACTCAATTGCATGAGTCAGAATTCTGGTCACTTAATTTTTTAATGTCTGCCCCACTATTATTTATGCTCCACTAAAGCAGAGAGGGAATCTCTTGGTTATCATTCTAGCATGTCATCTCACATTCCATAAGTATTTGTTAAATGAAAGAATGGTTGAAAAGCTGTTGCAGGACAGGCACGGTGGTTCACACCTGTAATCCGAGCACTTGGGGAGGCTGAGGCAGGAGGATCTCTTGAGCCCAGAAGTTCAAGACCAGCCTGGGCAACATAGCATGGTGGCACATGCCTCTAGTCCCAGCTGCTCAGGAGGCTAAGGTGGGAGGATTTCTTGAGCCCAGGAAGTTGAGGCTGCAGTAAGCAGTGATTGTGCCACTGCGCTCCAGCCTGGGTGACAGAACCGAGACCCTGTCTCAAAAATAAATAAATAGGTATTTAAAAAAATAAAAATCACTCAGCAATATTTGGCTGCCATAGTAGTGCTAATTATAATTACTGGGAATTATAATTGTAATTACTGGGCCCTGGGAATGCAGCAAAGACTAAAGACCATTCTTGTTTTCCTGGAGTTTATTCTAATGGATTTGTGCATGGTGATCCCTTCTACTTCAAAGATTCAATGATATCAAATTATGCATACTAGGTATACTATTTTGAGGATTAAATATATTATATGATGGCATCTGTAAAGGTTAGAAATGTTCATTTACCTTTAATTTGTATAGTTGAAACACTTTTTTGTTTTTCAGTCCAAGCCTTATGCATTTGATCGGGTGTTCCAGTCAAGCACATCTCAAGAGCAAGTGTATAATGACTGTGCAAAGAAGATTGTTAAAGGTAAATATATTCAACCTGCTGAGTTGTCTCAGCAATAAGTAAATAAGTTTGTGATCTTTTCTACTTACTCAGCTTTCTTTTTTCATTTTAGTGCCCCTTTCTTCTAAGTTAATTGCAGAAGAAAGTTGTTTAAATAATAAAAAGGTCAAACACAATTAGTAAATATTCTATTGCTCAAATTCCATGATCTAATTATATACAGTACCTAATTAAGGTTATTATGAGAACTATGTTACACACTTATTCTTAAGAGATGCATTTCTATTAGATATTCCCAGGAGAGTTTCCAAGGTGGCAGTTCTAGAAAGAGAACAGTATGAGAATGAAAACAAAAGGGCTAGACACATTTCTAAAAAGTAGTGGAAAATGGCAGTCTATCATTCTTCCATTCCATTGTTATTCCTTCCCCAAAGACTTACCTATCCCTTGAGGAATTTAACAAGGGTTGCCAAGGGTGAGAAAAGTATGTACATTCCAGTTAATACTATAACTTATACAAGAATATTTAAAACTTTATATATTCTAAAACCATTGAATTTTAAAGCTGAGAGAATGCTCATTGTTTATCTGGAGTTACTTCCAGTTACTGTAGAAATCTGTTTAATCAAAGGAATGGCTGTTACTTTGTGATATGATTTATTTCATTTTTTGACAGCTGTAGTTGTTACAAAGTGCTTCTTAGATTGAGGCAAAATCTGTGTTGTGGCATTCACCACATTAAAAGAATTGGGATTCAGTATAAAAATAGGTGGATTAGGATAGCATAGGAGCACAAATGCTCATCCTAGTAACAGGAGATAAAGTGGAGTTACAGAAGGTTTATAGATGAGGTGAGGGAGGGAAAATGTGTATGTACTCATTATATCAATTTCATATTGTCTAATACAGGGAGCAAAGTCATCATGGAGATGAGGAATGGGGAAGAGGTTCTAGGAAAAGGCATGAAATGGATGGATTCAGGCAGTGTGAGAGTATTGCCAGGCAGTATTAAGGGCCCACTCGAGGTTAGCTGCTGAAAGAGTTGAATTTTTGCCCATTTGGAGTTTTGCTAGGTGAGTACAAAAGAGGGAAGTGGGGGACAAGAGAATTGAGGATATAGTCAAAGGAGTGATTATAATGGTGGACCATAGGATCTAAGGTGGTTAAGTTACAGGAAGAAGGATATGAGGGAGGCTGAAGGGCAGTGAAAAAAGGTGGTAACATTAGTGGGTTGTAGATCTCAGTGGGGTCAAAGATTTGTTGGAATCAGGGCACTGGTCAGAGTAATAGAAGGTGAATACAGACAGTCCCTGACTTAGAACAACTTAAAATTGTTCGACTTTACGATGGTGCAAAAGCAATACACATTCAATAGAAATATTCAATAGAAATATTTCTAGTACCTGTACAACCATTCTGTTTTTCACTTTCAGTATAGTATTCAATAAATTATATGAAATATTTAACACTTTATTATAAAATAGGCTTTGTGTTAGATGGTTTTGCTGAACTGTAGATCAGTGTACGTGTTCTGAGCACATTTAAAGTAGGCTAGGCTAAGCCATGGTGTTTGGTAGGTTAGATGTGTTTGATGCATTTTCAGCTTAGGGTATTTTCAACTTACAGAACATTTATCAGGAAGTAACCCCATCGTAAGTTGATTAGTATCTCTACTTGAAATTGAGATTATGGAAGCAATGCAGTTAGTAATGAAAAGGTAAAGGTGTTGTCATGGAGTTGACTTCCGAGGTAGTAAAGAAAGGATAAGGCCAGACATGGTGGGTCACACCTGTAATTCCAGCACTTTGGGAGGCTGAGGTGGGAGGATTGCTTGAGGCCAGGAGTTTGAGACCAGCCTGGGCAACAGCGAGACCCCATCTCTGTTTTTAAAATAAAAATGAAGAAAGAATAAGATCGCAGAAAATTTGGTCAAGGAGCTGAGAGGCCAGGGTATTTTAGTGGGATTATCTGCTACAGACTTTGAAACCACCAGTACTGTTTTATTACAACAGTAATGGTATTGGTGAGAGAGAGTGAACTGGGTACTGACATCTTCATAAAATGAAGGGGAATTAACACTTGTAATTATGTAAATGACTGCAACAAAGAGGAACAGGGTCATCATGTTGTAAGCATCATGTGGTTTTCTGGAGGGATCGATCATAGAACACAATTTTACTACATTCTTTG
The DNA here is from genome assembly GCF_028858775.2 of Pan troglodytes. Taxonomy (NCBI): domain Eukaryota; kingdom Metazoa; phylum Chordata; class Mammalia; order Primates; family Hominidae; genus Pan; species Pan troglodytes. The sequence continues at coordinate 45,026,409 of NC_072406.2, read as the reverse complement.
ATTGAGACATACTTCTGTCTCATCAGTACAGTTTAAGATTACATCAGCTTTCTAACTAATAGAAAGTTACCGATTCATGAATTCATGGGCAATTTGAATATACAGGTCTTTTTTGTATCTCTTGCCGCCAGCTTTAAGCCCCATTCCATACTTGCACTTTGGAGAGCAAACCTTTAAAGTGCAGATTCCATTTTGTTCATTTTAGCTCTTAATCATATTTTGAGTTTTATTTTTATAATTATCTTACTGGGGATCTAGTAAGTTGGCTGTCAGCACATTTGATAAGTCTATTAAAGTGTCAAAGGTTTTGAAGTTTGAAAAATATGATTCTAAACCATTTATAAAGTGCTTAATGTCCCTAGGTTAATCTTCTAAAATGAATAAGATTGTTGGCAGTTATTTCAATCACACTGTTTGGGTGTTCAGCCGACTTCAGAGCCTCTTACCTATACAATTGGCTAGTCCTTAGTTTGTCAACATACTCACAAGAAAATGATGAAAAACTTGAATCCTTTTATCAAGTGATGGTGCATGACTCTAGTATTTGCCCGAAGTACCAGTTGAATAACCATATCCAAACAGGAAATGAGGTTAGTTCAACCATAGTCTTTACTTAATAAAATTTTGGTATACTTATTTCCATAATCTATCCCTTTTCCCATTTTGAAAATGTAAATAACATTAGTGTCTTCTATTACCTTTGTTCTCTTTGGCTTTTAAAAGTAACCTACAGTAGCTGTGAGATTTTTATCCCTGGAACGTAATCCTCCTTAGTAACTAGAAACTTGGGCTCATTTGAAGCCATTCTTTTGCTATTGTACTATCCACATAAACCTTAAAGTCCCTTTCAACAATGTTTATTCTGTTGTTCTGTTTTGAGGATCATATTTGTGGAAGATGGTAGTAAATAGAAGTACCTCTGTTTTAATATCATCAGTTAATATTTTCTGGTCTTTCCTAAGCAATGCAGGTTCATTCATTCATTATTTTTTTTCTGAATATGACTTTAAAAGTTCTTTTTAGGGCCTTAGTTTTTATTTTGTTTTGGTCTTAAAGTTACTTATCCTGGACTTTTATCTTTCTCATGCTGTTCTCGTGAGTTCTGTCTCTTCTCTTGTATATCCTTAGTTACATAGTCTCTTAATAATAGGCTGATACTCAGAGTTTCAAAATCTGTTGTTTTTTAAGTGGTACCTAACCTTAAGGAAAAGAAAAAGATGAAGTCTGTTTTCCTGACATTTAGGATACATGCATCTATTACTTTTGTTCTATTTTATTACTATTTGCAGTTCTAAGATGAAATCGTTTGCTTCCTGAAATTTCTCTTCTTTTCTCAAAATTTCAGTCCCTTCTTCATCCTGCTTTACTGTTTGGAACTGTGTTCAGGATAATAGTTCCCTTCTCTGTAATATGGTAAGAGTATAATCTTTAGAATCAGACAGTCCTAGATTGAATTCTAGGCTCTGCCACTTTCTTGCTGTGTGACTTTTGGCAAGTTACCTAACCTTTCCAAGTCTCCATTTCTTCTTGTGCAAAATAGGTACTAGGAGTTGTTAAGCACAATACAGGTATCAGCTGCTAATTGTGTCCTCTGTCGTCTTCTTTTTTTTTTTTTTTAATTGAGACGGAGTTTCGCTCTTGTTGTCCAGGCTGGACTGCAGTGGCGCCATCTTGGCTCACTGCAACCTACCTCCGCCTCCCGGGTTCAAGCAATTCTCCTGCCTCAGCCTCCTGAGTAGCTGGGATTACGGGCATGCGCCACCACACCCTGCTAATTTTTGTGTTACTAGTAGAGACGGGGTTTCTCCATGTTGGTCAGTCTGGTCTTGAACTGCCAACCTCAGGTGATCCGCCCACCTTGGCCTCCCAAAGTGCTGGGATCACAGGCGTGAGCCACCACGCCCGGCATGTGTCCTCTGTCTTCTTAGAGGACATTATTCAATCAGTCGTGTTTGTATTTTGGATAAACTCATAGTCTCAGCTATTTCTACTGTACAAAATTAGACCTCCAGCAAGTGTTAGAATACAAGGTTTCTATCATAATCTCTTTCTTCTTCTATGAAACCTTTGTAATTTATGTCAGTATCACCTGGCGATGATTTCCTTTTATCTTTACCCAAGTGCTCTGTACCATTTTGGAGGAGACTGCATGTAGTAGCTGGTGGGACTTGTCCTGGACAAGGATATGAATGTGGCAGAGTTACCAATAAATACACATATTTAAGGAGAAAGATGGCGTAGGGGTAGGTCGTGGGTACCTAGGGAGGTGTGAGGACAGGAAAGCAATTAAATACATGGTAGGTTGTACTTGGGACAATCATTGTTAAACAGATTGGATGAGAAGCCATGGTTAGAAATTGTTGGTAGGCAAAGATCAGCAGAATGATGGGCCAGCTGGGATTTCTTTTGAGATAGGGATTTGATGAGCAAGTTGCCAGTAATGACCTGAAAGCAGATAGTACTCTCTGGGTCCCTGACAAGTTCACTGAGAATGCACTGGCTCATAATTATCTGGACAAGTTTATAACTTGATTTTATGTAGGGCTATTAACATTCCCTATCTGTAGATTTGTTAGATACAATTGTTACTTTTGAATAAGGTTTATCCACTTGTATTCTCTTGAATTCTGAATCTGAGTGATTTGTTTCCCTTGTGTTAAGTAGCTATTTATTCATTGCCCACTATATGATAAGCATCTCATCAGGTCTTTGTAGATTTCCTGTTTTTTCCACCATGGCTTCCTGACCTGAACTCTCTGCCGCTGTATTCACCTTTGGTTTTTCCAGATGTAGCCTGCCTTGTATTTATTTTGGTTCCTCTGCTCCTTGAGTATATAGTACAGTGGTTAAGAGCAGGTCTCTGGAACCAAGTCTATTTGCATTTGCGTCTCAGCTTCATCTTACTAGCTGTGGAGTTACAGGCAAGTTATTTAACCTCTCTGTGTCTCAGTTTTCTCATCTATAAAATGGGACTAATAATAGTACAGTGTGGGCTGGGCGCAGTGGCTCACGCCTGTAATCCTAGCATTTTGGGAGGCCGAAGTGGGCGAATCTCCTGAGGTCAGGAGTTGAAGACCAGCCTGGCCAACATGGTGAAACCCTGTCTCTACTAAAAATAAAAAATTAGCAGGGCATGGTAGCACATGCCTGTAATCCCAGCTACTTGGGAGGCTGAGGCACAAGAATTGCTTGAACCTGGGAGGCGGAGGTTGCAGTGAGCCGAGGTTGCACCACTGTACTCCAGCCTGGGTGACAGAGCAAGACTCTGTCTCAAAAACAAAAAAACGAATAGTACAGTGCACGGGGTTTTGTGATGATTAAATACAATAATATATAAAAAATGGTTAGAACCTGACTCATTGTAAGCTCTCAGATGTTAATAGTAACTTTATATGATGACTTCTAATTCTCAGAGCTTTTGCCTAAGTAGTCATTTTGCTGGGGAGGCTGAAGTTCAGGGAGATACAAAGTGACTTTCTAAAATGTGATGTGCTGTTATCTCACTACCTAAATATGTTTTTTCTGTTGATACAGTATGAAAGAAGTAATACTTGTTCAGAGTTGTCCACCTCTGTTTCTCATAGGAATGGCAAAAGTATATTTAAAAGGGTGAGGGAGGCTTTAGAAAGATGCTGTACATTGATGATGGTAATAAATATTCAGCAAGCATTTGAGTTCCTCTGGAGTGCCAGGCACTGTGTTAGGAGTTAAACACGGTCCTGACTTTGAGTTGACAGGCTAGTGAGTAAAGCAGACAGGTAAATTGATCGAATACTCATTGGTAAGTGTTATGATTAAATGCAGATACTGTAAGAACACATAGGATGAGACTTTTACCCAGGTATTTTGGGGGTGCGTTGTGGAATTGGGTTAGAGGAAGAGGTAAATGTGATACATGAAATAATTTTGCTTTCCTTCTCAAAAATAAAAAGATTTTGAAGGAAAGTTTCAAATGTTTGGAGTCTCTTAAAATCTTCCCAGGGAAGTTAGTAATGATGTCTTTTTTTCTCATTAATAAATGTTTCTGTAGGAAATCTGTTATCCAGTTAGTTGTGCCCATGTTGGGGTTTTTTTTCTTTTTAAAATAATGAATAAAAACAAGGATTGGCTTGTTTATTGGTTTACTTTTCACTATTATATGCTGTTTCCAACAGAGGCTTCTCTTTTTGTTTTGGCTTCCTCTAGAATAGAATGTAATTTCATAGTACCGTTCTTGTCACCAAAAACAAACAACAAACAAAATCCTCGAAAGCCAGAAATCAAAGGATTGCCTTTTTCCCCCCTTTGACCTAATAAAGGAATATATTTAAATGTTAATGTCAGAGGCTAGAAAAAAATTTCATAGGAGGGTCAGGTGCAGGGGCTTAATCCCAGCACTTTGTGAGGCTTGAGGCAGGAGGGTTGTTTGAGCCCAGGAGTTTGAGATCAGCCTGGGCAACATAGCAAGACCCTGTCTCTACAAAATTTTTTTTAGAATTAGCCAGGCCTGGTGGCATGTGCCTCTAGTCCTGGCTACTTGAAGCTGAAGCAGGCAGCTTACTACACCCAAGAGGTTGAGGCTGCAGTGACCAGTGAGCTATGATTGTGCCATTGCACTCTGAACAGAGGGGAGACCCTGTCTCATAACATTTTTTTTCACAGGAACTTCTTGGTAATTGATTTTGAGGTAGGAGTGAGTGTTACACTTTGTGGGTAGGATAAAGAGGAAGGTCGGGGTTTGTGAGGATTAGCTACTAATTAACCATCAATTAGTCTTGTTTCTAAAATCTCATCTGTATGTAAATTGGCAGAGGATTTTTTTCTTTTTGGTCACATAAAGCTTTGGAGTGTAGATGTAATGACATTTGAGATGTACACTGATAGAAGAGATTCTTTATTATAAGCAGTGGAATTTAAAATTTGTTTCTTAATTAACCACAGAAAGCAGTCTGGGTCCAGAGAAAATTGCTTAGATGGGTCATCACTAAGAAAATTACTGTTGTTATATATTTCCTTTAATGTCTTTATAAATCCTTTATGTACTAAACTTTGATGGAGTCTTTCATATTAGCATAAAGAAAATCTGAATCTTTCTTGCCACTCTTTCCACAAATAATTTTGGTTTTTTTTTTTTTTTGAGACAGAGTCTCACTGTGTCACCCAGGCTGGAGTGCAGTGGCTCGATCTCAGCTCACTGCAACCTCCTTCTCCTGGGCTCAAGCGATTTTTGTGCCTTAGTCTTTCGAGTAGCTGAAATTACAGGCCACGTACAGCTAATTTTTTTTTTTTTTTTTGAGATGGTGTCTTACTCTGTCACCCAGACTGGAGTGCAGTGGCGCGATCTCGGCTCACTGCAACCTCCACCTGCCCGGTTCAGGCAATTCTCCTGCCTCAGTCTCCTGAGTAGCTGGGACTACAGGCACGCACCACCAAGCCCAGCTAATTTTTTGTATTTTTAGTAGAGACAGGGTTTCACCATGCTGACCAGGCTTGAACTCCTGACCTTGTGATCCGCCTGCCTTGGCCTCCCAAAGTGCTGTGATTACAGGAGTGAGCTACCACACCCAGCCACTCCCACAATATTTTATTATACAGAATTTAGTATGCAAGGGTTAGGAAGAGGGTGTGTGTGTGTGTGTGTGTGTGTGTGTGTGTGTGTGTGTGTGTGGGTTTTAGGGTGTTTTATACCTCACTAGGAATAAACATCTGATATTTTCCTGTAACATTAAGTAATTTCTTTTTTTTTTTTTTTAACCTTTTCTCTACCCTGTCATCCTGTGGTTTAAGTAATTTCTTAGGAATCTTGCTTAAGGAAAAAATCCCCTGAATTATAAAATCTTTTCTCATAGATGTACTTGAAGGATATAATGGAACAATATTTGCATATGGACAAACATCCTCTGGGAAGACACACACAATGGAGGTAACGTTTTATAATCTGTACTTAGATGTGGTTTGCAATACATACAGCATTCATTATTTGTGATATTATTTCACCATGCATAAACATTTTAATTTACTCTTTATTGCCTTTTCTCATACAAATAATATACATGTAACATCATTGTTGGAATCTAATCAGTTCCTGAGTTTAAATAGTAAGGGATACCTGTATTTGAGATTATATTTGAGATTGTTTTATCAGTTAGCATAACCATAAAATAATTAACATTTTAGACAAGAATTTTCTGTCACCCTGTTATATGGGAAATTTTGAATGCTTATGTGTTGTTGATTTTATTTAGTATAAATAACTTTTTCCTGTTCTCCTTGGCTCCTCCTTCCTCAAAATAACTGTCACTCTTCTCTGATAAGAATGTTGCCATAATTATCAGTGCTGCTGTTAATAATAGATGTGGACCCACTATAGCTTTGCTTCTAGAAAACAGCCTGTGATTTTCTGCCACTGCTAAAGAGCATCTGTTTTTATCATTTATTTGAGTGTACTATATTAAGTAAATGACTGCTTCTTTTAGTGTGATTCATATTACTGATTTTCATAAAGTCATAGAGAACAAGGACGTCCTAGTATTTGCATGAATTTGCCTCGAAGTAGAAGGAACAATGTAGAATTATATGGAAAGAAACTAAAACCTTTTTAATTATGTTCATTTTACAATGAACATTTTACAAGCATGGATAATCTAAATCTAGTGATTAAATGAAGGGTTAAGATCTGTTGGTAACCCATGTGGTTGATGTACAGTACTGTGTATGTGTAATAGTTGAATTGGATTTTTTAGGTATTTACAGAGCCGTTTCCACAAAAATATAGTTCCTGTCCTTTCTTGACTATAAGTTGTAGATTGAAACTCTTTGTTTTTACTTCATATTTTATAATTTATTTAAGAAGTCTAGTTTTGTTTTTTGTTTAGGGTAAACTTCATGATCCAGAAGGCATGGGAATTATTCCAAGAATAGTGCAAGATATTTTTAATTATATTTACTCCATGGATGAAAATTTGGAATTTCATATTAAGGTAAATTCCTTGAGGAAAGATTATATTTTATTTTACAGCAAGGATAATGTTCTAAAAAAATAGTAAATGCTGGTTTCTTTAATTTTAAAAATTGTTTTTATGGAAAGGTACAGTGGAAAGATCATTCAGGTTAGTAAACTTGGATTTTTGTTCATCTGCCATTAGATGAACAGGAATGTTAACTAACGTAAATGATTAAGTGTTTGGCCTCCTCCAAAAAATAAAGGAGGTTGCTTTACTGCAGAACTCGAAGGTTTCTACTACATAAAACTATTCTAATTCATTTTAGATGAAGATAATGTAATTTATGTCCAATGGGAAGACTGCTTAAATAACTAAGCTAATTTGGCTAATTTATGTCTTCCCATTAGAATGTGAGCTATGGCTGGTATGTTGATAACTGTCTCTCTAGTCTAAACAATGCCTAGCACTTAGACCTCAGTATTAATATGCGAATAAGTTATATAATTTTAGTTGATGGGTGTTTTTTTAAATTTGCCCTTTAGGTTTCATATTTTGAAATATATTTGGATAAGATAAGGGACCTGTTAGATGGTAAGTTAAATTCTTGCTAATCAGTTTTAAATAACATCTGTTAATTCCTTTTTAATAATAGATGTGAGACTATTTCTTTGTAACCTATATGAAATTGTCTTAAGTTATTGGAAATAGACAAAATTTTTTTTCTTCTAAAGTTTTAGTTGAATACCTTTAAATAGAATAACTAGTTTAAAGCGATGTTTATGGGTACTTCTTAGTAGTAATTAGAGCATTGGACTGGGAGTTTACATAATCTGAGCCCTGAGTTCTAGTCTTCTGTCAACTGTCAATTAGATACATTGTCCTTAGGCAAATCATTGAACCATTCAGGGTTAATGTTCTTGTTTATAAAATGTGGGTGGTAGGTTGGAGTGGTCCTAAAACTCTATATTGTTGCATTGGTTTCTATTTACATCTCCTGCTGTGTCTGTAAGGTCTGCTTTAGAGCAATGTTTTAATATGTTTTTAGAGTTCAACTATTGCTGTTAGGCTGCTCAGGAAAGCCTATCAGTTATTTCATATCCAGTGTTAAGAGTTTTAGGAGAATGTTGCTAACATTTGTTTTTCTTTCTCAGTTTCAAAGACCAACCTTTCAGTTCATGAAGACAAAAACCGAGTTCCCTATGTAAAGGTATTTATAGTACAGTTGTCTAGAAAACCCTGTAATACTTTTTTTTTTTTTTAAGACAGAGTCTCACTCTGTCGCCCAGGCTGGAGTGCAGTGGTGCAATCTCGGCTCACTGCAACCTCTGCCTCCAGGGTTCAAGCAGTTCTCCTGCCTCAGCCTCCTGAGTAGCTGGGATTAGAGGCATGCGCCACCACGCCCAGCTAATTTTTGTATTTTTAGTAGAGACGAAGTTTCACCATGTTGGCCAGGCTGGTCCTGAACTCCTGACCTCGTGATCCGCCCGCCTCTGCCTCCCAAAGTGCTGGGATTACAGGCGTGAGCCAATTTATTTAATATATGGAGTCTCGCTCTGTTGCTCAGGCTGGAGTGCATGGCATGGTCTCGGCTCACTGCAACCTTTGCCTCCCAGGCTCAAGCTATTCTCCTGCCTCAGCCTCCCAAGTAGCTAGGATTACAGGCACCTGCCACCGCGCCCGGCTAATTTTTGTTTTTTTATTAGAGAAAGGGTTTCATCACGTTGGCCAGACATTAACATATTTTTAAAAATTATTTCACAGGGGTGCACAGAGCGTTTTGTATGTAGTCCAGATGAAGTTATGGATACCATAGATGAAGGAAAATCCAACAGACATGTAGCAGTTACAAGTAAGTAGAAAATAACACTGGTTAGGATTTAAAACCAGCTTAAAATATCCTTATCCAGGTGATTAATTATAAGATTGCTTCAGGGAAATTGTTAAGGGGAAATCATGTTTGTTTATATTTGTTTGTGTAATTTCCTTGCAGATATGAATGAACATAGCTCTAGGAGTCACAGTATATTTCTTATTAATGTCAAACAAGAGAACACACAAACGGAACAAAAGCTGAGTGGAAAACTTTATCTGGTTGATTTAGCTGGTAGTGAAAAGGTAAAGTGTTCATGTATTTTGACAAATATTTAAGCATCTTTGTAAACTTTAGTTTGAGTTGGGAGTTACGCAGGATTCATTGTTGCATCTTACTTACCAAACTGGATTTGGTAACCTGAGATTTGTAACCGCTGATGCCAGTGCTTTATGATGATATCAGCTGAATAATCAGTTCCAAGTTACTGTTGTTTGACCATACTCTAGTTCAACCCATAAGTGGTTTCTATGACTTAAGATATGTTCATAGTGAGAACTTGTTCAGCATATGTTGTTATAAACTTTATTAGATATCCCTTTTCTAATTTTTGATACGTATTTTATCCATATTGGCAGTGGGGTCCCTATTAAAACTGGTAACTCTCGATTAGTCTTTTCTGGTTTGGTTGGACTTACTTCTTTCCTTTGGATGATTGTTTCATTATTACAATTCTATACAGTCTGATTCTAGTCTATATCAAATTAAGTTTGAATGTTATAATAGGGACCTCTGACCATTTTTGCTGTTGTGCTAATTTTGTTTCTTCTGCTTAGAATGATATATCTATTCCGTTCTACTCTGACGTCTTACACACATCTTTCAAAGATTATCTAATCTGAGAAATCTCCTAAGCTATTTCTTCAGCCAACATTGCTAATTTATTGTTCTGACCTATCTTTAACATAGATACTAGCTGGGCATGGTGGCACATGCCCGTAATACCAGCTACTGGGGAGGCTGAGGCAGGAGAATTGGTTGAACCCAGGAAGCGGAGGTTGCAGTGAGCTGGGATCAAGCCACTGCACTCCAGCCTGGGTGACAGAGTGAGACTCAGTCTCCAAAAAAAAAAAAAAAAAAACACAACATAGATATTTAGATATTTTATATTTTTTTAAAAGAAGCAGATTTGCTTATATAATGTGTTTAAACTCAGTCTCTGTTTTCTAACAGTTACAACATCAACATTACGCATTAGCCAATTTTAGAAGGTTCCTGTTTTCTAATGTAGCAAAGGGGACTAACAGATTAATGAACTACAAATTTACATTTAAATTGGTTATTTTCAACAGTACCTACAAACTACAGATAAAATCTGATGTCTCTCTAATCAAACTCTTAAGAGTAGTACTCAAGAAATGGTGGTATGCTTGGCAAATAAGATCATGAAGCTTTTCATGTTCTTTTTTCTTTTTTACTGGTTATTGATGACATATGAACATTTTAGAAAATGTAAAGAAAATTATAAACTTGTAATTTTGTTTCATTCTTTTGAAATCTTATGTATAGGTTAGTAAAACTGGAGCTGAAGGTGCTGTGCTGGATGAAGCTAAAAACATCAACAAGTCACTTTCTGCTCTTGGAAATGTTATTTCTGCTTTGGCTGAGGGTAGTGTGAGTATACATGTCTTCTATCTCCCTGTTACCTTATGGGGCATTATTTAAATATAGGCGTATATGTGTGCCTGGGTGTGTATGTGAGAGAGAGAGAGAAAGAGAGATTGAGATTCATTGTGTTTGAATCAGTATGTGTAAGTTAGTTGTCTTTTGGGAGTTTATTTTATAATAACATTTTATTATACTGGTCTTGTTTTCTTTCTTTGTTTTTGTATGCAGACATATGTTCCATATCGAGATAGTAAAATGACAAGAATCCTTCAAGATTCATTAGGTGGCAACTGTAGAACCACTATTGTAATTTGCTGCTCTCCATCATCATACAATGAGTCTGAAACAAAATCTACACTCTTATTTGGCCAAAGGTTTGTTGTTAAGAAAGTACAAAACCTAAATTTAGATAGACCTTTTGTTTATAAAATGTAGGAAAATGTGAGCTGTTATTCCAACCTGTACATACTGTTTTGTGCTAGACACACTCAGTTTGAATTGATGACAGATAATACAAGGTGGGTCTGATTTTTAGACTGCTTGGTTTAAGTTTTAGTACACATTAAAGTCAGATGTAATTTTAGTCAAATTTGTGTGACAAGCTGTAATTTGGTATTAAAGAAAATAAGCATTTGAATCGAATAATGAGGTCAAAGCCTGGCAAACATAATCCTCTGTTAAGCCTGTAGACATGCATGACAGGTTAATATAATCTGTATGAGATGATTAGGAAGATCAGCAATGATGATTCCGTCTTTGACTTTCAACAGTAATTTCTTAATTCAGCCTTGCAAACAAATCGGAAAAATATAGGCCTTTGTCTTTTATTTTTAGTGGTTTGTTGATTTTTTTTTTTTTTTAAGCTATTCACAGATTTTGGAGCAGACTCAAAGTTAGTTGAGTTGTAAATAACGTCATATGTTGCGGCTTTTAGTATTTAGTCTAAGAGATTACTGGACAAGCATAAGTTTCTTAGCCATATATACATATATTCCATATAGATAAAATTAAAAATAATTTCAGTCTCATCCTTTTTTTCCTCCAATTACATCTCTTAGGGCCAAAACAATTAAGAACACAGTTTGTGTCAATGTGGAGTTAACTGCAGAACAGTGGAAAAAGAAGTACGAAAAAGAAAAAGAAAAAAATAAGATCCTGCGGAACACTATTCAGTGGCTTGAAAATGAACTCAACAGATGGCGTAATGGTAATAACTTAAGAATTTGTCATCTTAAGTTTGTTAAATACAGATTTAGAGCATAGAAACGTAGAAATAGTTCAGCAAAATCAGTAAGTGACTAGATCAAGAAATTTAATAGACATCGAAATAATTTTTAAAAAAATTAATAGAAATCCTGGAGCTGAAAAATAAAATGAGCAAAATGCAAGAGACCATCAGTAGTAGAATTAATTAAGCAGAAGAATCTGAACTTGAAGACAGATTATTTGAAAATAACACAGAGAAGAAAAAGTTTAAAAGAACGAGGCTGGGTGCACTGGCTCATGCCTGTAATCCTAGCACTTTGGGAGGCCAAGGTGGGCAGATCACTTGAGGTCAGGAGTTAGAGACCAGCCTGGCCAACATGTTGAAACCCCATCTCTACTGAAAATACCAAAATTAGCCTGGCATGGTGCTGACCTCCTGTAATCCCAGCTAATCAGGAGTCTTGAGGCAGTAGAATTGCTTGAACCCTGGAGGCAGAGGTTGCAGTGAGCCTAGATTGCACCACTGCACTCCAGCCAGGGTGACAGATTGAGACTCTGTCTCAAAAAAAAAAAAAAAAAAATTTTAAAGGAATGAAATTGAAATTAGCTTTAGACGTCGTTTTTTTATTAACCACTTTATTTTCTCATTTTAGGGGAGACGGTGCCTATTGATGAACAGTTTGACAAAGAGAAAGCCAACTTGGAAGCTTTCACAGTGGATAAAGATATTACTCTTACCAATGATAAACCAGCAACCGCAATTGGAGTTATAGGAAATTTTACTGATGCTGAAAGAAGAAAGTGTGAAGAAGAAATTGCTAAATTATACAAACAGCTTGATGACAAGGTAGGTATTGCTTGATTTAGGTCTGTTTTATATTAGGATACTACTGACATGGGTGTTTTTATTTTCTAACTTTTCTGATTTCAGTGCTGTGGGCACTTAGGATCTTTATACATCTTCCTTGATTTCTGTTAATCTTGTAAAAATTATTGTATTAACAAAATAAAAAGTCATAATTTCAATTTCTGTGTGGAAACTATATGAGCATGTATCTTTTTTTCCCCCTCTTTTTAAGCTAAAAGAACTTTATAAGGCAGCAGTCCCCAACCTTTTTGGCACCAGGGACTGGTTTCAGGGAAGACAGTTTTTCCGTGGATCAGGTCGGGGAGATGGTTTTGGGATGAAACTTCCACCTTGGATTATCAGGCATTAGATTCTCATAAGGATCCTCTAACCTAGATCTCTTGCATGCACAGCTCATAATAGAGTTCGCGCTCTTAATGATATTCTAATGCTGCTGATCTGGCAGAAGGCGGAGCTCAAGTGGTAATGCTTGCTGCTCACCTCCTGCTGTGCTTCTTGGTTCCTGACAGGCTTCCAGTACTGCTTTGTGGCCTGGGGCTTGGGGACCCCTGTTCTAATGAAAATTTGGCATTGGGTCATTGGGAGCCTCAATGATACCAATTGTTAGTAGAATCAGGGCTCTGAAGACTCCAATAAAAGATGATGTAAGAGATTAAGGGAAACACAATAGAGTGGAAATAATATCTTCCTGCTTTGCATATAGAAGTAATGTCAATAGTATGAATAATAGCAAACTAAGAACGTAATAGAATGGAAGGCAAGAACAAGAGTAGTAAAGAGATTAGAAGAAAATATTTTCTTAAGTTGATATTTTTGTATTTTAAGCAGAGATGGCAGGTTCGAAGTACATGACCATTATAAGTATTGATAATTGAAAGAAATTCCTTTTGTTTTGCCATTTTCTTAAAAGAGATTAAAATAAGCAATGTTGAATTTAGAGAAATGGTTTTGAAATATTTCTGGGGAGTAGTAATCTTATAACCTGTATTGGGAAACAACTAGAACCAGGTTGTTAGCTACTGGTTAACCGGATACTTCACAATTCTAGGATGAAGAAATTAACCAGCAAAGTCAACTGGTAGAGAAACTGAAGACGCAAATGTTGGATCAGGAGGAGGTGAGTTGAATACCTTTTACATTGCTTCCAGAAAAGCTTTATAGTTTTGTTTTCTGAATCCCATTGACTTTGTCTATAATAGTTGTATAATTTTGGGTATGACTGTCTTTGTGGGAATAAGAATGTCACATGGATAAAATGAATTTTTACTTATTCATTGTATCTACCCAGATACAATCTGTTGTTCATTTCTGCCATCTTTTTTTTCACCCTGGTTCTTGACATTTCTCTTCTTGTCACTTACTTTGGATCCTCATTTTATCTTCTCACCCAGCAGAGCAGGGGGATAATTGAAAAGCAGTCCTTTAAATTTTTTTGTGGGGGTGGTGGGCAGGGTGAAGACAAAGACTGCTTCGGTAAGAAAGAGATACTCTCCATCAGTGAACTTAATCCTGGTCAGATCATCTTTCAACTATAGCATTTCATATTTCAACTGTAGCATTATTCCTCAAAGGGGCACTATTGATATTTTGCATTGGATAATTTATATTATTCTGTCCTTTGCATTATAGGACATTAAACATTCCTGGTCCCTACTCCTAAATGCCATTAGCATTCTACCCTATTATTAACACTCCCACAGATTTCCAGATATCCCTACAGGAGAGCCACTAATGTGGATGATTGTGGTGTTCTCCTCACCAGTCTCTTGGCATCCCTGCAGTTCAGATTTTATGTGCTGATACCAGGTTTTGTTTTTGTTTTTGAGGCGAAGTCTTGCTCTTGTTCCCCAGGCTGGAGTGCAGCAGCGTGATCTTGGCTCACTGCAACCTCCACCTCCCAGGTTCAAGCGACTCTTCTGCCTCAGCCTCCCGAGTAGCTGGGATTACAGGCGCCTGCCACCATGCCCAGCTAATTTTTGTATTTTTAGTAGAGATGGGGTTTCACCATGTTGGCCAGGCTGGTCTCCAACTCCTGACCTCAGGTGATCCACCCGCCTCGGCCTCCCAAAGTGCTGTGATTACAGGTGTGAGCCACTGCACCTGGCTGATACCAGGTTTTTCCACGGCATAGCACAAATGTCATCACTTGTTGCTGAAAGCAAATCTAAAATTTTTTTTTTTTTTTTTGAGACGGAGTTTCACTGTTGTTGCCCAGGCTGGAGTTCTGTGGCACAGTCGCGGCTCATTGCAACCTCTGCCTTCTGGTTTCAAGTGATTGTCCTGCCTCAGCCTCCCGAGTAGCTGGGATTACAGGCGCCCGCCACCACGCCTGGCTAATTTTTTTGTATTTTTAGTAGAGACGGGATTTCACCATGTTGGTCAGGCTGGTCTCAAACTCCTGACCTTGTGATCCGCCCGCCTCGGCCTCCCAAAATGCTGGGATTACAGGTGTGAGCCACCCCGCCTGGCCCAAATCTAAATTTTTAAGCAACTCTTGTAGAATGCCATTTTCCTTTATTACATTAATTTGCATGTGACTGCAGTCGATCTCTCCTAGCCAACTTCTCCATGAATGAATACTCTTTCCTGTATTACTAAGCACTTTATCTGTCCTGTCCCTCTCTTATGGTTTTGACCTTCTGTCTTGTACTGCACTTATTCATGTGCCTATCTTCTCTTCTACTGTGTTCCTTAAACACACAGTCTTTGATTTTCTTTCTGCCTTGCAGCATCCAGCACAGGGCCTGCACATAGTTGACATTTAGTAAATCTGTTTAATGAATAAATGTTGCCACACTGAATACCATCCATATTTCACTCCGTTTGTTCTTGACAAATGGTGAAGCTTCATGGGTGTTTTTTAAAACCTGTATACGTTTGGGGAAAATAAATTATTTTCTGTCCTATAGCTTTTGGCATCTACCAGAAGGGATCAAGACAATATGCAAGCTGAGCTGAATCGCCTTCAAGCAGAAAATGATGCCTCTAAAGAAGAAGTGAAAGAAGTTTTACAGGCCCTAGAAGAACTTGCTGTCAATTATGATCAGAAGTCTCAGGAAGTTGAAGACAAAACTAAGGAATATGAATTGCTTAGTGATGAATTGAATCAGAAATCGGTAGGATATAGTTTTATTTTCTTTTTTAATGCTTTAGTACAAGTATTCTTAACCTAAAAACTACTTAAATAACTTACTTTTCTATTTAAGTCAAATATCGATAACATCAATTTTCAAGGACTCGGGTTTCAACTTCATTTCTTTCTGTATATGAAGCCTTAGAGGTGGAGGAAGACAGTTATCTTAGTTCCTAAAGGTCTGTTAATATCTAATTTAAATGCTGTTTTAGAGGATGTTTGCTACTCCTAATTTTTTTTAATTTTTTTAATTTAGTATATAGCATGTAGAATCTAATGTTACTACTAATGTTAAAGGAAAAATAATTTAAAGCTGCTAGTTGCCCAATAAAGCTATTAGATGATTGTTCAAACAATAAATTAAATATGCAGTACAAATTAAAATGCTATTTAATCAACTGTGAATTATTTGGAATAGATGTAAGGATATGTAACTTAACATAATTTATGTTTTACTTACTGTTACATTTCCACTACGTGGAACAGTGCCTTTTTAGCACAGTGTAGTGGTTCCCAATAGATGGAGATTTTTTTTTTTTTTTGAGACAAAAGTTTCACTCTGGTTGCCCAGGCTGGAAGTGCAATGGCGCAATCTTGGCTTACTGCATCCTCTGCCTCCTGGGTTCAATGATTCTCCTGCCTCAGTCTCCCGAGTAGCTGGGATTACAGGCGCCCGCCACCACGCCCGGCTCATTTTGTATTTTTAGTAGCAACAGGGTTTCACCATGTTGGCCAGGCTGGTCTCGAGCTCCTGACCTCAGGTGATCCACCCGCCTCAGCCTCCCAAAGTGCTGGGATTACAGGCATGAGCCACCGCGCCTGGCGACTAGATGGAGATTTTTACTTGCTGAAAATTGATACAGGACAGATATCGCCAACCTCCAACAGTGATGACAGAAATAATACATAGCTATGAATGTTTCAACATCATCATGGAGGAGCTATTTTGTGGTTTTGTTGTGGTTAATGCTAGCTTCTTGTTTAGAAATCAGCAACTAGAGTTGCACTCAGGACCCATGTCCACCACATATTTCCCTGCTCACATTAACTTGTCTAAAAGAAAGCAGTCAACAGTACAAAATAATGCTTTTAAAAGGTTTCCTGCCCCTATGAGTTCCTTTTCTCTTTTTAATCTACAAAGTTACAGTTAGCTTGAAGTTAACATTCAGTACTGTACAGATCTAAGACACCATTATAACTAACTCGTACTGAGTTGCATTATTAACAAAGCTAATTGTTGTATGAAAGAATAACAGGAGTTTTTTACAACTCTGAAAGGTGGTCCTTGGCTGCTGATTTTAGTCTTTAAGACAGTTATATTTATGTTTCACTTGTGGAGCTGAAATCTATCAGCATTACATTGATAATAGGAGTTAGAAATCCCTAGTGTTTAGCATCTGTTTATATGCTTAGACAGTGTTGCTGTTCAGTTAGAGAGTGTCTGGTAATTTAAACAATTATGGTAGAAGCATGCTATATTATGAGACTTGAAGATAATTGGTATCATATTGTAGATTAACCTGGGTGGATACACACTCTACTGATACTCAGAAACTTAAGGAAATGATGAACTACCCTAAGAAATAAGCAGTTGGAATGATGGCATCTTTACTAAAAGATACTGATGAAAAGTCAATAAATGGCATTACAAATACAGTATAGTACAGGCATTACAAATACAGAAGCCCCAAGCGTTTCAGATTTTGGAATGTTTGCATTATACTTACCAGTTGAGCATTTCTAATTGGCAAGTCCAAAATGCTTCAGTGAGCATTTTCTTTGAGCATCATGCAAGCACTCAAAAAGTCCCAGATTTTGGAGCACTTCGGAGTGGGGATGCTCACCTTGTATCTGTTCTGCCATATGAGTTATTTTAAAGTGGGCACCAAACTGGGTTGGACTTTTCAAAATTTGGTGATTTTGTAGCTGTTAAGCCAGCTATGATTTGAGATTTATAATGATAGTCATTAAACTCAGATAATATTACTTTAACACTAGCTCCTGGATAATTGCCTGTATCATAGTATTATCACATGGATTCTTTCCAGTGAGTAAGTATATAGAAAGTAGATGAAGAAAGCATACTAACCATCTAGAAAAGAGTGTCATTGTAACGTTAATTTGCTGACTCACTTTCTAAAGATAAGACATAATATAGTAATAAGTGATAATCAAATCTAGTTGAATTTGAGGCTTCCCATTTTTAGACAGAAAATATTATTCAATCTCAGGAATTTAGTGAAATAACAGAAACTGCCTGCTCTTAATTGAAAACAATGTGGCTACTTTTACCATAGCCTATTAGGTCTAAAATATTTTTTAAGTTTGAGCTGGGAGCCCAGAACCTGGTAGATAGTTCAAGAAAAATGAAAGCAGAAAAGACATGGTTTCGTAAGGGCTTGGTGTAAAACTTGAAACACCGATGAGTATTTGATTTGAATTTTCATGTAGTAGATTTAACTATACTTTTTGTTTTGGGTTCTCTTAGGCAACTTTAGCGAGTATAGATGCTGAGCTTCAGAAACTTAAGGAAATGACCAACCACCAGAAAAAACGAGCAGCTGAGATGATGGCATCTTTACTAAAAGACCTTGCAGAAATAGGAATTGCTGTGGGAAATAATGATGTAAAGGTAAATATAATAACTAAGTATTAAGGACAATTATCTGTATACACTGGCACTTTTGTTTACTACTAATACTTTGTAAAGTTCTTTTCGTATTCATGATCTCATCCTCACAAACAGTCATGTAGTAGATGTTATTAACTGCATTTTAAATAGATCAGGAGAGAGCAAGAGAATAAGGGCACCCAAATAGGTAAATTCAGTAGGCGGCATTTATTGGACCTCATGTTTGATTCTTTACTATAACATTTTCCCCAACCTGGGCAATGTGGCGAAACCCTGTCTCTACAAAAAATACAAAAATGAGCCTGGCATGGTGGCGTGTGCCTGTAGTCCCAGCTACTGGGGTGGGAGGATTGCCTGAGCCTGGGAGGTCAAGGCTGCAGTGAGCTGCAATCGTGCAACTGCACTCCAGCCTGCACAACAGATCAAGATGCTGTCTCCAGAAAAAAAAAAAATTCGCGCTTAAAAATTACGTTAATAAATTTCCATAAGTGAAATGATTGGAACAACAATTAAGATTAGTTCACGGACCAGACATAGTGGCTCAAGCCTGTAATCCCAGCACTTTGGGAGGCCAAGGCAGGAGGATCACTTGAGCCCAGGAGTTCGAGACCAGCCTGGGCAACGTGGCAAGACCTTGTCCCTACAAAAAATTTAAAAATTAGCCTAGCATGTAGGCATGGTGATACATGCCTGTAGTCCCAGCTATTTTAAGAGACTGAGGCAGGAGGTTAAAGATGCTGTGAACCATGTTTGTGCCATGGCACTCCAGCCTGAGCAACAGTGAGACCCTATCTGGAAAAAAAAAAAAAAAAGATTAGCTCAGGGAATAAATTTATAATGAATGGGCTTGTGGTTGCTTTAAATATTTAAAGAAAAGTTAAAGATGAGCACTGCTTTCTTAATTCTTTTTTATTTTAGTGTGAAAAATTTCAAACATATAATAGTAGAATAATACAATGAACTCTAGAGTTTTCAGTTTTCAAAATATGGCCATATTTTCTTTATACCTCATTGTCCTAATCTTTTTAAAGATACTAATATTGGTTGTTAGCGTTAGGCATTTGACTTGGTGGTAGATTTAAAAACTAAGACCAAAGAACCAAACTAAGACTCTTAACTGAAAAACCATGCATATAACATGAAAGATTTGTATGTTGCAGTAGCTGTTTAGACTTTACCTTTTTGATTAAAGCCTAATTACAATACAAAGAGAGCATATACACTTGGGTTTATATTGAGAGCCTACTAAAAAGCCCAGTCTGTTAACCAGAGTTGGAACTGATGTAAAAGTTTTCAATATGGAGTACACATTTCCATCTTTTGTATTGTTTAATGTTGCTGTTTGCTGTTAAGTGATTCTTCAGTTTAAAAATGAAGAAAAAGAAAATATTTTTTAAAAATACAAAAAGAATAAAAGATAAAATCAACAAAATAAAAAATGTTTGTTGATGGAGGCAAGGATTCTCATGACTCTTCTCTTCATATGTTATTTCTTCAGTGGACTCACTATGGGGCCACTTGACTTGCTTTCCCTTCACCATCAGTCTGAACATTTCGGCCCTATTCTGTTTATGGTGAAGTAATGTGAGATGTAGAGAAATCTCTAGGATGGAAAAGTACATTTATTTCATATCGCAGAACACCAGAGAGATGTTGTTCAAAGTTTGCTTTGTAGATTTGCAACTTTTTAGACAAATCTTATATTTTATGTTCAAATAATTATGATTTAAGTTAAAAAGTGTAAAGAGAGAGTGGAAATGGTTTATGTTTAGTGGCAGAGGGATGAAATCCAGGTTCCATGACTACTAGATTTTTTTTTTCCACTATACCATAGCAGTTTGAAAATGTCGTCTTTGCAAATAGCTATTCTAATTAAAAAAAAAAAAAAGGATCCTCAGTATTTTTGTCATTAACAAGTAATTCTTTTCCTCTCATCATATATAAGCTCTGTTAGAGCGCTACCTTTTTTTTTTTTTTTTTTTTTTTGAGACGGAATCTCACTGTGTCTCCCAGGCTGGAGTGCAGTAGTGCGATCTTGGCTCACTGCAAGCTCCGCCTCCCAGGTTCATGCCATTCTCCCACCTCGGCCTCCCGAGTAGCTAGGATTACAGGCGTGTGCCACCACGCCTGGATAATTTTGTTTTTGTATTTTTAGTAGAGATGGCGTTTCACCGTGTTAGCCAGGATGGTCTTGATCTCCTGACCTCTTTATCTGCCCACCTCGACCTCCCAGAGTGCTGGGATTACAGGCATGAGCCACTGCGCCTGGCCTGTTGTTGTTCTTAAGTTACAGTTTACAGTTTTATGTTACAGTTTACAATGATTATTGTACTCATTGTATTCTATAGTTGTGTGGATTTTAAGGAGTGCATAATATTATAGGTCCAGTATTTAGAATAGTTCCCACACCACCCTAACAAATTCCCAGTGTTTTTGCTATTCACCTCTACTTCTTGAACTTCTGGCAACCACTGATGTTTTTACTATCTTTATAGTATTGCTGTTTCCAAAATGTTATATAGTTGGAATCATACAGTATGTATATGTAGCCCTTTCAGCTAGTTTCTTTCACCAGTATGCATTTAAGATTCTTCCATGGCTTTTCATGGCTTGATCATTTTTTTAAATCACTAAATTATATTCCATGATATGAATGTACCATGGTTTGTTTATCCATTCACCTATGTGGTTACTTTGAGGTTTTGGCAATTAATGAACAAAGCTGCTATAAACATTCATGTGTAGGCTGAGCATGGTGGCTCATGCCTGTAATCCCAGCACTTCGGGAGGCCGAGGCGGGCAGATCACTTGAGGCCAGGAGTTTGAGACCAGCCTGGCCAAAGTGGTGAAGTCCCATCTCTACAAAAAATAAAAAAACTAGCCAGGCATAGTGGTGCACGCCTATAGTCCCAGCTATTTGGGAGGCTAAGGCACGAGAATTGCTTGAGCCCAGGAAGTGGAGGTTGCAGTGAGCCAAAATGGTACCACTGCACTCCTTCCTAGGTGACAGAGTAAGACTCTGTCTCCAAAAAAAAAATAATAATTCATGTGTAAGTTATTCTTTGGACATAAATTTTCAGTTCAGTTGAGTAAAAATACCTAGAAGTGCTAGGTTGTACGTTATGACTATGTTAGCTTTGTTGTAAGGAACTCCCAAATGGTCTTCCAAAGTGGTGGAAACATTTTGCATTCCTATCAGCCATGAATGAGAGTCTGCTGTTCCACATCATTGCCAGTGTTTGCTCTTGTCAGTTTCTTGGGATTTTACTAATGTATGGTGTTATTTTATTGTCATTTTAATTTGCAGTTGTGTTTTTTCTTATTGTTGAGGTTTTCTTTTTTTTTGAGACGGAGTCTCGCTCTGTCACCCAGGCTGGAGTGCAGTGGCGTGATTTTGGCCCACCATAACCTCCGCCTCCTGGGTTCAAGTGATTCTTCTGCCTCAGCCTGCCAAATAGCTGGGACCACAGGCGCGTACCACCACGCCTGGTTAATTTTTATATTTTTAGTAGAGATGGGATTTCACCATATTGTCCAGGCTGGTTTCGAACTCCTGACTACAGGTGGTCCGCCTGCCTCAGCCTCCCAAAGTGCTGGGACTACAGGCATGAGCCACTGCGCCTGGCCCTGTTGTTGAGTTTTGTTTTATTTTGAGACGGAGTCTCGCTCTGTCGCCTAGGTTGGAGTGCAGTGGCATGATCTCGGCTCACTGCAACCTCCTCTTCCTGGGTTCAAGCAATTCTTCTGCCTCAGCCTCCCGAGTAGCTGGGACTACAGGCTCCCACTACCACACCTGGCTAATTTTTTGTATTTTTAGTAGCGACGGGGTTTCACCATATTGGCCAGGCTGGTCTTGAACTCCTGACCTCAGGTGATCCGCCCGCGTCAGCCTCCCAAATTGCTGGGATTACAGGCGTGAGCCACCGTACCTGGCCTCCTATTGTTGAGTTTTAAGAGTTCTTCATATGTTTTGGATATAAGTCTTTTATCAGATAGTGTTTTGCATTATTTCTCAGTTTGTGTCTTGTTTTTTTTTGTTTTTTTTTTTTTTTACTCTCAACGTCATTTTTTGAGACTAAAAATTTTTAATTTTAATGAGGTCCAACTTACCAAGTTTTTCATTAATAGATTGTGTTTTTGGTATTGTATTTAAAAACTTGTCACCAAACCCAATATCACCTAGATTTTCTCCTATGTTAAAAGTTTTTTTTTCAGTTTTGCATTTACATTTAGATCTATGATCCATTTGGAGTTAATTTTTCTGAAAGGGGTAAGGTCTGTACCAGGATTCATTGTTTCACATCTGGATGTCCAGTTGAAGAGACTGTCCTCTCTCCATCAAATTGCCTTTGCACCTTTGTCAGAGATCAGTTGACTGTATTTTGTGGTTTTATTCCTGGGCTCTTTATTCTGTTCTGTTAACCTGTTTATCTGTTCTTTGCCAGCACTGTACTGTTCTGATTATTATAGCTTTACAGTAAGTTGCATAGTGTCAAGTCCTGTGACTTTGTTTGTCCTTAGTGTTGTGCTAGCTATTCAGGGTCTTTTGACTTTACATGTAAACTTAATCATGTCGTCTGCACAGTTTTATTTCTTCCTGAAGGTGAAGGAATATACAGTGACCACAATTCCTTCTGGTTGAGCTTAAAGTTCATCCTTTCCCTGCCACCTAAACATCCTCTTGTTAAATTTTAAGCTGAACGTGCACATGATTAACAATGAATTTACTGAAGAGGTCCTGTAAAGAGGAAGTGAAAAAATTGAAAGAGGCAGAATTTATTAGTTTGGTTGTATTTTTGTGTTTTCTTTAGGTTTACATTTATTTATTTTTCTTGTTGGCATGTATTAACATTATTCTCAGTTTTTAAAAAAAGGAAGGCAAAAAGTAAGCTGTATTTATTTACCTTTCGTTGAAAACAGTAATAAAAGAAAAAAATAAGATCCAGACTTTGTATGAATATTGAGTAATACTAAAATATATTTTATAAAAAGATTTTATAGCCTAATTGGGAAAACACACATTGAACATTTTTGGCTTTAATTTTTTATTTTACTTTTTCCTCACAGCAGCCTGAGGGAACTGGCATGATAGATGAAGAGTTCACTGTTGCAAGACTCTACATTAGCAAAATGAAGTCAGAAGTAAAAACCATGGTGAAACGTTGCAAGCAGTTAGAAAGCACACAAACTGAGAGCAACAAAAAAATGGAAGAAAATGAAAAGGAGTTAGCAGCATGTCAGCTTCGTATCTCTCAAGTATGTTATAGAACAAAGTTTATTCATTTTTTGAAACAGCCACATAGAAATTTTATTTATTATACAAGTTTTCAGAAAAATGTGTCTCTAGGTGAAATTTAGTTGTTTTTTTCCTAGTCTAGCTGCAGTAAATTTGAATGATTTAACTGAGTTATATTTGCCTAACATAAATATGGGTTATGTATAGAAATTTACCAGAATGATGTGACTGGTGGTAACTTGTTAAAGACTCCAGAATTCCAGGGTGGGCAAAACTGCAGGGAACCAGTTTCCTGGCTTGGCAACTGAATGAATGGGGCCATTCACCACTATCAGAATTTCACAAGGAGGGAAGATGGTAACGTTAGATGGTGGTATCTGTAAAATTAGTATTTCATATTTGAGTCTTCAGTGCCTTAGTTTGCAAGTTATGATCACCAATGAGTTAATTGATTACATTCTTTAACATTTCAAAATTGGCTCCTGAATATTTTAGTTTTAAATATTCCCAAATTTATCATATATAGATAATGAAATGTTTACTGTCAAATATTCTTAAAGTGTATGCATATGTTTTCCACTTCATATCAGTATATTTTTTCCAAAAGCATGAAGCCAAAATCAAGTCATTGACTGAATACCTTCAAAATGTGGAACAAAAGAAAAGACAGCTGGAGGAATCTGTCGATGCCCTCAGTGAAGAATTAGTCCAGCTTCGAGCACAAGGTATAGCTTCCAACTGTTTATGAGTTACATCTGTGTTCTTATTTTAGTATAATTGTAGTAAACTTAATATTCACACTGAAAGAAATAGTAGGAATATGGCTGATTTGGAATGGTAAACAAATCATACATATTAATGTTGCTTTGAAACATTTTTTTGTTGTTGTTTTGAGACGGAGTCTTCACTCTGTTGCCCAGGCTGGAGTGCAGTGGCACTATCTTGACTCACTGCAACCTCCACCTCCTGGGTTCCAGTGATTCTCCTGCCGCAGCCTCCCTAGTAGCTGGGACCACAGGCACATGCCACCACGCCTGGCTAATTTTTTACCTTTTTTGTAGAGACAGGGCTTCACCGTGTTACGCAGGATGGTCTTGATCTCCTGACCTTGTGATCTGCCTGCCTTGGCCTCCCAAAGTGCTGGGATTACAGGCATGAGCCACTGTGCCTGTCAAAACATATATATATATATTTTTAAGATTTTGTTTGAATATGGAAATAGCCAATCTGGGGATTTCCCACAGTTATGAAGTGGGGTGTATGTGTGTGTGTGTCTTAACATAGGGGACTTAGGAGTTATGTCATTTCTTTACCATTCCCTTAACTAATCTGTTCTGGATTAGGCCAAAAAAAAAACCAAACAAACCATAAAGGAATACATAATACCAACACAATGGATGTAACTTGTATACTAGTCTACATGTCATTGAACTTGGAGAGCAGGTGACATTTGGGTAATTTGAAGTTGAATATTGCTAAGGAAAATGCTTATTGTAAAATCCATTTGCTCCTTGGTTTATATGAGGAACCTTAAAGGCTTATTTCACTCTTCTATTTTTTCTCTATTCAAACAGAGAAAGTCCATGAAATGGAAAAGGAGCACTTAAATAAGGTTCAGACTGCAAATGAAGTTAAGGCAAGTTTGATGTCACATTTCTAACAGCTTTAATTAATCAGTATTAATTTTGATTAGTCTGACTTTAACATCCTTTTCCCCCTCAAAATTTTAGCAAGCTGTTGAACAGCAGATCCAGAGCCATAGAGAAACTCATCAAAAACAGATCAGTAGTTTGAGAGATGAAGTAGAAGCAAAAGAAAAACTTATTACTGATCTTCAAGAGTAAGTATTATACTTCTCTAGTTAGGAGGAAAGAATCGGTTACTGATGGACATGGTATATATTCTTACTAGAAACCTGCAGTTTTCATCAAAATTACATTTTTATCTTGGAAAATAAAGAATTTTCTCATTTATGAGTAAAACTTCTAAATTCCAGGTGAAATTTTTGAGGCTTTTTTTAGGTCTTTTGATCTAAATTATTCAGTAAAAGAAAAAAATCCCCAACCTAAGTCCATTATTGCATACCACAGTCTTCTCCAAATCCTTTATTTAGTTTCCTTTTTTAAAAAAATTCTTGGCTGGGTGCAGTGGCTGATGGCCTGTGACCCCAGTGCTTTGGGAGGCTGGGGTGGGAGGATCACCAGAGGTCAGGAGTTCAAGACCAGCTGGGCAACATAGTGAGACTCCATCTCTACAAAAAATAATTTTTTAAATTAGCTGAGCTTGGTGGCACATGCCTGTAGTCCCAGTGACCCAGGAGGCTGTGGCACGAGGATTGCTTGAGTATTGGAGTCTGAGGCTGAAGTGAGCTATGATTGTACTACAGCCTGGGTGACAGAGCGAGACCCTGACTCAAAATTCTTAACTGGGAAAAACTTTTCTGGAAATTCTATGGATTTTCAAAGGTTTTTTTTTTTTTTTAAGTTGTCATCTTAGTTTATCTAGAAGCAATTTCCCTGCCTCCATAACCATGTGCACATACATAGAGTTTATGGAAGTCAGAGTCCGCAACAATTTGAGTAGGAACCAAGAAGAGAATAACATAACAAAATAATGATGAGGTTTGGGGCGTAGGTCTTACTATGAATACCTGATGGAAGTAGGCATAAGGATTCAGGAAGATGAAAGACAGAGGAGAACAGAATCATGATTTCAAACCAAAATACGAAAAATTTTCTATGTCCACAAGTAGCCAGGTCCCTTTCCTCTTTTCCTCCATAGGGTATAGGATAACAGAAAAGTCCTTGATGAGATTATAGAATTTAAAAGTTTGGAAATTTTAATGATGACATTGAGAAAACTGTGATATTGATACTGTGTTAATAATTTTTTTCTTTCGTCAGCCAAAACCAGAAAATGATGTTAGAGCAGGAACGTCTAAGAGTAGAACATGAGAAGTTGAAAGCCACAGATCAGGAAAAGAGCAGAAAACTACATGAACTTACGTGAGTAATTGTTTTTAATTAAAGTTTAAAAATAAAAGCTAAATTAGAGGATTATAGGCACTACCTTTGGATATAGCCAGTGGATACATATTTTACTTTGTATGGGCTAAAGGATTTTTTCTTAAATCCACTGAGTTGGTTTGATTTATATCTAAATACTTGGAATATATACTTGTATTTTAGTGAAAGCAAGGTCTTATATTTCATTGTGGTTAACATTAAGGTTTCTCTTTATCAATCTGCTTGCTGTTTCTTTATCTCCATATTACTTCAGGATCCAGCATAAAAATGAACCTAAAACAATATATTAAGTAACTTCGAAGATTTTAAGATCTAACACAAAAACTGAGTTTTTGTTAAATTTTCTCTTGCATAAAAGAGCATTGTGGTGTTTAGCCTTGCCATTTTGAACAGAGGTTTTCATGGTTTACCTTTTCTCATTTTCTCAAAACTCAGTTTTCTAGAATCTTAGCAGGTAGAAAATGCATGATTATAATTTTTCACATACCTTGAGTTTGTGAGACAATTTGCAAATCAACTGATATTGTTAGGATAGTTAGAACATCAGGACCAGTTCAGAGTGGATTTTATGAAGATTCTGCTAACTTGCAGCTGTAATTTTGTTTAGAATACTTGTAATGTAAAATATTTTAGTCTTTGACAGTTTATAATCTATAATTAATCAGTATCATTTTGGATAAATAGCAGTATAATACATGTGGCATATTTTAAAATATAAATTATAGAACTATTCCTTATTCTTTGAATTCTGCCACATTTTATTTCATCTCTTCCATTGCTATATATGGAATGTATAACAATAGACTGTTGTTTTAGAAGGCATATGAAAATTTTTTGAAATTGCAAAGCTGCAGTGGCTCACACCCATAATCTCAGCACTTTGGGAGGCCAGGGCAGGAGAATCAGTTGAGCCCAGTGTTTGAGAATCAGCCTAGGCAATATAGTGAGACCCCGTCTCTACAAAAATTTTTTTAGACAGGGCTGATTGTACATGCCTGTAGTCCCAGCTATTTGGGAGACGAGGTGAGGAGGATCACTTGAGCCCAGGAGGTTGAGGTTGCAGTGAGCAGTGTTTGGGACAGAAACTCTGTGTCAAAAAAAAAAAAAAATTTTTTTTTTTGAAAGACAGCACAGGTAAATTGTTTAAAATAGGCATCTTGTATTTATTTAAATTTAAGAATTTATCCTTTCAGATACAAAATATTTTATTCAACTCTCATGCTAAGTACAATTTTACAGAATAAAATTTGAAAATATATGTTTGTTCTTCTACTGTTAGGGTTATGCAAGATAGACGAGAACAAGCAAGACAAGACTTGAAGGGTTTGGAAGAGACAGTGGTAAGAAAAACATGAAAATAAACAGGATTGGGAAATATTTTGTGGGTTTTTTCTACCATGATTATTCTAAGTTTAAAGTCTGAGCTCCAAAAATATCGCTGTTCTTAATCCAAGGCAAAAGAACTTCAGACTTTACACAACCTGCGCAAACTCTTTGTTCAGGACCTGGCTACAAGAGTTAAAAAGGTAATGTAACTATGCCGAGGTAGGCGTTTGCATAAATGGTGCTTACTTCTAGGTAATTATTTGTATTCAAAGTGAAATAACTTTACAGTCACGTCAATTTTTGTATAGTTAAGCTTAGTTTTTTTTAATTTTTTAAATTTTTTTGTAATACTTACCTTCTTTTCTCAGAGTGCTGAGATTGATTCTGATGACACCGGAGGCAGCGCTGCTCAGAAGCAAAAAATCTCCTTTCTTGAAAATAATCTTGAACAGCTCACTAAAGTGCACAAACAGGTACTAAAGAGTATATTTTCTGGTAGCTGCAAGATAGTAAAAATCAAAAATTGAGGATTGGCAAGTGAGTATTTCAATCTTTCAGAGTCCTCAGGAATTTTTATACCCTGAGCCATTTTATCAGAAATTATATAAAGAAACCACAAGTAACTTTTAGAGGAGTTAATATTTTTAACAACGTTATTATCAAAAGAGGCAGTGAAAACATGTATTCTCATTTTCCCTTTAGGATTTTAAGACTGTGCATTTTCATAATTTATTCGTGGTAATTTTGAAATCTCTACTACACAAGACTGCAGTTAAAGTACTGCAAAGTCTTTTGGGGAGAGTGGTCTTTTTATACCTAATACCCCAGTGTGTCAGACATAATGATGCAGTTTTCATTTAACCAGATTAGTTGTCTTACTGAAGAAACATAGCACTATCTTGTAATGTATTGTCTTTGCCTAGTAGAGGGAAAGAACAATTCTCCCCCTAAAAAATTAAAGGAAATTATACCTTCGTGAATAAACTAGATGTGTGTACGCTATGTATAGATGGATGTATTCCTTGCGTGTTTCTGCCTAAATTAGATAAATGGGAAACAATATAAAATGCAGTTTTACTTTTCTAAAGAGCAATTATGAAATGCTCATACTTTTTCAAGTCATCCTGTTAAATCTGGAATCCTTGTTTTCTTTGTGTACGTTTAGTTGGTACGTGATAATGCAGATCTCCGCTGTGAACTTCCTAAGTTGGAAAAGCGACTTCGAGCTACAGCTGAGAGAGTGAAAGCTTTGGAATCAGCACTGAAAGAAGCTAAAGAAAATGCATCTCGTGATCGCAAACGCTATCAGCAAGAAGTAGATCGCATAAAGGAAGCAGTCAGGTCAAAGAATATGGCCAGAAGAGGGCATTCTGCACAGATTGGTTAGTAGAACACATTAAAACCTTTAAACCTTGCTCAGTTTGAATGCTTTCATTTAGTGGAAAACGTAATCCGAATTTTATGTGTTGTCATGGTGCATCTGTCTCTATTTTCTAACTAAGCAGAGTGGCACTGTTGGGAAAGAGGAATAATCACATTAGCAGAACAAGAAGATAAATGAGAACTAGAGAAGCAAGCAAGAATGGTCATGGAATGGAGAAACTATATAGAGCAATATTATTAAAGCCAAGAGAATTGCAAGAAAATAAGCCATCAGCAATGATTTAACGTTTAAGAATAATCATTGGTGGCTGGGCGCAGCGGCTCACGCCTGTAATCCCAACACTTTGGGAGGTCGAGGCGGGTGGATCACCTGAGGTCAGAAGTTCGAGACCAGCCTAACATGGTGAAACCCTGTCTCTACTAAATTAAAAAAATTAGCCAGGCATGGTGGTGAACGCCTGTAACCCAGCAACTTGGGAGGCTGAGGCAGGAGAATCGCTGGAACATGGGAAGTGGAGATTGCAATGAGCCAAGATTGCAATGAGCCAAGATTGCACCATTGCACTCCGGCCTGGGTGACGAGCGAGACTCCATCTCAAAAAACAAACAAACAAACAAACAAACAAAAATTGGTGCAGGAAGTGTTTTTTTGTTTTTTATTTATTTATTTATTTTTTGCTTGTTTTTTGAGATGGAGTTTCACTCTTGTTGTACAGGCTGGAGTGCAATGGCGTGATCTCGGCTCACTGCAACCTCTGCCTCCTGGGTTCAAGCGATTCTCCTGCCTCAGCCTCCCTAGTAGCTGGGATTGAAGGTGCAAGCCACCATGCCCAGCTAATTTTGTATTTTTAGTAGAGACAGGGTTTCTCCTTGTTGGTCAGGCTGGTATCGAACTCCTGACCTCAGATGATCCACCTGCCTCGGCCTCCCAAAGTGCTGGGATTACAGGCATGAGCCACTGCGCCCAGCCATTTTTTTTGTTTGTTTGTTTGCTTGTTTTCTATGACACAGGGTCTTGCTTGTCACCCATGCTAGACTGCAGTGGTGCAATTATGGCTCACTGCAGCCCCAGCCTCCCAGGGTCATGCAATCCTCCCACCTCAGCCTTCCAAGTAGCTGGGACTACAGGTGCACACCACCACACCCAGCTAATTTTTTTATATTCTGTAGAGACAGGGTTTTGCCTTATTGCCTAGTCTGGTCTTGAATTCCTGGACCCAAATGATCCACCCACCTCAGGCTCTCAAAGTGCTGGGATTACACAGGTATGAGCCACTACACCTGGCCAGGAAGATTTTTAAAGGCTAAGAATTGTATAGGTCCTAGAGAAAAGGATGTTACAGAAAAGAAAAAGTGATGGAGAAACAAAAAGGCAAAGAAAAACAAAACATTTGGGAATTTGTTGTGAATAAGAGAAGAAACCTTAACAGTCATTGCAGTCACATGTTAAACTTTATTCTAAAGTCTGTCTTTATTTTTCATATTAGCTAAACCTATTCGTCCCGGGCAACATCCAGCAGCTTCTCCAACTCACCCAAGTGCAATTCGTGGAGGAGGTGCATTTGTTCAGAACAGCCAGCCAGTGGCAGTGCGAGGTGGAGGAGGCAAACAAGTGTAATCGTTTATACATACCCACAGGTTTGTTATTTATATCTGGCTTTTCATATCTGTTTGTGGAAAATTGGTTGTTAAATAGGTTTTTTGATTTTAAAAAATTCTCACATTAGTGTTATGATTTTTTTAACTTAAGCATTATAAAAGTAATTTAGTTTGATCTTTTTGTGTAGTTTAGATCATACTATATATTCAAATTTGTGGTCTTAATTGTTTTGAAATCTAGCATTGGACCATTTGTAATAGCTTTTGATACTGTGTCTAATGGATGTACCATGGTTTATAAACATTCCTTTCCTTTTGGCTAGACATGTAATTATATTAATTTTTTCCATAATTGAAATTTTCAAAAACCAAAATTTTCATATATGAAATTTGAAACATCTTTTTTTTTTTTTTCTTTTTCTTTTTGAGATGGAATCTCACTCTTGTCGCCCAGCCTGGAGTGCAATGGCGTGATCTCAGCTCACTGCAACCTCTGGCTCCTGGGTTCAAGTGATACCCCTGCCTCAGCCTCCCAAACTGGGATTACAGGCGCCTGCCACCATGCCTGGCTAATTTTTGTGTTTTTAGTAGAGACGAGGGGTTTCACCATGTTGGTCAGGCTGGTCTCAAACTCCTGACTTCAGGCGATCTGCCCGCCTCGGCCTCCCAAAGTGCTGGAATTAGAGGCGTGAGCCACCGTGCCCGACCTGAAACATCTTCTTGTATTCCCTAACCTGTTAGAGATTATTTCCAGAAGGTTCCCAGAAATGCAGTTACAAGGAAATATGAACATTTTTAAGGCTCTTGCTACATATTAACACATTGGTTTCTAGAAAGACTGCACCAAATTGCATATGAGCCCAGCTTACTAACAGATTTCTGAGTTTTATTTATAATTATATAAGTAATATCTGTTCTTTGTAGGGCATAAAACAGTCACAAATTAGAAAAAATCTAGAGATACTACACAATATACTATCTCTCTCTTTCTGGAGCTTTTTGTATTAGTTTTTAAATTTAAAAGTTTAAACTGTTGATAACTATTGTAATAGACTCCACTTATTCTACTACATATGCTGCTTCGGAGCCTGCTTTTTTTTCCGGCCCCCTGCCCCCACAA
Source organism: Pan troglodytes (assembly GCF_028858775.2). NCBI lineage: Eukaryota > Metazoa > Chordata > Mammalia > Primates > Hominidae > Pan > Pan troglodytes. The sequence goes on along the minus strand of NC_072406.2, from coordinate 44,994,479 downwards.
ACCCCACACCCCCCTGCCCCACTCCGAGACGGAGCCTCGTTCTTGTTGCCCAGGCTGACATGCAATGGGGTGATCTTGGCTCACCGCAACCTCTGCTTCCCGGGTTGAAGCGATTCTCCTGCCTCAGCCTCCCAAGTAGCTGGGATTACAGGCGTGCACCACCACACCTGGCTAATTTTGTATTTTGTAGCCTGCTTTTTAAACTTAGCAATATATTCGGAACACTTTCTTCTACAACGTGATTGGTTAGTGGTTGCCTAATAATTGGTCATATAGCAGCAACTCTGATTGTAACTAACTCTTCAGGAAGTCCCTGATGTGTGTATGTGCTTTGGAAATAAAAAATACTAGATAATTATGAAATGATCAGCAGTTTCTGACAAATACTAAAGCTAGTTTATTTTAATGTTGCTTGTTTATACTTTGACATTTTGCATAATACTGGCTCTAAATTGAGTAGAGAATTAAGAAATATTCTGAAGGATTCACATTTCTAGCAATTTTAAACATTTTGTTCACACAATGTAGGATTTAAAACAGTGGTAGAGTGAAAAGAACATGGACTATGGAGTTCCATCCAAGTTGGAATCCTGACTACTTTTATGAACTTGAGCAGATAAAGTTTTTAATAGTTTTTTTCTCATTCTGACTTGTTTTACAGTACTTCATAAAAATTATGGATTTATTGCTTAACTATTTAATGAATCTCTAAAACAACATTTTTCTACATAGCCACAATATTATCACACCCAGTAAGATTATATTTTTAATATTATTTAATACCATTCCATATTCAGATTTTTCCAATTTCTTTTTCACTATCCTGTACAGCTGGTTTCCCTAAACCAGAGTACAATTCAGGACTGCTGTTTGCGTTTAGTTTTATCCCTTAAATCTCTTCTGATCTTGAATGAGCACCCTCTTTAGTGATATTGACTTACTGAGTAGGCGCAGTTATCTTGAGGGTATAACACCTGTGTCTGATTGTTTTTATGTGTAGTCACCTTGTTCTCCCTCTATTTCTATGCAAAAGCATTGATTAGACTCAGCATAAACATTTTTGACAAAGTTATGTCATAGATAATGTGTACTTAATATCAGTAGACATACAATAGCTGGTTTTCATGATAATTAGAGATAACTCCTGTGTTTTTCCCCTTTGGACTAATAACAGTTTTATTAGTAAAATGGAAGTCATTCTTAAGAATTACATGAGTTGGCCGGGAGCAGTGGCTCACACCTGTAATCCCAGCACTTGGGAGGCTGAGGTGGGTGGGTCACCTCAGGTCAGGAGTTCGAGACCAGCCTGACCAACACGGAGAAACCCTGCCTCTACTAAAAATACAAAATTAGCAGGGCGTGGTGGCACATGCCTGTAATCCCAGCTACTCGGGAGGCTGGGGCAGGAGAATCGCTTGAACCCAGGAGGCGGAGTTTGCAGTGATCCGAGATCGTGGCATTGCATTCCAGCCTGGGCAACAAGAGCAAAACTCCGTCTCAAAAAAAAAAAAAAAAAAAAAAAAATTACATGAGTTAAGATGTTACCCAGCACACAGTATTCAGTAGATGCAAGCCTTTTCCTACCTTTCTGGAAGTGGGAGCTGGGCAAGGGGATTTTCAAAGCATAGATAGAAAGTTTATCCTTTTTGGATATTGTTCTCACATTAAAATTCATATGTCAACTTTAAACTTACCTCATTGTAGAGAGAGGACAGACCATACTTTTGTTAACTATTGCTGATCGCAGTATAGTGACACCAGGTTAGCACATAAGGGAGGGAGCTAACCCAGCCAAACTAGGTTTTCAAGACTTGAAAGTTATGATGTAAAAATACAATTATTTACAGGTTTGTTTTGATGCTGGTCCAAAGATAGTGGTTCTTAGTTTTCAAACTCTTATAATCTATCTTAAACCATGATTGGGGAGTATATGATTCACTTAAGTGATAAATTGTTTAAATGTTAAACACTGGAGTGCAGTGGAGTGCAGTGGCAGGATCTCGGCTCACTGCAACCTCTGCTTCCCGGGTTCAAGCAGTTCTCCCTGCCTCACCCTCCCGAGTAGCTGGGATTACAGGCGCCCACTACCACGCCCGCCTAAGGTTTTTGTATTTTTACTAGAGACGGGGTTTTGCCATGTTGGCCAGGCTGGTATTGAACTCCTGACCTCAGGTGATGTGCCTCCCTCAGCCTCCCAAAGTGCTCAGATTACAGGTGTGAGCCACTGTGCCCGGCGAGAAATTTTTTTAATGTTAAGAAAAACATTTCAAGTCACTGTGTTTATTTTTGGAAAGGATGACATTTATAATACTGATACTTTTAGTTCCCAGTTTTACATGACTAGTCTTCTGCCTTGCATAGTACTTTAAATAGGTTGCTTTTCTAAATGCATAGCTAAGTAGGCAGTTTAATACAAAGATGTTTAATACTACTAGAATTATTTATTTCACTGTTACTTTTCCTACTGTATACACCTCTTGTTTATCCCTATTCCTCTCCCCCCCTTTTTTTTAAAGCTTCTATGTATATAACTAGTAGTTGCTGGTTAGTGTTCCTTGGTTTAAGAAGGTCACTGACCACTGTCTGCTGGTTAAAAGATTAGCCGTCTTTTTCTTTTTTAAACAAATACAATTCATAAATCAGCTTACCCATAGCTTTATTTGGGAGAATAAAAACAAAGGGAGGGCTGACCTCCCTTTAAACATTACTGCTTCTAAACAGTTCTACTTAGGTGGTATATAAAAGGAAACCAAATCATTTAATATTGCCATCCTTCTAATTTTGGGGAAAGTAGCCACAGATGTTGGCTAAAATGTTTATAATAAACTGTTGGCATATTTTATTTTCTTGTTTTATTTTTCATGATTATCTCAAACACCAATTTTGTAAAACTAAACATATTTACTCTATGCTTTCTCCCATTTTTAGGTGTTAAAAAGTAATCGAAGTACGAAGAGGACATGGTATCAAGCAGTCATTCAATGACTATAACCTCTACTCCCTTGGGATTATAGAATTATAACTTTTTAAAAAATGTATAAATTATACCTGGCCTGTACAGCTGTTTCCTACCTACTCTTCTTGTAAACTCTGCTGCTTCCCAACACAACTAGAGTGCAATTTTGGCATCTTAGGAGGGAAAAAGGACAGTTTACAACTGTGGCCCTATTTATTACACAGTTTGTCTATCGTGTCTTAAATTTAGTCTTTACTGTGCCAAGCTAACTGTACCTTATAGGACTGTACTTTTTGTATTTTTTGTGTATGTTTATTTTTTAATCTCAGTTTAAATTACCTAGCTGCTACTGCTTCTTGTTTTTCTTTTCCTATTAAAACGTCTTCCTTTTTTTTTCTTAAGAGAAAATGGAACATTTAGGTTAAATGTCTTTAAATTTTACCACTTAACAACACTACATGCCCATAAAATATATCCAGTCAGTACTGTATTTTAAAATCCCTTGAAATGATGATATCAGGGTTAAAATTACTTGTATTGTTTCTGAAGTTTGCTCCTGAAAACTACTGTTTGAGCACTGAAACGTTACAAATGCCTAGTAGGCATTTGAGACTGAGCAAGGCTACTTGTTATCTCATGAAATGCCTGTTGCCGAGTTATTTTGAATAGAAATATTTTAAAGTATCAAAAGCAGATCTTAGTTTAAGGGAGTTTGGAAAAGGAATTATATTTCTCTTTTTCCTGATTCTGTACTCAACAAGTCTTGATGGAATGAAAATACTCTGCTTTATTCTGGTGAGCCTGCTAGCTAATATAAGTATTGGACAGGTAATAATTTGTCATCTTTAATATTAGTAAAATGAATTAAGATATTATAGGATTAAACATAATTTTATACGGTTAGTACTTTATTGGCCGACCTAAATTTATAGCGTGTGGAAATTGAGAAAAATGAAGAAACAGGACAGATATATGATGAATTAAAAATATATATAGGTCAATTTTGGTCTGAAATCCCTGAGGTGTTTTTAACCTGCTACACTAATTTGTACACTAATTTATTTCTTGTTTAGTCTAGAAATAGTAAATTGTTTGCAAGTCACTAATAAACATTAGATAAATTATTTTCTTGGCCATAGCCGATAATTTTGTAATCAGTACTAAGTGTATACGTATTTTTGCCACTTTTTCCTCAGATGATTAAAGTAAGTCAACAGCTTATTTTAGGAAACTGTAAAAGTAATAGGGAAAGAGATTTCACTATTTGCTTCATCAGTGGTAGGGGGGCGGTGACTGCAACTGTGTTAGCAGAAATTCACAGAGAATGGGGATTTAAGGTTAGCAGAGAAACTTGGAAAGTTCTGTGTTAGGATCTTGCTGGCAGAATTAACTTTTTGCAAAAGTTTTATACACAGATATTTGTATTAAATTTGGAGCCATAGTCAGAAGACTCAGATCATAATTGGCTTATTTTTCTATTTCCTTAACTATTGTAATTTCCACTTTTGTAATAATTTTGATTTAAAATATAAATTTATTTATTTATTTTTTTAATAGTCAAAAATCTTTGCTGTTGTAGTCTGCAACCTCTAAAATGATTGTGTTGCTTTTAGGATTGATCAGAAGAAACACTCCAAAAATTGAGATGAAATGTTGGTGCAGCCAGTTATAAGTAATATAGTTAACAAGCAAAAAAAGTGCTGCCACCTTTTATGATGATTTTCTAAATGGAGAAACATTTGGCTGCATCCACATAGACCTTTATGTTTTGTTTTCAGTTGAAAACTTGCCTCCTTTGGCAACATTCGTAAATGAAGCAGAATTTTTTTTTCTCTTTTTTCCAAATATGTTAGTTTTGTTCTTGTAAGATGTATCATGGGTATTGGTGCTGTGTAATGAACAACGAATTTTAATTAGCATGTGGTTCAGAATATACAATGTTAGGTTTTTAAAAAGTATCTTGATGGTTCTTTTCTATTTATAATTTCAGACTTTCATAAAGTGTACCAAGAATTTCATAAATTTGTTTTCAGTGAACTGCTTTTTGCTATGGTAGGTCATTAAACACAGCACTTACTCTTAAAAATGAAAATTTCTGATCATCTAGGATATTGACACATTTCAATTTGCAGTGTCTTTTTGACTGGATATATTAACGTTCCTCTGAATGGCATTGATAGATGGTTCAGAAGAGAAACTCAATGAAATAAAGAGAATATTTATTCATGGCAATTAATTAAATTATTTGCCTAACTTAAGAAAACTACTGTGCGTAACTCTCAGTTTGTGCTTAACTCCATTTGACATGAGGTGACAGAAGAGAGTCTGAGTCTACCTGTGGAATATGTTGGTTTATTTTCAGTGCTTGAAGATACATTCACAAATACTTGGTTTGGGAAGACACCGTTTAATTTTAAGTTAACTTGCATGCTGTAAATGCATTTTATGTTTAAATAAAGAGGAAAATTTTTTGAAATGTAATGAGTTTCTTAAAACTTAAGTGTTAGGTTGATTTTACATGACTGAGTTCAGGCCTTCTGTCTTGACAGAATAGTGACTGATATGTCATTATATTTATGTATATTTTGTTTCCTAATGTCTTGCAGCCTTTTGGACAGCAGATATTAAATGTATAGGCTAAAGAGCTAGAAATGAATGACCAGTCTCACATATAAAACTTTTTTTTTTTTTTTTTTGAGATAGAGTCTTGCTCTGTCGCCCAGGCTGGAGTGCAGTGGTGTGATCTCGGCTCACTGCAACTCTTATCACCTGGATTCTAGTAATTCTCCTGCCTTAGCCTCCCAAGTAACTGGGATTACAGGCATATGCCACCATGCCCAACTAATTTTTGTATTTGTATTAGAGATGGGGTTTCACCATGTTGGCCAGGCTGGTCTCGAACTCCTGACCTCATGTGATCCTCCTGCCTCGGCCTCCAAAAGTACTGGGATTACAGGCGCGAGCCACTGCGCCCGACCGGTGTCACCTGTATTTTACTTTGTATAGTCCCCGTTGTTCATCTGAGTCTGGTTGTTTTATTAACCAGGATAAGAACACTTGTTAACGTTTGTGTTTTAGATACTTCCTCAATGATCATTCAGGTCTAGCTGAAGAATAACTTTAAAAAGACTGTTCCTAAATTCAAGTGGGTATTTGTTTTTTCTTGTTTTGGGGGGCATTGGGCTTTATATGTTTTTATACTGTTGTGGAAAATTTTAATCAGATATGAAATCAGAATAATAATGAGTAATACCAGTTAGTCTCAACAATTATCAACTTACAGCTAATCTTGTTTCATCTGTAATCTACTCATCTTCCCCCAACAACCCCCCGTCCCGCCCCGTGTTATTTTGAAGCAATCCTAGAAAAACATATGCTGCTTTTTTTTTTTTTTTTTGAGACGGAGTCTCACTCTGTCGCCCAGGCTGGAGTGCAGTGGCATGATCTCAGCTCACTGCAAGCTCCGCCTTCTGGGTTCGCTGCCATTCTCCTGCCTCAGCCTCCCGAGTAGATGGGACTACAGGCACCCGCACCATGCCTGGCTAATTTTTTGTATTTTTTTTTTTTTAATAGTAGAGATGGCGTTTCACCGTGTTAGCCAGGATGGTCTCGATTTCCTGACCTCGAGATCCGCCTGCCTCGGCCCCCCCAAAGTGCTGGGATTACAGGTGTGAACCACCGGGCTAAGTATTTCAGTATGTATTTTTAAAAGATAAGGACTCCTTAAAACATACCCAACAAATACCATTATCACATCAAAAAATTTATAATTTCCTGATATTCAAATATTTAGTTTTTGTAAACAGTTTGAGTCAAGATCCAATGGAAGTTCATATATTAATGAAGAGTCCGACTCTTATATTTTTTCATTGCAATGTATGAAGAAAATAACTTTTTTGCCCTGTAGTTTCCCAGATACTGCAGTTGCATCCCTTTCATATCATTTAACGAATTTCTGTGGCCTTTATGTTTCCTATAAATTTGTTTCAGATCCACAGACGTAATCAGATTCAGATAGTTGTTTTGTTGGATGGGGACAGTATTTATAGGTGGTGGTATTCCATCAGGTGGCACATAATGTGTACTTGTCTCTTCTTGAGCTATTAGTCACTATTGATGATCAGTGCCTAGATCCATCTAAATAGGGGATACAGACACAGCATTTTTTTCATTTGTTTGCTGCAGTAGAGAAACTTGGTCTCTTACTTGGTTATCTAGTGGGTGTGTTTGTATAGTTATCTAGTGGGTGTGTGTGTATAGTTTGTGTAGGAAAGACAAGGTAAATGCTTCTTTCCGTTTATTTGTAAGTAAGTTTCAAAATGAGCTGCTTCACTACTGTCTTCCAGTAGTGACTAGTTTCGTATTTTTTCCTTTTTGTTTTTTTATTATTTTATTATCTTTTAGGTGTGCTCTATAAGCCTTTGTATTAATTTTTTTTCCTTTCCTGGAGAAATTTGAAAACAGTTTTTTTTCCAAATTAAAAAAAATCACAGCACATCTAAGGAATAGGATGCAAAAGGGAATATAGGAGTGATAGAAACTAGTGAGAAAATTTATACACTCATGCAGGCAAACTAGGATAGGGGATGGATAATTAATACAGTATCATAACTGATGGCCAGAGAACTTGACTTTTTTTTTTTTTTTTTTTTTGAATTGAGACAGGGTCTCTCTTTTTTCTTTTCTTTTTTTTGAGACAGGGTCTCGCTGTCACCCAGGCTGAAGTGCAGTGGTGCAGTGGTGCGATCTCAGTGCACTGCAACCTCTGTCTTCCCAGCCCAGGTGATTCTCCTACCTCAGCTTCCCGAGTAGCTGGGATCACAGGCATGCGCTACTATGTCTGGCTAATTTTTTTTTTTTTTTGTATTTTTGGTAGAAATGGGGTTTTGCCATGTTGTCCAAGCTAGTTTTGAACTCCTGAGCTCAGGTGATTCACTCATCTTGACCTCCCAAAATGCTGCGATTATAGGCGTGAGCCACTGTGCCCAGCCTCCAATGCTTTTTTTTTTTTTTTTTTTTTTTTTTTTTTTTTGAGATGTAGTTTCCCTCTTGTTGCCCAGGCTGGAGTGCAATGGCGCAATCTTGGCTCACCGCAACCTCTGCCTCCTGGGTTCAAGCGATTCTCCCCTCAGCCTCCCGAGTAGCTGGTATTTTAGGCATGCACCACCACGCGCAGCTGATTTTGTATTTTTTAGTAGAGACGGGGTTTCTCCATGTTGGTCAGGCAGGTTTTGAACTCCCGACCTGAGGTGATCCACCTGCCTCGGCCTCCTGAAGTGCTGGGATTACAGGTGTGAGCCACCGTGCCTGGCCTGATGCTTTTTAAATTTTTCTTGAGAGAGGGTCTGGCTCCGTTGCCCAGGCTGGAATACAGTGGTGTGATCTTGTCTCACTGCTACCTGTCTGTCCCCCAGGCTCAAGCTGTCCTCCTGCCTCAGGTTCCCTAGTAGCTGGTACTACAGGCATGTGCCACCATGCCTGGCTAATTTTTGTACAGATAGTTTCACCATGTTGCCCAGCCGGGTCTCAAACTCCTGAGCTCAAGTGATCCACTCCCTTCGGCCTCTCAAAGTGCTGGCATTACAGGTGTGAGCCCCTGTGCCTGGTCAGCTTTTTTAAAAGATGGGGTCTTGCTCTGTCACCCAGGCTGGAGTGCAGTAGTGCAGTCAGTCTACTTGGGATCCCATGCTGGTGGATCATACAAAACTCTCAGTGGCTGCTTGAGGCTCTGTCGTCAAGAAAGGCAAACTCACATTTTTCTGTTAGAACAAATTGCAGGCCCTCCTGGGATAGGAGACTCAATGTACTCAACTTACCACCAAGTTGCTAGTTGGTTTCTTCAAGGGACAGTTGAACTCAATATTGCTGGTAGGACGTTAGGCAGCAGCCGTAATTGGATCAGCCTTTGTAAGTGGGAGCCGTTGCTACTGGGCGTGCATAGCTTTCATCTCCCACTGGCCACACCATTCCTGTGCTCACGATACCAGCACTGCAGCGATGGATGACAGACTGGCTGATGTCAACCATTGGTTAAATTCCTTTTCCCTAGTAGATACTGTCTGGTAGGCATTAACATGTCACACAAGATCCTCACATCCTTTGCTGATACCCCTGTCTATGTCTACGGGAAGGGCAGGCACAGCAGCTTGAGACTTCTGTTTGGCCTTTGTCACTATACAGGATAACCTGTATCCAACAGGCCAAAGATGTAATGTAGTGATCATGCCAGTTACCAAGTGTGTCAATTCTAGTTAGACATCAGAGACACGGAAATGACCAGCAGAGGGATCCACAGAGCATGTGCTGCTTTAATGTGAGCACTATATGTTACCTAAATAGAACCATACCTCCATGTGCGGCCCCTATGATGATGCTTTAGGTTTCTAGGTACAACGTCAGCTCAGACCCTGTATCCAACAGCCTTCAAAATATTTGGGTGTTCCCTTTTGTCCATTGTCCAGTAACCTGAATAAATGGCCATCATTCTTTTGAGGGCAGGACTGGGGAATTGTAGTCGGTACTGGGTTGTTGCAAGGTCTTTCCTCCTGGGGACTGGACCTCATGACTGCAGAGGTAATCAGGTTAAAATGCAGTCATTTTCCAATATAACTTAATCCAATATAACTTAAAGGGAATGCATAGAGGGGAGATGATTAGCAGAGATGGCATCTACAGGCTAAGGAAAGGGGCCTTGAACAGCTCCTTCCCTCACAGACCTTAGAGGGAATCCATTCTGCCAACACCTTAATTTTGGACTTGTAGCCTCCAGAACCATAAGACAATACATTTCTGTTGTTTAACCCACCCAGTCTGTGGTACTTAACAGCAGCCCTAGCAAACTAACACAATAGCCTGCTCTGATAATTCAGCAGGACCCTCTAGGCATTTCTCCTTAGCATGGTCAGCATAAGCTTTGTACAGTTGAGCTTTGTCAGTACAAGAGAAAGGGGCTACTTTTCTCAGGTCTGGCATGCTTCCCCTGGCTGCTTATTACCATCCTGTTGTCAGGCATGGCTCAGCCCCAGCTGTGACCCGAGTATGCAGTCACTGAGCCAGCTTTCAGCTCTGGCCTTGGCCCTGTGACTACCTCGCTAGCTGGCAGGTGGCTCCCTCTGAGCCTGTCCTTCAGCCTCAGCTCACACATAGCCTGGAGAGGCACTCCCTGCTTGCGGCTGCAGTTTTCTGTCCTCTTGTACTCTGGAGGAGTGTGCCAGCCTCAGCCCATGTGTACCCCAATGGTGTGTTTCCTTCTTGCCCGTCCTGGCCATGATTCCCTGCTTGCCAGTGGCAGCCTGAATGTACCTCAAAGGAAAGTTCCCTGGTGACTGACTCAGCTGTCACCCAGGGCAATCCAGCAAATGTCCCTGCCATACAGTGGGCTGCAGCCATACCTCCGCAAGATCTGAAACCCAAACTTGGGGAGGGACATCCCTATCTAAGAGTTTGATCCTTCCTTGGGTACTTTCCCTTAACCCTAGGGTATCCTGTAAAGTTTTATGTATCCATTTGTAAGGCAATCCCCTTGGACCTTGACTGATACAAGGGTGATATGTAAGTTTATACTCAGAATCTTATTTATTTACTGAGACAGAGTTTTGCTCTTGTCGCCCAGGCTGGAGTGCAATGGCATGATCTCGGCTCACTGCAACTTACACCTCCCAGGTTCAAGCGATTCTCCTGCCTCAGCCTCCTAAGTAGCTGGGATTGCAGGCGCCTGCCATCACGCCCAGCTAATTTTTTTTTTTTTTTTTTAGACGGAGTCTCGCTCTGTTGCCACGCTGGAGTGCTGTGGCACAATCTTGACTCACTGCAGAAAGTAGGAAAGAAAAGACCAGAACAAAAGGCCTCAGATCTGAATAATAAGCATGCCATAAAGAGAACAGAAGAAACAGCAGAGGAAATCACCAATGAAACTGAAAGCCATGGCTTTCCAGTGCCCAGCACAATATATAAAAACAGACCCGCACTAGGGTATGCCATTGTGAATTTCACTACAAGGAATACCTGAACTAGAAAAAATTTTAAAAGTTTCATACAAAGGACTGAGAATCTGAATGCCTCAAATAACATCAGATATTAGAAGAAAGTAGATCAATATCTTTAAAATTCCAAGGGAATGTTATCTCCAGCCTCAATTAGTGTAAGGGTAGGTGGAATAAAAAGGTTTCCAGGCACACCAGTTCCCAAAAATGTTACTTCTTTATTTTTATTTTTTAAGACAGGCTGCGGTGGTTCAGTGGTGTGATCTCAGCTCACTGCAACTTCCGCCTCCCAGGTGCAAGCAATTCTCATGCCTCAGCCTCCCAAGTAGCTAGGACTACAGGCATGCACCACTATGCCCGGCTAGATTTTTTATTTTTGGTAGAGATGGGGGTTTCACCATGTTGGCCAAGCTGGTCTCAAACTCCTGTCCTCAAGTGATCCACCCACCTCGGCCTCCCAAAGTGCTGGGATTACAGGCATGAGCCACCGTGCTGGCCAGCAAAAATGTCACTTCTTATGTACCTCTTATCGGGAAGCTGTTCCTCAACCACAATAAGGGACTAAACTAAGAAAGATGCAGGGCATACAAAAGAACAGAACCCCCAAGGTGACAGCATACACAGCAACCAGTCCAGACAAGAGCCAGTCAGAGACGCTTCCAAGACAAAATGGAGAGTAATTGATATATTTGAACATTTTGAGAGGAGATTTATAAAACTGGAGAGTTTAGGGTGGAATAAATGATTGGTACAAAGAACACTAAGAAAAAAATTACTATTCATAAAAGAATCATATAAGCAAGAAAGGGAAAGTCATAGTCTAATTACATGGCTCAGTTGTGACTGGCATGTCGTTGTCATAATAATGTAAACAAGGATTATTAACGAAATTCATGATATGCCCTTATTGGGAAGAGGAGGAGTTGAGGGGTGTGTATGTTTGTTGATGGTAGTGAAAGAGTCCTCATCTCCCTTAGTGATGAGACAACTGATAATGCTTAAACATGAATAATTCGGAAGTACTGGAGATCTGGAGATGAGAACAGAGAAAGTGGTTGCTTCTGGGGAGTGCAAAGAATGTGAAGTGGGAAAAGCAACTGCTGGTTTTTCAAGGATGTTTTCTAGAGCTTGTTTGACTTTTTGGGCCTCAGATTGTATTTTGCCATCAAGCTCCCTGGGAAGTACAGTCAGCCCGCCATATCCATGAGTTCCACATCTGTGGATTCAACCAACCACAGATGAAAATATTCCAGGAGGGAAAGGCCGGGTGCAGTGGCTTATACCTGTAATCCCAGCACTTTGGGAGGCCAAGGCAGGAGAATCACTTGAGTCTGGGAGGTCAAGGCTGCAGTGAGCTATGATCGTGCCACTGCAGTCCAGCCTGGGTGACAGAACAAGACCCTGTCTTACACATAACATAAAATTTACCATCGTGACCACTTTTTTTTTTTTTTTTTCAGAGTCTCTGTTGCCCAAGCTGGAGTGCAGCAGCACAATCTCTGCTCACTGCAACCTCTGCCTCCTGGGCTCAAGCGATTCTCCCGCCTCAGCCTCCTGAGTAGCTGGGATTACAGGCGCAGGCCACCACACCTGGCTAATTTTTTATTTTAGTAGAGACAGAGTTTCACCATGTTGTCCAGGGTGGTTTTGAACTCCTGAGCTCAGGCAATCCGCCCGCCTCAGACTACCAAAGTGCTGGGATTACAGGTGTGAGCCACTGTGCCCGGCCTTGACCACTTTTAAGGCTACAGTTCAGCAGTGTTGGAAAAGAAGCAATTTTTTAAAAGGAAATGTACACGGAAATCAGTTCAGAACTGGAAGTGCTAATATCTTTTGCTGTATTTGTTTCATGCTCTGCACTGAAATATTTGTTTAATGTTCTTTAGTTCATATGAACTTGCCAGAATAATGTTAACATAAAAACTTTCAATTGTTTCCACTGTAGGTAAAATTAGAACCTATTACAACTAGTTAAAATATTCAATAAATTAACTCATTTTCCCCCCACTTCACAGTTAAGAGCCATTTGAAATGAAAAAGGAATGTTACTAAATCTAAGCAATCCCAAATAAATGCCCATTGTTTCTTGAGAGATAGACAAGACATCGCCAGTATGAGTGACAGAAGAACACCCACAACAACATCCTGGATATATTATTTGCTCTCTGAATAAAAGGCGCATAGCTTTTCTATACAATAACTGGAATTGTGCATGGTCCCCCTCCACATTGCTCTGAAAATGAACTTTTGTTTTATGCAGATGTAGGCGAATTAGAATGAACAAAGGCCCACATTTTAAGGCTGAGAACATTCAACTGAAAATGAAAAATGGATTTTTCTTCTATTAGACAGGAGAGCAAATGTAAATGTTTTGCAGTGGGCAGGCTAAGGCAGACCTGAGGTCCCAGAGTTGTCTCCTTTGAAAGTGGCTGGCTATTGGCAAGTACTAATAGTTCCTGAATGCTCCCATCAAGGGTCCTCATATGGCCCATCAGAAGGGATAAACAGAAAGAAGTCAAAACCACTTTCCTGTGTCCTCTGGCCCAGTATCTGCACAAAGGACCAACTGCTTCTCACACTTATTATAGTAGCTGGTTCATTTCAAGGTCTGGACCACTTGCTAGAGGATTGGACCTACAGAGATCTATCTATGGGGCTGGGAAACTGTCCAAGACCCTTCAACAGAACTTTTACAGGAGAAAATCCTGGAGACCATTCTTAAGAGGGCTGATGACTAGTTATTAAGGAATGTTGAGGTCCAGATCCCTGAGCCTGGGCACAGAGGCAACCTTCAAATCCCCTTCCATCTCCCTTCCCTGCCCCTCCCCAACACCTGACAAGGCTAAGTTCACTCTAATACCTGACAATAGCTCCATGGAGAATTCACAGCCAGCAAACCTCTACTGTGTTGTCTTCAGCTGTAGTCATTGTTCACAGTCCAGAATGATCGATCACCCCTCTGCTCTGTCTGATTCATCCTTTCTCTCCACAATTAGCTTTCCTCACTTCCTACCTCATCATAGACTCTCATTCACCCCTTAAACGCTGATGTTCTCACCACTCTTTTGGCAACACATGCTTTCTGACATACACCCATGTGATTTTAATTTAACTCTCATCTATATGCTGATAAATATAAACCTAAAATCTGCTTCTCCAACCCCAATTTCCCTTATAAATTTCTAACTCATATATCCAACTGCATGCAGGCCATATCCAGGTGAAGCCTCCACAGGCATCTACAACTCAACATGTCCAAAAGTGAACCAACAAAGACACATGTGTGGGTAAATAAAAGTCACAATCTCTTACCTAAAACCTTGGACAAATGTTTTATGAAATTGTAAATTTTCAGATTTTAGAAAAGGTAATACACAGTATATAACACCGCAGTTACTTATGTATTTCTATCAAACACAAGTTTTCATTCAGCAAAAGTTTTTTCTTCCAGCTCTATATGAAGTAGAATACACAAAGAATACAAACGGCCTAATGTCAATTGAGGTCATGTTATAAAGTGAGTTTGTACCACATTTACAAAAAAAATTTTTCAGAGCTTTTTAGATACTGGAATTGTGAAAAAGTGACTATTAAACTTTACTTGTCACATGTATGACATTAAAGGGCTAATATCCTTAATACACACAGGGCTCTTAGAAATAAAGAATAAAAAGATGAAAACCCCACAGGAAAATGGACCAAGGACATGAATAGACCATTTAAAGAAAATATGTTTTAAATGTTCAATCTTGTTGTAAAAAAAAAAAAAAAGGCAACTCGAAATAGGTATTTTCTGCTTATCAGATGAGCAGGGATAAAAAATAAGTTGGCAAAAGTATGGAGAAACAGGCACTCACACTGTTAGCAAATGTTTGTAAAAAGCTTAGAACAGTTGTCTAGTAAGCACATAGTAAGCTTTATATAAGTGCTTGTTAAATAACTTGGTGGAAGTTTGTAGTGGTACAAACTTTTGGGAGGACAACTTATCAATATCTATTAAAAATTTTTTTTTTTTGAGACGGAGTTTTGCTCTTGTTGCCCAGGCTGGAGTGCAATGGCGTGATCTTGGCTCACTGTAACCTCTGCCTCCTGGGTTCAAGTGATTCTCCTGCCTTGGCCTCCCAAATAGCTGGGATTACAGGCATGCACCACCACGACCGGCTAATTTTTGTATTTTTAGTAGAGATGGGGTTTCTCCATGTTCATCAGGCTGGTCTCGAACTCACAGCCTCAGGTGATCTGCCTGCCTTGGCCTCCCAAAATGCTGGGATTACAGGCGTGAGCCACTGCACATGGCCAATATTTATTAAAATTTTTAATGTGTATGTCCCATTATCCAACACTTCCAATTGTAAGAATTTATTCTACCAAAACTACACAGATGTGCAGAGCTCAATTGCGTGGAAAGATGTTCACTGAATCACTCTAATAATGAAATCTGAAAACAACACTGCCAGCGCTTATGCTGTGTTTTTCCTCAGGCCAGCGGGAAGATGGCCGCATCACATTCAGATGCATTGGTAACCAGAGGATGGAGAGAGAGTGTCTCTCTTTCTGTGGCTCTGTCTTACGAGTGGAAAAACTTTTCCCAGAAGCTTCCCATCAGATTCCCTCTCCTGTCTCAGTAGACAGAACTGGACCACAAGGAAATTCCCAAACCAATGCCTGACAAGGGGATGGGATTATTGTAGGCTAGTGGTCCTCAAATATTTTTATCTGAGGACCCATTTGGACTCAAAAATTAGGGCCAGGTGTGGTGGCTCATGCCTGTAATTCCAAAACTTTGGGAGGCCAAGACAGGAGGATTGTTTGATGCCAGGAGGTCAAAGCTGCAGTGAGCTATGATTACCTACTATGCTCCAGCCTGGGTGACAGCAAGACCCTAAAAAAAAAATAATAATATTGAGGATCCCCCAAAATCTTTCCTTTTATGAGTTATATCACTAAAATTTTGAAATATTTATTGATATAAAAATAAGACATCTAGGCCAGGCGCAGTGGCTCACACCTGTAATCCTAGCACTTTGGGAGGCTGACATGGGTGAATCACAAGGTCAGGAGTTTGAGACCATCCTGGCCAACATGGTGAAACCCCGTCTCTACTAAAAATACAAAAAATTAGCTGGGCATGATGGCAGGCACCTGTAATCCCAGCTACTCGGGAGGTCAAGGCAGGAGAATTGCTTGAACCCGGGAGGCGGAGGTTGCAGTGAGCCAAGATCACACCACTGCACTTCAGCCTGGGCGACAGTGCGAGACTCTGTCTCAGAAAGAAAAAAGAAGAGAAGAGAAATCTGTTACATATTCACATAAGTAACATTTTCATGAAAAATAGTAACATACTCCAAAATTAAAACATTAAAGAAGAAGAGTAGCATTGCTTTACCTTTTACAAATCACTTTAATATTGGGCTTAATGTAAGACAGCTGGATTCTCATATCTGCTTTGGCATTTAATCTGCTGCAATCTGCTAGTAGAAGTATATATATATTTTAAAAACCCAGCCTCATTAGGATATGTAATTGCAAAACAGAAACTCACAGAGCCCTGAAATGAATCTCAGAGACCCCAGGAATATTCAGCCAAGGTTGTTTTTTTTTTTTTTCCTTGCGGCAGAGTCTCACTGTGTCATTCAGGCTGGAGTGCAGTGGCACAATCACGGCTCACTGCAGCCTTGACCTCCTGAGCTCAAGCGATCCTCCTGCCTCAGCCTCCCAAGTAGCTGGGACTACAGCCATGTGCCACCACGCCCAGCTAATTTTTGTATTTTTTGTAGAAAGAGGGTCTCTTGTGTTGCCCAGGCTGGTCTCAAGCTCCTGGGGTCAACAGATCCTCCCCTCTCAGCCTCTTCAAGTGTTGGGATTACAGGCGTGAGCTACTGTGCTTGGCCCTCACCCACATTTTAAGTACTACTGCTCTAGGCCAGTGAGACCTCCTGTGAAGAAGAGGTTGGAATCATCCTTTCCTGGAGCACAAGGCCACAAGGCCATCTGGGGAAGGGGTGGATGCTTGAACTTCCCACTATGCTAGGAGAGAAAGAGGAGGAAATGGATACTGTTAGAAGAAGGGAAGATATTGACCGATAACCAGCCATGCCCCTTTCCAAACTTTTCTCTAGAACATACTCAGAGTAAGCTTTTTTGTTTTTAAATTTTCACTGTGACAAAATACACCTAATATATAATTTACCTTCCTAATCTTTTTTGTTTGTTCATTTGTTTGTTTTGAGACAGAGTCTTGCTCTGTCACCTAGGCTGGAGTGCAGTGGTGCGATCTCGGCTCACTGCAACCTCCGCCTCCCGGGTTCAAGCAATTCTCTTACCTCAGCCTTCCAAGTAGCTGGGACTACAGGCGCCTGCCATCATGCCCAGCTAATTTTTGTATTTTTAGTAGAGACGGGGTTTCACCATGTTGGCCAGGCTGGTCTCGAACTCCTGACCTCAGGTGATCCGCCCACCTCGGCCTCCCAAAGTGCTGGGATTACAGGTGTGAGCCAGTGCGCGAAGCCTTCCTAGCCATTTTTAATGCACAGTTCAGTGGCATTAAGTGCATTTCATTATTGTGCTACCATCACCACTGTCCATCCAAGAATGTTTCCATTTTGCAAAACTGAAACTCTATACCCACTAAACAATAACTCCACAGCCCCTTCCAGCCCCGGTCTCTATGAGTTTGGCACAAAGTTCTACTTTCTGTCTCTGTGAGTCTGACTACTCAAAGTACCTCATGTAAGTGGAATCATACAGAATTTGTCTTTTTGTGACTGCCTTATTTCACTTAGCATAGTGTCCTCCAATTTCATATATGTCGTAGCACATATCAGAATTATTCTCTTATTCTTAAGGCTCAGTAGTATTCCACTGTGTGGAGAGACCATATTTTGTTTGTATATACATCTGTCAATGGACATTGGGTTGTTTACATCTTCTGGCTATTGTGAATAATGCTGCTACGAGTGCAAATCTCTATTCGAGTCCTCGCTTTCCATTCTTTTGGGTATATACACAGATGTGGAATTGCAGGATCATATGGTAGTTCTATTTTTGCTTTTTTGAGCAACTGCCATACTGTTTTCCACAGAGACTGCATCATTTCACATTCTTGCTGGCAGGGGATAAGGGTTCCAATTTCTCCACATTCTTGCTAACACTTTTTGTTTTTTTGATAGCAGCCATCCTAATAGGTGTGAGGTGGTTAGAGTAAGCGTAAGTTGATAATGTCATTTTCCTGGTAGAATTCTACCACGGCTTTTAGCCGCCTTGTAAAATTGAAGTTCATGATGATTAGGACTGGCAAGGCCCTATTGTTCTGACCCTGCCCTCCCCTCCACCCTCATCCCTTATTCTCTCCTTTGCTCACTGTCCTCCAGCACACAAACCTTTCTGTTTTTCGAACGTGCCAACAGGCTTCCATCTCACAGCCTTTGCACATCCTCTTCCCTCTGCCTGGAAACCTCCATTTACAGCTTCCCAAACACTTTCCCTTCCTCAATTCTCAGCTTCAATGCAGGGACTTCCCGAACATCCCCTGCCAATCACTATCACATCATCTTGCTTTCAACGTTTGACAAATATTTTTTTGAGCGCACATTCTATGACAGGCCCTATGCTAGGTGCTGGGGATACAGCAGTGAACAAAGCAGGCTAAAATCCATACTTCTATGCAGCTTACATTCCAGTGATGGTCTTCAGCGCATAATCACTACTGCAATTATCTTGTTCATTTTCCTAATATTTGTTGCACTGGCTGGTCATTTCAGTAGTGTTTATAAAGCAAAAGAGTTGGAAATAGCCCAAAGGCAGAATACTAGAGGTTAGTTTTTAAAATTTATAGTTCACCCTTATACAAAGCCATAGTTATAACATAAAATGAAATATAAAATTATAGTTCATCCTTAATACAAAGCCAGAGTAATAATATAAAGCCTTATAACGTAAAGCCATACTTCCGTTTCATGTGCTGCCATGGAAAGGTGACGATATACTTGTATCAGACATAAGGATATATTCCTTCTCAGTCTGCTTAGCACCACCACCTCCTAGACCCTCAGCCTCTTGTTCCTGCTTAACACATAGTTCTACCACTTGAGCCCAGTTGCTCTGGGAGAGCAAAACTGTCACCTCTTGCTACCACTACAAAGCCAGGCCAACCAGATACCCAGAGTTTCTACCTACTCCTCCTACTTTTGGACTTGGATAAAACCACACAGCTGGGCATGGGATCTGACATCCTAAACATCTACCCAAGAGTATAGGTGATGCAACTCAGGAGCTTGAATGACTAACACTCCATGGGAAATTTTTGCTTTTCAAAATTATTGAGATCTTAAAAAAGATTCCTTTTTTTTTTTTTTTTTAAGAGATGGGGGGTGTCTCACTATGTTGCCCAGGCTGGACTAGAACTCATGGGCAGAGAAGGGAAGATGGAGCCGCCATCTTGAACTTATCTGGTCCCCTAGTTCCTGCTGGCATTCACCTGTGCAAGCTCCCAGCTTGCTTGTCTCTGCCTGCAGCTCAACCTTACAGGCTGCTCTTTGTTACAAAATGATTTGGGGCTGCTTTTCATTAAAAAGAAAAGCCTTACCGAGGACTCCCATACCCTTACTATCTGCCTAAGTGATTTCTTCTTAACTCCTATGTCACTTCCACCTTGGCCTCCTGAGTAACTAGCTGCATGCCACTAGGCCCAGCTTTAAAAAGCTTTTCTTGATGTGGTTTACATCTGTCCATGTTTATCATATTCAAAATTAAAGCTGGGAAAATTTAAAAGTATTAATTGATTTTTAAATAATAAGTCATTATTTGCTAACATAAGTGACATATTTTATGTAAAATAAAATATATTTTTCCAAAACAAAATAAAGCAAAAAGAATAGTATTGTTTTATACTTTAGCAAATCTCTTTAATTTCTGGTTTAACAGAAAGCTCAACTCTCATCTGCTTTGGTATTGTCTGTTGCAGTATCTTGTTTTGGTTTAAGTATCCGAATAATTTAGCCTTATACCGATGTGTGGTTGGAAATGAGAAACATAGCTTTTTCAAATAACTGGATATTCTTCTTTGATATTACACCAAAACTTGACAGTAGTACTTTCTGAAAGGCTAGTTGCAATGTAGAATCTGAAACCAAATCAATGAACTCTATGTATTCCCTTATATTAAATTCCATTGTTCATTTGTACTCTTGTTGAATCTTTTACCCATGAATAATATTGATCTTGCAGATCCCCCTGAAAGGGTCTTACAATCTCCAAAGGTCCATGGACCATACTTTGACAAATGATGATTGATTGGTTTACTTGTTCATAGTTGGCTTCTTCCAACTCTACCCTCTAGAAGTAAGCTTTTAGAAGGAACAGGAATCGTGTTTATTTGGTAATCCTTGAACTTATCAGAAGATCTAGCTCACTGAGGGTACTCAATAATCATGAGTTCAATGAATGAACCTCTGTGATTCTCCAAGGGGTGTCCTGTGAAGTCATCTGTTATTTCATGGAGGTGGTTAATGGTTCTATGTGATGTTGATACTACATCAACCAATTTCTCCAGGTTTTAAAAATCAATGTCATATAGATAAATTCACTTAACACTAACTGGCTGCAAAATCATCAAATTTTGCCCTTCAGAAACAGATTGTGATTTTCAATGACCAATATTTATTTCAGTAATCATTCAATACAATATTACAATAATCCAATGTCAATACATTTTATGAACTCTGCAGTATAAAATGGTATATGTTGGAAACAAGTTTATCTAACCAAAGATTTATGAAGCAGTTCTCTTTCTTTAAGGGTACAGTATTGCTGGGTGCAACGACGTGCCTGTAGTCCCAGCTACTTGGGAGGCTGAGGCCAGAGGATCACCTGAGCCCAGGAGTTCTGGACTGCAGAGAGCTGTGCCAATCAGGTATCTGCACTAAGTTCAGTATCAATATAGTGACCTCCTGGCAGTGGGGGACCACCAGGTTGCCACAGGAGGGGTGAATTGGCTCAGGTCTGAAATGGAGCAGATCAAAACTCCTGTGCTGATCAGTAGTGGGATTGCGCCTGTGAATAGCCACTGCACTCCAGCTTGGACAACATAGCAAGACTGCTTCAAAAAAAAAAAAAAATGGCTACAATATTATGGAGAAAGAAGAGTAAATGAGATTAGACTAAAAGAATGTTGTAATTTTTAAAAAGATGAAAACAAAAAATGAGAAAAACTTACATGGCATCTTTCAGGAAGATCCATAATACTCATGTATACATGCATGTGTATTCTAACCACTTCCAAAACAATCCAAAATAATCTTTGTAATAGAATTTGACTATATTATGTGATCTAGACCCTTGCTGCTCAAAGGGCTCTGAGCAGCACTGGTGTCACCTGGAAGTTAGAAGTGAATGAAGAGTCTCAGGCATCTCAGGCTCCACCAGACCTACGGTGGCAGATGACACTTTCCAAATATGGCCGCCACAATATGTTCCTCCCCACATGCTCTTCTTTCACTGTGAAGTTGACAATCCCCTGTTAAATGATGAGGTCAACATCCCCTTAAACCTAGGCAGGCAGACCTTTATGACTGCCTTGCCCAATAGGGTATGGCACAAATGATGTTATGTGACTTCTGAGGCAAGGTCATAAAAATGCCATGCAACTGCCACCTTGCTCTGTTGGGATACTTGGTGGAACCTGGCACCACGTTGTAAAGGAGCCAAGCATCCCCATGGGGAGGATACCTGTGGGTTTAGTGGTCAAGAGCCCCACCTGGGGTCCCAGTCAACAACCAGCATCAACCACAATGAGAGTACATGAGCCTCCAGGTGATTTCAGTTCCCGGCCATCAAGTCACCTTCCGAATCAAACTTTCCCATTTAACCATGTTTGGGGACAAGACAACCCCACCAAACCCTGCCCAAATTCCAGATTTGTGAGCAAAATAAATGATCAATCCTTGAATGGCTGTTTTAAGGCACTTGTTTGGGAATATCTGCTATATAGCAACAGACATCAGAACACCTATTCTATCATGATTTGCATTTCATCAAGATCCTCAGTGACTCACATGCACATAAAAATGTGAGAAGTGTTGATTTTATTCACTTATTTTTTAGAGAAAGAGTCTTGCTCTGTTGCCTAGGCTGGAGTGCAGTGAAATCACTGTAAGCTTGAACTCACTGTAACCTTAAACTCTTGGGCTCAAAGGATCCTCCTGCCTCTCAGCCTCCCAAGTAGCTGGGACTACAGGCATGTGCCACCATGGGTGGGTAATTTTTTTTTTCTGTATTTTTTTGTAGAGATGGGGTCTCACTATGTTGCCCAGGCTGAGCAACTCCTGGCCTCAAATGATCCTCTTGCCTTGGCCTCTGAAAGTACTGAGATTACAGATATGAGCCACTTGCCCCTGGCCAGTACTGATTTAAAGTAAAATTGTGTAACATTTAATTTTCCTACAGCTCTTAACAACATTGATGGCAAATTATGAAAGGCTGCATAATGAGTGAAAATCATATTTAAGGTAATTGTTTCCAGAAAGCTGCATTATAACTGCCTGTTAAATGTGCTGTGTTCTTCAGGTGTCAAGACTGGTCCAAATCTTGGGTCAGACTCACATTTGGAGAGTATCGTCTCCATGAGAGTCAGAAGAAAATGGGCAAAGTAATTGAGGAGGCGAGCTACAAGATTTCCGAAGCTGACACTCCTGAAATATAAAGATGAGGACTGAGGGTGGGTGACTAATATCTAGCAAACCTTGTATCAAAAGCAATCATCATTTTAATAACAGATGGCACAAAAAAATCTTTTGAAAACAAATTACGTCATGCTACCCAAGTTAAGGGTAGATGAATATGTGCAGGTGCCTGCTATTGTTAAGGCATAACAACAAAGCTACAATTCATATTGCTTTCCTGAGGTCATGCTTTAACAGTAAATAGCTAAAAGTCCACTGTCTCATACTGCAATATATAGGGTAGCGTTGGTACCCACTAGTTAGTATGTGTGTGGTTCATTAGCCTATACTGAAGGTCTTTGTCCATTTCAGTTTAGCATTTCCCTCATTGTATTCTAAATTCTAAATAAGTTCAAATCACAAAGATTAAAGAATAACAATCATCATGGCTGGGTGTGGTGGTTCACGCCTGTAATCCCAGCACTCTGGGAGGCCGAGGCGGGTGGATCACCTGAGGTCAGGAGTTTGAGACTAGCCCGGCCAACATGGTGAAACCCCATCTCTACTAAAAATACAAAAAAATTAGTCGAGTATGGTGGCGTGTGTCTGTAGTCCCAGCTACTCGGGAGGCTGAGGCAGGATAATCGTTTGAACCAGGGAGGTGGAGGTCGCAGTGAGCTGAGATCACGCCACTGCACTCCAGCCTGGGCAACTCAGTGAGACTGCCTCTCAAAAAACCAACAATAAAAAAACCCAATCATCAGCTGTCACATCATGTTGAACAACTGGATATCTAGGAACATCTAAAATGGTCAATTTAAGTGAATTAATTTCAACAATTAGTTTTTAAGTTACGTAATGCATTTTTCTAGTTTCCAACCAGATATTTTGCAGCCCGGTCATTTAGCATTTCCTCTGAGCCATCTCAGGCTCACCTGGGTTTAGACTATTCCGGCAAAGAATGGCTCCATAGCTGCTACAGCTTGCTTTATTCATTTTCCAGTTTTTAAAAGTAACTTGTTAGTAAAAGTTTTTGGTTGTGTGCAACAGAAAAAGATTCTGGCTAACTTAAGCAGAAAAGGATTTATTGACAGGTTAAGAGGGGCTCATGAACACAGTGGGAGGACAATGACCAGGCTTGGAAAAGGGCAAGGACCAAGGAAGTCCCAGAGGATGGGACACTGTCAGCAGAGTCACATTACCAACCCCACCCACTCCCCACCCACAGTGCTGCCAGGATGCTAACAATGCCCTCCAAAATATCCACCATCCTTGTAGCACAGCCTCTGGGATCAAAGCCTTGTGTCTTCCGTAAGTGAGAGGTGGATATGAGATGTGGAAGCCAAAAATCGCCTTTCTGGCAGAGGGGAACGGATTATTCCACGTAAGAAAACCAGGATGTTAGAAGGAAGTGGGCTGATGCTGGACGTGCAAAACCTAATATACGTCTGCTATAAATAATATGTATGCTTTGTATAAAGCACAAAATAATGCATGCTTATTGTGGAAAATACATAGTATAGCGCCTTCCTGTATTTTTTTCTAAAATTGGGATATTGTACATATTCTTTTTATTTTATTTATTTATTTATTTTTGAGACAGGGTCTTATTCTGTTGCCCGGGCTGGAGTGCAGTGGTGCTATCTCGGCTCACTGCAACCTCCACCTCCCAGGGTCAAGCGATTCTCCTACCTCAGCCTCCTGAGTAGCTGGGATTACAGGTGCCCGCCACCACACCCAGGTAATTTTTCTATTTTTAGTAGAGATGGGGTTTCACCATGTTGGCCAGGCTGGTCTCGAACTCCTGACCTCAGGTGATCCACCCACCTTGGCCTCCCAAAGTGTTGGGATTACAGGCGTGAGCCACCGTGCCTGGCCATATTCTTTTTTTTAAATTTAATTTAAAGTTCTGGGATACATGTGCAGGACATGCAGGTTTGTTACATAGGTAAACATGTGCCATGGTGGTTTGCTGCACCTATCAACCCATCACCTAGGTATTAAGCCCCACATGCATCATTAGCTATTTATCCTGATGCTCTCCCTCCTCACCCCGCCAACAGGCCCCAGTGTCTGTTGTTCCCCCTGTGTCCATGTGTTCTCATTGTTCAACTCCCACTTATAAGTGAGAACATGCGGTGTTTGGTTTTCTGTTGCTGTGTTAGTTTGCTGAGGATAATGGCTTCCAGTTTCATCCATGTCCCTGCAAAGGACATGATCTTGTTCATTTTTATGGCTGTATAGTATTCCACGGTGTATATGTACCACGTTTTCTTTATCCAGTCTATCATTGATGGGTATTTGGGTTGATCCTATGTCTTTGCTATTGTGAATAGTGCTGCAATGAACATATGTGTACATGTATCTTTATAATAGAATGATTTATATTCCTTTAGGTATATGCCCAGTAATAGGATTGTTGGGTCAAATAGTATTTCTGGTTCTAGGTCTTTGAGGAATTGCCACAGTCTTCCAAAATGGTTGAACTAATTTACATTCCCACCAACAATGTAAAAGCATTCCTATTTCTCCACAGCCTCACCAGCATCTGTTGTTTCTTGACTCACATCTGACTGATGTGAGATGCTATCTTATTGTGGTTTTGATTTGCATTTCTCTAATGATCAGTGATATTGAGCTTTTTTTCATATGTTTGTTGGCCACATAAATGTCTTCTTTTGAGAAGTGTCTGTTCATGTCCTTTGACCACTTTTTAATGGGGTCGTTTGGTTTGGTTTTTACTTGTACATTTATTTAAGTTCCTTATAGATTCTGGATATTAGACCTTTGTCAGTTGGACAGATTGCAAAATTTTTCTCCCATTCCTTAGGATGTTTATTCACTCTGATGGTAGTTTCTTTTGCTGTGCAGAAGCCCGCTAGTTTAATTAGATCCCATTTGTCAATTTTTGCTTTTGTTTCAATTGCTTTTGATGTTTTTGTCATCAATCTTTGCCTGTGCCTATGTCCTGAATGGTATTGCCTAGATTTTCTTTTAGGGTTTTTATAGTTTTGGGTTTTATATTTAAGTCTTTAATCCATCTTGAGTTCATTTGTGTATAAGGTGTAGGAAAGGGGTCCAGTGTCAATTTTCTGCATATGGCTAGCCAGTTTTCCCAGCATCATTTATTAAATAGGGAATCCTTTCCTCACTGCTTGTTTTTATCAGGTTGGTTGAAGATCAGATGGTTGCAGATTCTGTTCCATTGGTCTATGTGTCTGTTTTTGTACCAGTACCATGCTGTTTTGGTTACAGTAGCCTTGTAGTATAGTTTGAAGTCAGGTAGCATGATGTCTCCACCTTTGTTCTTTTTGCGTAGGATTATCTTGGCTATACAGGCTCTTTTTTGGTTTCATATGAAATTTAAAGTCTTTTTTTCTAATTCTGTGAAGAATATTAATGGTAGTTTGATGGGAATAGCATTGAACCTATAGATTACTTTGGGCAGTATGGTCATTTTCACCATATTGATTCTTCTTATCCATGAGCATGGAATGTTTTTCCATTTGTTTGTTTCCTTGAGCAGTGGTTTGTAGTTCTCCTGGAAGAGGTCCTTCACTTCTCTTGTTTTGTACATATTCTTTGTAACCACCTTTTAAAATGTTATTTTATTTTTTTTGAGATGGAGTCTTTCTCTATTGCCCAGGCTGGAGTGTAGCCATGTGATCAAGGCTCACTGCATCCTCTACCTCCCCAGCTCAAGCAATCCTCTGCTTCAGAGTAGCTGGGACTACAGGCATGTGCCACCATGCCTGGCTAATTAAAAAAAAATTATTTTTGGAGAGATAGGGGGTCTCCCTATGTTGCCTAGGCTGGTCTTAAAACTCATGGATTCGAGCAATCCTCCCACCTTGGCCTCCCAAAGTGCTGGGAATACAGGCATGAGCCACTGTGCCCAGGCTATAATCAATTTTTTTTCACCTAACAATATATTGTGATCATTTTCCATATCATTAACTATTCATCTGCAACATGATTTTTAGTGGTGGTATGGAATTTTTTCTCTGTATTTATTTTAAATCACTTAGGTACTTTCTATTTTACTTTTTATCACTGTAAATACTGCTGGGATGAACATATACTTTTTTTTTTCTTTTGCTTAAGTATATTGAAATCTTACCATGCATCAGGCACTACACTAAAGTGTTTTCTACATTATCTCATTTACTTCTCACAATAGCCCTGTAAGGTAAATGCTATTATCATGTCCATGTTACAGATGAGGAGCGTGCTGCATGGAGGCTGGGAACAATTCGCCTAAGATCATGCAGTGCTGATGCCCCTAATTCACCTGAGGGTCACACTGCAAGTAGATGGCAGAACCGGCTTTAGTGTGAACTCAGACTTGTCTAACTGGGGAGCTCGGCTCTGAGCATCTTAACTTCCTTCCCAAGTAGATATTATTGAGTAATCCATGAATATTTCCTTACAATAAGTCAGAAGTGGAATTGAGGGAGTAAAAGCATTTAATACATGCTGTCAACCTGCCCTCCAGAAAGTTTGCACCAATTTACACTGCCCCCAGAAATAAAGTACCTATTTTTGCCTGGGCAAGGTGGCTTATGTCTATAATCCCAGCACTTTGGGAGGGTGAAGCTGGAGGATCGCTTGAGCCCAGGAAGTTTGAGATTAGCCTGGGCAATATGGCAAAAACCCGTTTCTACAAAAACTAAAAAATGAGCTGGGCATGCTGGTATGCACCTGTAGTCCCAGCTACTTGGGAGGAGGAGTGGGGGGATTGCTTGAGCCTGGGACGTCAAGTCTACAGTGAGCCACGGTCACGCCACTGCACTCAGCCTGGGTGACAAAGCAAGACCCTGTCTCAAACAAAAATTCAAAAAAAAAAAAAAAAAGTGCCTATACTCTTGGCCCATACCTGCTAGGGATTATCTTCATCAGAATCTTTGCCAGTCTAGCTGGTGAAAAAAGCTATCATGGTTTTTAGTTTTCCCATATTTTGTATTATAGTATAATGCTGGCTACCTTTTATGATGGTTTACTGTGTGTTAGGAGAATGTAAACCCTGAGAGGTTTGAGATTGCTGTCTGTTTTGTTCACTGCAGTACCCCCGGCACCTGGCAGAGTATCTGGTACACAGTAGCCACTCAATAAAAATTTGATAAATAATTGAATAAGTGAGTGTGCTGGTCATTGAGGTCAGCACTTTACACAGATAATGTCATTAGTCTTCACAGCACTCCAAGGCCTTAGCTAGTATTCATACCATGTGCGCAGTCCCCTCTGACCCAATGGGCACCCTGAGGGCCTCAATTTGACCCTCAGGTTCAGCTGCTCCAAAGGAGGATTGCCCATCTCCCTTGATTTCCCTATAATCCCCCAAAATGAATTATTTTCAATTTTTAATTTTTAAAATTTTTTGTAGAGATGGAGTCTCACTATGTTGCCCAGGCTGGTCTGAAATTACTGGCTCAAGCGATCCTTTCCCCTTGGCCTCCCAAAGTGCTGAGATTACAGCGATGAGCTGCTGCATCTGGCCAAAATGTACTCTTTGTACAACACATAATCTATATTTCAAGTCAGATCACCCCATTATATATCTACATTTGGTGAAAATATGCCCATCCATTTCCCTATAATGTAATGGCAGAAACATAATTGTTTTATAAGGCTTTTGATTTAATTATTCAAAAAAGCTTCAATTTAAAATTTAGCTTTGTGGGCCAGGCGCGGTGGCTCACACCTGTAATTTCAGCACTTTGAGAGGCAGAGGTGGGTGGATCATGAGGTCAGGAGATCGAGACCATTCTGGCTAACACGGTGAAACCCCATCTCTACTAAAAATACAAAAAATTAGCTGGGCGTGGTGGCACGTGCCTGTAATCCCAGCTACTCGGGAGGCTGAGGCAGGAGAATCGCTTGAATCTGGTAGGCAGAGGTTACAGTAAGCCAAGATCGTGCCACTGCACTCCAGCCTGGGCAACAGAGCAAGACTCTGTCTCAAAAAAAAAATGTAGCTCTGTGACTCTGCTCAAGCCTTCAATGCTTTCACAGTGATTTTCTGCTCCTCACTAAGAAAAGCACCCTGATCTTGTCACAGATATATTTAGTGCACATCGAAGCACCACGGGCCCTGCTAACATGCTTTTGTTTGTTTTAGACAGCATGCTAAGAATTTTAGGTCTCATGGCATAAACCTCTCCTGGTCGGCCTGAGCACATCCCACACCCAGATTTTGGTGCTGTCTCACTCCTCTTGGTATAAAGCTAAACAATTCCATTACCAGAGGCTCAGGCCAGCCTGGTCTTTTTTGTTTTTGTTTTGTTTTGTTTTGTTTGAGACAGGTTCTTGCTCTGTGGCCCAGGCTGGAGTGCAGTGGCATGATCTCAGCTTACTGCATCTAGCTTCCAGGCTCAAGTGATCCTCTCGCCTCCACCTCTTGAGTAGCTGAGACTTCAGGTGATGCCACCACATCCGGCTAATTTTTTGATTTTTTGTAGAGACGAGGTCTCACTATGTTGCTCAGCCTGGTCTTGAATTCTTGGGCTCAAGTGATTGATCTTCCCATCTCGGCCTCCCAAAGTGCTGGGATTACAGGTGTGAGCCACCTCACATGGCCTACCCTAGTCTTATTGGCAGCTATATCGTAGGATAGCCTACAAGGGCATATCAAATGCTGGACCATTTTGAGTGCTTCTAGAAACGGAAAAAGAATCAGAAAACTAATTATATTTATAGAGCTTGGAAAGAGCTCTATTAAAAACATTAACCATAATCATTTTTTATATATTTTGCAAATATCTTCCATTATTTTCATTTGCTTTTTAATTCTATTTATGGTGTTTTGTTTTAACTTGCAGATGTTTTACCTTTTCTGGTAGTAAAATCTATCAGTTGCTCCTTTATGGCTTCTTTGCTATTGTACATAGAAGGCTTTTCTACCTTAAATTGACTAATAACCCCACATAGTAACTAACCATTTCTCTGTGGAATTCCCTGGAGTCGGAATACAAGCCGTGGCTTTCCAATGTAAAATCAAGGTGGCGGTGCACAGGACTCCATTTTCACATAAAAGCACCAAATGAGCTTTGCCACTGCTCCAAGGTGATCTCAACCGCCCAGGCCTGGGGTGCCAAGGTGCTTGACTCTGGGTGAGGATATGGGAGTATCAGTTCCATTTCTTCTCCAGGTCCTACAGGCTGGTGCTATACTCTCTGCAAAGCATCCACCACAAATACTATTGCAGACCCTTGGGGGTAAAACGCTGGGTTTTACCTAAACCTATAGGTAATAAGGATGTATGTTTGTGCTAATTAACATGTGTATATTCATTCATACAATTTTCCTCATAAGGCTTCAAAGGACTGGACAACAAAAACTAAATAGCTTCAAAACAGTCTCCTACGGTAGTAGAAAATTAGATAAGGATGGAAAAGAACATTAACAAACTAAACCAAATGTCATTATAGGTCAAAAACCAGAATTTTCTATGTATATGAGCGAGAATTAGTGAAGACGAAGGAATTTACAACATGCAAATGAGTTAACTGTTAATGAGTAGTAATGAATTCTAAGTATTTATTGAATTCCAATGAATTCCAAGTAAAGGGCCCTGCTTTCAGTCCCTTGTGAGAAAACATGGAGCCTACAAGTGGGAGGATGGCTTTTTTTTTTTTTTTTGAGATGGAGTCTTGCTCTGTTGCCCAGGCTGGAGTGCAGTGGCCTGATCTCGGCTCACTGCAAGCTCCACCTCCCAGGTTCCCGCCATTCTCCTGCCTCAGCCTCCCGAGTAGCTGGGACTACAGGTGCCTGCCACCACGCCCGGCTAATTTTTTGTATTTTTAGTAGAGACGGGGTTTCACCGTGTTAGCCAGGATGGTCTCGATCTCCTGACCTCGTGATCCACCCACCTCGGCCTCCCAAAGTGCTGGGATTACAGGCGTAAGCCATCACGCCTGGCCAAGGATGGCGTTTTTAAAGGCCTTTATTTTGATTCTACATTGAGCTCAGGAATGGTCTGGATACAGTTAAATCTGTTCCCTGTGCTACATAGTTATCAAAAGCACCTTCAGAACTTATTGCAGCCTCCCTCTGTCATATTAGAAGAAGATATAAAGTTACAACGGCAGCATGAGGGTGTGTGATGACAAGGTGGAATGGTAATTAGTTGCTAATTAGAACTTTCTGAAACATTAGGGTAATCATCATAGGAAAATCCCACTCAATGTTGTATGTAAGTTAAAAATGCCCCAGGGTAGCTATTAATTCCTGAAAATAGCAGCAGGTATGAGCACTTCAGCTGAAGTTAATCAACATTTCTATTACCTACTCGGTTTCTAGAGGTTACAATTTTATATTTTTCATGGTGGAACATCAGTCTGGTATTTATACCCATATTATGTGATTTATAAATTTAAAAACATCTCATTTTATTGTAAAGCTGCTGTCAAGGAGAAAACAGGTTTTAAATAAAATTTGCTTTAATAAACTTTTTTTTGAGACAGAGTCTCACTCTGTCGCCCAGGCTGGAGTGCAGTGGCGCGATCTCGGCTCACTGCAAGCTCCGCCTCCTGGGTTCATGCCATTCTCCTGCCTCAGTCTGCCGAGTAGCTGGGACCACAGGCGCCAGCCACCACGCCCGGTTAATTTTTTGTATTTTTAGTAGAGATGGGGTTTCACCATGTTAGCCAGGATGGTCTCGATCTCCTGACTTTGTGATCCGCCTGCCTCAGCCTCCCAAAGTGCTGGGATTACAGGCGTGAGTCACCGCGCCCGGCGACATTTTTTTGTTTCATATTGGATGTAGTCCACTTTGTTTTTCCCTTGGAGATATTTTCCTTTTCATCAAGAAAGGTACTTAGGTAACCCACACACATGAAGGCATAAACAGAGCTCAGAGACAAGTCATATGGTCCTTACATGAACCTTTACTTCGTGTTGATACATTTCAGATCTTTAAACCATTAGAGGCCAGGCGTGGTGTCTTACACCTGTAATCCCAGCACTTCGGAAGGCTGAGGCAGGAGGATGGCTTGAGGCCAGGAGTTTGAGATGAGCCTGGGCAAAAAGTAGTGAGACCCTGTCTCTACGAAAAATTTTAAAATTAGCTCAGTGTGGTGGCACACACCTGTTGTCCCAGCTACTCAGGAGGCTGAGGCAGGAGGATCGCTCGAGCCCAGGAGTTCAAGGCTGCAGTGAGCTATGATCGGGCTACTGCCCTTCAGCCTAGGTGACAGGGTAAGACCCTGTCTCTTATTTTTAAAAATGTATATGATCTCTTAGTTTTTGGGTCAGGACTCTGGGAACAGCTTTCCCAGGTGTCTCAGGCTCTAGGTCTCTCATAAGCCTGCAATGAAGCTGTCAGCCAGGTCTGCAGTCTCATCTGAAGACTACACTGGGGGAGGGTCCACTTCTAAGCTCACATACCTGGTTATTTTCAGTAATACACTTCCAAGTGTATTACTTGGAAGTAAATACACTTCCAAGCTCACTTACATGGGCCTCTCCACAGGACTCACTAACAAGGTGGCTGGCTCTCCCCAGAGTGAATGATTCCAGAGAAGGCCAGAAAGAGTCACTGCATCAAAAACGGAACCTGCAGTATTTTGTAACCTCATCTCAAAAGTGACAAACCATCACTTCTGCCATAGTCTTGTCTTTAGAAGTCAGTCAATTCAACCCATGTAGAAAAAGGGGATTGCAGAGCAATCCCATTACTGGTTATATACCCAGACAAATATAAATCATTCTACCATAAAGAAACACGCTTGTGATTGTGAATGTTCACTGCAGCAAAGACACAGAATCAACCTAAAGGCCCAACAATGACAAATTGGATAAAGAAAATGTGCTACATATACAACGTGGAATACTATGCAGCCATAAAAAAGGAGATCATGTCATTTTTGCAGGAACATCGATGGAGCTGGAGGCTATTACCATTAGTAAACTAACTCAGGAACAGAAAACCAAATACTGCATGTTCTCACTTATAAGTGGGAGCTAAATGGTAAGAGTGATGAAGGCAAAGAAGGAAACAACAGACACTGGGGTCTACTTGGGGAGGGAGGGTGGGAGGAGGGAGGAGCAGGAAAGACAACTACTGGGTACTGGGCTTAATACCTAGTGATGAAATAATATACACAACAAACCCCTGTGACATGTTTTTACCTATGTAACAAACCTGTGTATCTACCCCCAAACCTAAAATAAAAGTTAAAAAAAGGAGGGGATTATACAAAGGTGTTAATACAAGGAGCCAGGGATGCTAGGGGGTCATCTTAGAGGCTGCCTACCACAACTGGTAACTGGCATTTTTAAAATTTTATCTACTGATGTATCAATCTATCTATCTACCTATCTATCATCTATCTATCTGTCTCTCTGTCATCTATCTAAGTCTCTGTCTGCTTGTCCTATCTATCTATCTATCTATCTATCTATCTATCTATCTATCTATCTATCTATCTATCTATCAGTCTTGCTCTGTTGCCTAGGCTCTAGAGAGCAGTGGTGTGGTCACAACTCACTGCAGCCTCGACCTCCCAGGCTGAAGTGATCCTCCCACTTCAGCCTCCCACCAAAGTAGCTGGGACTACAGGTCTGCATTACCATATCTGGCTGGGCTTTTGTTTGTTTGTTTTGTTTTGTTTGTAGAGACCCTGTCTCTACTCACTGTGTTGCCTATGATGGCCTCAAACTCCTGGTCTCAAGTGAGACTCTTGCCTCTGCTTCCCAAAGTGCTGGGATTACAGGTGTGAGCTACCACACCCAACCTTTTAAGTTAGTTTTAATTTTTGTCATTTGGAACAAAAGTGGTCCTGACTAATATATCCAGACGTCATGAATCTAGCCCCAAATAGTCTAGCTTCCCTTAATAAAGCCATCATAACAATGCCTTTTATAAAAGTATCTAAATATGTTGAGTACATTCATATTTTTCAGTCTTATTAGTTTAACACTTAGAAAACTCACACCCTATTGTGTGAACTACTACAGAAAATACTTTCTTGTTCCATTTAAGTTCCCCAAGAGCAAAGAGAAATGCCTTAAGTATTATAATGCTTCTCAACATGTCACACAGTATCTGGTCACACAGTGGATTCTCAACAAAGGCATTTTTTTTTTTTTTTTAAAGATAGGGTCTCACTCTGTAGCCCAGGCTGAAGTGCAGTGGTGCAATTTTGGGAGGGAGGTGGGGGGCAGCCCCCGCCCGGCAGGAGGGAGGTGGGGGGCAGACCCCGCCCGGCCAGCTGCCCCGTCTGCGAGGTGGGGGGTGCCTCTGCCCGGCCGCTCCATCTGGGAAGTGAGGAGCCCCTCTGCCCGGCCGCCACCCCGTCTGGCAGGTGTACCCAACAGCTCACTGAGAACGGGCCATGATGACGATGGCGGTTTTGTCGAATAGAAAAGGGGGAAATGTGGGGAAAAGAGAGAGATCAGATTGTTACTGTGTCTGTGTAGAAAGAAGTAGACATGGGAGACTCCATTTTGTTCTGTACTAAGAAAAATTCTTCTGCCTTGGGATGCTGTTAATCTATAACCTTACCCCCAACCCCGTGCTCTCTGAAACATGTGCTGTGTCCACTCAGGGTTAAATGGATTAAGGACGGTGCAAGATGTGCTTTGTTAAACAGATGCTTGAAGGCAGCACGCTCCTTAAGAGTCATCACCACTCCCTAATCTCAAGTACCCAGGGACGCAAACACTGCGGAAGGCCGCAGGGTCCTCTGCCTAGGAAAACCAGAGACCCTTGTTCACGTTTATCTGCTGACCTTCCCTCCACTATTGTCCTATGACCCTGCCAAATCCCCCTCTCCGAGAAACACCCAAGAATGATCAATAAATACTAAAAAATAAAAAAATAAAAAAAATAAAAAAATAAAGATAGGGTCTCACTCTGTAGCCCAGGCTGAAGTGCAGTGGTGCAACTTTGGTTCACTGCAGCCTTGACCTTCCAGGGCTCAGGCAATCTTCCCACCTTAGCCTCCCAAGTAGCTAAGGCAACAGGCACATTCTACCATGCCCGGCTAATTTTTGTATTTTTGCTGAGATGGGGTTTTGCCATGTTGCCCAGGCTGGTCTTGAACTCCTAGGCTTAAACGATCCTCTCACCTCAGCCTCCCAAAGTGCTGGGACTACTGGTGTGAGCCACCCCGCCTGGCCTATGGATCTTCTAAGTATAAGTTAGATGATTTTTCCCTAAATTCAGTATCTTCTTTTTGCTGATGTGTGCAATATTTTCTGCCTATTCACATAGCCTCACACTAACTTTAGGTTATTCTCATATAGTGGGGATTTTCATGATCAGAAGAACTTAATGTCACTGTACCTACCCACCTTCAATAATTCATAAAAATAGTAAACAAGGATACTCATAGGGGAATGCCAATGTTTACACTCCTTCCTCCAAGAAGTGCCTTTTCCTGAACCATTGTTTCTTGTCTCTAAGCAACTTCCTCATGCATTGCACCAGTCTCCATCATACCATGATGACTCAATTTTTAAAACAGTCTTTTGTGTGGAGCTTTGTGAAAGGCTTTTTGCAAATCTAAATAGATGCCATTCATGAGCTTTTGTCCCTATGCATATGTGCCTCCTAAATGAGCTTTAATAGATGGATGATGCCAATTTCCTCTCATTGAAACCATACGTTCTCCTCCAGCTCCTTCCTTGACTCTGGCAGTCATATTGGCATGCAATTATCTTTTGGAGGAGTAGGGCTCACAGCCCTTCCCTGTTGATCTGCTTTGATTGGGTCTTTAATTGGGTCTAAATTGGGTGAGATATTGTAGAAGAATGCAGGGTTAAGATCGCCAAAATCTAACTACCCTAAAAGAGACTAATCACTATGGTTAAGATAGCATGCTGAGATCAGAAACAGGGAAATATGGACGTATGTGTGGTAAATATGGGCAGAGAAAAGGAAGTAAGGTTAGAAATACAGGAAGTTGGTGGTTGTCAGTCAAGGGTCAGGAACGTTTTAGGGTCATGTCCTTTAAGAATCTGACACTGTTCTCCATTTCCCTTTTCTTTAAATTCTCTCCTCCTTCGATTCCCTCAATGCTGTGCTCTCAACCTAGCTTGGTAGATGTTCCTGCTCAGACTCCTTTCCTGGAAGCTCTTCTTCCTGTCTCTTTAATGTGGTTTTTTCCCAGGTTCCATCCTTGGCTTTATCTTGTCTCCCTCTATAGGTTCTCCACTGTCAATTTCATACATTCCTATGGATTTAGGTAAACATAGATTAATAGAATAAAAATGGGAATTTGAGCTTTAGGTAAGTCCATTCATCTGCCTAGTGTAGATTTCCACACTGATATCCCAGACACTCCAATCTTAACATGTCCAAAAATCAAAGGCATCATCTTTATATAAGCTAAGGACTTCTTCATTTTATGTGACAAAAAACCCTTATTTCATGGGCTCTAAGGAGAAGCCAAATAGCACAGGGATAGAGCTAGATTCAGAAACAACTCGAACCAAGACCTGGAAATTGCAATGATTTATTTCTCTCTTTTTTTTTTTTTTTTTGAGACAGAGTTGCTCTGTCATCCAGACTGGAGTGCAGTGGTATGATCTTGGCTCACTGCAACCTCCACCTCCTGGGTTCAAGGAATTCTCATGCCTCAGCCTCCTGAGTAGCTGGGACTACAGGAGGGCGCCCCCACACCTGGCTAATTTTTGTATTTTTAGTAGAAAAGGGGTTTTGCCGTGTTGGGCAGGCTGGTCTCAAACTCCTGACCACAAGCGACCCGCCCACCTCGAACTCCCAAGGTGCTGGGATTACCAGTGTGCACTGCCACGCTGGGCCCATTTCTCCAAATTATACATCAACTTTCCTCTGTATGTCTGTTTCTTTCTCCCTTTGTTGCAGATTGATGATTTCTGCTGCTCAGCCTATGTGGTGGAAAACACAAAGATCTCCATGTTTCTGCTTTAGTCACCCAGAGCGAGACTAGTTTGATTCTGGGTCCTAAAACTCACTGGCCCAGCCATGTTCAAGGTGTCCAGCCATGGATCAATCAACTTTGGCCTCAGATACAGTGTATGCAACTTGAAGTTGCTTCATAGCTCACTGATGCTTTGCCTTCAACCTTTTTTCACTGTTTCATTTTAGATAGTTTTTATCGCTACATATTCAACTATACTACTCATTTCTTCTGCATTGTCTAAACTCCTGTCAATCTCAATCCCATCCAGTGTATTTTTCTCTCTCTTTTTTTTTTTTTTTTAGAGACAAGGTCTCACTCTGTGGTCCAGGCTAGGGTGCAGTGGTACTTTCATAGCTTACTGCAGCCTCAAACTTCTGAGCTCAAGCAATCCTCCTGCTTCAGGCGTCTGACTAGCTGGGACTACAGGTGGGTGACACCACACCTGGCTAGTTCCTCGTATTTTTTGTGAAAACGGCATCTCACTATGTTGCCCAGGTTGGCCTTGAACTCCTGGCCTCAAGTGATTCTCCAGCCTTGGCCTCTCAATTTGCTGGGATTACAGTTATGATGCCTGGTCCCAGCATATTTTTCACTGTAGATATTGCATTTTTCATATCTAGATGTTCAATTTGCTCAGTCTTTTCTGTAGACTTTAAACATGGAATATAGTTATAATAACTGTTTTTAATGACTTTGTCTATCAATTCTTTGACTAATGTGCATGTATTTCTGGGTTGTTTCTATACATTGATTTTTCTCATTATTGATTGTATTTTCCTTGTTTGCAGCCTAGAAATTTTTTATTGGATGCTAGACACTGTGAATTTCACATCCTTAAGTGTTAGTCTTCTATTCCTGTAAACATTTTCTCGAGCTTTATTCTGGGAAGCAGTTAAATTGTTTGGAAACAGTTTAATCTTTTTGAAGCTTCTCCTAAGCTTTGCTGGGCAAGATGAAAGCAGCCTTTATTCTAGACCACAGAGGAAATGCTCTTTAGAGTACTCTACCTGATACCCTGTGAATTACAAGGTTTTTCATTCAAGGATTATTCCCTCTGCTCTGATCTCATGGTTCTTTCTTGAGTCTTGAGTAGTTTCTGCACGCTCATGCGTGGATTAGTACTCAGCTGAAAACCTGAGGGCCCTGATCTCTGGAGCTCTCTCTCTGTGCCGCAGTCTCCCCTCTGGAACTCTGCCCTGTGAACTCAAGATGCCATGGCCTGCCTGGGCCCCCAGGCTCCACCCAGGTTTCCCCTCTCTAAGTTGCTCTCTGGATGCTCTCTCCATGCAATGAGCTCAGGTAATCACAGGCCTCACCTCATTTGTTTTCCCTCTCTCAGGAATCATTGTTCTCTGCTGCCTGGTGTGCAGTGTCTGAAATCTGTTGTTTTACGTATTTTGTCTGTTTTTTCTGTCCTTTCACATGGGAGGCTGAATCCAGTCCCTGTCACTCCACCTTGGCCAGAAGTGGAAGTCCAATTGTCTTTAGGAACTATTTGCAGTTATTTAAACTCTGGGCTCTTGCATGTCTCTGCACTTTTATGTCAGTTTGACGTTTTTCCCTTCCACCCTGTCTGCCTGGCAAGACTCAGTTCAAGCATTATCTCCTCCCAAACCTGCCCAGCACTCATCCCACGTCAGCATCCCCTCTCCATGCTCCCTGACATCATACCCACAGTGTGGAGCTTGGTTCCCCTCACTGAACTCTAAGGCCTGTGTGCAAAGATCATAGCTTATTTATCATTTTTAAAATTGAAAAATAATGATATACATTTTTATGGGATACATAGTGACGTTTCATACATATAATGTATGGCAACCAGTAAGGGTAATTAGCATATCCATCATCTGAAACATTTAGCATTTCTTCAGTGGTTTTGTTTTGTTTTTTTCAGACAGAGTCTTGCTCTGTCACCCAGGCTGGACTGCAGTGATGTGATCATGACTCACTGCAGCCTTGACCTCCTGGGCTCAAGCCATCCTCCCACCTTAGCCCCCAGAGTAGCTGGGACTACAGGCATGTGCCACCATGCTGGCTAATGTGTGTGAGTGTGTGTGTGTGTGTGTATGTGTGTGTGTGTGGAGACAGGGTCTCCCTATATTGCCTAGGCTGGTCTCAAACTCCTGGGCTCAAGCCATCCTCCCTCGCTGGCCTCCCAAAGTGGGATTACAGGTGTGAGCCAACATGCCTAGCCTATCTTTGTTTTTAGACAGAGTTTTGCCCTTGTCACCCAGGCTTCAGTGCAGTGGCACGATCCAGCTCACTGCAACCTCTGCCTCCCAGGTTCAAGTGATTCTCCTGCCTCAGCCTCCCGAGTAGCTGGGATTACAGGTGCCTGCCACCACATCCAGCTAATTTTTTGTATTTTGAGTAGAGACAGGGTTTCACCATGTTGGCCATGCTGGTCTCGAACTCCTGACCTCAGGTGATCCACCTGCCTCGGCCTCCCAAAGTGCTGGGATTACAGGTGTGAGCCACCACGCCTGGTCCCTATCATTTTTTTATACTGGGAACATTTGACATCCTCCTTTTAGCTTTTGAGGTTTATTCATCTTTGATTTCTGAACCTAGCACAGCAACTGAAACAGTAGCTACCCATCATATCCTTGTTGAAATGAATTGTTTCTTATATTTCAGTGGACTATTTAAAGTGAAACATTGGGTTGGGCACTGTAGCTCACACCTGTAATCCCAGTGCTTTGGGAGGCCAAAGCAGGAGAATCACTTGAGCCCAGGAGTTTGAGGCTGCAGTGAGCTATGATTGTGCCACTGCACTCCAGCCTGGGCAACAGAGTGAAACCCAGTCTGAAACAAAACAAAACAAAATCAAGTGAAACACTGTATATAATTACCCTGAAACAGAGAATAATCTTCACTGTTTATTCCAGAGTATTTTATAAACTGTTACCTGCAAAAATGGGCTGGAACTTAAACACTTATGTATTCTCAAGTTCTGATATTGCATTTCTTTGAATCAAGTATGTCATTTAGCAAAATTTTCTAAGGCGATTCTCAACAAAGTGGTTGTGTTAGAAGTATGTATGTTTGTAGCCTTCCCTTTAGAAGGGTTCTGGATTTTTGGGGCATATTTCTATGTAGTTTGGTTTGGTTACTTATGAGAAGCATGAAATCTTTTCAAATATTTACAACTCATGCTATGCAGAATGCAACTGCAAAGTGCCAAGCAAACAACCTCATGTAGTGAAACCCTTCCTTGACTCAATAGCCAGGTATGGTGGCACACGTCTGTAATCCCAGCTACTCAGGAGGCTGAGGCACAAGAATCACTTGAACCCAGGAGGTGGAGGTTGCAGTGGTTTGAGATTGCACCAGTGCACTCCAGCCTGGGTGACAGAGTGAGACTCTGTCTCACGAAAAAAAAAAAAAACATACAAAGTCACACTGTAATCTCTAGCATGGCATTATATCACATGTAGGTTTAATAAACTGTTCAGGGGAAACAGATGCCAAACTTTGAGGCTGGGCATGGTGGCTCACACCTGTAATCCCAGCAATTTGGGAGTCCAAGGCAGGAGGATTTCTTGAAGCCAGGAGTTCCAGACCAGCCTGGGCAACATAGTGAAGACCCCGTCTCTAAAACAAAATACAAAAATTAGCCAGCATGGAAGTACATGCCTGTAGTCCCTGCTGCTCAGGAGTCTAAGGCGGGAGGATTGCTTAAGCCCAGTAGTTTGAGGCTGCGGTGAGCTATGATTATACCACCGAACTCTAGCCGGGTGACAAAGCAAGACCTCTGTGGAGTCCTAATTAGGGAAAAGGAATCAAGCTGGCAGGACCAGGGGAAAGCAAAAAGAAGAAGCAGATAAGCTATCAGTCTGCCTTTCTTCATGGTCCAGGACACGTAGCCCTCCTGTGCAAATAACTCACAATCTCCCTGCACCCAACTATCAGAAACCTGCAAATTAGCTCACCGCAACCTTGGTGTTATCACTACTGCACAAAGCCTTCCTCAGCATACAGCATACGCACTATTCTATACTATCCCTAGCATGCCTTTGTCTCTTGGAAGTCATCGGCTCCTTTGGGCTGGCCTGCCTGTTGCTCTCTTGCCGTGTATTTTCATACTTTCTTTAATAAATTTGCCTTTCTTTACCTACAACTGTCTTGGTAAATAAATTTTTCGTAACACCCACACCACCAGCTCAGATAGTTGCTGCTCACCGGTGACAACCCCGCTTCAAAAAATAAAATAAAATCAACTTTTACATTAAATTTGCTAGGAATGAGACCTGTGAGACTCCATCATGGGTCCTTTGTGGACTATACATGCTCTTATGCTAACATGTTTCCCCTCTCACCACATCACTGGGACACTCTGTGTCTCGCCTCAGCCTCCCAAAGTGCTGGGATTACAGGTGTGAGCCACCACACCCAGCCTAAAAGTTTGACATCTGTATTTCCTGAGCAGGTTATTAAACCTACGTGTGATATGATGTGGTGCTACAGATTTCAGTGGGACTTCATGGCTTTTTTTTTTTTTTTCTGTACTTAAACCTACTTGAGGCCTCAATGCTTTCTTTTTTTTTAACCTGTATAAAAAACTGACATAAATAGGTAAATAGGGCATGTTAATTATAGAAAAAACATTGTGTGTGTGTGTGTGTGTGCACACATGAGTAAATGAGTAAATATCACTTGCAATTAAACCACTCAGAGTGTCATTATAGCCTTTCAGTGTGTATCTTTCCTGCTACATATACACACACACACACACATATGTTATGTAGCAGGTACAATATGGTATAGAATATGAACTCATGAATTGATTCATGAACATAATATGATTCATGAATTCATATTCTATACCATATTGTACCTGCTACTTTTTGTAATCTGCTTTCCCTCATGATATCTTTCTAAGTCAACTAATATCTTTTCTAATTTCCCAAAGCGGCAACATGTAAAATGAAATCGTTCACAAACATTACTATTACAGTCCCTCTCTCTCTCTTTCGTTCTAGAGTATCAGCTTTTTATAGAGAACTATTGAAGACATAATGCCTAAGAAAAGTGAATTACTGTCAAGTGCTGGAATTTTAGGCATAGTGAGATGCATATTTTAAGTGCTTCTAAGCGCTATATTCGTATCATTCATGCATAAGTTTAGCTCTGCCATATTGTGAATAACAATAACAATATCACTAAACAGGAAAAGTAGGACTGGAGGAGACTATTTAAAAATTCCAAATGTTATGTTTCAATATATCCTAAAAGACAGCTATTTTTAGCGACAGCAATGAGACCTGGGAAGCTTTACTCCCAAAATGAGAAAAAACCCATGATTTGATACCTTGGACATATTCCAACAACCTACTGAAGATCAATTTATCTAATTTCATTTTATATTTTGATCTTGTGTTAAGACAGTTGACAACCAATTTCTTTCCCCTTGTTAACTGAAAATATCATACTTTGAAACAGTCCAATCTAGGCTGGCAAAAACATATATATATATAAAAAACATATTATCTATCTATCTATCTATCTATCTATCTATCTATCTATCTATCTAAATATACTTGAGACAGTGTCTCACTGTCCACATTGCCTAGGCTGGAGTACAGTGGCACAATCTCAGCTCACTGCAACCTCCGCCTCCTGGGCCCAAACGATCCTCCCATCTCAGCCTCCTGAGTAGCTGGGACTACAGGTGCACGCCACCATGCCCGGCTAATTTTTGTATTTTTTGGTAGATGGTGTTTCACCATGTTGATCAGGCTGGTCTCGAACTCCTGACCTCAGGTGATCCACCCACCTTGGCCTCTCAAAGTGCTGGGATTACAGGCAGGCATGAGCCACCATGCCCGGCTGAGGCTGGCAAAATACTAATGTTCCGATTTCTTTAGAACGATATAGTTAAGTTCCATGGTGGCAGGAATGATGTCTACCTCTAGTGTCTAGCACAGTACCTTGCAAAGAGAATAGGCGCACAATACATACTTATAGACTTTATCAAGTGACAATGCGTTTGGAAGCGATTAAGTATAATTGAGTAATAATCAATATTTGTATTCAAAAACA
This sequence comes from Pan troglodytes, assembly GCF_028858775.2. NCBI lineage: Eukaryota > Metazoa > Chordata > Mammalia > Primates > Hominidae > Pan > Pan troglodytes. The sequence goes on along the minus strand of NC_072406.2, from coordinate 44,951,956 downwards.
AAGTATCATCTAAACATTAATTTCTTTTTTGCCTTTATGTTTTAGAAATGACATTGATATACAAACATGCATATGCACTCCCCCCTCAACACACACACCAGGGTTTCTCAACCTTACCACTAGTAACATTCTCTGTTGTGTGGGACAATTCCACTAGCACCTCTCTTCTCCAAATTGTGATGATCAAAAAGATTTCCAGGCCAGGTACAGTGGCTGGCATGTGTAATCCCAGCATTTTGGGAGGCCAAGGCAGGAGGATCACTGGAGCCCAGGAGTTCGAAATCATCCTGGGTGACATGGTGAAACCCTGTCTCTACCAGAAAATACAAAAATTAGCTGGGCGTGATGGTGTGTGCCTGTAATCCCAGCTACTCGGGAGGCTGAGGTTGGGGGGATCACTTGAGCCCAGGAGACTGTGGCTGCAGTAAGCCATGATTGTGCCACTGCACTCCAGCCTGGGTGATGGAGTGAGACCTTGTCTCAAAATAAAAGTTTGCGGACATTGCCAAATATCCCCTGGGTGGAAGTGGGGGGAAGAGGATTGCTCCTAGTTGAGAAATACACACACACACACACACACACACACACACGAAGTCAAAACTCTTAAGAAACAATTATAAGAATTCTTTAAAAAGACCTGTCATTCAAATGATAGATTACTACTAACACATCAATTCAAAGGAGAGATTGGTTTAAGAAGAAGGAATACTGGCTGGGCGTGGTGGCTCACCCCTGTAATCCTAGCACTTTGAGAGGCTGAGATGGGTGGATCACTTGAGTGCAGGAGTTTGAGACCGGTCTGGGCAACATGGTGAAACCCTGTCTCTACAAAAAATATAAAAATTATCCAGGTGTGGCGGTGCATGCTGGTAGTCTCAGCTACTCGGGAGGCTGAGGCAAGAGGATTGCTCAAGCCCATGAACATGAGGCTGCAGTGAGCTATGATTGGACTGCTGCACTCTAGCATGGGTGACAAAGCAAGACTGTAAAAAAAAAAAAAAATTAAGTAGGAATGTGCAGAAAATGCAATTTGCAGAAAAATGGCTGGTTATCTTGATATTAACTGATTTCTGGAAAAAAAGAACCACTAATACTATGTAAAAAACACCCCCTTTGAAATGGTCTTCCATTCATTTTATTCAGCCTGTTATTTATCTACTTCAATTTTAAGAAAAACACCATCTGAAATCAAACTGGCACCAATATCCTAGTGATTAAAATAGATTACATTTAAATTCCTTCAAATTAAGATTCCTTAAAAATTAATTCTTATTTTCTTATTTTCTTAACCATGCAGCATTAATTCTCAATAATCAGCATAGGGACTCTTCTGGCTCTGCTGATGACAAGTTTTATGATCTTGGGCAAGTGGTTTATCTATTAGGGCCTCCATTTCTTCATCTGCAAAATGGAGATAATATGAATATGTACTCCTAGATGTGTTGTCAGATTAGAAAGAATTGCCACAAGTAAAGTGCTTAGAACAGCAACTCACACTCAGAAAACACCCAATGAATGCTAACAATAGTTATTTATTTATTTAGAGACAGGGGTCTCACTATGTTGCTCTAGCTGGACTTGAACTCCTGGGCTCAAGTGATCCTCAACCTCCTGAGTCGTAGGACTACAGGGATGCACCACCACACCCGGCTGACAGTTGTTATTCACATTTACCAATTTGCAACCAGTTTTTCACATCAGATAATCCATCCTTCTTCTTCCTTGCCATATATCATTTTTGGCTAATTAATTCCACTGAATTATACTAAGCAAAGTAAGCAAATTTCAAGATAAGCTTATATAAAATATAATTGAGGAGACACAGCTGTCTTACTATTTTATTAATGCTAATATTCTTCTCTATAACTATGAATAGAAAAATAAAGAATTTTTTTTTTTGAGATGGAGTCTCACTCTGTCGCCCATGCTGGAGTGCAGTGGCGTGGTCTCGGCTCACTGCAAGCTCCACCTCCCGGGTTCACGCCATTCTCCTGCCTCAGCCTCCCGAGTAGCTGGGACTACAGGTGCCCGCCACCACGCCTGGCTAATTTTTGTATTTTTAGTAGAGATAGGGTTTCATCATGTTAGCCAGGATGGTCTCGATCTCCTGACCTCGTGATCTGCCCAACTCGGCCTCCCAAAGTGCTGGGATTACAGGCATGAGCCACTGTGCCTGGCCAAGAATTCTTTTAAAAATGTTTTTAACTTTTAATTTTAATTTTTAGAGACAAGGTCTCACTCTGTCACCCAGGCTGGACGACATTGGTGCAATCCTAGCTCACTGCAGCCTCAAACTCCTGGGCCCAAGTGACCCTCCTACCTCAGCCTCCTGAGTAGCTAGGATTACAAGCACATGCTATCATGCACAGCTAATTAAAAAAAATGTTTTTTGCAGAGACGGAGTCTCACTATGTTGCCCAGGGGGATCTTGAACTCCTAGTCTCAAGTGATCCGCCTGTCTTGGCCTCCCAAAGTGTTGGGATTATAGGTGTGTACCATCATGCCCAGCCCAAGAATTCTTGAGAAAAGAACAACAGTGACTTTAATAAATTCTCAATATTTTTCCTCAAGTTTAAAATCAATTTTAAATTTATTTTTCAGGTATGATTTTTTTCTATGTAAATCAAGTCAACAGGAATAACGATTACTTACATAGATAGCATTTACTCTCTACCAGGCACTGTTCAAAACAAATTATTTAATCCTCAAACAACCCTATAAGATAGGTAATTTTATTATTTCTATTTTAAAGATGAGGAGCTGTGGCCAGAGAGGTTGCAAAACTTGCTCAAGGACATTCAGCTAATAAGTGGTAAAATTTAGATAAGAGCCACAGTCTGGCTCCAGGGTCCGTGTACGTAAGATTACATGATTGTAAAACAACAGCTAGATCAAAAACACAGACATTGGGCTAAAAGCTTTAATAAATTCTCAATATTATTCCTCAAGTTACAAATTCATCTTAAATGTATTTTTCAGGTACTATTTTTTTTCTATGTAAATCAAGTCAACAACAGCAGAGCCAGAAGAGTCCCTATGCTGATTATTGAGAATTAATGCTGCATGGTTAAGAAAATAAGAAAATAAGAATTAATTTTTAAGGAATCTTAATTTGAAGGAATTTAAATGTAATCTATTTTAATCACTAGGATATTGGTGCCAGTTTGATTTCAGATGGTGTTTTTCTTAAAATTGAAGTAGATAAATAACAGTCTGAATAAAATGAATGGAAGACCATTTCAAAGGGGGTGTTTTTTACTATGAGTACTTACATAGATGACATTTACTCACTGCTTGGAGAGTAAATCCTGGATTTACTCTGTCGCCCAGGCTGGGGTGCAGTGGCGCAATCTCAGCTCACTGCAAACTCCGCCTACCAGGTTCAAGCAATTTCCCGCCTCAGCCTTCTGAGTATCCAGGATTACAGGCACCCGCCACCATACCTGGCTAATTTTTGTATTTTTAGTAGAGACAGGGTTTCACCCTGTTGCCCAGACTGGTCTCAAACTCCTGGGCTAAAGTGATCTGCCCGCCTTGGCCTCCCAAAGTGCTGGGATTATAGGCATGAGCCACCACATGTGGCCCAGCTCCAGAATTTCTGCTTGAGTCTTTTAAATTATCTCAATCTCTTTGTTAAATTAATCTGATAGAATTCTGAATCCCTTCTCTGGGTTACCTTGAATTTCTTTGAGTTTCCTCAAAACAGCTATTTTGAATTCTTTGTCTGGAAGGTCATATATCTGTTTCTCCAGGATTGGCCCCTGGTGTCTTATTTCATTCACTTGGTGAGGGCCTATTTTCCTGGATTGTCTTAATACTTTCAGATGTTTGTTTGTGTCTGGGCATTGCAGAATTAGGTATTTATTGCAGTCTTCACTGTCTGAGCTTGTTTGTACCCGTGCTTCTTGGGAAGGCTTTCCAGATAATTGAAAGAACTTGGGTGCTGTGATCTAAGCTGTATCTGCTTTAGGGACAATATAAGTTCAGTAACACTATGATTCTTGCAGACTTGTAGAGTTACTACCTGATGTTCTTGGATAAGATTTACCAGGCAGAGACTCTTGTTCTCTCCCTTTACTTTCTCCCAAACAAGCAGAGTGTCTCTCTATTCTGAGCCATCTGAAGCTTGGGGTGGACTAATACAAGCACCTCTGTGGCCATCAGGTATGACTGTGCTGGATTAGAGCTAAAGCCAGCACAGCACTGAGTCTTTCCTAAGGCCTGCTGTAACCATTCCCGTGGCTATGGCCTATGTTCACTCACAGCCTGGGGCTTTACAATCAGCATGTGGGAAAGCCAGCCAGGCCTGTGTCTCTCCCTTCAGAGTGGCAAGTTCCCCCAGTCCCCAGGCAGGTCCAGATGCCATCCAGGAGCTAAGGAGTAGAGTCAAAAACCTCAGAAGTCTACCTGGTGTTCTACTGTATTGCAACTGAACTGACACTCAAACCACAAGATGCAGTCCTTCCCACTCTTCCCTCCCCTTTCCAATAGGAGAGGAGCCTCACCCCACGGCCAGTGCCACCACAGGCCCACAAGGAGTACTGCCAGACTACTGCTGATGTTCCCTTATGGTTCAAGGGCTCTTCAATCAGCATATGGTGAATGCTGCCTGGCCTGGGACTCACCCTTCAGACCAGTGAACTCCCCGTCTGGCCCCAGGCAGGTCCAGAAATGCTGTCCAAGAGGCAAGTTCTGGAATCAGGGACTCCAAGAGCCTGCTTGTTGCTCTATCCCCCTGCGGCCAACCTGGTACCTAAGGTGGAAGACAAAGTCCTCTTTACTTTCCCCTCTGCTTCTCTAAAGCAGAAGGAGTCTCATCTCATAGCCATCACAGCTAGGAATGTGCTGAGGTTTACCTGAAGCTAGCAAGTCTCAGAGTCCCACCAAAGGCCCCTGACATACTGTTACAGTACATAGCTAGTGAGGCATGAGCAGAGCAGGAGAGGGCACTCCCCTGATAGGAATGTCAGGTGACTATCAGGTGTTGGGAGGCAGTTGTCACACTGTCTCTCTAAAATAGTAATTGGTCACAGCGAGCACCAGGGAAAGGCAGTCTCCCAATAGATAGAAACACTTGAAACTGGTGATCAGCAGATTCCCAATAAGATCTCAGGAGTTCAGTGGGTGGGCTCAAGCATGCATATTAAGAGGCAAAATATCAGAGATGAACTGGTATATGACTTTCCAGGGACATTCCACTAGTAAGGGAAGAATGTCTCAAGTGAGCATGTGTACAACTCCACTACACACTGCACATGCTCATTTCCCAAGTGCTTGCAGGCCACTGCACATGTGGACAGCCCACCCCAAGGGAAGAATAAGGGGAAAAGGGACGTAAGACCCCAAAAGTACACCAATGTATAAAACCCCAAGTCAAAAGGTCAAACTGTGCACTTGTCTTTCAAGTTGCCTGCTTGGCCCTCTTTCAAGTGTATTTCCTTCCTTTTGTTCCTGCTCTAAAGCTTTTTCATAAACTTTCACTCCTGCTCTAAAACTTGCCCCAGTCTCTCCTTCTGCCTTCTGCCCCTCAGTCAAATTCTTTCTTTTGGCCGGGTGTGGTGGTTCACGTCTGTAATCCCAGCACTTTGGGAGGCCAAGGCAGGTGGATCACCCAAGGTCAGGAGTTTGAGACCAGCCTGGCCAACATGGTGAAAGCCTGTCTCTATTAAAAATACAAAAATTAGCTAGGCATGGTGATGGGTGCCTGTAATCTCAGCTACTTGGGAGGCTGAGGCAGGAGAATCGCTTGAACCTGGGAGGCAGAGGTTGCAGGGAGCCAAGATCATGCCACTGCACTACAGCCTGGGTGACAGAGCAAAACTCTATCTAAAAAAAAAAAAAAATTATAATTCTTTCTTCTGAGGAGGCAAGAACTGAGGCTGCTGCAGACCCATAAGGATTAGCCGCCAGTAACACGATTTGGTGCCATGACTGGGATACATTCTGCTACTAACATATTTTGGTGCCAATTGATTCTGATAACTTCCACTGCTCACATACTTTGGTGCTGCATGACTCAGATACGTTCCCTTGTGGTAAGACATCTCTATGCCCTGCCTTCTCTGCCTGGAGGCATTCAACCCCCGTATACAATTTTCTTCTTCCTTTTTCTCTCATGCTTACTAACCAAACCCCAGAACAATTCCTCTTGGCTGTATGTGACTCTGTTCCCCTGGGCTGATTGCTCAGCTCGCCCTGATTGGTGGCTCACAGGGGTGGGAAGTACCTTGAGGTTCACGCTGAGGCACTAACGGCTTTCCTGGACAAGGGGCTCACAAGAGTGGTAGGGCTAAAGCCTAAAACTGTACAATGTCAGGTTTCTTCTTCTTTTTCAGCTAAAATTTACTAAGAACCCTCACTGCCTATTCTTCTTTTTTTTATGTGTGTGTGTGTTTTGAAATGGCCTTGTGCACCTGCTGGACCATCTGCCTTGGGGGCAAGTCTGCCTCTTTGCTTTCACTTCGCATGCCACACGACTTCTTAAACACACACTCCCTGTTATTTGTGTGCCCGTGGCTTTTACTGCGTTTGCATGGCAGCAAAGACACGAGCTCCCTTGCAGATATCCCGAGATTTATACTTGTTCTTACCCTACCAGCTTCCACGACTCTAACCCTTTCCCTGTCTGCTGGCACATGGCCAGGACAGACATTAATTGGAACTCCAGCTCTGCCAGCTCCTTGACTTACCACATGCTTTTTGTTCCTGTTATGTCCCAGGGCCAAGTTTTCCAGTGGGTTTTGAAGTAGTCTGTCCACCTGCATAGGGCCTCACTCTGACGCTTTAAGGATCCCACCTATTGGCTTTTTTGAGTTAGCACTCCACTGAGAGGAAAGGATATTCTTCCTTTGCCATTTGCAAGTTCTTACCCCAAGCCCCAAGTCCTCCGGAGATTACTACTTTACATCAAGAGGGCAAATAAATGGGGCCAGGCGCGGTGGCTCACACCTATAATCCCAGCACTTTGGGAGGCTGAGGCTGGCAGATTACGAGGTCAGGAGTTCGGGACCAGCCTGGCCAACATGGTGAAACCCTGTCTCTACTAAAAATACAAAAATTAGCCATGTGTAGTGGTGCACACCTGTAATTCCAGCTACTTGGGAGGCTGAGGCAGAAGAACTGCTTGAACCCGGGAGGCGGAGGTTGCAGTGAGCCAAGATCGCACCACTGCACTCCAGTCTGGGCGACAGAGCAAGACTCTGTCTCAAAACAAAACAAAACAGGAGGGCAAATAAATGTTAGGGCTGCTATTTTTGCAAGCATATGAAGGCTTTCCATGAGTATTCCTCTCACTTCCTCCTGTAGCTTCCATTCTCTAATTACTTCTACACCCTTCTCAACGCGCTTCAAGGTCATATTTAAAAGGGAGTCGGGAGGGAAGAACATGGGAAATGGGAATCTGAGGAAAGAGATAATCACATTTTTTGCTAGAATGCTCCAAATGCGAGTCACTGTAAGGTCATGGAGACAAGGACATAGGCGAGCCAAAGGCTGCAGGGGCAAGAGCCCCATAGGACAGAGATGAAGGTTGGTCCCAGGCTAACAGATTACTGTTAGAACAGAGATGAAAGCAAGGTTAGGGTTACATGGCAAGATTGGTTATTCCAGAACCCCAAGGATGAACAGGGGGCCCACGGTTCACTCTAGCATCTCCTCTCTTCTCAAGTAGGTAATTGTGACAAGATGGAACCAAGGCTACTTGGTAGGACCGGTTCATTCTGGAACCCTAAGGACCACGTGGGATGCCTCATTCAGGATAATAGGAAAGTAGACGAAAAGCCTTCTTTTTCCTCTTTCCCTTTTTTTCTCCTCTGTTCTCTCTTCACAAATGGGTAATTGCATCTCCATACCAGAAGACACACCCCTTGGATGCAACCCCCAAACTGGGAAAAGTTTGATTCCCACCAACCTTGACACAAAAAACTAGTTTTCCTTTGTAATACTGTTTGGCCTAAAAAGGAACTGGGAGGAAATTGCAAAAGTCAGCCTTCGAACCAGTGACCCTGTGCAGGAGGGTCTAAAAATGAACTGGGAGGAAATTACAAAAGTTAGCCTTGGAACTAGTGACCTTGTGCAGAAGGTCCTCAGATTAGCCTTCTCAGTCTTTTATAACTGAGAGTAGAATAAGGAGAAGAGGGCTAAGGCAAAGGAGAAATGCAGGGATCAGAGGCAGGCTCAACTATTGGTTGCTTTACAAGCTCTTCCAGCTCCCTCCAGGTTGCTACCATTATCGCAGGGAGCCAGGCCACTGGAAGGCAAACTGCCCAATGGGACAAATGGGAAAAAGCTGCACATGGCATGCCCCCTCTGCCACATGCTCAGCCAGTGTAATGGGACTGCCCTGAGGGCCAAAGGGCCTTGGGACAGGATCGCAAACCTTGATGGCCTTGAGCTGAAGGGGCTCTTTCCTCTGGCTGGCTTCCAAATCAGACATAGTCATCAACAGAACAAAGCCAAGGGCAACTCTTGAGATGGCAAGTACAATTATAAATTTCCCTTTTGGGTTCAAGAGCTGCCTGATCTGTGCTAATCTCCTTCTCTGAGCAACTCTCCTCCAAATCCCGTTGGGTAATGGGGACAAATGGCACCTCCTCCCTCCAAAAGAAAAGATTCATACCCTTCATATTACTTAAAGAACCAATTACCATTCTCCCACCAGTCCCTGGTAATGTCTAATGTCTAATGTGGCCACACCTCACTGGGGCAAAAATATACTTTCCAAGATGGTGCTTACTTAATATTTACCTGACCTCTGAATTCATCTTTCTCTAATAGCTCTATTTCTTCTGGTAAAGCTAACTAAAGCTTTAACCAATAACTTCAACCTGAACAGTCCTACCTCAGGGGTTTAGAAATAGCCCACACTTCTTTGGACACGCCCTAGGAAGAAATCTAACTGAGCAATCTCTTGAGAAAGAATAACTTCTACAGTATGTAGATAACCTCTGTATTTGCTCCCCCTTCACACGACTCATAGCAACATGCAGTACAAATCATAGTTTCCTAAAAGATGGAAAATTACTTGTCTAATACAAAAGTTATAAAGGTAAAAAGGTATTTCTGGTAAGGAATGTTAAAAAGAAGAGATTTTATCTGAGAAAGGATCTCATGTGGTAAATTCTTGTCCTAAAGTAAAATAACTGGTTGTCTAAAAAGAAGGATGTTGGCCAGGTATGGTGGCTCACACCTGTAATCTCAGCACTTTGAGAGGCTGAGGCGGATGGATCACCTGAGGCAGGAGTTCGAGACCAGCCTAGCCAACATGGTGAAACCCCGTCTCTACTAAAAATACAAAAAATTGTTTTAAGTTAGATAGGATAAAGCTAAAGGTTTGAGCAAGTTGTGGAAGGTTTGTGAAAGATTAATCTTGTCAAAGAAGATCTGTGTGTGAATACATTAGCTAAAATTAAAGGGGCATTATTCAATTTATTCATAAATTGAACATTGGAATAAAGACACAACACAGTTTTCTTAGAGTATTATTCTGCTCTTTTACAGAACATTCTAAAGGGTTACAAAAAGTTTACAAAAATTTTTACCTTCGTTTGGCACAGTGGCTCATGCCTGTAACCCCAGCACTTTGGGAGGCTGAAGCAGGTGGATCACCTGAGGCTGGGAGTTTGAGACCAGCCTGTCCAACATGGCGAAATCCCATCTCTACCAAAAATACAAAAATTAGCTGGGTGTGGTGGCACACGCCTGTAGTCCCAACTACTCAGGAGGCTGAGGCAGGAGAATTGCTTGAACCCAGGAGGCAGAAGTTGCAGTGAGCCAAGATCATACCACTGCACTGCAGCCTGGGCTGCAGAGTGAGACTCTGTCTCAAAAACAAAACAAACAAACAACAACAACAAAAATTTTACCTTATGGTTAAACTGATTAAGACTGAATAGATTGGGAGGCTGAGGTGGGAGGATCACAAGGTCAAGAGATCGAGACCATCCTGGCTAACATAGTGGAACCCCATCTCTATTAAAAATACAAAAAATTAGCTGGGCGTGGTGGCATGTGCCTGTAATCCCAGCTACTCAGGAGGCTGAAGCAGGAGAATCACTTGAACCCAGGAGGTGGAGGTTGAGCACAACTTGCTCGTACTTTTAGCTTTATCCTATCTATTCCCACTTGAACCCGGGAGGCAGAGGTTGAGGTGAGCCGAGATCACGCCAGCCTGGGTGACAGAGCAAGACTCGGTCTCAAAAAAAAATAAAAACAGAAAAAAAAGGCTGGGCGCGGTGGCTCACATCTGTAATCCCAGCACTTTGGGAGGCCAAGACCAGCGGATCACGAGGTCAGGAGCTCGAGACCAACCTAACCAATACGGTGACACCCCATCTCTACTAAAAATACAAAAATTAGCCAGGCATGGTGGCATGTGCCTGTAGCCCCAGCTACTTGGGAGGATGAGGCAGAAGAATCGCTTGAACCCAGGAGGCAGAGGTTGCAGTGAGTCAAGATCGCCGTACTGCACTCCAGCCTGGGCAACAGAGTGAGCGAGACTCCATCTCAAAAAGAAAACAAAATTGAATAGATTTGTCTGTAAGGTTAAGAGTTGGGTTTGACATCAATAGTGCACTAATGCTAAGGTAACATCTGGCTTTCTTTGGACTGTATTTGTGTAAATGTGTTATTGGTATGTGTTCCAAAATTATGCAAAACTCCTATAATTCTAATATAACATAGTATATACATTAGGCTGGGCGTGGTGTCTCATGCCTGTAATCCCAGCACTTTGGGAGGCCGAGGCAGGTGGATCACCTGAGGTCAGGAGTTCGAGACCAGCCTGACCAATATGATGAAACTCCATCTCTACTAAAAATATAAAAATCAGCCGGGCATGGTGGCATGTGCCTGCAATTCCAGCTACTTGGGAGGCTGAGACAGGAGAATCACTTGAACCCAGGAGGCAGAGGTTGCAGTGAGCTGAGATTGCACCATTGCACTCCAGCCTGGGCAACAAGGGCAAAATTCCGTCTCAAAAAAATAAATAAGTAAAAATAAAATAATTTAGTATACATTATCTGTAATAATTATTGTTATGTTAAATTCTTGTGTGCCACAGAGGTAACAAATTTCCTTGTCAATTTTGTCTTTGTCTGTGGCTACCCTAAAACTTTTTGTCATCCACATACAATTGGTGTCTTGTTTTAAACCTCTTTAAAAGGTGATTTTATAATCAGATCTAGGACTCTAACAAGTGCTCTTAAATGCAGGTTTCTGGTAACTTTGGAGATTGCGACATTAGAATAAAGGAAAAAACTTTCAGGACTCTCCTGGAGAGCTAAAATGTTCATGAATATCAAGCAGAATGAGTTAATTGCATGGACTAAACTAGTAGGAGACTGAAATAATCCTCATGACTTTTGGCTTAACACATTGCTAATCCTTTGTCAAAGTCAAGAAAACTTTTTTTTGAGCTATGTACAGCTTTTAACAACTGAGTAAAGCATATACCTGTGTATTAGTTTGTTTTCATTCTGCTATAAAGAACTACCTGAGACTGGGTAATATATGAAAAAACAAAAGAGATTTAAATGACTCATAGTTCCACGGGCTCAACAGGAAACATGACTGGGAGGCCTCAGGAAACTTAAAATCATGGTGGAAGGTGAAGGGCAAGCAAAGACCTCCTTCACGTGGTGGCAGAAGAGAGAGCGAGCGAAGGGGGAAATGCCACACACTTTCCAACAACCAGATCTCATGAGAACTCACTAACATGAAAAGAGCAAGGTGAAGTCCACCCTCATGATTCAATCACCTCCTACCAGACCCCTCCCCCAACACTGGCAATTACAATTCCAGATGAGAGATTTGAGTGGGGACACAGAGCCATACTGTATCATTTTACCCCTGCCCCCTCTTAAATCTCATGTCCTTCTCACATTTCAAAACCAATCATGTGGCCAACATGGTGAAACCCCATCTCTACTAAAAATACAAAAATTAGCCAGGCATGGAGTTGGGTACCTGTAATGCTAGCTACCTGGGTGGATGAGACAGGAGAATTGCTCAAACCCAGGAGGCAGGGGTTGCAGTGAGCCGAGATTGCACCACTGCACTGCAGCTGGGTGACAGAACGAGACTCTGTCTAAAAAAAAAACAAAAAACAAACAATCATGCCTTCCCAACAGTTCCCCAAAGTCTTAACTTACTCCAGCATTAACTCAAAAGTCCAAGTCCAAAGTCTCATCTGAGACAAGGCAAGTCCCTTCCACCTATGAGCCTGTAAAATAAAAAATAAAAAACAAGTTAGTTACTTTCAAGATACAAAGGAGGTACAGGCATTGGGTAAATGCCCCCCTTCCAAAAGGGAGAAATTGGCCAAAATAAAAGGGCTACAGGCCCCTTGCAAGTCCAAAACCCAGCAGGACAGACATTAAATCTTAAAGCTCCAATATAATCTCCTTTGACTCCATGTCTCACATCCAGGGTATGCTGATGGAAGGGGTAGGCTCCCAAGGTCTTGGGCAGCTCCACCCCTGAGGCTCTGCAGGGTACAGTCCCAGTGGCTGCTTCCGAAGGTTGGCATTGAGTGCCTGCAGCTTTTCCATGTACATGGGGCAAGCTGTCAGTGGATCTACCATTCTGGGATCTGGAGGAGGGCGGCCCTCTTCTCACAGCTCCACAAGGCAGTGGCCCATGGGGACTCTGTGTGGGGGCTCCAACCCATTTCTTCTCCAACTGCCCTAGCAGAGGTTCTGCACGAGGGCTCTGCTCCTGCAATAGAGTTCTGCCTGCACATCCAGGCATTTCCATATATCCTCTGAAATCTAGGTGGACGTTCCCAAACCTCAACTCTTGCCCTCTGTGCACCTGCAGGTCCAACACCACGTAAAAGCTGCCAAGGCTTGGGGCCTGCACTCTCTGAAGCAATGGCCTGAGCTGTACCTTGGCTGCTTTTAGCCACAGCTGGAGATGGAGCAGCTGGGATGCAGGGTGCCATGTCCTGAGACTGCACAGAGAAGCAGGGCCCTGGGCCTGGCCAACAAAACCTTTTTCCCCTCCTAGGCCTCCAGGCCTGTGATGGGAGGGGGTGCTGAGAAGGTCTCTGACATGCCCTTGAGATATTTTCCCCATTGTCTTTGCTATTAATATTTGGCTCCTCTTTACTTATGCAATGCAGCCAGCTTGAATTTCTCCTCAGAAAATGTTTTTTCTTTTCTACAACATGGTCAGGCTGTGAATTTTCCCAACTTTTATCCTCTGCTTCCCTTCTAAACATAAGTTCCAATTTCAAACCATCTCTTTGTGAATGCATATGACTCTATGCTGTTAGGAGCAGCCAGGCCAATCTTGAATCCTTTACTGTTTAGAAATTTCTTCCACCAGATACCCTAAATCATCTCTCTCAAGTTCAAAGTTCCACAGATTCCTAGTGCAGGATCACAATGCCACCAGTCTCTTCGCTAAAGCATAAGAAGAGTGACCTTTGCTCCAGTTCCCAGTAAGTTCCCATTGCCATCTGAGACCACCTCAACCTAGACTTCACTGTCCACATCACCATAAGCATTCTGATCACAACCATTCAACAAGTCTCTAGGGAGTTCCAAACTTTCCCTCATCTTCCTGTCTTCTTCTGAGCCCTCTGAACCCCTCCAACTTCTGCCTGTTACCTAGTTCCAAGGTGACTTCCACATTTTCAGGTATCTTTATAGCAATACAGCACTCCTGTTACCAATTTTCTGTATCTGTTTTCACATTGCTATAAAGAACTACCTGAGACTGGGTAATTTATGAAAAAAAGAGGTTTCATTGACTCACAGCTCCACAAGCTTAACAGGAAGCAAGACTGGAAGGCTTGGGAAACCATGGCAGAAGGCAAAGGGGAAGGAAGGACCTTCTTCACATGGTGGCAGGAGAGAGAGAGCATGAAGGGAGAAACGCCACACACTTAATAAACAACCAGATCTCATGAGAACTCACTATCACAAGAAAAACAAGAGGAAGTCCACCTCCATGATTCAATCACCTCCTACCAGCTCCTCCCCCAACACATAGGAATTACAATTCAAGATGAGATTTGGGTGGGAACACAGAGCCAAACCATATCAACCTGTAAACAATATTTGGAACATAGTTGTTTCTCTGCATCTGATTTCTTCAGAATTTGGAAACTATTTGTGAGTATTCTTAACTTATGGGAATATAGTCATTTGCTATATTATTGCTTATTTGCAATAAGAATCTGTTTTCTTTTGCAACAGGACACAATTGGAGGAACTGGTTATTTTACCAAGGCTTTGACTAGAATGGCATGCTGTCCTTTAAGAAATCACACTGGATTTATAGAGCCCATAAAAGCCCCATGGGAGAAACGGGCCCCATACCTTGTCTACACAGTCCCTGTTCAAGGTTCCTGACCTGTGGTAAGTAAAGAATGTCACTTTCTAACAGGCCCAGGAAAGCAATTTATCTTGGGACCTCAAGAGAAGAAAAATATACCCAGCTCATACAGGTATTTGATGGCACCAACGAATGGCTTGGCTTAAGGCTTTAAAAAGAGTGTTATCTGAGATTCCTTATGGAATAAAGTTCCATCAAAGCTAATTTTAAAAGGAGCCTATATGGCAAATAGTTACTCTTGCTGTGCTTTATACAAATACTCAGGTTAAGTATATAAGACTAAAGCATATTTTGCAAATGAGTCAATCCTATCATGATTTGTTTTTAATCAAATTGAGGACTACAGAGAGAAAAACTGTTTCAAGAACTATGGTATAGCTATTATTAGATTCTAGTTTCATCAGTTGTTTTTGTGTTTTTGTCTGCCTGCTTATTCCTGTGAACTAACCCTGCTTATTCCTGTGAACCAAGCATTCATCTTGCTGCAGCTCAGAAGAAGCAAGGAGGATGAGTAACATAAAAATCTGGATCAATATTCTGATTTTGGGCACATATTAGAATTGGGTGGCAACCACATGCATCCAAGTCTTAGAGTACGCATGACTAGAGCCACCAGCTACTTGAGCATTTCGACAGCTTTGAGAATTTTTGGACCCGTCCTCACTCCTTTATTTCATGTTAACATTCTTTTAAATCTAATAACTTGATTTGTCTCCTTGCTTTCAGGCCATCAAGCTATAGATGATCTTCAGTGAGGGATACCCTCCTCTCAATATTCAAGAGTCACCCTTCTACGGGTGACCCCTAGACTGCCCATCAGTGAGACATGACAGAGGTGAAATTCTGCCCCGTCTCCCTTGGGACCTGGCTGGATACCACTTTCACCAACCCACAGAGCCACCCTGCTGTGACAACTAGCAAGAGGCTAAGACCCACAGAACCACCACCACCCCTCTGTCAGCAGGAAGTAGTTACAGAAGACTGCCCTTCATCTATTTCCCCCAAAGAATGGGGGTCTTGAACTCCAGAGGGGGGAAATATTATAGCAGTTAGCTAGTCAGGCATGAGCAGAGCAGGAAAGGGCTCCCCGACAACAGGAATTTCAGGCGACTATCAGGTGATGGTCAGGCAGCTGTCACACTGTCTCTCTAAATTAATAATTGGTTGTAGCTGGTGCCAGAAAAAGGCAGTCTCCAAATAGACAGAACACCTGAAACGTGATCAGCAGCCTCCCTGTAAGATCTCAGGAGTTGGGTGAGTGGGATCAAGCATGCACATTAAGAGGCAAAATGGCAGAGTTTAACTGGTACATGACCTTCCAGGGACATCCCACTGGCAAGGGAAGAATGCCTCAAGTGAGCATGTGTGCAACTCCAGTAAATACACTGCACATGTGAACAGCCCACCCTAAGGGAATAATCAGGGGAAGAGGAACACAAGATCCCAGAAGTCTGCCAACATATAAAACCCCAAGTCAAAAGGTCAAACTGCACACTTATCTTTCAAGTCATCTGCTTGGCCCTTTTCCAAGTATACTTTCCTTCCTTTTGTTCCTGCTCTAAAGCTTCTTAATAAACTTTCACTCCTGCTCTAAAACTTGCCTCAGTGTCTCCTGCCTTCAGCACCTCAGCTGAATTCTTTCTTCTGAGGAGAACTGAGCTTGCTGCAGACCCATATGGATTTGCTACTGGTAACAATACTACCTGGGTATCACTGCTGTTTATTCTTTCTACTTTTATATGTCTCAAAAGGTTTTTATTTGACCTTCCTTTGTGAAAGACATTCTCACTAGATATAGATTTCTATGTTGGCTGTATTTTACTTTCATTACTTTAAAGATATTGATTTACTCTTTTCTGATTTGCATTATTTGCAATAAAAAGTCTATATACTTAATGTGTCTTTTTTTCCTGCCTGCTTTTAAGATTTTTCTTTTTTATCACTAGTTTTAAGCAATTTGGTTAATGTTTTGGTATATTTAATCATGTTTTATGTTCTTCCGGCTCACTGAAGTATTTGGCTCTTGTGTGGGTATATAATTTTCATCAAATATAAACATTTTTGGTCATTATTTTTAATTAGTCCTTCTGCTTCCACCCTCCCACCTCATATTTCTCTCCTTCTGGGACTCTATTTACAAGTACATTATATCACTTTTTGTTGCCGTATAGCCATTAAACTCTGTTCATTTTAATTTCCAATCTTTCTTCTGTGTTTCATTTTAGATAGTTTTTATTGCTGTGTGTTCAAATCCACTAATATTTTTTTTCCTGTGGTTTCCAGTTTGCTGTTAATATCATCCAGTGTAGATTTCTGTATTTGTCATATTTAGAAGTTCAACATAGGTTATTATCTTCTGTGTATCTCTTTGTCATGGTTCTTTAATTGTTTTAATGTCTTTATTAACTTTATCATATGTGCCATTTCAAGGTTTATTTCTATTGACAGACTTTTCATCTACTTATTTTACTGTTTGCATTTTCCCCTCCATGAGCTACAGCCTAGACACTCTCTAGACAGTAAGCTGGGACAAAGATAGGGTTCATCTTATTTGTTTTCCTTCTCCTAGGAAATACTGTCCTGAGCTTCCTGTTGTCCAATGTCTGGAAACTGGTGTTTCATGTATTTTTATCCAGTTTCCTGGTTAAGGTAGGAAGGTAAATCCAATTCTTGTTGTTCCATCATGGCCGGAAGTAGAAACTATTTATGTTTTTTGATCCTACTGAATGACCTTCCATATAGTCTGACGTCTAGTAGTAAGGTAAACCAGCCTATAATTAAAGTAATGCGCTCAGTGGATTAGCCATTGTGTGTCAGTGGCATCTTGTTTTATGTGCTGACAAAGGATTTCTTCTCTCTTGAAGGTTTTTAATGGACCATTCTCTTCAATTGTGTTTTTCTCCCAAGTTTTTATTTTTAAAAATGTGAAGCTTAACTAAAATTTGAGAAAACTGAACAATGAACATACATAAGCCTTTCATCTAGATTAATCAATTGTTAATATTTTGCCATGAATGCTTTATTTCTCTTTTTATATTTTTCAACCAATTAAAAGTAAGTTCTGGCAGAGTGCAGTGGCTCACACCAATAATCCCAGCACTTTGGGAGGCCGAGGTGGGCTGATCACCTGAGGTCGGGAGTTGGAGACCAGCCTGAACCAACATGGCGAAACCTCGTCTCTAGTAACAATACAAAAAATTAGCTGGGCATGGTGGCATATGCCTGTAATCCAAGCTACTCGGGAGGCTGAGGCAGAAGAATCACTTGAACCCGGGAAGCGGAGGTTGCGGTGAGCCAAGATCGTGCCATTGCACTCCAGCCTGGGCAACAAGAGCAAAACTCTGTCTCAAAAAAAAAGTAAGTTCCACACCTAAATATTCATCCTGCATCTCCCAAGAAGAGGGAATTCTCTTATATAACCACAACAGCATTGTTCTACCTAAGAAATGTAATTGACGTAATAATAGTAATATACAGCCCATATTCAAATTTCTCCAATTATCCTTAAAGCTTTTCTTTTTCTAGATGCACAATCCAATCAAGAATACGGTTGATAAGGCCGGGCGCGGTGGCTCACGCCTGTAATCCCAGCACTTTGGGAGGCCGAGGCGGGTGGATCACGAGGTCAGGAGATCGAGACCATCCTGGCTAACACGGTGAAACCCTGTCTCAACTAAAAAATACAAAAAAAAAAGTAGCCGGGCGTGGTGGCGGGTGCCTTTAGTCCCAGCTACTCGGGAAGCTGAGGCAGGAGAATGGCGTGGACCCGGGAGGCGGAGCTTGCAGTGAGCCAAGATCGCGCCACTCCATTCCAGCCTAGGCAAGAAAGCGAGACTCTGTCTCAAAAAAAAAAAAAAAAAAAAGAATATGGTTGATAATTATGTCTCATTAATATCTTTTTAACCACAACAATCCTTGTGATGGTCGAAATGTTTATCATCCCTCAAAATTCATATGTTGAAATCCTAAACCCCAAGGTGAACCCTCATATACCAAATTAGAGACCTTATAATATATGCCCATGGGAGCTCATTGGCCCTTTCCACCATGTGAGGACCCAACTGAAGGCACCATCTATGAATCAGAAAGTGGGTTCTTAACAGACACTGAATCTGCTGGCACCTTCTTTAAAACATTTGTAATTTCATTTTCATTTTTAGAGACGGGGTATCGCTTTGTTTTGCTTTGTCACCCAGGCTGGAGTGAAGTAACGTGCTCATGGGTCACTGCAGCCTTAAACTCCTGGGCTTAAGCAATCTTTCCGCCTCAGCCTCCTAAGTAGCTGGGACTACAAGCATGGGCCACCAATTCCCTGCTATCTGCTGGGAACTTGATCTTGGACTTCTCAGACTCCAGTACTGTGATAAATAAATTTCTCTTGTTGGTAAGCCACCTAGTTTATGGTATTTTGTTATAAAAGCCTGAACAGACTGTGAAAATCCCCCTGCCTTTTTTTTTTTTTTTTTTTTTTTTTGAGACAGAGTCTTACTTGCTCTGTCACCCATGCTGGAATGCAGTGGCGTAATCTTAGCTCACTGCAACCTCTGCCTCCTGGGTTCAAGCCATTCTCCTGCCTCAGCCTACCGAGTAGCTGGGATTACAGGCACGTGCCATCACACACAGCTAATTTTTGTATTTTTAGTAGAGACAGGGTTTCACCATGTGGGCCAGCCTGGTCTTGAACTCCTGACCTCAAGTGATCTGCCCGCCTTGGCCTCCCAAAGTGCTGGGATTACAGGCGCGAGCCACTGTCCCTGACCACACCCCCCTGCCTTTTTTTGTCTTTTATAATATTGATAGTTTTGAGGAGCTCAGGCCTACTACCTCATTTTATTTAGATTTTTATTTTTCTTTAAAAATTAAAAAAAAATGTTTTGTAGAGACAGGATCTTGCTATGTTGCTCAGGCTGGTCTTGAACTCCTGGGCTCAAGCAATCTCCTCACCTTGGCCTCTAAAATTGTTGGCATTGCAGGCACGAGCCATTGTACCTGGCCTAATTTAGATGTTAAAGGATTGTAACAGTGTCAGTAAATTTTATGACAATTTGAGAAAGAGAAACTCCTAAGTCATTTTGGACTAATATTCATCCTGTCACTTTGAAGACTATACTAAATTTTGAATGTGAATAAATCTCATTTTAAGAACTAATACCCTAAAATTGCTTAATGACTCAAGTGTGCTATTACATAATAGAACTTAAAAGTAGAAAACATCTAATACTGCATTTTTTCCTAGTGAAGGGATAAGCAGTTGAGACATTTTAGCTCTATTTTGTTTTGTCATTTTTGTTTTATGATCACAGGATTACTTAAAAAGGTGGACAGCTGGGCACGGTGGCTCACACCTATAATCCCAGCATTTTGGGAGGACAAGGAGGGAGGATCACTTGAACCCAGGAGTTTGAGACCAGCCTGGACAATGTAGTGAGACCCCGTCTCTACAAAAATTTTTTAAAAATTAGCCAGTTGTGTTGGCGTGAGCCTGTAGTCTCAACTACTCAGGAGGCTGAGGTGGGATGATCACTCGAGCCTGGGAGATTGAGGCTGCAGTGAGCTGTGATCTTGCCACCGTACTCCAGCCTGGGTTGACAGAGTGAAAAGAAAAAAGAAATAAAAAGGGGACCTAACTTTTTTACAAGCACGATTTTTGTGTAGTGTATATAGAAAGTCAATTTTTTAATGTGTTCAGCAGCTGAAATCGTTGTATACTTCCCCATGTGCAATGGAACAGAAAAACGCTCGTTGTTTTAGAACACCAGAATATGCATGAGAGACATAAATGCGTTTTTCCCTGATGAAAACAACTTCATTTCACTTCCGGAATTTCAAAACTACCATCTGGTAGTCAACCCTGCTTTTCCACCAGATGGCAATAACCCATAATGGCTGAGCAGGATGAATGGAATGTACACAAAACAGTGCAGGGTGTGAGCATTAAAAGGGCTGTGAACGTGAAATGTGGTAATGTAGGAAAAACGATGAGTCCCAGGAGAAGAGGATAAATAATGGATTGCTAAATCTGGCACCCTTGGAGCTAACAACATCCATCATAAAAGGGGTCACATCATTTAAGAGCAAACTTTAAAAGCAGAAAGCGTTCCAGTATTTGTTATTTTTTTTTTGGTTTGTTTTCAGAATCACATATTATAGAACAGCTGACAGAGTGGAAAAATTGTTGATATTTAAGTAGAATCTGTACCAAAAACATATTGTATGTTCCTAACAGAAGTGATAAATTCAGAGAGATTATTTTAGGAAAAAGGAGGGAACCGGAAGAACTGCTGATGAAATCTGCAGGCCGCTTCTCTTCCCCTCCACCATGACTTCAAGAATCCTGCTGACACTTCACACTTCTCTTCCCAAGTCTGTTTAACTGGGTACACCTATTTGGTTTGGATTTTAGGTGGCATAATACAACCCAACCCAATGCTATTCAAACTCCTGTAAATAACTGACAGCAGGCTACAGTCCCAAATTACGACACGATTTTCTTTTTTGACAGGTTTTATGTAAAAAGACTTTCGCCCCCTATTAAATATCTGTCATTTTCTCTTGCTCTGGGTTCTTTTTCTGAGAACTAGACATACCTCTGATAAAGGTCATGCTATTCTTTTTGGAGACTAAATAATACCAATATTTATCATTATTTTTACCATTTTCCTTTCTTTCTTTTTGAAAAATAACAATATGGGCCTGGCGTGGTGGCTCATGCTTACAGTCCCAGCACTTTGGGAGGCTGAAGGGGATGGATCACCTGAGCTCAGGAATTCGAGTTTGAGACCAGCCTGGGCAACATGGTGAAACCCCAGCTCTACAAAAATTACAAAATTATCCAGGCCCATGCCTGCATGCCTGCAAGGCTACATGCCTGTAGTCCCAGCTACTTGGAGGCCGAGGCAAGAGGATTGCTTGAGCCCGGGGGGCAGGGTTTGCAGTGAGCCAAGATCCTGCCATTTCACTCCAGCCTGGGCAACAGGGTGAGACCCTGGACCTTGTCTCAAAAAAAAAAAAAAAAAAAAGTTAAGGAAAAAATGAAAATAACATGGAGAAACCCCATCTCTACTAAAAATACATAATTAGCTGGGCATGGTGGTGCATACCTGTAATCCCAGCTATTCAGGAGGCTGAGGCAGGAGAATCACTTGAACCTGGAAGGTAGAGGTTGCAGTGAGCTGAGATCGCACCATTGCACTCCAGCCTGGACAACGAGAGCGAAACTGTGTCTCAAAAAAAAAAAAAAAAAAAAAAAAAGAAGTAAAGAAGTTCCAGCTTGTCAGATAAAGACCAGAATTTTAAATAGACTGGAAAGAATCTAAAACAAAGGTGGTTATTAGGGCACATGCTTACACAATTTCATAGGAAACAGGACCATTTCCTTTTGTTTTGGTAAGTACATCAATGATCTATCTAATATAGGCGAAGATGTACATAAAACAAACAAAAAAAAAGAGATGAGATCTAGGCAATTCAGGTTTCCTTAGAAAATATTTTTTTTAAGGGTGCTCTAATGAAAAATGTTAAGCTCTTCTCTCTAACATTTTTATGTTCACTGTAAATGTCCTAAGGAATCAATATAAAATTCTTGAAAATATGGAAAAGTAAAAAGACATCAGTCTAAAGACAACTAATATTAACATTTTTGGCTGGGTGCAGTGGCTCAGGCCTGTAATCCCAACACTTTGGGAGGCTGAGGCAGGTGGATCACTTGAGGTCGGGAATTTGAGACCAGCCTGACAAACATGGAGAAACCCCGTCTCTACTAAAAATACAAAAAAAGTAGCGGGCCATGGTGGCACATGCCAGTAATCCCAGCTACTCCGGAGGCTGAGGCAGGAGAATCACTTGAACCCAGGAGGCGAAGGTTGTGGTGAGCCGAGATTGCGCCATTGCACTCCAGCCTGGGCAACAAGAGCAAAACTCCGTCTTAAAAAAAAAAAAAAAAAAAAAAAAAAAATTAACATTTTTAGTGTATTTTCTTTCATAGTTACTTTTTAAAAAAATAATTGTTTTCTTCATCTTTAAAAAAACCTGTTTATTTTCATGGGTGTTTCATAGTGTTCATGACCTCATCTCTCATATTACATGATAACATAAGTCTTTTCCTAGGTGATTAGAAACACTTCATAAAACAATTTTAATTGCTTCACATGTTTCAGTATAGTGAGCCATACTTTAACATATCACACATTTATTTAGTTTTTCCTTTTGCTATTACAAATAGTAGCACTGTGATGCATGCTATAGTGTATACAAAATATTTTTCATATTTAGGCTTATTTAGGATGGATCCCTAAGAGTGAAATTAGTAGTTCAAAAAGCATAAACATTTTTAATGCTTTGTCTTTTATTTGTATCACTGCCAATTTTTTTTTTAACAGAGCTGAGTCCATTTACACTGCTCCTAGCAATGTGCAAGAAAGCAGCTTTCACACTGATGCCATTACTGTATTGTCATAAAAAAACAACCAACCAAACACTTTGGGTCTCTCAGTAGTGTTTTAATTTGCATATCTTTGATTACTAGTGAGATGGAACCTTTTCCCACTGTTTGTTAAACAACTGAATTTCCTCTTTTGTGAATTGTCTACTTTGTCCTTTGTCTGTTCATCTCTTGGGGTCTTTGTTATCCCTATTTACATAGAGAACTGACAAGCACTGCCCAGAGAAAGGCCTTCTGTATGCGACACCATGGAATTCTTCCTCTTTTAAGTTATTCCAGACGAAGCATTCAAACAGCAATGTGAAGGGGAAGCCAGGAAGAGCAAAAAGATCAGCAATATATTTTTCTGTGCTATTCAAATGAAAAAAGGTTCATCTTACTGCAGTAAAATGGCTCTGTTCCTTTACCTAATCCAGTACTCATTTTAATACTGTGTATTGGAAATTTTGATCACTTTTCAAAGAATTCATTGTATATTATATAACACCGGGAGTACATCTCACCATGACTCACTGCAAAGCTATGGTGGTTACACAAAGTGTTGCCATGCCAGGCTCATCTTTTAAAATGATTTAATCAGATGTGATTTTAATTTAATTTAACTTGATGGAGTGTCATACTTTATTCTGTAGCCACTTCCTGAAAGGTTGGCACTTCCATGTACAGCTTTTCTTCTGAATACAATTAGAGCAAGTACAAGGAGGGGATATAAATACAGACTCCTGGCTGGGTGCAGTGGCTCACACCTGTAATCCCAGCACTTTGGGAGGCTGAGGCAGGAGGATCCCTTGAGGTCAGGAGTTCGAGGCCAGCCTGGGTAACATAGCGAGACCCTGTATCTATTGAAAAAAGTAACAAATAAATAAATACAGGCTCCTGGCTTTGAAGTGAAGGTAGTTCAGCTGAACTGTTCTCACACTCTGTACTGCAGTGTCCCGTCCCAGACTTCAGTGACATGCCTGCCATTGGCAATGGCAGGGCTTCAAGCCAGTAAATAAGGCCAGGAGCAGTGGCTCATGCCTATAATCCCAGCACTTGGAGATGCTGAGGTGAGAGGACACTTGAGACCAAGAGTGTGAGACCAGCCTGGCCAATGCAGTGACAGTTAAAAAAAAAAAAAGATCAGTAAATTAGTCTAAGGCTGCCTTTGTTCCACTTGGTCAGTTATGGAACCTTCCTAAATTTCCTTATCTGAAAAGTGGGGATAGTAATAGTTCTTCTTCCTATCCAAGATACATTTTAAACATTATAAGAGAAAAATATTTTCAGGATGAAAACAAGAATGTTAAGTATTACCATATTATAATGAATGTTATTTAAAATATAAGAACCAAAAATGACTTATTTTGTCAAATATCTTAAGGTCATAAAAAGAATCAAGGCCTATTACGACTGAATAGGATCTGAGAATCAGCCAAACCAATCCTCTCATTTGACAGAAGAGAAACTGAGGTCATAGGAGGTAATATCCAAGATAAGACTTGTCCAAGATGGCGCTGCTAACTAATGACAGAGCTAGAATGCTAATTGGGGAGTTCCATAAAGAAATCCCCTCAAGAAATCTTTCTACTGCTTCTTCTCCCCATCCAGTGGGTAGAATGTTATTACTAAGTGCATTCAAGTAAGGAATTCCATATTGTTCCCCTTATCATCTTTAATGGAAGCTGTTTTTGGCTGATGCCTGTAATTCCAGCACTTTGGGAGGCCGAGGTGTGTGGATCACTTGAGGTCAGGAGTTTGAGACCAGCCTGGCCAACATGGTGAAACCTTTGTCTCTACTACAAAAATACAAAAAATTAGCCAGGCATGGTGGCAGATGCCTGTAATCCCAGCTACTCGGGAGGCTGAGGCAGAAGAATCACTTGAACCTGGGAGGTGGAGGTTGCAGTGAGCCAAGATCATGCCACTACACTCCAGCCTGGGCAACAAGAGCCAAACTTCATCTCAAAAAAAAAAAAAACAAACTGTTTTCAGAACTCCTCTTTTATTTTATACCTATCGTGAAAATAACTACCATTTTAAATAGGGTAAAATAAAGTTTTCTGACAACAGAATGTGAATTTGTGTAAACTAAAAACATCATATGTCTAAAAGTTTAAAAAATAAATATCAAAGAGCAGATTTTAATCAAACTGAAGCCTCTTTTGAGTCATACTTGCAATGCAGTCCCATTCTGTATCAGCCAGTGGGGTACTGCAAACATACAGGAGAACGAAGGTCAGCGAGATGAAGTGGAACCAGTTTGACAGAGAATATGCAATCTTGTTTCAACAGACTGATTAATATGAGAATAAATAAATTTGTTAGCCACTAAGAAGGAGGGCTCCGGAAGCTTTGTGATTTAAGAGAAGCACATCACAAAGGGGAATCTACTCCTGTTTTCAATTAATCATTGAAGTGAAGGCATGGGAAACTTTACAGAAATAATGTGGATTTGCAACAAGGAAATTCAATATCAACACTTTGAGGAATCTTATTCATAGAAGACTGGGAAAGCAGGCAGCAACTTGGTTTATTTGTGTGAAGCTATGGGAAACTATTTTTTATTTTTATTTGTGTAGAGATGGGGTCTCACTATGTTGCCCAGGCTGATCTTGAACTCCTGGCCTCAAGAGATCTCTCATTGCCTTGGCTTCCCAAAATGCTGGGATTACAGGCATGAGCTATTGTGCCTGGCTAGAAACTGTATTAGTAGATACTTTCCATTGGTTAAGAGCTGAAAAACATAATTAAAAGTAGTGTTAGAGAAGCCACATGCTCGGATGCAGAGCCAACACAATTTGTCTGTCAAACTCAAGGGAGATGGTTTTTATTTTACCTTTTTCCCCCAATTTCTTTAACTATTATACAACTTTTGCTTTCTTTCATATATTTTCCCCCATATGAAATAGGATTTCATATATATTTAGTTAAATTCTCTCTTATTCTACACACATACATGCACACAAAATAGAAAGTTAATCAAACAGAAAAAAATGGTCAGAAAGTTCTACATGGCAAGGACTTTTCTGTTTTTTTTTTTTTTTTGAGACAGGATCTTCCTTTTTTGCCTAGGGCAGAGTACAGTGGCACAATGCTGGCTCACTGCAACCTCTGTCTCCCGGGTTCAAGTGATTCTCGTCCCTCAGCCTCCCTAGTAGCTGCGATTACAGGCAGGTGCCAACACACCTGGCAATTTTTTTTTTTAGTAGAGATGGAGTTTCACCATGTTGGCTAGGCTGGTCTCGAACTCCTGTCCTCAAATGATTCACCTGCCTTGGCCTCTCAAAGTGCTAGGATTACAGGCATTAGCCACTGTGCCCGGCTATTCTAGGCTTTTTCTTTTCTTTTTTCTTTTATTATTCTTTTTTTTCTTTTTGAGACAGAGTTTTGCTCTTGTTGCCCAGGCTGGAGTGCAATGGCACGATCTCTGCTCACCTCAACCGTCACCTCCCGGGTTCAAGCGATTCTCCTGCCTCAGCCTCTCAAGTGGCTGGGATTACAGGCATGTGCTACCATGCCCAGCTAATTTTGTATTTTTTAGTAGAGGCGGGGTTTTTCCATATTGGTCAGGCTGGTCTCAAACTCGCAATCTCAGGTGATCTGCCCACCTCGGCCTCCCAAAGTGCACGGATTACAGGCGTGACCCTGGCTCTAGTGCTTTTTCTAAGTAGCCATGTTATTTGCCTGTTTCTCTTCCTTTTGTTAAAATAAATCTTTTGGACTTAGCACACCGTGGATAGTGAATAGATATTTCAGAGTCAGAGAACAGTTCACTTTGATTTCACAGATTTTATAGAATATGCAAAGCACAGAGGCTTTACCGCACATCTAGATTTAAACCTGGTAGTCCTGACAATTCTAGAATCTGTGATGTTATACCAGGAAATGAAAGCTAAAACTATCTCATTTTAGCCATTAATTTTAACCTTTTCTCTCACTAACCTTCAAACAAAACCAGTAAGGTGGTGAAAAAAACGTTCAAAGCTTTAAACCTTCCCACTGACCTTACACCCCAAAGATCAAAGTGAAGACTATGCTGTGATTTGCCTAAAAGACAAAAAGATGAGAGATCAAGGCTCTGCATTAGTCATGAAGTGAACATTTGTCTCAAAATCAATCAAAATAGACTTGGCAGGAATATTGAATGAAGCCAACATTTTGCTCTTGTGCAACTGTCACAGATCACATAGTGGCTGCATTTTATATCTCACAGAACGGTGCCGCCAGCAATGTGAGTGAGAGCACTGGTATTTTCCTGACTCATAAGGACAGGAGTGTGCCGCCCGCTGAATCACCCTCCTCATTTCCGGGGGTGCCTGGGTGTTCCAGGACACTCATGGAGGATTAAATTATGGTTGCCATGACAGCTCCCTAAATGCTGTCTTGATAATATCAACAGCTATAGTATCAGTGTTCCCTGAATGCTGACTTATTTTCCCTTCCAAAACCTCAATAATTTTCATAATCAAAGTTCTTCAATAGCTATGCAAATCTAAGGAATTAGTAAAAATCCTTTTTTTCTTAGTTAGATAGGTTGCCATATTAAGATACAACTCATCTCTTTCCATAAGATGTATTCTTTTGAGTGAATGGTAATTGACATATGATGTTGTTTGTTGTATTTTTAGAAGGTATGAATAATATCAAAGTTAGAATAAAAATGGAAAGTTCTCACAATTTTTTAAAGTTATGGAAGCTTGTATTTGAGGACACAAATCTGAATTTTTTAAGCATTAGCTGGCATCCTGTGATAGAGGGGGCTGGTTTTACATGTGCCAGTGATTATGCAAATTACCATATGTAAGAACCTGCCTAGGTAAGAGGATGTTCTGTCCCTCTCCCTCTTCCATTCTAATGATTTGAGACATCAGTGAGTAGAGGCAAGGGAAGAAGTTCCTGGCAAACCTGTATTTTTATTTTAAAAAATCTCACTGTTGGGAGGTTGCAATATCTTTTAGGAGCACTACCTTAGAGCATCGAGTACTGAAGGTCACTTGCAGATGTCATAACGAACACCACGAAATGTTCAATGACCTTGATGCTTATTGAAATGTCTTCACTGAATGTTTTGAAACTGGGCAACTCTTGAGCCTTCTTTGCTGCTTTCTGATACAGTGTTCTCCTCTTTTCATTTCACTTTCTCTTAGGATGTTTGCTATTACTTTTTTGCGGAGATGTTCCTGGAATCCTTCTAATTTTAGTTGCACAAACATTTATCAAAGACCTGTTGTGTTCCCAAACTGTTCCTGTTTAGGAAAGCAGTTAATCAAGTGTATTAGTCAGGGTCTTGTCAGAGAGAAGTCCACTCAAATGAATTTAGTGGAAACAGACTTAAAGATAGGCTATTCACAAAGGTGAGGGTAGGTTAAGGGAACTTGTAAGAGACGGTGAATCGGGGAGCATTACAGAGCCTGGAGGGAGCAGGAACCATCTTTATCGTTTATTGTTATGATATGCCATGTGCCAGGTTTTGCTCCTGAAACTATTTTCCATGAAATCCCCTTGTAATCTCTTTCTAAAACGAGAACAAGGGCATATTGCAAAAGGGAAACTGTGCCTTGATAGGAATGTGCTGATATATATTATCTCCTTTTATCCTCCCACCCACCTCAATATACCAATCCTATGGATTTTAATACTATAATTTGTTTGGATGTTTTTATCTACTGTACCAGATTATACAAATTTACATAAAGTTTTCTCCACCGATGTACTTACTGTTTGATACTTGCTAGAATTTCCAGTGCAATGTTGACTAGGAGTGGCAAAAGCAGGAATTTTTGCCTTGTTCCTGATATTAGGGAAGGACTTTTATTTTTGAATCAAGAAATATTATTTATATCTTAGCTGTGTTTCATATAGAAACATTGTGTGCCCGAATGTGACAAACAGTAAATGTTTTTCATGTAGTCTAAATGATCTCAAATAATAAATTATTTATTGCTGATTTTTATTAATTTTAGGGTCATTTCCTTAGTGTCTGAGTGAAACTAAAATGAGTGTATATTTAATTTAGAAGATAACAGCAGAACAAATTATCAATTAAAATATATCTGAATTATTGATTGGGTGATTACATATTTTAAATTTGAAGGCCAATTACTAAATTTTCTTCTATTAGGCAGCCAGGGCTACATAATTTTGGAAAAAAGCTCTAGGTGGCAATCTGTCTCTTAGCCCTTTACTATGTTGAAGTCAAAAGAAAATAGAGATGAATCTCTAGGCATTTTATTTGGGAATCACAGAATTGTAATTCAGAGCATACACAGATTACAGAGGTTTTCCAGAGGCCCAAAGGACAATCCCAAAGTCAATTTTAGGTTAAAAAAACTTTTAAATTAGAATTTGGTTTCGGGAAAGTGGCAAAGATGTTAAAGGCTTAAAATATTTAATTAAAGTAGAATTGCATGCCATTGAGAAATAATAGCCATTTATTTAATCAGAGTGATAAATGAAAGACTTCAAAAGCAAATACAGGAAGTAACATAGGCCAGGCATGGTGGGTCATGCCTGTAATCCCAGCACTTTGGGAGGCCGAGGTAGGCGGATCGCTTAAGCTCAGGAGTTTGAGACCAGCCTTTGCAACATGGCAAAACCTCATCTCTACAAAAAATACAAAACTCAGCTGAGTGTGGTGACATGTACCTGTAGTTCCCAGCTACTTGGGAGGCTGAGGTGGAGGATTGCTTGAGCCTGGGAAGTTGAGGCTGCTATGAACTGAGATCACCCTGCTGCACTTTAGCCTGGGCAACAGAAGACGACCCTGCCTCAAAAATAAATAAAACTGGCCAGGTGTGGTGACTCACGCCTGTAATCCCAGCACTTTGGGAGGCTGAGGTGGGTGGATCACCTGAAATCAGGAGTTTGAGACCAGCCTGGCCAACATGGTGAAACCCTGTCTCTACTAAAAATACAAAAATTAGCTGGGTGGTACGTGCTTGTAATCTCTGCTACTTGGGAGGCTGAGGCAGGAGAATTGCTTGAACCCAGGAAGTGGAGGCTGCAGTGAGCCAAGATCGTGCCACTAAACTCCAGCCTGGGCGACAGAGCAAGACTCTGTCTCAAAAAAATAAAAAAATTGGCCGGGCATGGTGGCTCACACCTGTAATCCTAGCACTTTGGGAGGCTGAGGCGGGCGGATTGCGAGGTCAGGAGATCGAGACCATCCTGGCTAACATGGTGAGACCCCGTCTCTACCAAAAATACAAAAAATTAGCCGGGCGTGGTGGCAGGTGCCTGTAGTCCCAGCTTGGGAGGCTGAGGCAGGAGAATGGCGAGAACCCGGGAGGTGGAGCTTGCAGTGAGCCGAGATCGTGCCATGCACTCCAGCCTGGGTGACAGAGTGAGAGTCTGTCTCAAAAATAAAAATAAAAATAAAAATAAATTAAAAAAAAAAAAAACCAACCAAAAAAATCCAAAATCAAAACTCCGTTGAGACAGAGAGAAAAAAAAAAAACTTGGCTCTGTATTGAGATAACTTTTTCCAAGTAGTCAAAAACCTAATAAAAACAGGAAAAGCACAAGAAACTACCTTAAAATATAACTTATCTGTTTTTTTAGGCTGATTATTTAAGAGGTAAAGAGAAACCTCTTGTGGCTGGGTGTGGTGACTCTGGCCTGAAATCCTAGCACTTTGAGAGGCCGAGGCAGGCAGGTCACTTGAGGCCAGGAGTTTGAGACCAGCCTGGCCAACATAGTGAAACCCCGTCTCTACTAGCCGGGTGTGGTGGCTAGTGCCTGTAATCCCAGCTACTTGGGAGCCTGAAGCACGAGAATCGCTTGAACCCAGAAGGCGGAGGTTGCAGTGAGCCGAAATCGCACCAGTTCACTCCAACCTGAGCAACAGAACGCGACACTGTCTCAAAAACAGAACAAAACAAAACAAAACAAAACACTCTGTCTCAAAAAAAAAACCAAAAAAAAAGAAAGAAAAAAAAAGAAAAACCTCTTGTAGTACGACTGTTTCTCTTTCTAGGATGCCTGTTTGAATTACCTGGAAGTCAAACTTCATGAAAAGGTACTAGCATTTAATTAAACACTGGAAGAGTATGTGACTAAGGTTATGAATATACACCACGTTATAGAAGAGTAATGTAAACAAGAAACCTGTACCTTGCGCAGGAGGATGTATGACTGTAAATTTGCCTGGTTACACAGAACAACTTTGACACACCAAGAAAACCCAGGAGTACAGAATCAAGTTATACCAGAGGAAGCATTGTTCTCTCAGGCCTTTAAGACAAACATGTACCAACACACAACAGCACAGTCAGAAATGAGAAAAAAAAAAAAAAAGCTACGGAAATTGGCAAAAACGTTGAGAAAGAAAGCCACTGAGATATTACACAGAGCTGGTCATTATCTTACTTTTTCTGTTAAAGAAAAACCCTTAAAAGTTAAATTGTTGTGCTTGGTATACAGGGAACAATGGACACTGCATTGTACTCTCATCTGTACATTTATTTTGCGGTGAAACTCATACTTTTATGATCTTAAAGCAGCTAGCAAGGACAAATATAATCTTGTCTGACCAGCAAATCAAGCCACTCCGTACCCCCAAATGTGTGCTAACAATTTTGAAGACATTTTTATTTTTATTTTATCAACAAATTTAAAATTAGCTTATTATCAAAGATTTACTTAAGTCCTGTGAACTAAAAAAATTTTAGTTATTATATTTTTTAACAAAATATTAGATTTGAGCACTTAATTTTTCCTTTTAAGTCAAATAATTAGGGTTCTTTAATATATTTTGGTAGAAAATAATCTTAAGTCAAATAATTAGAGCTCTTTTATATATTCTGGTAGAAAATGATCATATGCATATAGAAATAAAAAACCCATAAAAACATACAAACAAAAACAAAGACCATATAGTTTTTTGTTTGGGTTTGTTTTGTTTTTGAGACTGGGTCTTGCTCTATTGCCCAGGCTGCAGTGCAGTGGTACAAACACAGTTCACTCTAGCCTTGACATTCTGGGCTCAAATGATCCTCTTGCCTTAGTCTCCCATGTAGCTGGGACCACCACACCCAGCTATCTTTTTTTTTTTGTAGAGACGAGATCTCACTGTGTTGCCCAGGCTGGCACATAGTTTTTATTAAAAGTTTATTCTTGAGTAAAGCATAGTAACCTAAATTTGCTGGTTTATAAGAAGACAATTGGATTCAAACCATATTTCTGACAACATAAGGCTAAACTTTAAGTGTCTTTTTTTTTTGAGACAGAATCTCACTCTGTCGCTCAGGCTGGAGTGCAATAGCACGATCTCAGCTCACTGCAACCTCTGCCTGCTGGGCTCAAACTATCCTCCCACCTCAGGACCCTAGGTAGCTGGGACTACAGGTACTTGCCACCAAGCCTGGCTAATTTTTTTTTTTTTTTTTGTAGAGACAGGGCCATGTTGCCCCAGGCTGCTCTTGAACTTCTGACCTCAAGCAATCCACCTGCCTCGGCTTCCCAAAGTGCTAGGATTACAGGCACGAGCCACTGTGCCTGGCCTTTGTTTCTTTAATAAGTAATCTTAAAAAGGCTGGGAAACAAATTTTGGGTAAAGCAGTTTGAGTCATTACCAATATACTGGATTGGACAAAAAAGGGGCTGTGAAAAATATGACAATTATGTGAGGAGCCCCAAAAGATAAGAGTTATTATTTTTATATTTATTTATTTTTGAGACAGGGTCTTGCAACAGAAAAAAATCTGTTGCCAGGGCTGGAGAGCAATGGTGTGATCACTGCTCACAGCAGCCTCGACCTTCTGGGCTCAAGTGATCCTCCCACCTCAGCAACTCAGCCTCTCAAGTAGCCAGGACTACAGGCCCGTGCTACCACGCCCAGCTTTTTTTTTTTTTTTTTTTTGAGACGGAGTCTAGCTCTGTTGCCCAGGCTGGAGTGCAGTGGTGCGATCTCAGCTCACTGCAACCTCCACCTCCTGGGTTCAAGCAATTCTCTTGCCTCAGCCTCCCAAGTAGCTGGGATTTTTTGTTTTGTTTTGTTTTGTTTTTTAAGTAGTAGAGATAAAGTCTTACTATGTTGTCCAGGCTGGTTTCAAACTCCTGAGCTCCAGCGATCTTCCCGCCTCAGACTCCCAAAGTGCTGGGATTACAGGTGTGAGTCACCACACCCTGCAAGAGCTATTCTAACAAGCTTTATACAATATTTTCTTGGTTTCTATTACTTATTCTTGAGACTAAGAGTGCTGCCTTTCCTTCTAGTATAGGGAAGGTGTCTTTTACATGGAAATTCCATCTTTTGCCTTTAAGAAACAGCATTAAGGCCAGAATAACTATAGAAATACTATGAAAACTAAAGTTTTGGCTGGTTCAGTGGCTCATGCCTGTAATCTCAGCACTTTGAGTTTGAGGCAGGTGGATCATCTGAGGCCAGAAGTTCAAGACCAGCCTGGCCAACACAGAGAAACCCTGTGTCTACTAAAAATACAAAAATTAGCCAGGTGTGGTGGTGCATGCCTGTAATCCCGACTACTTGAGAGGCTGAGACACGAGAATTGCTTGAATCTGGGAGGTGGAGGTTGCGGTGAGCCGAATTGCACCACTGCATTTCAGCTTACACGATGGAGAGAGACTCCTCCGTCTCAAAAAAAAACCCTACAGTTTTAATAGTAACTATTAAGAATAGATTTTCTTTTTTAAATTTTTTTTGAGATGGAGTCTCACACTGTTGCCCTGGCTGGTGTGCAGTGGCGTGATCTCGGCTCACTGCAACCTCCGCCTCCCGGGTTTAAGCGATTCTCCTGCCTCAGCCTCCCAAATAGCTAGGATTACAGGGGCCCACCATCACACCTGGCTAATTTTTTGTATCTTTAGTAGAGACAGGGTTTCACTATGCTGGCTAGGCTGTTCTCGAACTCCTGACTTCGTGATCTGCCTGCCTTGGCCTCCGAAAGTGCTGGCATTACAGGCGTGAGCCACTGTGCCCGGCCAAGAATAGATTCTTATTAATCAGTATGCCAGAATAGTTGAGGAGTTTTGGAAAAAGAGAGTTTAGCATAGAGAAGGATAAAGGGGAGGAGGAGGAGGAAGGGGATGGAAAGGTTTTGGGGAAGAATGAGTCCCAGGTAGCTTTGTGACAGTACTTTGCAGTGAGGCAATCTTTGAGTCTTGAATGTGAGTCTTTGAGCCTCAAGATACCAATTGAGATATCTGTCCTATTTGGACTGTATGATTTCATAGATGTGGCCCTTTACTTTAAAGAAAAACAGACTTTTTAAATGATCCCTATAATGTTTGAACACGTCAGCTGGAGTCTCAGAAGGGGGAATTATTTTGGCATGCCTTTGAACTTTGAGAGCCCATTTGTAAATAAATTTAGCTGACTTGGTTTAATGACAAATACACAAAAACTTATATATATATATATATATATATATATATATATATATATATATATATGAGATGGGGTCTCACTATGCTGCCCAGCTGGTCTTGAACTCCTGGGCTCAAATGATCGGCCTGCCTCAGCCTCCTAAAGTGCTGGGATTACGGGCATGAGCCATGGCGCCTGGCCACAAAAACCAATTTAAAATCCAAGTGTGCAAATGAATCAGAAAATAAAGTATGTACTCCCCAAGAGGAATAATAAGCCTTCTTTAACAAAAGAGAGAAAAAAATCCCTTTTAAACAGGAGTCCTCATAACCAGGAAGAAAAACGTATTCATCTTAACCAAGTCTATAGCAAGGAGGGAGAAAGTTCCCCTAAACAGAAGATCTCATAACTGGTAGCGGGGAAGGATGCCTCCCAACCAATTCCCAAATAAAACTGAACTAAACCAAAAGAAAAAATATGAGTTCAAGCCAACAGAGACTCACCATGGGGAAAAGAGGGGGCTCGTAGAAGTTTGGGGGCTCAAGAGGCCTGAATGTGGGTACTTCATGCCACATTCCAGGTGCTAATTTTCCAAGGTGAGCCTGCTTTGGATCCCACTTCTGACTTCAAGTATGTAGAAATCAAAATAAAATACAGAGATGAATCTCTAAACATCTTATTTGGGAATCACAGAATTGGAATTTGGGATATATATATATATATGCACATACAGGTGGTCTTTGGTATGCTCAAAGAACAAAAAGGTTGGTAGTTTATTAGAAGGAGAAATGTTATGTTTTGTTTTAAAAGAAAGCTCACTGCTACTGGAGAAGCTTTGGGGAGCTGGCAAACTCTGATTGCTGAAGACAGCAGTAGGTAACACTAGTCTATGAGTCACAGTAGGTCATTTCAGCAGCTACTAGGTAAAACTATTCTTATGGTTACACCAGGCTGTTTTAGCAGCTGGGCTTGCAGAAAATTTAATTTTTGGAGCTGGTGCTATGTGCCCTGAGTGATTTTTCCCCCCACTCCTGGACTCTGAGTTAGTTGGGTATGACAAGAATGTCCTAATTTGTATAATCAACTATTACAAGTACTAATTATTATTATTATTTTTTGAAACAGGGTCTCCCTCTGTTACCCAGGCTGGAGTGCAATGGCACCATCTTGGCTCACTGCAACCTCTGCCTCTCGGGTTCAAGCAATCCTCCTGCCTCAGCCTCCTGAGTAGCTGGGACTACAGGCGTGCACCACTATGTCCAGCTAATTTTTTGTATTTTTAGTACAGATGGGGTTTCACCATGTTGGCCAGACTGGTCTTGAACTCCTGACCTCAGGTGACCCACTTGCCTAAGCCTCCCAAAGTGCTGGGATTGCAGGTGTGAGTCACCACACCGGACCACAAGTACTAATATTTGTCTTTAATAATAGTTAAAACTGATCATATGAATTTATATAGTGAAAGCAGTGAGATTTCACAAGAAAATATTAATAAATCTCCTAAAACCCTTAAAGATGTGTTATGCAAATCTGACTGCTATTGTACTCATTATTCTCTTTGAGATTTCTGGAAATTAAGCCCACAAATAAATATAATCAAATACTGAAACATATCAGACAAAATCATTTACAGGGCATCTGTGTAACCCATGGAAACAAGAAGCAGTTGATATTACAAAATGGGTGAGTGAACAGATACACAGAGAAACATATGCCTTTAGCGTTTTTCCCAAAATATATTTTGTTGACCTTAATTAACAGACAAATGACCCATGAAATTCTAATTTTATTGTTTAAAACGGAGGATCCAATTTGTTAAAACTTGTTCAAGGAAGGCTCTACTAAACTTGAAGAAAAATAGAGTACTTCTGAAAATTTATATACATTTGATAAAATGTATACTAAGCCTCAAAATAAATGTACCTGGATTTTAAATTATTACGGTAAGAAACAGACATCATTCAATCTGAACAAAAACTCTGAGGTTTTCAAAAGTTTGCCTATGAGCACTAGCTTACCTGATTTTATTTATTTATTTATTTATTTATTTATTTGAGACATGGTCTCACTCTGTTACTCAGGCTGGAGTGCAGTGTCACAATCTTGGCTAACTGCAACCTCCACCTCCTGGGTTGAAGTGATCCTCCTACTTCAGCCTCTGGAGTAGCTGAGACCACAGGCACACACCACCATGCCCGGCTATTTTTTTTTTTGTATTTTCATTAGAGATGGGGTCTTGCTATGTTGCCCAGGTTGGTCTTGAATTCCTGAGCTCAAGCAATCTGCCCGCCTCAGCCTCCCAAAGTGCTGGGATTATAGGCATGAGCCACTGCACCCAGCCTCCTTGATATGTTTATTTTACTCAGGTAAACTTTTATAAAACAGATGAAGCCCGAATGTTTTAATAACAACAACAACAACAAAAAGATGCCAGAAAAATTTTAAACATTTTCACTATTTGAATAGATAAAACATTCTGAAATTTTGAATATCAAAAAGTTTAAATATGAATACAATGAAGTTCTATTTCTTATGCTTTCCATCTACTGTGTTCTCATACCTCATGTTACTTTGTCCTAGTTTAATGCATATACAATTTAATACAATATTCTGTACCATATTTCTGTGTTTTTCACTTAACAAAAAAATCTTGGAGATCTTAATGTTAAAACAAAGAACTTTCTGTTTTTTTTGATTAACAGCTGCACAATGTTCAAACATATGGCTCTATCATAATTTAACTAGTATCCTGTTGATAGATACTTAGCTTGTTTCCAATCTTTTGCTATTCTCAACAATAAGAAACACCTTGTTATTTCTTATGTGTGGAAACATCTGTGGCATAAATCCCTGGAAATGAAATTCAAGGCTCCGAGTATATATGCATTTGTAATTTTAATACATACTGCCAAATTCCTGTTTCTTTATAGCCCAGCCAAAGTAGTGATGCCAGATATAATTTTGTTTTTTCATTTAAAAATATATAATGAAAAGTAGGTTACTTATTAAAGAACTAGGAAGAAAGTAGGACAAGTTTATGCAAAGTACAGACTACATTTTCACCTAAAAATACATTTAACAGGAATCTATTGTGCATCTACCGTATGCCAAGTGCTTTTAGGCACTTGGGATATACACACAAACAAATCAGACTCAAATCTCTGCCTGTGTGTGGAGCTTATATTTCAGTTCTACATTTTGGAACTCTCTGCTACTTCATAAGAAGCCAGTTAAATGTCAAAATCCTGAAAATGATCTGTTGAAATCCTGAGCACAGGCGCCAGACATATGCTACAAGTGTTATTTAAAAACTAACTAGAGGCAGTGTTACATATGATCATAGCTCTCCATCAGGTTCTTTTAAAACAACACACTAGCGAGAAAGCTCTTTTTATCCGACTCCATCTGCTGTTGGTGGTGATCAGCATACTGTGGGCATTGTGGTATCATCCGAGATTAGGCTGTGAAATAGGAAGTGGGGTTACAGGCAGATCCGCAAGTGTATGCAAACTGTTGAGTTCTATCTTGCTAAAACCAAGGGTGCCCAATTCAGGTTTGGAGAGTAGGGAAAGTAAGGTTATCAGCGCATTCCTGTCAGGGTCGTTTTCTTTTTTGCACTGCTCTTGTTTTGGTTTTATAAGGAGAACACAAGCAGAGTCTATGGAAAATAGTTGCCGAAGCATACAGGAAATACTCCTTATACTGAACAAATGCAAGAAAACATAACGGGTTAGAAACCGAGGGAGACAAAAAGGCAGTGGGTGCCAAGGACTGTGAAAAGCAAATGCAACGATAGAGACAGCACAGTCTCAGGCTTATTTTTCAAAAATTCTCATTGTAAGCCTCTTTCCTTTCTAAATGGAGACTATCTTAACACTTTAGCTCGCATTAGACTTAATTTAATAAGAAGGTTGTAAACCACAGCTGTTAAAGTCTTGCCACTGCCCTACCGGATTCTTCGCATCCTGTAAGGCACAATTCGGAGTTCAGCTGGTTGATAAGGAAGCCAGGCATTGTGGCATCTTCAAGTACGAAGTGAAGCACAGGAAAAAGCCAACTCCGGAGAGTAGCTCTTCATTGCTTGAATCATACATATGCTGTTTTTTTCCCCCCTCTCCTTTCTGGTCTCTATTATTAACAAATATTTCATCCTGGCACAACAGGCACAATCATCAACTGGTTAAGGAATGAGTAGTTACTGAAGTCCCAACGCCTCTCAGTTATTTTTCTCACACTCATTGTATTCTAGACCTAGAAGCCAGCTCTCATTTGAAAGCTGAGGTTCAGAAGGGTGAAGTGCCAATAAATGGCAGAAGCCAGGTCTCTTTCCTGATTCCCATTCCAGCTGAGCTCCTCCTGCCACTGGATCACCATCAAAGACCTGCCAAAGCTGTTACTTCCGGGTTGGGTGCTGCCACAGTGCAAACGGGGATGACTTTGGACAATGACCCTGTGGCCCCCGCAGGGCTCGCACCCTCAGGCCCGTGGAAGGCTAAATGCTGACGGACTGGTTCTGCCCTGGAGCGGCTCTCCGCGTCCCAGGGGTCTCCTCAGTCCCGAGTGTGCACAGCGGGTCCTGCCACGTACCCTGACGACCCCAGCAATGGACTCAGTGCCCCGGGTCCCTTTCCGTCTCCCTCAGGCGGCGTGCAGCACTTTTTCGGGTGTCCCAGTGGAATTTCCGGGCCCGTGAACGACTGACCCACGCCCGGCCGCAGCTCCAGGGGCCGACGAAGGGAGCGCTAGGGCCCACGGCAGGGCCGTCTTTGCCCGGGCTCCATTCCTGCCATCCTGGCGCTATGTCCGCCCTTCCCTGGTTTTCCCTACGAGCGTTTTTTTAACGCTTCCCACTCCTTGTTTACAAAGTGCTGAGCCCCCTTGACCGCTGGCTCCCGCGCCGGCCCGAGTTCCCACACCGTACGCTGGCTGCCCCCTATTCGGATCCCCGCCGGGCGCCGCACCCCCAAGCCACCCCAGACCTTCCCGGAGACCCGCGCCCGCCCAGCTCGCCCAGGCCATCACGTGAGCCGCCCGCCCCGCCCCCGCGCGTCACGTGAGCCCCGCCCCCGCGCCGGCGCGCTCCGACGTGCCCTGTAACTTACCCTCCCTCAGAGGCCAGCCTACGGGGACTGGCCGGCCGCGGCCGTAGCCGTGTGAACGCTCTTCGGGCTCGCGTCGTCGACCCGCAGCCGCGGGGCGGACTAAGAAGGGAGCCGCCTGCTGCGAGGCCGCCGGGCTCCCGGTGAGGTGCAGGGCGCGGGTCCTGGCGGACGGAGGGCAGGTTGGCGAGGCGCTGCACAAAGGCGCGCCGGGGCCGGGCTGTGCCCGCCGAGGGCGGTGGAGTCGGGGGGAGGCGTGTGCGGGAGGCGCGGCGGCGGCGGCGCCGCGGAGGTGCGCGCGAAGGGAGGTCGGGCGCGCAGCGAGGGGCTCTGGGCGCGGGGGTAGGCGCCGAGGGGGAGGGGGCCGGCGCAGCCTATTGGCTGACGTGGGCGAGAGGGTTTAAATGGCCCGAAGTTGTGGCTTCTCTGCCCCCTGGGTTTCCTGACTTCCTGTGCGAGGGCAGCGCCCGCCCGCCCCGCCCCCAGGGAGGAGAGTGTGAGGGTGCGCGGGTGTGTGTGTGAGTGCGGGAGAGTGCGCGCGTGTGTGCACAAGGCGGGTGTGTGCGTGTCTATGTGCAAAAGGCGGGTGTGTGCGCGCGCGTGTGTCTGCAAAAGGCGGGTGTGTGTGTGTGTGTGTGCGCAAAAGGCCGGCCCGGCCCCTCCCGCGCCCTGGGCCCACTCCCTAATCGCAGTGGGGCTCGCAGGCCTCCACCCACCCGGGGAGCCCACCCGGGGAGTCCACCTGGGGCGTCCCTCGAGGACTGTTGACCTTAAACCGGACACTTTCTTCTTTGCGGTCTTTCCCGGTGCCCTGCTCTGCTGGATGGACGTGCATTCGCTCCCCTCCAGCTTCTCTGGGCGGAATCTCCTCAAAGTCCTTGAATTGAAAAATCCTCTTTACCAGCGTGCAGCCCGCCTCCCATCTCCGGGGAGCTGGTTGTCTTCTCAGAACGGCTGTCCTTTACGCGTTGCTACCTTAAGTGACTGCAGACCCTTTGAGAAGAAATGGCCACACGGTCTTCGTTAGAGAAAAAGGCACGCCCTTCAGCTTTCGAGGCGTGTGATGTTTTCCTTTTGACTGCAGCTGCAGTTTTGTAAATGTATTTTCAAAGGCTAAAGCACGACGTTGAAAGTACACCTTTATCGAAAGTTTTAATGTCATCCCAAGTGGAGTGTTTGTTGTGGATAGAGGCTTTTAGCACTCTAATAACACGATTGGTTGTGGCTGGCTTTTGGGTTAATCATGACATTGAGAAGTAGATTTTGTCGACTATTTAGGCATGCGTTCCTAAAGGGAGGTCGTGGAGGAAGGAAGGCTCACTCGGGTTCTGATTCAGGTTCTGCCACCCGACTTCTAGAGGTTAGACCTTGGGAGACTCCTGGTGTTTCAATGGAAGTGTTAAAAATAAGTATCTAGCCCCTAGCCACGCCTCTTTCATACTTAAAAGTCGGGAACGATGGCCTAGATGTGTGTGTATTTGCCCATATCGCCTTTTCTTTATCTATAGGAGGGTGTTTTACAGAATCGGTCATCTTCCTCTACCTCCTCTGGTCTGAATAGGCATTTTGGCTCCTGGCACAGTATTTTTTTTTCTTTGTTTTAAAATTGCCTTGGAAACGTTTCAGAGCTAGGTTTTGAGAGCCCAAAGCAGGCAGTGAAAGCGTGACCCCCACCCATGCCACCTGACGAGCCAGACCGTCTGGGCACATATGTGCGACCCCTGGTTGCATGCGGCTCCACTGTTCTAAAAGTGTTTCTCTGTGGGGGAAAAAGAAACCCCAGAAGTGTAATATAATGTGTGTATGTATATTTATGCGCCAGTATTTGTTGATAGATTTCTGTTCGTACTTCATCAAGCTGGAGAAGACTGATGACTCATTGATTGTTAAGATAATGCCGTCTGTATAGTTAGTTATATATATATTAGTTGTTCATATATAATTATCAATACATTGCATCTCTTTCGGTTTTATATTTGCTAATACCAGTTGTTTCGAGGTGCAAATGAAAATAGATTAAGTGCTGTAGAAAAACAGCATGTTACTTGTAGTTAATCATTTGACTTTTCTTTAATTAGAATCTGCTCAGTGGTTTTTTAGTAGGCTGATAGAAAGTGAGCTTTACAAATTTTTAAGTACTCTACGTAAGTGACATTACTGAAAATAATACGGGTGAT
The DNA here is from genome assembly GCF_028858775.2 of Pan troglodytes. Taxonomy (NCBI): domain Eukaryota; kingdom Metazoa; phylum Chordata; class Mammalia; order Primates; family Hominidae; genus Pan; species Pan troglodytes. The sequence continues at coordinate 44,910,592 of NC_072406.2, read as the reverse complement.
TAAAATTTTTAAATGGAGTAAAAACTAAATAGTGGTGATCTGTTTAACCATTAAACAGTAGTACTAATATTTTACTTACCTGAGAAAATGGGCATCACAGTTTTACAATAAATCATGGGAGAGAAAAGTGAAATTAAACTTTTGTCCTGTATTTAACAATTTTGGCTAGAATTGCAAATATGCACTATTTTGTAGTATGAATCAGATGTGAAAGGTGTCGTAGTACGACATAGCATCACTGTACTTCAAATCGGGCTTTTCAGATTACCTCTTTTGAGGAACCTATTGGGCCACTATCCTTGTGGTTTTTTTTTTTTTCTTCAGTTAGCTGGCCCCGGCTCATTGGTATATGGCTTTGCTGTGATTCAGCCATTTCCCTATTACTTTCCTTGACTTCATGGACTTAATGAATATTCTGCAGTTTCGTTTTGTAATTGATTAGCTTTTTAATTGAACTGAACTGCCAAATGGTGTAGTCTCTAAGCCTCCTTCCCCTGTTGATAATCTAGTGCTTCTCAAATTTTAACGTGCATAGGAATCACCTGCACTTCTAATATCCACTTGGTCATATGGATGCTGTTCTGCCAGACCACAGACCACTGCTGTCCAATAGAAATGTAATGCCTATATAAATTACTTGTGCTTAAAGTTTCTAGTATTCACATTATAAAAAGTAAGCACGTGGAAAAAAGTGAAATAAATGAATATATTTTACTTAGTATATTCACAATATCATTTTAACATGTAATATGAAAATTATTAATGAGATATTTTATGTTCTTTACATTGGACCAGGTTTTTTGAAATATCAAGTGTGTTTTACACTTAGAGCATTTCTCAATTTGCATTAGGCACATTTGACTAGTGACTACTGTATCGAACAACAGTTTTGGAGTCTAAAAGTGTAGACCAATGTTACTCTTAGTGTATTTTCAGATTGGCCCCATCAGCAATCCTTGAGAATGTAGATTTTAGGGCCCCACCTCATACCGGTTGTTGTTAGAATATCTAGGGCTAGAGCCTGTAATCTGTGGTTTGAAAACGCTCTGGGATATGGCTATAAAATGTATATGTGGTATTCTGGATGGGACCCTGGAACAGAAAAAGGACATTAGGAGAATACTAAGGAAATCTGAATGAAGTGTGGAAATTGTTATGTGTCAGTGTTGGTTGATTGAATATGACAAATGTACCATACTAACATAAGTTGTTAATAGGGATAACTGGGTCCAGAGTACATGGGAACTCTGTGGACTATCTTTGCAGTAATTATGTAAATCTAAAACTCTTTTAAAATAAGAAGTTTATTTTTAGAAAAGTTCTTCAGATTATTCCATTGCTCACTAAAAGTTTGAGAATCCAGTGATCTAGATCATTAATCACTTGTACTGCTACAGCTTGGTTGGGCAGGATGGTGGCCAGTATTGGGTCTGGTAGGATGATGATAATAGTTTTTTTGTAGTAAGACCTAAAACTTTTAAAGCACTTGCCATGCGCCATGCACTATTTCAAGTGCCTTACACACATTTACTTAATTCTCCCAGTATGCAGTATGTACTATTAATAAGCTGCACTTTGCAGATGGAAAAAACTGAAGCCCAGAGAGGTTAAATGACTTGTCCAGAGTCACACAGCGAGAGACAGAGACAGGATGTTTTATAAATTATCAGTGCATTTGTGACTATTTTTCTACTCTCACAACTTTTGCTTCCTTGAGTAAGCACTGATTAATGTAGATACTCTGTGACGTCTGAAAGTTACAAAGTTTTTTTTCTTTCTTCTCACAAACATCTTTTGAGGTTTGTATTGTTTGCTTTGTTTTACAGGCAAGTTAAGGTGCCTAGGGTCCTGAGAGCTGATAAATTGCAAAGCCTAGATTTAAAATTTAGACCTCTGACTCCAAGTTCTGTGCTCTTTTCCTTCACCACAGCAGAATTCAGAATATGTTATGAGGTTAAAGTGACATCTTTTAAAGTTGGCTGAAAATTTCCTATATTTTGCTACATAATATATATTTTTAAATTTCAGTTTTATTAAAGTGTAATGTACATACATAAAATACACTAACATTCAACAATAAAAAAGAATGATCTATGGAGACAACATGAGTGAATCTCAAAAGCATTAATCTAAGTGAAACATGTCAGACACAGAAGGCTACATACTATATGATTTGTATTTCTCTATTACAGCTTTTGCTTCCTTGAGTAAGCAGTGATTAATGTGATACCATCTATCATGCTTTATATCTAAGTGCTTTTTTTTCGCATTTTCTCTTTCCGTTCTTACAAGGATCTTTTGAGGTTTGTACTGTTTCCTATTTTAGAGATGGATTGTACCACAATTTGTATTCACAAGTTCATAGGCCTTTGAGTTTTCAATTTCTGGCCATTATGAATGTTCATGTAAGGCCTTTGTGTGGACTTATGTTTTCATTTCTCTTGGGTAAATACCTAGAAGAGGGATTGCTGGATCATGTAGTAAGCGTATGTTTAACTTTATTAGAAATTACCAAATTATTTTCCGAAGTGGTTGTACCATTTTGCATTTCCACCAGCAATGAAGAGAATTCCAGTTGCTGGTATCTTTACCATACAAAACATTCTGTGTTTTTGAAAGCTATCCAGTAGGTGAGTAGTGATATCTGGTTGTTTTAATTTGCATCATTAGGGTTTTAACAGTTTTTTTTTTAAAATACAGTTTTGAGGTATAATTGCTGTATAACAAGCTGCACATATTTTTTAAGTGTACAATTTGAAGAGTTTTGACATATGTATATACCTGTGAAGCCACTACCATTTTCAAGATAATGAACATTTCTTTCACCCATCAAAAATTTCCTTGAGCTCCTATGTGATTCATTCCCCATGTCCCTTGGCAACTATTGCTCTGCTTTCTGTCACTATCAATTAGTTTGATTCTAGGGAATCAATTTTCTAGAATTTTATGCAGATGGACTCGTGTACTATGGATTCTGGTCTGGATTTTTCTTCACTCAAGAAAATTATTTTGAGATTCACCCAGTTTGCTGTGTGTATCAACAGTTCGTTCCTTTTTATTGCTGAGTGATATTCCATTGTGTAGATATACCACAATTAGTTTATTCAATTGTTGATTGACTTGCGAGTTTCTCTTTGTTACAGATGAAACTACTGTCTTTGTGTCTACATATGCTTTAATTTTTGTTGGTAAATACCTAAGAGGAAAATCCCTGAATCATGTGGTAGATGCATATTTAACATTTTAAGCATCTGCCAAACTTATTTCAAATGCTGGTTCAGTTTTACATCCTCACCAGCTTTGTGTGTGAGTTCCACTGGCTCTGCATTCTCAAAAACACTGGTATGACCTGACTTAGCCATTCTGTGAGATGTGTGGTGACATTTCTTTCTTTTTGGTTTTAATTTGCATTTTCCTGATGGCTAAAGATGTTGGGCATATTTTCATGAGCCTATTTACCGTCTATAGATCTTTGGACAAGTCTGTTTAAATATTTTGCCTGTTTTTTTTTTTTTTTTTTTTTTCCTGTTAGGGTCTTGCTCTGTCACCCCAGGCTGCAGTACAGTGGCATGTTCACAGTTCACTGCAGTCGCGAACTCCCAGGCTCAAACAGGCTTCCCACTTTAGCCTCCCAAGTAGCCGTGACTACAGGTGTGTGGCACCATGCCCAGCTAATTTTGTAAACTTTTTTTGTAGAGACGGGTTCATGCTATGTTGTCCAGGTTGGTTTTGAACTCCTGACCTCAAGTGATCCTCTTGTCTCGACTTCCTAAAACACTGGAATTACAGGTGTGAGCTACCTTGCCTAACCTATGATTTTTTCTTTTTTATAATGTCTTTGGTTTTGGTGGAATGGAGTTGGGATGTTTTCTCTCTGCTTCAATTTTTTTTTGAGAGATTTATGTAGAATTGGTAGTAACTTCTTTACGTTTTTGGTAAAATTCACCAGTGAAGCCGCCTGGGCCAGTTTTCTTTGTGGGAAGCTTTTAAAGACAAATTCTGTTTATTTAATAGATATAGGAGTATTCAGGTTATCTGTTTATTCTTTAGCAAGCTTTGGTTATTTGTATCTTTCAAGAAATTTGTTAGAAGGGCATGGTAGCATGCACCTGTAGTCCCAGCTATTCAGGAGGCTGAGGCTAGGAGGATTGCTTGAGCCCGGGAATTAGAGGCTGCAGTGAGCTATGATTATGCTTCTGCACTCCAGCCTGGGCAACAGAGCAAGACCCTGTCTCTTAAAAAAAAAAAATTTGTCTACTTCATGTGGATTGTTGAGTTTGTTGGCATAAAGTTGTTCATAATATTTTCTGTTTTCCTTTTGATGTCTTCAGGATCTGTAGTTATGTCTCTGGTTACCTTTTTGATAATTTGTTTCTTTTCTCTTTTGTTCCCATTAGTTTGGCTAGAGGATTGTCAGTTTTACTGATCTGTGCTTTTTTTTTTTTTTTTTTTTTTTTTGAGGCAGGGTCTTGCTCTGTCTCCCAGGCTGGAGTGCAATGGCATGATCTCAGCTCACTGCAGCCTTTGCCTCCTGGACACAAGCCTCAGCCTCATGAGTAGCTGGGACCACAGGCACATGCCAACCACACCTGGCTAATTTTTTGTATTTTTGGTAGATATGGGGTTTCACCACGTTGCCCAGGGTGGCATTGAACTTCTAAGCTCAGATGATCTGCCTGCCTTGGCTTCCCAAAGTGCTGGGATTATAGGTGTGAGCCATTGCACCTGGACAGTTTTACTGCTCTTAAAGAACCAGGCTCTGGTTTCATTGATTTTTCTCTAACATTTTTCTGTTTTCTTTTTATTGCTTTCTGCTCTCATCTTTTTCATATCTTTTCTTCTATAAACTTTTTTTTTTTTTTTTTGAGATGGAGCCTTGCTCTGTCACCCAGGCTGGAATGCAGTGGCACAATCTCGGCTCACTGCAACCTCTGTCCCCAGGGTTCAAGCCTTTCTCCTGCCTCAGCCTCCCCAGTAGCTGGGATTACAGGCATGCACCACCATGCCCAGCTCATTTTTGTATTTTTGGTAGAGACGGGGTTTCACCATGTTGGTCAGGCTGGTATCGAACTCCTGACCTCATTATCCGCCCGACTCTGCCTCCCAAAGTGCTGGGATTACAGGCATGAGCTACCGCGCCCGACCTCTACAAACTTTGGATTTAATTTGCTCTTCTTTACCTTCTTAGAGTGGAAGCTTATGTCATTGATGTGAGACTTTGTGTTTTTTCTGGCATTTAGTGCTGTAACTTTTGTCTGAGCACTACTTCAGCTGTATCCCACAAATTTTGAAATTACATGTTTCCATTTTCATTCAGTACACATTTCCTGTTTGGTTTCTTTTTTCTTTTTTGAGACATTGTTTCACTCTCACCAAGGCTGAAGTGCAGTGTCACAAACTGCAGCCTTGACTTCCTGGGCTCCTGTAATCCTCTTACCTCAGCCTCCCTTAGTAGCTGGGACTACAGGTGCATATCACCATGCCCGGCTAGTTTTTTTAGTTTTTGTAGAGATGGGGTCTCACCAGGAGTTCAGAACTCACCAGGCTGGTCTTGAACTCTTGGCCTCAAGTGATCCTCCCACCTCCGACTCCCAAAGAGCTGGGATTACACGCGTGAGCCACCTTGTCCAGCCTGATGTTGTCTTTGACTCCTGACTCATTTAGAAGTGTGTTGCTTAGATTCCAAAAACAATTTTGGGGTTTTTAAGATACTTTTTGAGAGTTTCTAATTTAATTTTATTGTGATTGGAGAACATACTTTGCATAATTTCAGTTCTTTTCAGTTTATTGAGGCTTGTTCCATGGCCGAGAATGTGGTATACAGGAACTTAGGTTTGTAAGAAACTACTAAACTGGCTGTGCTATTTAGCACTCTCACTAACACTATGTAAATGCTCTAGTTTCTGGAATACTTGCCAGCACTGTTGTTGTCTTTTTAAAAAAAAAAAAACAAAAAAAACTTTATTGTAGTTGATGTGTAGTGATACCTAATTTGGGCTTTAGTTTACATTATTGATTTTTATTCATGTTAAAATCAATTTGAATAAAACTTACAAATCCTGGATTTTTTTTTTTTTCCAGTAGATGACAAAATGTACTGAGGGATTGGTAATAGTTCATCATTTGTATGCTGCGTAAGTGCTACTTTTCAGTTTTCTTTTCTTTTTTTCTTTTTTTTTTTTTGAGACGGAGTCTCACTCTGTCGCCTAGGCTGGAGTGCAGTGGTGCAGTCTTGGCTCACTGCAACCTCTGCCTCCTGGGTTCAAGCGATTCTCCTGCCTCAGCCTCCCTAGTAGCTGGGATTACAGGCACCCACCACCACGCCTGGCTAATTTCTGTATTTTTAGTAGAGTGAGGTTTCACCATGTTGGTCAGGCTGGTCTGGAACTGCCGACCTCGTGATCCGCCCACCTCTGCCTCCCAGAGTGCTGGGATTACAGGTGTGAGCCACTGCACCCGGCTAATTTTCAGTTTTCTAAGAGTTTGAATGTTTGTTTGCTTTTTAATGTTTACTTTTTTTTTTTTTTTTGAGACAGAGTCTTGCTCTGTCACCCAGGCTGGAGTGCAGTTGCGCGATCTCGGCTCACTGCAACCTCTGCCTCCCAGGTTCAAGCGATTCTCCTGCCTTGAGTAGCTGGGATTACAGGCGCATGCCACCATGGCCAGCTAATTTTTGTATTTTTAGTAGAGATGGGGTTTCACCATGTTGGTCAGGCTGTTCTTGAACTCCTACCTCGTGATCCACCCACCTCAGCCTCCCAAAGTGCTGGGATGACTGGCGTGAGCCACCGCGCCCGGCCAATATTTACTTGTTTTTTGTTTTTTTTGGTTTTGTTTTTTTTTTGAAATGGAGTCTTGCTGTGTTGCCCAGGCTGGAGGTGCAGTGGTGCGATCTCGGCTCACTGGAAGCTCCACCTCCCTGGTTCACACCATTCTCCTGCCTCAGCCTCCTGAGTAGCTGGGCCTACAGGTACCCACCACCATGCCCAGCTAATTTTTTTGCATTTTTAGTAGAGACGGTTTCACCGTGGGAGCCAGGATGGTCTTGATCTCCTGACCTCGTGATCCGCCCACCTCAGCCTCCCAAAGTGCTGGGATTACAGGTGTGAGCCACCGCGCCTGGCCCTGTATTTACTTTTAAAGAGGATTTGTAAGAGCTTCATGAGGATTTTAGTTACTTGTGGCTTTTGAGTAGATGGGTATAAGGTGATTTAAATTGTATACTACAGTGTCTTTAGTGAAATATATATGACATGCAATTTACTGTTTTAACCATTTTTGAGTGCACAGTTCTGTGGCATCAAATAAATTAACTTTGTTGTCCAGCCATCACCACCCTTCATCTCCAGAACTTTTTCATCTTTCTAAACTGAAACTCCATACCCATTAAGCAGTAACTTCCTGTTGCTGTCTTTCTCCATCCCTTGGTAACCACCATTCTGCTTTCTGTCTTTATGAATTTGACTACTCTAGGTAGCTTATATACATGAAATCATATAATGTTTGCCCTTTTGTGACTGGCGATTTCCCTAAGCATAAATAGTCTTCAGAGTTCATTCACGTTGTACTGTCAGAATTTCCTCCTTTTTAAGGCTGAATAATATTTTATGTATGTATCACATTTTGTTTATTCATCCATTGATGGATATTTAGTTTGCTTCCACTTTTTGGCTATTGTGATTAATGCTGCTGTGAACATGGATATACAAATATCTGTTTGACTTTCTGCTTTCAATTCTTGTGGGTGTATACCTAGAAGTGGAATTGCTGGATAATGTGGTAATTGTATTTTCAGTTTCCTTGAGGAACTACCATACCATTTTCCCTAGTGGCTGTACCACTTTACATTTCCACCAGCAGTGCACAAGACTTTTAGTTTCTCCACATCCTCACAAACATTTGTTATTTATTTAGTTATATTTATTTATTTGAGACAGGGTCTCACTCTGTTGCTGAGGTTGGAATGCAGTGGCACAGTCACAGCCCACTGCAGCCTCAACTTCCAGGCTTGAGCGATTCTTTCACTTCAGCCTACTGCGTAGCTAGGGCTACAGGCATGTGCCACCAATCCTTGGCTATTTTTAAAATTTTTGTTTGTAGAGACGGGGCCTCGTTATGTTACTCAGGCTGGTCTTGAACTCCAGGGCTCAAGTGATCCTCCTGCCTCAGCCTCCCAAATTACTGGGATTACAGATATGAGCCACTGTACCTGGTCTATTTTTTAATTTAAAAAAAATGATAGCCATCCTGTTGGGTGTGAAGTGGTATCTCATTGGTGTGTGTGTGTGTGTGTGTGTGTGTGTGTGTGTGTGTGTGATTTCCCTAATGATCAGTAATATTCAGCATCTTTGCAGGTTCTTACTGGCCGCTTATATACAGATGCTCCTTAATTTATGATGGTATTATGTTCTCATAAACTGATCATAAGTCAAAAATGTTGTGAGTCAAAAATGCATTTAAATTAGCCTGAGCAACATAGCAAGACCCTCATCTCTAAAAAGATTAAAAATTAGCTAGGTGTGGTGGTACGTACCTGTAGTCCTAGCTACTCAGGAGGCTGAGACAGGAAGATTTCTTGAACCCAGGAGTTTAAGGCTGCAGTGAGCTATGATGGTACCACTGCACTCCAGCCTAAGTGACAGAATGAGACCCCCATCTCTCAAAAGAAAAAAAAAGGTATTTGATATTCCAATAAACCCACCATAAAGTCAGGAAATTGTAACTGGAACCATTGCAAGTTGGGAACCGTCTGTATCTTCTTTTGAAAAATGTCTGTCAGGTTCTTTGCCCACCATGACTCTTGATATCCCAATGTTTATTTGAAGTAAACTGGCATAATTTAAACATTATAGAGTGTTTTCTCCTTTTTTTGGGTGAGTTACTGATGTCTGACACTAGAACTTTGCAGTGGCCAGACTTAAATAATTGCTGCACTAACAGATGTATTTGCCTTTGTTTTGTGGATTATATCTTTTTAAAACATGGGGGATTGGTAAACACATGCAAGTAATTGAATGTAAGTGATATTTAGAAGATTTTCTTTAAGAGAGTAGTGTGTATAGTTTCAGAATACCTGAATGGGTTGGGGAGGAGAAGATACCTGGGTAGCCAGTAGTGTTGTGAAGTGAATGTTTTTCTTCTAGAATAAGTTGTTAGGAGATCGAAAGTTTCATTGAACTTTTATAAAGACTAGGGTAATGATTTCTTTTCTTTTTTATTTTTTTGAGACTAAGTCTTGCTCTGTTGACCAGACTGGAGTGCTGGAGTGCAGTGGTGCGATCTTGGCTCACTGCAACCTCTGCCTCCTGTTCAAGATATTCTCCTGCCTCAGTCTCCCGAGTAGCTGGGATTACAGGCACGTGCTACCACGCCTGGCTAATTTTTATATTTTTAGTAGAGACGAGGTTTCACTGTGTTGGCCAGACTGGTCTCAAACTCCTGACCTCAGGTGATCCACCAGCCTTAGCCTCCCAAAGTGCTGGGATTACAGGCGTGAGCCACTGCACCCTGCCTGATTTCTTATTATTATGTAACTTATGTAACTACATGGACTAAGACTATGGGTGTGCATGCCTTCCCCAAGGAAAATAGAGGTGGTGTTACTACACGATCAAGTAGACGAGATGTCCCAGAGGCAAGATAAAAATTATGTGAACTATAAAAATGTTAATTTTTGGCCGGGCGCGGTGGCTCACGCCTGTGATCCCAGCACTTTTGGAGGCCAGGGTGGGTGGATCACAAGGTCAGGAGTTTGAGACCAGCCTGGCCAACATGGTGAAACCGCGTCTCTACTAAAAATACAAAAATTAGCCTGGCACCGTGGCAGATGCCTGTAATCCCAGGTACTCAGGAGGCTGAGGCAGGAGATTGAACCCAGGAGGCGGAGGTTGCAGTGAGCCGAGATCATGCCATTGCGCTCTAGCCTGGGCGACAGAGCAAGACTCTGTCTCAAAAAAAAGAAAAAAAAAAGAAGGTTAATTTATTTCTTCTTCTTTTAAAAATGGATTATTATAGAAAATTCTTATTAAGAAATTAAAATATAGGACTTCGTGGTGTTGAGGGGTGCAGAAGGAAGAAGCCATTGATTGGAGTGCAGTTAGAAGGGTGTAAAGAGAAAGCTTAAAAATGTAGACACAGAATGATTGTCATAGAAGGATAGTTTTTTGTTTTTTTTTGAGATGGAGTTTTGTTCTTGTTGCCCAGGCTGCAGTGGCACAATCTTGGCTCGCTGCAACCTCCATCTCCCAGGTTGAAGTGATCCTCCTGCCTCAGCCTCCCAAGTAGCTAGGATTACAGGCATGTACCACCACGCCCGGCTAATATTTGTATTTTTAGTTGAGACGGGGTTTCACCATGTTGGCCAGACTGGTCTCGAACTCGTGACCTCAGGTGATCCACCCGCCTCACCCTTCCAAAGTGCTGTGATTACAGGTGTGAGCCACCATGCCTGGCTAGAAGGATAGTTTTAAAGGCTTATAATGTGGAACTATTTTGGATATAGGGTGCTTTTGACGAAATAATAGAATCTGAAGGGAAAAGGCTGTTAACCTGTTGGCTCAAGAAAAATGTTTTTTTGGTTCCTTAGATTTTTTTTTAAACTAATTATGGGTTTTTTTATTGTATAGGCTGTCTTCTTGGTATCTTTCGTTGTTATATTAACACTCTTTTAGTGTGTGCAAGTAGATGTGAAGGGATGAAAGCACAGCTTAATCTTTGGTGTTTTTTGATCAGAAAGGGCTTGTTCAGGGCTGTTTAATACAAAGTGTTGAGTTTGTGAATTTTTTTTTTTTTTTTTTTTGAGACAGGGTCTTATTATGTCATCCGGGCTGGAGTGCATGAACAGCTCACTGCAGCCTCTATCGAACTCCTGGGCTTGAGTGATCCTCCCACCTCAGTCTCCTGAGTAGCTGGGACTACAAGCATGCACCACCATGTCCACCTAATTTTTTATTAAATTTTTTTGTAAAGATAGGGTCTCACTATGTTGCCCATGCTGGTGAATTAAAAAAAAAAAATACAGCAGGTTCCTCACTTTCTGCTTTGCTGTGTATCTGAGTCAGCATTTAATCTCCATGTATAAGAGATCATTTAAAAATAAGTTTGAGGCTGGGCGCAGTGGCTCATGCCTATAATTCCAGCACTTTGGGAGGCTGAGGTGGGAGCATTGCTTGAGGCCAGGAGTTCCAGACCAACCTTGGCAAAATACTGACACCCTGTCTCTCCAAAAAAATTAGAAATTTAGCTGGGCGTGGTGGTATGCACCTGTGGTCCTAGCTACTCAGGAGGCTGAGCTGGAGGATTGCCTGAGGCAAGGAGGTCGAGGCTGCGGTGAGCTATGATGGCACCACTGTGCTTTGACCTTATTGACAGAGTGGGATCCTGCCTCTCCCCCAAAAAACACAAAAAAATAAAAAACTTGAATATTTGAAGATGTAACAACCATTCAATAATGGAGAACCCTAGTACTTTTTAAATAATTGTAATTTATGTTTTGATGTGAAAAACAGGCACTGTGATTTGCTGTAAACACAGTGTTTAAAGGTAAAGAACAAAAATATATTTGTAAGTTTAAATTATTTAAACATGGGACGACATAATGTAAGATGTTATTATGAATATGAGCTAGATATGCATGGCATTAATTTTAACTTGAGTTTTAGGTTCAGAACACAATTGCCTAGTAATAAGCATTTAAATCAAGTACTTAAAATCTAGTTTGTGGGGAAGTCATTATGGCACTGCAAGATGCCTTGTACCTGCCCATCTTGCATATTTCTTGCCCCTTTCCTGGAATCAGCCATTTCTCCGAAGACCTCTGGTCCTTTTATTGGGAGAATGATGCAAGAAGCCACAGCTGAGTGCTAGGTGTGTTTGTTGCTGCTAGCTTGTCATTTTTATTGACAGCCAGGAAATGTGTGTGTGTGTATATCAAGCAGTGTATATACACATCTAATATTTCTATATATGACCACTTATATATCTGTGGTAAACTAAAAATGAGTTCCTACTGATGTCTCCAAGTCTAATCTATTGGATCATTCTAGTCTCCTTCTCTTGCTTATCTGTAAATTTTCACTCCAACATTGAGAAACCTGATACCTGCTATCCACCATTCAGTTACTTAATTGTTTTATTCCAGTATAAATGTATAGCAGTATCAAGATACTTAACTTGAACCCCTAGGGAAAGAACTTTATCAACTTTTGTGCAGTTCCTTTTGCCTATTTTTCCTTTTGCAAATAAAAAAAGTATTTATCTTTAAATTTTTGGTAGAGACACAGCCTTACTGTGTTGCCCAGGCTGGTCTCAAACTCCTGGTCTTAAGTGATCCTCCTGCCTTGGCCTCCCAAAGTGTGGGATTATGGGTGTAACCACCCCCAGCCCCTTCTGCTTGTATTCTTAGAGACTTCACTGATTTCCAAAGTAACTTATGTCAGCATTTCCCCCCCACTGTGTTTGGTGAGGTCATTTCATGTATTTGTAATACTGTTAGATTCTTGTCACATCTGCTTTCCATCCTGGGATCTTGCCCCTGCCCAATGATATTTTTAAATTTGCATACTTTGAAGTTCACGCTTTTCATTGCAAAGACCAATAGGTTTTGACAAACGCATAATGTCATATATCTACCATTATAGTATTACTGTATACAAAATAGGTTTGACTTAAAAGCATCGTCTGTGCTTCACCTGTGGAATTCTGTGTCCCCTTTTCCTACTCCAGGCAATCACTGTCTATGGTTTTGACTTCCAGAATGCCATAAATTGAAATCATTCTGTATGTGGCTTTTTCATACTGGCTTTCTTTCATTAGCAACATATATTTAAAATACACATTTTCATGGTTTGATAACTAATTTCTTTTTTTGTTTTCTTTTTCTTTTTTTTAAAATACAGGGTCTTGCTCTGTTGTCCAGGCTAGAGTGTGGTGATACGATTATGACTCACTGCAGCCTCGACCTCTGGGGATCAAGTGATCCTCCCACCTCAGCCTCCCAAGTAGCTGGGCTATAGGTGTGTGCCACTGTTCCTGGCTAGTATTTTTTCTACTTTTTTTGTGGAGATGGGGTCTTTCTTTTTTGTCCAGGCAGGTCTTGAACTCCTGGACTCAAGTGAGCCACCTGCCTTGGGCCCCCAAGTACTGGAATTACAGGCATGAGCCACTGCACCCAGCCCTCATTTTCTTTTATCACTGAATATTAGTCCATTGCATGGATGTCTCACGGTTCGTTTATCCTTTCTCCCGTTGAAGGACATCTTGGTTGTTTCCTGTTTGGGGCAATTATGAATAAAGCTACTATACACATTTACATGCGGGACTTTTTGTGGACATAAGATTTCCTCTCATTTGGGTAAATGCCTAGGAATGTGATAGCTAGATCCTATGGTAAGGGCATGTTTAACTTTGTAAAAAACTGCTAAACTGTCTTCCAAGATGGCTGTATCATTTTGCATTACCATCAGCAAAGAAGGAGAATTCCTGTTCTACATCCTTGCCAGTATTTGGTATTGTTCGTTTTTGGATTTTAGCCATTCTAGTAGGTGTGCAGTGGTATCTCATTGTTTTAATTTGCAGTTCCATAACGATATGATGTTGAGCAGTTTTTTAAAGTGCTTGTTTGCCATCTGTGTGTGTGTGTATATATGTATATATAATTTTTTTTTTGGTGGGGTATCTGTTCAGATCTTTAGCTCATTTTTAAAATGTAGTTGTTCTTATTGAGTTTTTAGAATTATTTGTATAGTTTGCATACAAGTCTGTAATCAGACTTGTATTTTGCACATGATTTCTCTTTGTGTTTTCATTCTTTTAACAGTGTCTTTCACAGAGGACAAGTTGTTAACTTTAGTAGAATACTAGCTTAATTTTTTCTTTGAAGGATCGTGAATTTGGAGTATCGAAAAACTCATTCCAAACCAAAGGTCATATTTCTTCCTTTTTGAATTGGAATATTTTCTTTCTTTTTATATTTAAAAAAATTATTTTTTAATATTGAGTAGATTTTGGGTAATGATACGGGAGTTTTTTGTTTTGTTTTGTTTTTTCTTTTTTTAAAAATTTTAAGTAGAGGAAGTGTGTTCCTATATTTCCCAGGCTAGTCTTAAACTCCTGTCCTCAAGCAGTCCTCTTGCTTTGGCCTCCCAAAGTGCTGGGATTATAGGTGTGAGCCACCATGCCTGGCCTGTAATGGAATATTTTCTACATTCTTAGAACAATCATTTTATAATTCTTATAACATTCTCTACATTCTTATAACATTTTCTACAGTTTTATAATAATCAAGAAAAAATCATTAAGTCCACCTTATTTCTAAGACCTCATGGCACAAATCTTTTAAAAATACCCAATGCAGATGTCATTTTAGTTAAAACTTGCTTGCTTCCTCAGATGCTTCCGGTGTTGTTTCCTAATTTTTGTTTCAGATTTAAATTTTGGTTTTGAATTTACCAGTTTACACTTGATTGTATTTCTGCCTGCTTTCCAGTTATCCGATTATTTCCTTTTTTTTTTTTCCGAGACAGAGTCTGGCTCTATCATTCTGTTGCCTAGGCTGGAGTGCAGTGGCTCGATGTTGGCTCATTGCAACCTCCGCCACCCAGGTTCAAGGGATTCTCATGCCTCAGCCTCCCGAGTAGCTGGGATTACAGGTGTGTGCCACCATGCCCAGCTATTTTTTTTTTTTTTTTTTTTGTATTTTTAATAGAGACAGGGTTTCACTATGTTGGCCAGGCTGGTCTTGGACTCCTGGCCTCAAGTGATCCACCAGCCTCAACCTCCCAAAGTGTTGGGATTACAGGTGTGAGCCATCACACCCAGCCCGATTATTTCCTATATCCTTTTTGTTGTTTCTGTTTTTGCTATTTCTTTGTGGCCAGAATGGTTTATAATGTAAATCGTTATACTTTCCTTCTCTTCTTTGATAGCCTACCTAAATTCAGATGATAAATGTCTTATATTCTGCATCTGTTTTTTCTTATTTTAAACATTTTTTTGTAGAGACATGGTCTTACTATGTTGCCCAGGCTGGTCTCAAACTCCTGGCCTCAAAGGATCCTCCCACATTAGCCTCCCAAAGGCGTGAGCCTGTGTGCCCAGTCTGTTTTTGTTTTTTTTTTCTTTTTAAAGAAAGCAGGGATCATATATTAAGAAAAAAACCTGAAATGCCTAATAGTGGCCTATGATTTTTGTTAAGCGTACAACTAAGTATTTGATGGAATGATTTCTTCTGCTGGAACTTAATACTGGAATTATTCTTTACTTTTTTGTTGTGCTCATTAAGATTAATTGATTTCTGTAGTAGGGGCCTGGTTAGGGATTATTAATTTTTTTTTTTTTTTTTTTGAGACGGAGTCTCGCTCTGTCGCCCAGGCTGGAGTGCAGTGGCGCAATCTCGGCTCACTGCAAGCTCCATCTCCCGGGTTCACGCCATTCTCCTGCCTCAGCCTCCCGAGTAGCTGGGACTACAGGCTCCTGACACCATGCCTGGCTAAATTTTTGTATTTTTAGTAGAGACGGGGTTTCACCGTGTTAGCCAGCATGGTCTCGATTTCCTGACCTCATGATCTGCCCGCCTCAGCCTCCCAAAGTGCTGGGATTAC
Source organism: Pan troglodytes (assembly GCF_028858775.2). Lineage (NCBI taxonomy): Eukaryota > Metazoa > Chordata > Mammalia > Primates > Hominidae > Pan > Pan troglodytes. The sequence continues at coordinate 44,894,993 of NC_072406.2, read as the reverse complement.
AGGTGTGAGCCATCGTGCCCGGCCTGGGATTATTAATTTTAAACGAGTACTTTAAAAAATACTCGGAGGATTTGATGCGAAGTTCAGTGCTTAAACTGGAAAAGTTTCTTAATATTTTATATGTTTGAAGCTATATTAACATTTTATAGTTCACAATATTAGCATTGCTAAATAGGTTATACGTATCTGGATTGGACTTAAATTGTAAGCTCACTAATTAAGATACATTATGTTTCGGCTGGGTGTGTTGGCTCACACCTGTAATCCCAGCACTTTGGGAGGCCAAGGCGGGCGGATCACAAGGTCAGGAATTCCAGACCAGCCTGGCCAACATGGTGAAACCCCATCTGTACTAAAACTACAAAAATTAGCTAGATGTGGTGGCGGGCACCTGTAGTCCCAGCTGCTTGGGAGGCTGAGGCAGGAGAATCGCTTGAACCTGGGCAGCGGAGATTGCAGTGAGCCAAGATGGCGCCACTGCACTCCAGCCTGGGCGACAGAGGGAGACTCCGTCTCCAAAAAAAGGATACATTAATGTTTCTTTAACGTTTTGTTTACCTGTTTACTTTTTTTGATATACCTCTTAAACAGATTGGTTGGTTAAAACGGATGTCCTGGGGGAGAAAGACAACATTTGCTGAACTGTTTAAGTTTTGGTAGGCTTCTTGGTAGTTTAAATGGGAAGAAAATTTTAAAAATTGGCAGATAGAAAGGAGGAGGCTTTTAGATTAAAAAATAGCGTGATAGGAAATTTGAATCTGACTTGGGGGCAGAGAAGTAAAATATATAAGCAGGCGTGTGTGTCGGGGGTGGTGGTTGTTGAAACGTGGAAAAAGGGAGGAGGAAGAAGACTGGTAAGAGGCATGAAAAGCTTGTATGGGCGTTTTTGAGACTGCTAAGAGCAGCATCGGGGTGTAGCAGGCAGTAGGTATGCAGACCTTGTATATACTGGGAGTTGGGTACTTAGTAGTTGTAAGTGTTTGGGATGAATATGGATGGAGGCGTGTGGCGATGGGTATAGTATAGAATACATTTCAGTTCCAGGAGTATTGTGCTTGGACAGCGTTGTATTTGATTGAGCAAACTTTTAACCAAAATACTTTATAGAAACAGGATAAACAGCGTTCAACTTTCTCTTAAGAACAGAATCTACAGGTCTGGGGAACAGAGGAAGAAACAACCCAAAATTAAAACTGTAAACGTTTGTTTTAATACAGCTTATGTTTTTAAGTAAAAATAGCATTAATTATTCACACATTTGTAGATACTTTTACCTAGATCTAAAGTTTTAGTGCTACCCCATAATCATTTTAATTATTTTTTTCAGAGAATTTACCTGATTTTTGTCCTTTCTGTGAAGTTTGTTTCATTTTTTTAAACGTAAATTATTTCATGATTCCATTTCCACATTCTCAGCACATTTTTAAAAAATTGGTAACACTGTATGTTTTTTATTATGTACAATATAGTTTTTGAAGTATATATACGTAGTGGAATGGCTAAATTTAGCTAATTTACAAATGCATTACCTCACATAGTTATCATTTTAGTGGTGAGAGCACACATCCACTCGCTTTACAGTTTTCAAGAATACAGTATATTGTCATTTACTGTAGTCACCTTGCTGTACAATAGATCTCTTGAAATTTATTCCTCCTATTTGACTATGATTGTATGTCCTTTGACCAACATCTCAGCATTTCTCCCCTAGGCCCTTAGCCTCTCGTTACCACCATTTTACTCTCAACTTTTTCTTTTTTTTTTTTTTGAGACAGAGTTTCACTGTTGTTGCCCAGGCTGGAGTGCAATGACGCTATCTTGGCCCACCACGACCTCCGCCTCCCGGGTTCAAGCAATTCTCCTGCCTCAGCCTCCCAAGTAGCTGAGATTACAGGCATGCGCCACCACGCCTGGCTAATTTTGTATTTTTAGTAGAGACGGAGTTTCTCCATGTTGGTCAGGCTGGTCTCGAACTCCCGACCTCAGGTGATCTGCACGCCCCGGTCTCCCAAAGTGCTGGGATTACAGGCATGAGCCACTGCGCCTGGCCTCAGCTTCTAAGAGATCAATATTTTTAGATTCCACATGTGAGTGAGACCATGTGGTGTTTGTCTTTCTGTGCCTAGCTTATTTCATTCAACGTAACGTCCACTGGGTTCATTCATGTTGTTGCGAATGGCAGGATTGCCTTCTTTTTTATGGCTAAGTAGTATCCTGTTGTGTGTATGTGTGTATGTATATACACGTTTATCCTTTAATGGACAGTTAGATTAATTCTATATCTTGCCTATTTCGAATACTGCTGCAGTAAACATGGGAGTGCAGATATCTCTTCACATACTGATTTCATTTCCTTAGAATATATGCCCAGTAGTGGAATTGGTGGATCATATAGTAGTTCCATTTTTAATGTTTTGAGGAACTTCCATATTGTTTTCCATTATGGCAATACTAATTTTCATTAACACCAACAGTATATAAAGGTTCCCCTTTCTCCACATGCTCGCCAGCTTATATTTTGCCTTTTTGATAATAGCCATTCTAACTGGGGTGAGGTGCTTTCTCATTGTGGGTTTGATTTGCATTTCTCTGATTAGTGATGTTGAGCATTTTTTTCTTACACCTATTGGCTTTTTGTGTGTCTTCTTTTGAAGAACATTTATTTGTGGCTTTTGCCCATTGTTAAATTGGATTATTTGTTTTTTTTTTTGCTATTGAGTTATTTGATTCCTTATCCTTTTTGGATGTTAGCCCCTTGTCAGATGTATAGCGACATGCAGAGGAATGAAGCTAGATTATCTCTCACCATATAAAACAGTCATTTTATATTTAATTAGAGAATTAAATATAAAACCTGAAACTATGAACCTACTATAGAAAGAAAACATAGGGGAAATGCTTCATGACATTAGTCTGGGCAAGGACTTTTGGATATGACCTCTAAAACACAGGCAACGAAAGCAAAAATAGCAAATGGCATTATTATTATTTTCTTAATAAAAAATTGTATTAGAAGCATTCAGAATTTTAACAAACAACTGCAGCTTTTGTTTTTGCAATTACAGAGTGGTATTTAGTTTAGTTAACAGAACAGTTATTTCATGTAAGCTGCATAGAGACAACAACTGAAGATGAAGAAACTACCATCTCCATAAGTAACTGATTTGTGCTGTGCACCAAGTACCTTTAAATTTCCATGCCATTTTACAACCCCCGTGCTATACCAAGAAGGTTAGTGGCTATTGAAAATACCACCAGGACAGGGCTATCTAAAGACATGTTTGGTAGTGTATTAACTGTACAAAAAAAGACACTGTACAGTTTGAAAACAAATCTTATACAGCCTTACATTTCAATTCTTTCTTCAAAAAAAAAAAAACCCTGCTAGAACCAGCTGATTTGTCATCATCTTCATGTTTATCTTTATTTTCCTCTTCTTCCTCATTCTCTTCATTTTCCTCCTCTTTCTTCTTTTTCTTGCTTTTTTTTTCAGCCTTGATGACTCGTGTGTTTTTTTTGCAGCATCAGGCTTTCCTTTAGCTTGGTATGCAGCAATATCCTTTTTGTATTTTTCCTTCAGCTTCACAGCCATCTTTCCATAAGGTTGCTTGTCACCTGCAGCTCTCCCAGTTTCTTTACAGTATATCCAGTGGATAGGCCAGGATGTTTACCTTTGATTTTTGGCCCATACTCAGAACAGAAAAAGAAAAAGGCCAAACAAAGGAGGCCCGTTGGGTGTATTGGGATCCTTGAACTTCTATTTTGTTTTCCCTTTAGGAGGGATGTAGGTTTTCATTTCTCTTTCATAATGGGCCAGGGTTATCTTTGCCTGTCTTCACATTTTCCCTTCTCTTTAGCAAACGTGGTTTTCCACCTCTTTGAGCGCTTCTTAGAAAGACCCTTAGAAGCTGACTGAACCATCTGGGTGCTTCCTGTGCTCCTCCTGGCAAGTTTGCACAAATAATGTGTATGATGACATTTTTGCCTCTTGACTTCTTTGGATCTTTGCCCATGTTCAGTTATTTTTCCTCATCAAGGCATAGAGTTGCTCAGTGCCTTTCTGGCTCACACTTGCCCTGGCGTTGTTTCTGTGGAGCTCAGTGTACGGCCGACACATGGCATTATATCAAACTGAGACGCTTCTGCGTGGCAAGGGAAACAGTCAACAGAATGAAGAGATGACCTATATAATGGGAGAAAATATTTGTAAACTATATGTCTAACAAGGGGTTAATATTTTCATTGTTTCTGAATCAATAATTTATAATAAGTTCTTTTCTTTCATTTTTATGTGGCTCTTCCTAGACCTTGGATTGTAACATGTAGTTCCTGCTATGTGGCTTTCTGCATGTTTATAATTTTAATAGTTTCTCTTGGAGCTTCCCAACCTGTTTCCCCACCCTTCACCCCGGTATTGACTAGAAATCTATCTCAGCTCTTACTTTTTATCCCATTGTCTCCACTCTTGCTCATTTTACCTGCCTTGGTATCTAACCACCTTTTCTATAGAGATACCTTTTGACCACTTATCCATCTCCTTTGCCCTCCTACTTCTCATTGCCTTTAACTAAAACTCTAGATCGGATGTCTCATGTTGAACATAGTGAAACTGACTTCCTTATCTTTCTCCCTAACTCCTCCTTCATACTTATCTTTGTAGTCACTGTGGGGAAGGTGTAGTCCTAAAGCCTGGCAGTGAAAGAGATTGAACGTGGACTGGCCTTTAACTCATTGTTGTCCCCAGCCCCACAATTCCTCTCCCACTAGTGTGAAACCATACAGCTCACTTGTTATTTTTCATCCTTCTTTTCTCCATTCTTAGGGATAAATGTCTAACTAACTATAGTATGTCTGAGCTGCTGTAACCTTTTGAAAAGTAGCTGCATATTCCCTCGCTCATCTCTGTATCTTCAAAGATATTTCTTAAGTTATTTTATTACTTTCCTGGAAAAAAAATCACCTAAGGATAAGCATTTCAGGGTAAAATTTTGAAAAGTTGTGAAAAATTTGTATAGGTAAATGATCAAAGCACATAGTGACTAGCGTGTTCTGGTAATGCATGAAAGTAACGACTGAGCGTCTGAAAGGTCAGAATTCCTGTTTACTGTGATGGAAGAGACCATGGGGTGAGCATATTTGGCAGAGCTCGGGTAGGGTAGAGATGGGAATACATTTTGGATATGATAAGTTTGAGATATTTATTGGATCACCAAGTAGATTTGGTTATTATGTATTAATAGTCTTTTTTAGTCTAGAAGAATCCCCCTCCCTTGACAGTACTTTTTTGAAGAGTTCAGGTCTGTTGTCTAATAGAATGTCTCACATTCTGGATTTGTTTGATTGTTTTCTAATAATTGCTTAAGGTGAAACATGCTTTTGACAAGAATATAACGTAGGTGACATTGTGTATGTTTTATTGCATCACATAGGCATATCTTGTCAGGTCGCATTAGTGCTCTTAAGTTTGATCATTTGATTAAGCTTATGCTACCACATCTTTCCATTGTTAAGGTATTTTATCCTATTTAAGATTAGTAAGTAGGCTGGGTGAGGTCGCGCCTGCAGCCCCAGCACTTTGAGAGGCAGAGGTGCGTGGATCACATGAGCCCAGGAGTTTAAGACCAACCTGGGCAACATGGTGGAACCTCATCTCTAAAAAAATACAAAAATTAGCAGAGTGTGGTGGTGTGCAACTGCAGTTCCCGCTACTCAGGAGGCTGAAGTGGGAAAATTGCTTGAGCCCAGGAGGCGGAGGTTGCAGTGACCCAAATTGTACAGCTGCACTCCAGCCTCCGTGACAGAGTGAGACTGTGTCTCGAAAATAAATAGCCAGGTGCGGTGGCTCATGCCTATAATCCCCTCACTTTGGGAGGCTGAGGCAGGCGGATCACCTGAGGTCAGGAGTTCGAGACCAGCCTGGCCAACATGGCAAAACCCCATCTCTAATAAAAATGCAAAAATTAGCTGGGCATGGTGGCTCATGCCTGTAATCCCAGCTACTTGGAAGGCTGAGGCAGGAGAATTGCTTCAACCTGGGAGGCAGAGCCTGCAGTGAGCCAAGATCGTGCCACTGTACTCCAGCCTGGGCAACAGAGACTCTGTCTCAAAAAATAAATAAATAAGATAAAAAAATAAATAAAATAATTAGGAAGTAATCGGGACAAATGTATTAGGACACCTAATAACTTTTAACATACGTTTTTATTCTCTTTACCCATTCAATACATAAACTTGAAAAACAGTTATTTCATCCTCACAGTTTTATAATAGAAGAGATGTTTCTTGTATAATCAGAAGTTTAGAAAGATGCTTGTCAGAATTAAAAATAAGGTACAAAATGAAGTTTGAGACAGTGTGGAAGTGCAGTGGGAGAGGGCAGTGGTAAAGCCAGCCTCAGTGGCTGTTGGTGGTTGTGTTTGCATGTGTTTGGAGGGTGGTGCTGACCACAATCTTGATGTATAAAACTTTCCTGATTCCTTATAGCTATTATAAAAAAAGTTTTGCTTTTAAAAATGTAAGTAACATTATATTCTTAGTCTTCAGCGATCTTGGTTTGAGTTAATGAACTTATTTATTTTTTTACAGGTTTAAATGTGATACTGGTGTAGATCTCCTTGTTCTAAGGTAATTTTTTATTTTTTGAAAATGTGTTGTATTAAATTTGTTAGTCAAGTAGTTTGTCTAGAAAGTAAATTTCAGTTAACAAAATTGTATCAGTGACTAATTGACTTACCACCTGGCCTTATAGGCATTATCTGTCATAGAGAAGATTGTTATCCTCAGGAGAATGATGGTTACTACACCTGTAGTGTAGAATAATATGCTCAGTACTTGTTTGCTATAGAAAATTAGTAGGTTGTTATGGAACCTTGGGTTTGCACATTTTTGGTAAATCTCAGTTTGCCTTAGGATCCTTGAGCATTGGGTTGAATGTATTAGTTTCCTAGGGCTGCTGTGACAAATACTACAAACTGGAGTGCTTAAACAGCAGACAGTTATTTTTATTCTCTCACTGGTCTGGAGGCTAGAAGTCCAAAATCAGTTTTGGCAGGGCCGTGCTCCCTCGGAAGGCTCCAGGGGAGAACCCTTCCTTCCTCACCCCTGCCTGACTTCTGGTGGTTGCCAGCAGTCCTTGGTGTTCCTTGGCTTTTAGCTGCTTCACTCCACTCCAGTTTCTGCCTCTCTCTTCAGATGGTCTTCTCCCTCTGTAGCTTTCCTCTCTGTAAATCTCCTTCTCCTTTTTTTCTTTTTATTTTGAGACAAAGTCTCACTCTGTCACCCAGGTTGGAGTGCAGTGGTGTGATCTTGGTCCACCACAACTTCAGCCTCCTGGGCTCAAGAGATCCTTCCACCTCAGCTTCCCAAGTAGCTGGGACTACAGGTGCATGCCACCACACCCAGCTAATTTTTGTAATTCTTGTAGAGGCAGGGTTTTGCCATGTAGGTCAGGCTGCTCTCAAATTCCTGGGCTCAAGCAATCCACCTGCCTCAGCCTCCCAAAGTGTTGGGAATATAGGTGTAAGCCACTGTGCCCTTAATCTCCCTCTACTTATAAAGGCACCAGTCATTGGATTTTGGGGCCCACCCTAATCAAATATGACCTTGTCTTAACTTGATTACACCTGCAAAGACCCTCTTTACAAATAAAGTCACATTCACAGATCCTGGGGTTAGGACTTGAACTGTCTTTTGGGGGAACACAATTCATCCCCAAACAGGTGGGAACTGGCTCATGCTGTAGTGATGTGAGGATGCAGTGATCATTTAAACCCGTAATGCCGTGTTCTAGGAGGTACTAAAATATTTTGGAATTGGTACAGAAATGAAAGTAAATGCATATTAGTTATTAGTGAGCCTTTCTAAGAAGGTGAAGGAGGTTTGAGGGAGTAATGAAAGGAAGGAAAGTTCTTCTCAACTCTTGTGTCTACCTGGTTAGTGTATATTTACTGTTCCAGTTATTGGCTTTTGTTTTGGTCATAAGTGACTGAAAAATGTAGATTACAATTAGAATGAAAGTGTTTTTAATGTGGCAGTGCATATGACAGTAGACACATGTTTGCTTTTTGGGGTTTGAGATTTGAAGTAATGTTCTTTAAATGGCCTATACTGTATGATGCTTGTGAGTAAATATGAAATCCAGATTGCATTAACTTTTTTCTTCATTCTCTTTCTCCATTTAAATAAAACAGCTATATTCATCCAACAAGCCATAAAGCCATAATGTGGTATAACATCCTTTTTGAGAGGTGAATATTATTGAATAAAAATGGCTGACAGAAGTGGGAAGATTATTCCAGGACAAGTGTATATTGAGGTGGAATATGATTATGAATATGAAGCAAAGGACAGAAAGATTGTGATAAAACAAGGGGAGCGGTACATCTTGGTGAAAAAGACCAATGATGACTGGTGGCAAGTCAAGCCAGATGAAAACTCCAAAGCGTTTTATGTGCCAGCCCAGTATGTGAAGGAGGTCACGCGCAAAGCTCTCATGCCACCTGTTAAGCAGGTAGCTGGTCTGCCAAATAACTCCACGAAAATAATGCAGAGTTTGCATCTTCAGAGATCAACAGAAAATGTGAACAAATTGCCTGAGCTTTCAAGTTTCGGAAAGCCATCGTCATCTGTTCAAGGAACAGGTCTTATTCGTGATGCCAATCAGAATTTTGGACCCAGTTATAATCAAGGTCAGACTGTCAACCTAAGCCTGGACCTGACCCATAATAACGGAAAGTTTAACAATGACTCACATTCTCCTAAAGTTTCCAGCCAGAATAGGACACGCTCATTTGGTCATTTTCCCGGTCCAGAGTTCTTGGATGTAGAGAAAACTAGCTTCTCCCAGGAACAATCTTGTGATTCCGCAGGAGAAGGCTCTGAAAGAATACATCAAGATTCTGAATCTGGTGATGAACTTAGCAGCAGCTCCACTGAACAGATAAGGGTAAGATTAAAAATAGAATGAGGAAACACTGTACCACCCTAGTGAAAATATTAGTTATAGTTTTAATTGAAATATTTGTAAGAGTTAAGACTTGTTTTGCTTTGTATTTTCAGAGTACATGGGTTCTATCCTGATTTAGAGATCTAGGAAATATGTGAAATAACTTGTGGAGTTCATAAAGGGTCACTTTGGTTTTCATAATTATTCTTATACCATGACAGGACTAGATCTACTTTAAGTGAGGAAACTTTTTTTCCCTTTTCTCTATTGATTATGTATAAGGCAGAGGGGATTTATTTAATTTACTCAGTGATGATATTTCTTCTAATAGAAAAAATTTTTACTCTTTTTTACCTGTACCCATTTTGACTTGGTTCCAAGAAGTCTTCAGGTAATAATGGTTATTTGAGGAAAGATGTCATTGGAATATTAACTGCTAACTTTTGTCTTAAGTGTCTAAGTATCCACACTTGATTTCACTGAGTATTAGCCTGGAAAAATTTTTCTGTGTTCCTGGTTCTTTTTTTTTTTTTTTTTTTTTTTAAGACAAGGTCTTGCTCTGTTGCCCAGGCTGTAATACAGTGGAACAGTCATGGCTCACTGCAGCCTTTACCTCCTGGGCTCAAGTGATCTTCTCACCTCAGCTTCCCCAGTAGCTGGTACTACAGGTGTGTGCCACCACAGCCAGCTAATTAAAAAAAAATTTTTTTTTTTTAGAGACAGGATCTCACTATGTTGCCCAGGCTGGTCACTTCCTGGGCTCAAGTGATCCTTCTGCCTTGGCCTCCCAGAGAGCTGGGATTACAGGTGTGTGCCACTGTACCTGGCTTTTTTTGTTTCTTTTTAAACCTTTCTTTTGAGATTAGATCTATGCCATTTTATTTCTCAAGTGAAGTGAAGACATTTTAAAAGTACATACGTGAAATTGAAACTTGAAAATATTTTGAAAAGTCTAACTTTAAGTGAATTTAAAAATTAATGAGTTTTTGGCTTGAAGCTCTGTTGTAAGATTATTAATCAAGTCTGTGAATAATTGCAAGGGGTGCCCTTAGGTGTGGTCTGATTGTCATGGAAGTATATTCTTTCTGTAGGTTGTAATTTTTCTTGTGACATTTTGGAATGAAAATAGGAAAAAGGGAAGACTTTAGAAAAACTTCTAGTGTTTGAGATCAAGGAAGCTATGTGAAGTACCTCTGTCAGTTTATCATCGCGTGTCTTAGTGAGTTTTTGTTCAGTCTTTATGTGATACTCTGACATAGAATATATAGTCTTTCCTGGAATTTTTCTATATTTAGCTCCTCAGGGAACTAATGGGCCTTAGGAAAGACACAGGATTCCATCCAGCCATCACCACAATTTCACACTTCAAATTACATTTTATATTTATGTACGCACGCAATCCTATGTTTTTTTCATTACAGTCATCTTAAGTTCACTGCCCTGGAGTTCCATGGCTCCTAACTTCTCCTGGGGCCTTAACACTGTTTGGAAATCCTATTAGATTTCTCCAGCCAGCCCTCTTCCTAACTCTCCATGGCAGCTGTTTCAGACCTTCTTCATTTTACTCAGTTCTCTGTTTCACTTATTTTCCCCTGCTCTCATGAGAAGATAACCTTGCCTTCCTTCCACTTTACAGCAAATATGAAAGCCATGGGATGGAAACGACTTCAGCTTTGGGGAGCACATGGTTAATAGTACTGGCTTTAGATTGGAATCTGGTTCTGTATCACTTGCCATCTGTGTGATAATTGGGGAAAATTACTGAACCTCTGTGTGTTTTAGTTTCTTCATTTAAAAATTGGGGTCACGGTTCTTGAGGCACATAATAAATGCATTATGTATCTATTGATGTTTAATAAACTACCCCCAATTCGAGTGGCTTAAAATAGTAAACATTACCACTTGGTTCCTGTGAGTCACTGAATCAGAAGCAGCTTAGTTGGGTGATTCCGAAGGCTAGGGATGTCTCCTGAGGTTGCAGTCCTAATGAAGGCTGGGGCTGGAGGGGCTGCTTCCGAAGATGGTTCACTCACGTGGGGCTAGTTGAGCCTCTTCATGGCTGCTTGTGTGTTGTTTCTAGTTTTCTTCAGATGGAGCAGAGAGAACGTGGTAGACACTGCATTGTCCTTTAGTCCTCATCTTTGAAATTGCCCACTGTCATATCCTATTGATTGTGCAGTTCAGCCCTGTTCTGTGTGGGAGGAGACTACACAGGGGTGTGCATATCAGGATTTGAGGATCATTGAGGAGCCTCCTTGGGGACTGGCTATAACAATAAGTATGCCATAAAATATAGCTGCCATTGTTATTATTGTTGTTATTTCTGTTATTATTTCCACCATCAGATCTATAAATACACCTGTATCAACAGTCCTCTTTTCCCCCAGTACAATGCAAGTGTTTCCTATGCAATCAAAGAACATTCTCCTCATATTCACTCTTCCCACATTTCACATACCTTATGCCAAAGATTATAGTATTGTGCTCATATGGATTTAGACTTGTTGTTTGTCAAGTGTTTTCAGCATTTACATTTGCTCATGTTTTTCTCATCTTAGTAAAGCTCTTCTTCAGCTCCTCCTTCCCGTCTGAGCATCTTTTATCTTCCTTTACCTTTATCGGCGACCCCTGGAAAAACTGTTATGTATTTGCTTTTCTGCACTTGCTCATTTCCCACTCACATGATAACCTCTCCAGTGTGGTTTCTGGCTCCACCACACCACCCAAACTGTTTCTGCTAAAGATACTCATGGTTTCATTGTTGATACATTTACAAGGCAGTTAAAAGAATTTTAGTGTACGCTTGTAGTCCCAGCTATGCAGGAGGCTGCGGTGGGAGGATCACTTGAGGCCAGGAGTTTGAGACCAGCCTGAGTGACATAGTGAGACCTCGACTCTAAAAAACAAGAACCAAAAAACCCCGCAAAATTTTATACATAATTTATACAATTATCACAGCCAACAAGATTAATAATCAGATGCCAAATTTAAATAATTTTTTTTTCGGGCATAGCAAGGGTGTAAATATTACTAATTTTCAGTGTATGGCTTGATGAATTTTTACTTATGTATACATTCTGTAACCAGTCTCGAGCCCCTTCCTTGTCGATATCACACCCTCAGCTCCTATGTCTGTCTTAGGAGGTTTTCATTTTCCTGACTTACATCACTACTGATCAGTCTTCTTTAATTAAACTTTTCATTTTGAGAGAATTGTAGATTCATAAGCAGTTGCAAGAAATAATTTGGAGGCCGGGTGTGGTGGCACATGCTTGTAATCCCAGCACTTTTGAGAGGCCGAGGTGGGAGGATCACCTGGGCCCAGGAGTTCAAGACTAAATTGAGAAACATGGCGAAACCCCATCTCCACAAAAAATACAAAAATTAGATGGGTGTAGCGGCATGTGCCTGTAGTCCCAGCTACTTGGGAGGCTGAGGTGGGAGGATCATTTGAGCCCAGGAGGCAGAGGTTGCAGTGACCCGAGATTGCACCATTGCACTCCAGCTTGGGCAACAGAGTGAGACCCGGTCTCAAAATAATAATAATAATTTGGACAGGTCTCTTGTACCCTCTATCCAGTTACCTTTAGTGGTAGCATCTTGCAACACTATACTGTAATATCACGATCAGGGGTTTCATATTGGTACAGTTAATATGCTGAGCATTTCCATCACCACGGGAATCCTGTATGTTGCCCATTTACAGCCATAACCAATTCCCTCCCATCTTAACCCTCCTTAACCCCAATCACCACTCATCTGTTTTCCATTGCTATACTTTTGTCATTTGAAGAATTTTATATAAATGGAATCATACCTTTGGGGATTGGCCTTTCATTCAGTATAACTCTGTAGATTGATCCAGGCTGCTGTGTGTTATCAATAGTTTGTTCTTTTTGTTGCTGAGTGGTATTCTATGGTATGGATGTACCATAGTTTATTTAACCATTTATCCATAAAAGAATATCTAGGTTGTTTCCAGTTTTTGGCTGTTGCAAACAAAGCTGCTATAAACATTTCTGTACAGGTTTTTATGTGAATATAACTTTTCATTTCTTTGGGATAAACGCCTACAAGTATAATTGCTGTTCATAAAGTAGTTGCATGGTTAGTTTTTAGAAAATAGTCCCAAGTGTTTTTACAGAGTGACTGTATCATTTTAAATTCCCACCAGCAACGTATGAGTAATCCAGTTCCTCCGCGTGCTCACCAGCATTTGGTGTTGTCACTATTTTTTTATTTTAGCCATTCTGATAGGTGGGTAATCTCATTTTGATTTTGATCTGCATTTCTCTAATGGGTACTGATGTTGAATATGTTTTCATATGTTTATTTGCCATTGATATATCCTCTTCATTGAAATGTTTCTGCATGTCTTTTGCCCATTTTCGAATTGGATTGTTTGGTTTTTTTACTGTTGAATTTTGAGAGTTTTTTTTTTACATAGTTTAGATACTAGCCATTTGCCAAATACATGGTTTGCAGATACTTTCTCCCAGCATGTAGCTTGCCTTTTCATCCTCTTGGTAGTGTCTTTGCAGATCACAAGTTTTTAACTTTGGTGAAGTCTTGTTTACTGGTTTTTCCTTGTGTGGAATCATGGTTTTGTGTTAAGTCCAAGAACTAGTTTTAACTTTGTTGAAGTCCAGTTTATCCGTTTTCCCTTTTATAGATCATGCTTTTATATCAAGTATAAGAACTCTAGCTATATTAGGCTTCTCCAGAGAAATAGAACTGATAAGGTTGTGTATGTGTGTGTGTATACAGTCATGCACTGCATAATGACATTTCAGTCAATGATGGACTGCATGAATGATGACGGTACCAGAAGATAATAATACTGTATTCTTACTGTTCATTTCTATGTTTAGATGCACAAATACTTACCATTTTGTTCCAGTTGCCTACAGTATTCAGTACAATAATATGTTGTACAATTTTGTAACCTAGGAGCAATAGGCTATACCATCTAACTTAGGTGTGTAGTAGGCTATACCATCTCGTTTTGTGTAAGAACACTCTGTGAAAGTCAGAGATGAAATTGACTGTTACATTTCTCAGAAAATATCCCCGTTGTTAAGTGATGCATGAAGTCCAGAATTTGCAGGGTGGACTGGCAGGCTAGAGACTCAGGGAAGAGCTGATGTTGCACTTCAAATTGATAGGCTGTCTGGTGGCAGAATATCTTTTTGCTTGAGGTAGGTCAGTCTGTTGTTCTAGTCAGGCCTTCATTTGATTGGATGAGGCCCACTCACATTCTGGAGGGCAATCTGCTTTACTCTCAGTCCACATTTAAAAGTGTTAATTTCATCCAAAAAAAAGCACTGTCACAGAAACTTTCAGAATAATGGAAATATCTGAGTACTGTGGCCCAGCCCATTTGACACATACAGTTAACCATCACAGAAGCCTTAGATCCTGAATGCTTAATTTTTTTTTAAGTTTATAGTTTCACATTTTCTGTTTGAATTTGTGATCCATTTTGAGTAATTTTTTTTTTTTTTTTGAGATGGGGTCTTTGTCTGTCACCTAGGTTGGAGTGCAGTGGCACGATTGTAGCTCATTAGAACCTTGAACCACTGAGCTCAAGTGATCTTCTCAGCCTCATGAGTAGTTGCGACTACAGGCATGTGCCACCATGCCCAGCTAGTTTATAATTTTTTTGTAGAGATAGAGTTTCACTGTGTTGCCCAGGCTAGTCTTGAACCCCTGGCCTCAAGTGATACTCTTGCCTCAGCCTCCCAGTGTGTTGGGATTATAGACATGAGTCACTGTGCCTGGCCATGAGTTTAATATTATTTTATATAAGGTGTGAGCCTTAGATCAAGATTCTTTTTTTTTTTTTTTGCCTATGGATATCTAATTGTTATAGTACCATTTGTTGAAAAGGCTGTCTTTCCTCCAATAAATTGTCTTCTACCTTGGTTAAAAATAATTTGGGCTCCTTTGTGTGGATCTATTTCTGGGTCCTCTATTCTGTTTCATTCATATATGTCCTTTCTTTAATACCATGCAGTCTTATTTACCATAGCTATACAATAAGTCTCGAAATCAGATAAACTGATTTCTCTCACTTTATTCTTCTTTTTCAGAATTGTTTTAGCTATTGTGGTAGGCTGAATAATACTTACCAAAGATAATAGGTCCTAATCCCTGGAACCTGTGAATGTTACCTTATTTGGGAAAGAGGTTTTTGCAGTTGTGATTAAGTTAAGGATCTTGACGAGATTATCCTAAACCCTCCATGTAATCACAAATGTCTTTATAAGAGAGAGGTAGAGGGCACTGCACACACAGAAGGCTATGTGAAGAAGAAACAGATTTGAAGATGCTGGCCTTCAAGATAGGAGTGATGTGACCACAAGCCAAAGAATGCCAGCAGCCACAAGAAGGTGGAAGAAAGAAAGAGGGAATTCTTCCCTAGAGCCTCTGGTATGCACATACAAGAGCATCAGAATTGTTAACTTGTACCTCTGTGGACTATGACTTCATCAACTAGAATAAAGTATTTATAGTACTGGAATATTGTAACTTTAGTTTTACAGATTCTACACATTTTCAGAGGTTTTGAGATTAGCACCTTTTCCTTCATCCTGGTTTAAGAAGGTAGTTTCAAACTTTTTTTTTTTTTTTTGAGACCAGGTTTTTGCTCTGTCACCCAAGCCTGGAGTACAGTGATGTGATCTTGCCTCACTGCAACCTTCCACTTCCCAGACTCAGGTGATCCTCTTGTCTCAGCTTCCCTAGTAGCTGGGACCAGGCATCCACCACCATTCCCAGCTAATTTTTTTGTATTTTTAGTAGAGATGGGGTTTCACCATGTTGGCCAGGCTGGTGTCAAATTCCTGACCTCAAGTGATCCTCCCGCCTCTGTCTCCTGAAGTGCTGGGATTACAGGCATGAACCACTGAGTACAACCAGTTTCTTTTTCTTTTCTTTTCTTTTTTTTTTTTTTTTTTTTGAGACGGATTCTTGCTGTCACCCAGACTGGAGTGCAGTGGCGCAATCTTGGCTCACTGTAGTCTCTGCCTCCCAGGTTCAAGCGATTCTCCCGCCTTAGCCTCCTCAGTAGCTGGGATTACAGGTGCACCACCGTGCCCAGCTAATTTTTTGTATTTTTAGTAGAGACGGGGTTTTGCCATGTTGGCCAAGGCCAGTGTCAATCTCCTGACCTCAAGTGATCAGCCCGCCTCAGCCTCTCAAAGTGCTGGGATTACAGGCTTGAGCTGCTGAGACCGGCCCAGTTTCATACATTTTTAATAAAGTTAGGTTGTTTTGTCATAGTCTGCATTCTGTCTTGGAATTCCCGACCCATCTCAAATGCCTACATTAAAAAAAAATTTGCATACATTGGGGTTCATTCTTTGTGTGGTAAACTTAAATGGGTTTTAACAAATGCGCAATATTGGGTATCCACAATTACAGCACCATACAGGATGTAATTACTACCTTAACATCCTCTGTGTTTCACCTTCCTTCCCTCACACTTCTGGCAACCAGTCATCTATTGACTCTCATTGTAGTTTTGTCTATTCTAGAATGTCTTTTAATTGGAATTACACAGTAGGTAGCCTTTTCAGATTGGCTTCTTTCACTTAGGAGTGTGTATTTAAGATTCATCCATGCCTTCTCATGGCCTGACAGCTCATTTCTTTTTATTGCTGTATAATCTAATTGTATGGATCTTTCACAGTTTATCCATTTATCTATTGAATGATGTCTTGGTTGCTTCCAGTTTTTGTTGGTTATTAATAAAACTGCAATGAACATTCATGAGCAGATTCAAATCAGATGGGTAAATCCTTAAGAACATGATGTATGGTATGTTTAACTCTGTTTAGTATGGTATGACTCTGTTTAGCTTTGTAAGAAACTGTCAAACTGTCTTTCTAAGTGGTTTTTCTATTTTGTATTCCCATCAGCAATGGATGAGAGTTGTACCACATATTCACGAGCATTTGGTATTACTAGTTTTTTGGATTTCACCCATTCTAATACATGTAAAGTATCTCATTGTTTTAGTTTGTATTTCCTAATTGCAAATAATGTTGAGCATCTTTTCATATGCTTATTATTTGCCATCTTTATATATTCTTTGGTGAAGTGCCTATTCAGGTCTTTTGTCAGTTTCTAATTGGGTTGTTTTCTTACTGATGAGTTTTAAGAGTTCCTTGTATATCTTGAATGTAAATTCCTTAATCAGATGTATGTTTTACAAATACTTCCAGTCTGTAGCTTGTCTTTTCATTCTCTTAACAGTGACTTTTGTAGAGCAAAAGTTTTCAATTTTAATAAAGTACAAAACTAAACAATTATTTCTCTCATGGATCATATTTTTACTGTTGTATCTAAAAACTCATTGCCAAACCAAAAGTCACCTAGATTTTCTGTTTCACTTCTAGAATTTTTATAGTTTCTCACCTTAAATATAGGCCTGTGATCCATTTTTAGTTAATTTTTTGTGAAAGGTGTAAGGTCTTTAGGTTCATTTTCTTTGCATATATCCATCTAATTGTTTCACCACCATTTGTTGAAAAAGACTTTTCTTTCTCCATGGAATTGACTTCGTTCCTTTGTCAAAGATCAATTTTTGTGGGTATGTTTCTGAACTTTTTATTCTGTTCCATTGATCTCTGTGTCATTCCTTTGCTAATACCATGCTGTCTGGATTAATGTAGCTTTATAGTAAGTGTTGAAAGTAACTAATATGTGTCTTCCTACTTGGTTGTACTTCAGTATTGTGTTGGCTGTTCTAAGTCTTTTGCTTTTCCATGTAAGGTTTAAATTTCACTTTGTCCATATCTACAAAATAGTTTGTTGGGATTTTGATTGGAATTGGATTGAATCTACAGATCAAACTGGAAAGAACTGACATCTTAACACTATAGTCTTGTAATCCATGGACAAGGACTATGTCTTCATTTATTTATACTGTTTTCGATAACGTTCATAAGAGTTTTGTAGTTTTCTGTACCCTTTA
Source organism: Pan troglodytes (assembly GCF_028858775.2). Classification (NCBI taxonomy): domain Eukaryota; kingdom Metazoa; phylum Chordata; class Mammalia; order Primates; family Hominidae; genus Pan; species Pan troglodytes. Next base: position 44,877,069 of record NC_072406.2, on the reverse strand, counting down.
GCTATCACCCCACTGTCGTCTGTGGTCCTCAGCACCAAGCAACCATTAATCTATTCTCTATCTCCATAGATTTTCCGATTCTGGACCTTTTATTTTAGTGGAATCATATTTATGTGGTCTTTTGTGACTGCTTTCTTGCACTTGACTAAATGTTTTCAATGTTCAGTCATGTTGTGTGTAGCATGTATCAGTACTGCCTTCCTTTTTGTGGTGGAATAATATTCTGTTGTTTATCCATCTGCCACTTTTGGAGCATTTTGATTGTTGCCACCTTTTTTGGCTAGTATGAATAATTCTGCTATAAACGTCTGTGGACGTGTTTTTTTTGTTTGTTGTCGTTACACTATTTTATTGTTGTGGGAACATCACAGAGTGTACTTACACAAACCTAGATGGTCTATCCTCCTCCACACCCAGGCTAGATGGTGTAGCCCGTTGCTCCTAGGCTACAAACCTGTACAGCATGTGACTGTCCTGAATACTGTAGGCAGTTATAACACAGTGCTAAGTATTTGTGTATCTAAACATAGAAAAGGTACAGCAAAAATACAGTATTATAATCTTATGGGACCACGTTTGTGTATGTGGTCCACCATTACTAAAACGTTATTCAGCATATGACTGCATATAAAAATGCAATTGGGCCAGGTGCGGTGCTCATGCTTGTAATTCCAGCACTTTGGGAGGCCGAGGTGGGCAGATCACGAGGTCAAGAGATCAGGACCATCCCACCAGCAATGCATTAGGGTTCCAATTTTTCCACATCCTTGTCAATACTTTTTATTATCTGGCTTTTTGCTTATGGGTATTCTAGTGAGTAGGAAGTGTCTGATTGTGGTTTTAATTTGCATTTGCCTCATGATTAATGACGTTGAGCATCTTTTCATATGTTCATTTGCTATTTATATATTTTCCTTGGAGACATATTCAAATTCTTGGCACATTTTTAAGTTGCGTTGCCTTATTATTGAGTTGTAAGAATTTGTTATATAGTTTAGGTAGAGGTCACTTACCAAATGTATGATTTGCAAATATTTTCTCCCCTCTCCCATTCTGTAGTTGTTGAGACAAGGTTTTGCTCTCTTGCCCAGGATGGAGTGCAGTGGTGCGATCATGGCTCACTGCAGCCTTGACCTCCTGGGTTCAAGTGATTTTCCCACCTCAGCCTCCCAAGTAGCTGGGACAGCAGGCTCGAAAACAAGCCTGGCTAGTTTTTGTATTTTTTGTAGAGATGGGATTTTACCTTGTTGCCCACGCTGGCCTCAAACTCCTGGGCGCAAGCGATCTGCCTGCCTTGACCTCCCAAAGTGCTGGGATTACAGGAGTGAGCCACTGCACCCAGCCTAATAGTAGATATTTTCAGTTTCCCGTCTAATAGTTCCATCTGTGCCACAGCTGAGTTTGATTCTGTTGCTTGCTTTGTTTCTTCATACTGTTTTTTTCTTGCCTTTTGGCATGCCTTGCAATTTTTGGTTGAAAGCCAGACACCGTATATCAGGTGATAGGAACTGAAGTGGGGTATTGGGTTATCTGAGTAGAAACTGGATTGCTTTTAATGTTCGCTGTAGTTGTAGGTACCAGAGGCTTTAAATTCTTCAGACATCAGTGTTTGTCTCTAAGAGATTTTCCTTAGTATCTACTTAAGGTAGGCGCCCCCCTCCCCCCGCCCCGCACCCAACTCCCACCCTGTGCCCCTCAGTTCACTGTTGATGTACTGGAGGCCTGTTGGAGTGGTGGTAAAGTATGGGGAAGGGGATAGTGTTCTGTTAGGATTAAATCTTAGCCTTTTAGTGTGTATGCGTCATGAGCTGTGAATTTCACAAGTGTCTCTTAGTTTACCCTTTCCCTTAGGCAAGACCAGGGATGTGGAGTCTGGGAAGTGCGCTTTCCTCAGGTCAGATAAGGCTCTGGTAAACCCTTTTAAGTCTTTGTAAGTCTAGGAAGTAAGTCTTTGTTATGATGAATGACTTGGGCTTATTTCATACTAGTTGTTTTTTCCCTCCCCTTGTCAGAGCTATGGGAGTATCTTCTTGGCTCTTTACTGTAGGAAGCTGATGTTGTTTTTGGAAGTAAACCCCACAAAAGTATAAGGTCTTTCTTTCAAGACTGCCACTCCTAGAAGTTAGTCATTGTCATCCTAGTCCACACTTAGCCTCCAGCAGTTCATTGAAATGACCATTTAAATGTTCCTTCCAGTTTATAGCTCCAGGGTTTCTGTTCCAGGGAAATAGATCTGTGTGACTCTGAATTTGCCTTGCTCTCCAAATTTTGGGGTAGTGGTTTGACACGTGACTTTGGTTCTGTAATGAGTCCTAGAAATAAATTATTTTCAGTTTGTTCAGCTTTTATCTTGGTGTTAGGATGAGAATGATGACTTCCAAGCTTGTTACATGTCTGAGCTAAAATAGGAAGTTCTACAGTTGATTTTCATGTTCATCTTGTATCTTGCCACCTTGCCTAACTCACTCACTGATTTTATGAGATGTTTTTGTATGGTTTATTAAGAACCATATACTTTGCTGAAGCCCTTTTTTTCCCCCTCATAATCACATTGATGTTCGTTTAATATGTGTGTCTTACCAATCTTAAGTATCAAGTTTCCCAGGTCCCTATCATTAGAAAGTATGATCTGAAACTGGGGAGTAGAAATGATAGGACTTTTCTCTATGAGGCTGACACGATGCCAGAAGAAAAAGTGATAACTGACAACCTGACATTTAGGAAGAAGGCCAGATATCTATAAAGCTTAGAATCATATTATTTTAAAAATGCAATAATGAGTTTTTATGATGATGACCATAAATCTAGAAATGTTTACATTTGTTATATACTAGCTTTTTTTTTTTTTTTTTTGCAAAGTAAAAAAGTTTAATGATGTCCTGGATCACATCCATTATTTTATTTTATTTATATATATATATTTTTATTATACTTTAAGTTCTTGGGTACATCTGCACAACGTGCAGGTTTGTTACATATGTATACATGGGCCATGTTGGTGTGCTGCACCCATTAACTCGTCATTTACGTTAGGTATATCTCCTAATGCTATCCCTCCCCGCTCCCCCCACCCCACAACAGGCCCCGGTGTGTGATGTTCCCCTTCCTGTGTCCAAGTGTTCTCATTGTTCATTTCCCACCTGTGAGTGAGAACATGCGGTGTTTGGTTTTTTGTGCTTGCGATAGTTTGCTGAGAATGATGGTTTCCAGCTTCATCCATGTCCCTACAAAGGACATGAACTCATCCTTTTTTATGGCTGCATAGTATTCCATGGTATATATGTGCCACATTTTCTTAATCCAGTCTATCATTGTTGGACATTTGGGTTGGTTCCAAGTCTTTGCTATTGTGAATAATGCCGCAATAAACATACGTGTGCATGTGTCTTTATAGCAGCATGATTTATAATTCTTGGGGTATATACCCAGTAATGGGTTGGCTGGGTCAAATGGTATTTCTAGTTCTAGATCCTTGAGGAATTGCCACACTGCCTTCCACAATGGTTGAACTAGTTTACAGTCCCACCAGTGTAAAAGTGTTCCTATTTCTCCACATCCTCTCCAGCACCTGTTGTTTCCTGACTTTTTAATGATCGCCATTCTAACTGGTGTGAGATGGTATCTCATTATGGTTTTGATTTGCATTTCTCTGATGGCCAGTGATGATGAGCATTTTTTCATGTGTCTGTTGGCTGCATAAATGTCTTCTTTTGAGAAGTGTCTGTTTATATCCTTTGCCCACTTGTTGATGGGGTTTTTTCTTGTAAATTTGTTTAAGTTCTTTGTAGATTCTGGATATTAGCCGTTTGTCAGATGAGTAGATTGCACAAATTTTCTCCCATTCTGTAGATTGCCTGTTCACTCTGATGGTAGTTTCTTTTGCTGTGCAGAAGCTCTTTAGTTTAATTCGATCCCATTTGTCAATTTTGGCTTTTGTTGCCATTGCTTTTGGTGTTTTAGACATGAAGTCCTTGCCCATGCCTATGTCCTGAATGGTATTGCCTAAGTTTTCTTCTAGGGTTTTTATGGTTTTAGGTCTAACATTTAAGTCTTTAATCCATCTTGAATTAATTTTTGTGTAAGGTATAAGGAAGGGATCCAGTTTCAGCTTTCTACATATGGCAAACCAGTTTTCCCAGCACCATTTATTAAATAGGGAATCCTTTCCCCTTTTCTTGTTTTTGTCAGGTTTGTCAAAGATTAGATAGTTGTAGATGTGTGGTATTATTTCTGAGGGCTCTGTTCTGTTCCATTGGTCTGTATCTCTGTTTTGGTGCCAGTACCATGCTGTTTTGGTTACTGTAGCCTTGTAGTATAGTTTGAAGTCAGGTAGCATGATGCCTCCAGCTTTGTACTTTTGACTTAGGATTGACTTGGCGATGCGGGCTCTTTTTTGGTTCCATATGAACTTTAAAGTAGTTTTTTCCAATTCTGTGAAGAAAGTCACTGGTAGCTTGTTGGGGATGGCAATGAATCTATAATCTACCTTGGGCAGTATGGCCGTTTTCACGATATTGATTCTTCCTATCCATGAGCATGGAATGTTCTTCCATTTGTTTGTATCCTCTTTTATTTCATTGAGCAGTGGTTTGTAGTTCTCCTTGAAGAGGTCCTTCACATCCCTTGTAAGTTGGATTCCTAGGTATTTTATTTTCTTTGAGGCAATTGTGAATGGGAGTTCACTCATGATTTGGCTCTCTGTTTGTCTGTTATTGGTGTATAAGAATGCTTGTGATTTTTGCACATTGATTTTGTATCCTGAGACTTTGCTGAAGTTGCTTATCAGCTTAAGGAGATTTTGGGCTGAGATGATGGGGTTTTCTAGATATACAGTCATGTCATCTGCAAACAGGGACAATTTGACTTCCTCTTTTCCTAATTGAATACCCTTTATTTCCTTCTCCTGCCTGATTGCCCTTGCCAGAACTTCCAACACTATGTTGAATAGGAGTGGTGAGAGAGGGCATCCCTGTCTTGTGCCAGTTTTCAAAGCTAATGCTTCCAGTTTTTGCCCATTCAGTATGATATTGGCTGTGGGTTTGTCATAGATAGCTGTTATTATTTTGAGATACGTCCCATCAATACCTAGTTTATTGAGAGTTTTTAGCATGAAGGGCTGTTGAATTTTGTCAAAGGCCTTTTCTGCATTTGTTGAGATAATCATGTGGTTTTTGTCTTTGATTCTGTTTATATGCTGGATTACGTTTACTGATTTGTGTATGTTGAACCAACCTTGCATCCCAGGGATGAAGCCCACTTGATCGTGATAGATAAGCTTTTTGATGTGCTGCTGGATTCGGTTTGCCAGTATTTTATTGAGGATTTTTCCATCAATGTTCATCAGGGATATTGGTCTACAATTCTCTTTTTTTGTTGTGTCTCTGCCAGGCTTTGGTATCAGGATGATGTTGGCCTCATAAAGTGAGTTAGGGAGGATTCCCTCTTTTTGTATTGATTGGAATAGTTTCAGAAGGAATGGTACCAGCTCCTCCTTGTACCTCTGACAGAATTCGGCTGTGAATCCATCTGGTCCTGGACTTTTTTTGGTTTGTAAGCTATTAATTATTGCCTCTATTTCAGAGCCTGTTATTGGTCTATTCAGAGATTCAACTTCTTCCTGGTTTAGTCTTGGGAGGGTGTATGAGTCGAGGAATTTATCCGTTTCTTCTAGATTTTCTAGTTTATTTGCATAGAGGTGTTTATAGTATTCTCTGATGGTAGTTTGTATTTCTGTGGGATCGGTGGTGATATCCCCTTTATCATTTTTTATTGCGTCTATTTGATTCTTCTCTCTTTTCTTCTTCATTAGTCTTGCTAGCAGTCTTATCAATTTTGTTGATTTTTTCAAAAAACCAGCTCCTGGATTGATTTTTGAAGGGTTTTTTGTGTCTCTGTCTCCTTCAGTTCTGCTCTGATCTTAGTCATTTCTTACCTTCTGCAAGCTTTTGAATGTGTTTGCTCTTGCTTCTCTAGTTCTTTTAATTGTGATGTTAGGGTGTCAATTTTAGATCTTTCCTGCTTTCTCTTGTGGGCATTTAGTGCTATAAATTTCCCTTTACACACTGCTTTAAATGTGTCCCAGAGATTCTGGTATGTTGTGTCTTTGTTCTTGTTGGTTTCAAAGAACATCTTTATTTCTGCCTTCATTTCGTTATGTACCCAGTAGTCATTCAGGAGCAGGTTGTTCAGTTTCCATGTAGTTGAGCGGTTTTGAGTGAGTTTCTTAATCCTGAGTTCTAGTTTGATTGCACTGTGGTCTGAGAGACAGTTTGTTATAATTTCTGTTATTTTACATTTGCTGAGGAGTGCTTTACTTCCAACTATGTGGTCAATTTTGGAATAAGTATGATGTACTGAGAAGAATGTATATTCTGTTGATTTGGGGTGGAGAGTTCTGTAGATGTCTATTAGATCTGCTTGGTGCAGAGCTGAGTTCAATTCCTGGATATGCTTGTTAAGTTTCTGTCTCATGGATCTGTCTAATGTTGACAGTGGGGTGTTAAAGTCTCCCATGATTATTGTGTGGGAGTCTAAGTCTCTTTGTAGGTCTCTAAGGACTTGCTTTATGAATCTGGGTGCTCCTGTATTGGATGCATATATGTTTAGGATAGTTAGCTCTTCTTGTTGAATTGATCCCTTTACGATTATGTAATGGCCTTCTTTGTCTCTTTTGATCTTTGTTGGTTTAAAGTCTGTTTTATCAGAGACTAGGACTGCCTTTTTTTTGTTTTCTGTTTGCTTGGTAGATCTTCCTCCATCCCTTTATTTTGAGCCTATGTGTGTCTCTGCACGTGAGTTGGGTCTCCTGAATACAGCACACTGATGGGTCTTAACTCTTTATCCAGTTTGCCAGTCTGTGTCTTTTAATTGGAGCATTTAGCCCATTTACATTTAAGGTTAATATTGTTATGTGTGAATTTGATCCTGTCATTATGATGTTAGCTGGTTATTTTGCTCGTTAGTTGATGCAGTTTCTTCCTAGCCTCGATAGTCTTTATAATTTGGCATGTTTTTTCAGTGTCTGGTACCAGTTGTTCCTTTCCATGTTTAGTGCTTCCTTCAGGAGCTCTTTTAGGGCAGGCCTGGTGATGACAAAATCTCTCCGACGATCAAAATTCTCTGAGCTAAAGGAAGAAGTTCGAACCCATTGCAAAGAGATTAAAAACCTTGAAAAAAGATTAGACGAATGGCTAACTAGAATAACCAATGTGGAGAAGGCCTTAAGTGACCTGATGGAGCTGAAAACCATGGCACGAGAACTATGTGACGAATGCACAAGGTTTAGTATCCGATTCGATCAGCTGGAAGAAGAGGTATCAGTGATGGAAGATCAAATGAATGAAATGACGTGAGAAGAGAAGTTTAGAGAAAAAAGAATAAAAAGAAACGAACAAAGCCTCCAAGAAATATGGGGCTATGTGAAAAGGCCAAATCTACATCTGATTGGTGTACGTGAAAGTGATGGGGAGAATGAAACGAAGTTGGAAAACACTCTGCAGAATATTATCTGGGAGAACGTCCCCAATCTAGCAGGGCAGGCCAATATTCCAATTCAGGAAATACAGAGAACGCCACAGAGATACTCCTCGAGAAGAGCAACTCCAAGATACATAATTGTCAGATTCACTAAAGTTGAAATGAAGGAAAAAATGTTAAGGGCAGCCAGAGAGAAAGGTCGGGTTACCCACAAAGGGAAGCCCATCAGACTAACAGTAGATCTCTTAGCAGAAACTCTGCAAGCCAGAAGAGAGTGGGAGTCAATATTCAACATTCTTAAAGAAAAGAATTTTCAACCCAGAATTTAATATCCAGCCTAACTAAGCTTCATAAGTGAAGGAGAAATAAAATCCTTTACAGACAAACAAATGCTGAGAGATATACTAGCTTTTTATGTTGGCATATATATTCATAGAAAGAGTTTATTCATTGATGATGATAAACTAACACATTTCTGGCATTTGAAGCCTAATCTTACATTAATTTGGAAAATTTTTATATAGAACAACACATAACCAACATTTCAAGGTGCTATTATCATAGTATAATGGGTTCACAAAACCAGTTCGCGAATTTGTTATAGATTTCAGCTTCAGTTCTAATTGAAAACCATTTAAATATTTCCTTTTAGTCTTTTTTTCTAAATTGTGTCAGCTGCTAATAGAGGTGTTTATTGTATTTAAAAACTACAAGTGTTAAATATATATACATATATTTACAAAGTAGGAATCATGCTGTATGTGCAGTTTCACTATAGGGAATATTTTAAAAAGTATTATACAAATGGAATTTCAGTTAAGAAGAGTGCTTGAGGAATGGGATTTTCTTTTTTTTAGGCTAATTGGATTTTCTGGTTAATTCAGGATTAGGTATAAAGTCCTTTTTGTTTTAATGTTTGTTAGAGATTTTACTAAATCTGTTTCTACATAGATGGTACTGAATCTAAAAACAAGTGTAAACTGGCTGTGAATAGCCAGTTAATAGTGTCCCCTTTCATCCAAATCCTAGCTTGCTGCTGATAAATCTTTTTGATAAGTCCTCTCTTGCCACACTCCTGGAACCATGGAGTCGTTATTTAGCTTTCTTAAAATTTTCTGAAATGCTGCTTTGTTACCAGCCCAGTCTTACCGTAGACTTCCTACTTAATTATTGCTTAGAGCATGTCTAAAGTTAGGAATCTTAGGCAATTGAGGGGCTCAGTCTTCTTTTAGTACTTATGATTTCTGCTATATAATGGCTTAAATAAGTTTTGGTGAATTAGAAAACCTAATCCTCAGTATTCATAACATAATATTTTTTGGTAAAATATGCTTGAAGTTCCAATCATCTTAGAAAGCAACCTATTTGTAGGTTGGAATTATTTGTCTCTTTGAGCACTAGTATAATTGTTGCTTATTTTACTTTTTTAAAATTTAGGACAATGTGGGGACTGAACTTGGGTTGAAACTGATTTAGATTTTCAGATTTTGGATCTGCCTCTGCTTTGCTGATCCTTGGGTGAACCATTTAATCTCTGAGCCTCAGTTTTCTCCCCTCTAGAAATGGAGCTCAGAATTGTCATTAGGTTTAAATGAAATTCTGTTGTGAAATGACTTATGTACCCAGACACAAAAAGAGGTACTTGGTACAATATTAGTTCTATTCACTGCACAGTAATGTATATACAGGCAGTGTTGGAGATTAGAATGACTAAGCACAAGTATGTATGAGAATTTCATGGCCCTCCAAGATCCCATGGTTTTTTCTGCTTGTTTTAGTTTATATATATTAAAATATATAAAAATCTGGCCAGGCATGGTGGCTCATGCCTGTAATCCCACCACTTTGGGAGGCTGAGGTGGGCAGATCACTTGAGGCCAGGAGTTCAAGACCAGTCTGGTCAGTGTGGTGAAGGGCATGCCTGTAGTCCCAGCTACTCGTGAGGCTGAGGTGGGAGAATTGCTTGAACCCAGGAGGCAAAGGTTGCAGTGAGTTGAGATCATGCCACTGCACTCCAGCATGCATGACACAGCGAGATCCTGTCTCAAAAAACAAAAACAAAAACAAAAACGAGAAAAATTAAGAAAAGAAAATCAAAATCCTTAGATTCATTAATCACAGAAGATAAAATTTTTAAGTGGTTATTGGATTTTTACACTTTCAAAGTTATTAAAAACATTTTTAGAAAGTAGAAAGTAATGCCTTCATTTATTTGAGTGCAAAGGTGAACTTTGTATTATTCTTTATAGCAATTATTGGTAAAATTTGTTTTGTGTTGTACTTTTTTGCACAGAAACTGAAGTAAGGTCACTTAGATGATTATGTGACTGGCAGAGCATTATTTAATCAAAGCAATTGACAGATGATATTCAGTGGCTTTGCCTTAGAAGGCTAGCTAGCTAATACTGCCAGGTTCTGGGTTTTCTAAATCCCTTTGCCTAGAATGTATAACCTAGTATTAATAGTATTTGATTCTTAAGCCGGGTGTGGTGGCTCACGTCTGTAATCGCTGCACTTTGGGAGGCCAAGGTGGGCGGATCACTTGAGGTCAGGAGTTCGAGACCAGCCTGGCCAAAATGGTGAAACCCCGTCTCTACTAAAGATACAAAATAATTAGCCAGGCATGGTGGTGGGCACCTGTAATCCCAGCTACTAGGGAGGCTGAGGCAGGAGAATCATTTGAACCTGGGAGGCAGAGGTTGCAGTGAGCCAAGATTGCACCATTGCACTCCAGCCTGGGCAACAGAGCGAGACTCTGTTTCCAAAAAAAAAAAAAAAGTCCTCTTATGTTCACCTCCCATCCATCTTTTCTCCAAATCAGCCCCAGAATTTCTGTTTTGACCCTTTTCTTTTCTAAAGCAAATTAATCTTTTTCTTAACCTTTTTTCCCTAAACTCTGTGTGCTTTTACCTCATGATTCCTAGATGCAGTTTATCTTATGTTTTATATTTACTCTTTTTTTTCTGCTTTCATCCTTGTGTATTAGAACTCTTAATTGTAAGTGCTGGAAACCCAGCTATGACTAGCTTAGACAAAGAGGAATGTTTAGGCCCATGAGACCAAAGTCCAGGAGGGGATTATTCATTTGGGCATTAGGAATGATTGGAACTCTAGGGCCTTGTTCACTGTCAGGATTCTTTTTACCTCTTCAATCTCTCATCTCTGATTTTCTCTCCATGGTTCTGTTATTCTTCCAAAGATATTTCATCCACGTGGCTGTAGACAAGTTCTGGCACTTGCCAGGATCACATTCTTAGTTTTTAAAATTAGTGTATCTATTTTTTTCTTTCCTCAGTTCTAATTGAGAAAATCTCGGAGAAAGAGTCTGTCTTGGCTTGCCTTGGGACATGTTTAGACTTATGGCCAGGAGCATGATTGGACCCCACCCAAACTGCCTAGGTAGAATTTGAGGAGAAGCAGTTCCCCCAGAGAAGTAGTAGTTTGTCCCCAAATAAGGGAGACATGTTATTGTTCCCAGAATAAGGGAGAGGTGCCAGGCAGACAAAATAGCAGTTGTCTGTCATATCCTCTTTTTCTGATTGTGGGTCTCTAGGTCTTCCCATGTTATATGTATTCTGTACCAGGCCAGTCATTGACACCAGCTGCTGTGAAGACCAGGGAGGGAGCTGGCAAGGAATAGAGCATCCAAACTTATTATAGTTCACCACTGGAAGTTTTGAAGATCCAGACTTTGTGAGTAGAGAGGAATTCTATGTACTATAAAATAGGAAGGGCAGGCCGGGCGCGGTGACTCACGCCTGTAATCCTAGCACTTTGGGAGGCTGAGGCGGGCAGATCATGAGGTCAGAAGATCGAGACCATCCTGGCTAACATGGTGAAACCCCGTCTCTACTAAAAATACAAAAAATTAGCCAGGTGTGGTAGTGGGCACCTGTAGTCCCAGCTACTTGGGAGGCTGAGGCAGGAGAATGGGGTGAACCCAGGAGGCGGAGCTTGCAGTGAGGCGAGATCACGCCACTGTACTCCAGCCTGGGCGACAAAGCGAGACTCCATCTCAAAAAAAAAAAAAAAACAAAAAAAAAACAGGAAGGGCAAAATGATACTCCCTTTGAATGAGAGTTTGTGCATGTCTTTGTCTCTCCAGACTGTAAAGTCCTTAATGCCAAAGATTGTGTCCTATTGATCTTTGCCAAACAACCCTTTGACAACAGATAATGTAGTAAATAACCTATTGTATAGTGAAGGGAATACCGATTTCGTATGTCTGCAGTTTGGCAAGGGGTGAACTTGTGATGGTTCTTTCTATGTGTCAACTTGGCTGAGCCACAATGCCCAGATATTTGGTCAAACATTATTCTGGGTGTTTTTATGAAGGTGCTTTTTATATGAGATTAACTTGTAATTTAGTGGGCTTTGAGTAAAGCAGATTACCCTCTGTAATGTGGGTGGGCCTCATCCAATTTGGTGAATACCTTGGTAGAACAAAGACAGTCCTTCCCTGAGCAAGAAGAAATTGAGCCAGCAGACCACCTTTGGACTCAAACTGCAACACTTCCCTGGATCTTCATCCTGTCCCTCTACCCTGCAGATTGTAGATTTGCCAAGCCTCCACAAGTACATGAGGTAATGCCTTAAAATAAATACATCTTAAAATAAATCTCTTTCTGCCTCTGTCTCCCTGTATGTATACACACACATCCTGTGGATCCTGCTGGATCTGTTTCACTGGAGAACTCTTGACTAATACACAGGGTATAGCTACGGACTGCTCTGCATTTTTATTATCACAATTAGATACTGTAAGAGAAAGGCCTGAAGATCATGTGTAAAATTCTTTGCAAAAACTTCTCAGCCTAGCTTAGTTCTTGTGTTCGTGTCTGGGCCAGTTATTCTGGTAGCTAGGTTAAGCACTCTGATTTATCAGAACTGCATTTTGTGTCAGTCCTTTTGTGAGATGTGCAGGGTAGTATGATTGACAGTTTCATCAGAATCACATTATTTGAGGGGGAGAGCAGATAACCAAAGAAGGTAATGGTGGTGGTGCTAGTACCCCAAAAAAGGACTGTCGAAACCAATAAATGTTCATATAGCACAGTTATTTACTGTACATTGGAGTATATCTATCTTTTGGAATATGATGTCAGTATACTTTTTATATTTCAGAATTCTTGGCTACTGTATAAAGTCAGTTTCATGTAGATTTCCATCACATCTGTACTTGGATTCTGATACTGGAATATTCATGTGCTTAAATCTATGATTAAAAAAAAAATCTTAGATGTTATATTTAAAGGCCAGAGTCACAGTGTCATTTGGCTTGGGTATCAGAAGTTGCTTTCTCTGTGTACATATGTATATATACACACAAACACATAGATAATTGTAGTATAATTGTAGGGAGAGTAGCTGTGGAAAATATGGTTGAGAAGCTGGCATAATCCTGATAGAGTCATTAAAAAAATGTGTACATTAAAAATGTTCTGTGTTTTCACCCTGTTTTCTTTCTAGAGAAGAATTTGCTAATCTAGGTGACATATCAACAAAAACAACAGATGTGGAAAATTTTTTGCATTTTTGTTGAGAAAAATCTCATCTCTATGCATAGAATATCTTTAGCAGTTGCTTCAGTAAATGCCAAGCAGATGGTTTAAACTCAGAATGACTACTCAAATAATTTTATCACAACAATTAGTTTGAAGTCTGTTATAACAGTCAAGATCAGAATTTTAGAAAACCATGAAATGTAGGTTGGTGTACATTAAAGAGGTATAGGAATAGGCTTCGAAATCAGAAAAATTGGTGTCACAGAATCTACAAAAGATTCTTGACTTTTGAGGCCCTCTTTTTTTTAAGCTATGGTTGAATAACTGTGTATTTGTTTGTTTGTGTTTTTTTAATTAAACTTTTTTTTTTTTTTGAGTTGGTGTCTCGCTCTGTCACCCAGGTTGGAGTGCAGGAGTGGGATCTTGGCTCACTGCAACCTCCGCCTCCCAGGTTCAAGTGATTCTCGTGCCTCAGCCTCCTGAGTAGCTGGGCTTATAGGCATGCACCACCATGCCCAGCTGATTTTTGTATTTTTAGTAGAGATGGGATTTTGCCATGTTGGCCAGGCTGGTCTTGAACTCCAGGCCTCAAGTGATCCACCCGCCTCAGCCTCCCAAAGTGCTGGAATTACAGGTGTGAGCCACCATGCCTGGCCATTTGTCTGTTTTTATATAGCATAACAGTGGAATTCAGTAACTTAAAAGTTGTTGGAAAGTAGGCAAAGCAGGAAGGAACTCTTGGTTTTTAATGAGGTGATAGAAAAATAAAAAGCCAGAGGCTATTCTGACTGATGGAGGGAGGAGGATATCTTCAGTGTGTCAAGCACTGGATAGATACTTAACGTGTGTTTTCTTTACAGCTGCTTTCTAAGGTAAAGAGATACTTTATTTTTACATTGAAAAAATAGTTTCCTGTTCCCAGGTTAAGAAGTCAAGGAAGTAGTTATACCTTTTAAAAACTACTAAAAATGATTACATTAAAATTTTGTTGCTCTTGTTTGATTGGTAAATTTTACTTGAAAGAATGACAAACTGATTATTCATACTAGGACATTAGACATTTTCTCAAAAATGAACAGAAGTAAGCCTATCACTTTAAAGAAAATTGTCAATTTTTGCTTGAGGGAATGGACACCCTGCTCTCCAGGATGTGCTTATTTTACATTGCACACCTGTATCAAAACATCTCATGTACTCTATAAATATACACACCTACCATGTACCCCCAAAATTAAAAAAAAAATAAAAAAGAAAATAATTGATTTTCATTGCATATGATAAAATTCAAGCTTTTTAAAAATTTATGAAGAAATGACATGGTGAATTTTTTGAGCTCAACTGGAGATTAGAATTTTGAAAACTTAGATTTGTTGTCATGAGCTTACAGCTTCTCAATCTCAAGACTCTTCATGAAAGCAGTGGTGATATTAAAGTTTTTGTTTTGTTGTTTGTTCTTAATATTGTGTAATGAAATGTTTCAACATTTGGAAGATAAGCGTAACTCACTGAATGAATGTTCCTCAAGTAACCAGTGTACAGTGGGTAAGAGAGCCATTCACAGTGCAAGGTAGACAAGTGGGTTTTAATGTGAGAAAGTACAAAGAGTTAATTGTTATGATTTTTAGATTCCACATTGCAACTCATCTTTAAGAAACTGCCACTTGTCAAGTTTTGGTGGAGTGTCTGAGAAGAATGTTCACAATAATATGAAAAGGCTGTTAAAGTATTTCTTCCTTGTCCGACATATCTATAAGGCCATTGTTTATGTACTTCAACCAAAAAAAAAATTGCAAAATATTGAATGTAGAAGCAGATGTGAGAATCCAGGCAATAAAGAGATTTGTAAAAATGTAAAACTGTGCCTTTTTTTTTTTTAACTGTTTTTTTTTTTTTTGGAGGGGAGATTAATCACTTTTTCATAAAAACATATGTTAATATGTAACAGGCTTATTTTTAAATGAACTAATACATAATTTAAAAATTTTTTAGTTTTGATTTCTAATACTAAATATCAATAGATATGAACTCACACAGATGAATTCTTTGTGAAAATTTATGTCAGTTTGGAAAGAGGTGGTCTTTTAACCATACGTAGCATTAAATTCTTTTTTTTTTTTTTTTAGGTGTAAACATATAATGCCATGTTATAAACTATGCTAATATTCACTTATTGGAACTTTTTTTGGCTTACAAAAAGTTTAGGCCAGGCGTAGTGGCTCATGCCTGTAGCTCCAGCACTTTGGGAAGCTGACGTGGGTGGATTACTTGAGCTCAGGAGTTCAACACCAACCTGGGCAACATGGCAAAACCCTTTCTCTATAAAAAATACAAAAAAAATTAGCTGGGCGTTGGGGCTTGTGCCTGTAGTTCCAGCTACCTGGGAAGCTGAGCTGGGAGGATCACTTGAGCCCAGGATGCAGAGGTTGCAGTGAGCTGAGATCACGCCACTGAACTCCAGCCTGGGTGACAGAGCAATACGTTGTCTCAAAAAAAAAAAAAAAAAAAAAATATTTTACATGAGGTCACATTCCTGAAAGGAAAGCACAGTATGAAAATACTCAGTTTCAAGTTGTGAAAACCTTGAATGTGCAAAAATAGGAATGACAAGAAGTGAGACTTATGTCTCCGGTAAGAATGGAAAGAGGAAGGAAAGATTTCCTGTAGTTTCTGGTCAGACTGTTTTAAATATTTTTGTGCTGAAGTTGGAAAATGGAAAGCTTAAAAATACCTCTACTATGTTAGTTCTTCAAGCATGTTATGCAGTGTGAGAGATACCCTAGTGAGAACTGTTTTCAATACTTTAAGATGAATTGACACCATTTCTCACCTTTTATCTATTTAGTTAGTTGAACTAAAATTTGAAGCAAATTTAGGCAAGGGGATAATTAATGTAAGTCTTAAAAGAGTATGTATTTCTTTTTTTTTTGAAATGGAGTTTTGCTCTTGTTGCCCAGGCTGGAGTGCAATGGCGCAATCTCAACTCACCACAACCTCTGCCTCCCAGGTTCAAGTGATTCTCCTGCCTCAGCCTCCGGAGTAGCTGGAATTACAGGCATGTGCCACCACGCCTGGCTAGTTTTGTATTTTTAGTAGAGATGGGGTTTCTCCATGTTGATCAGGCTGGTCTCAAACTCCCGACCTCAGATAATCCACCTGCCTCGGCCTCCCAAAGTGCTGGGATTACAGGTGTGAGCCACCGTGCCCGGCCCAAGAGTAGATATTTCTTACTGCAGAGAAACCTTAATCAGTTTTCTTGAGGGACAGAATTTTTTGCCCCATTGAATTTTCCTTAGTAAGAGGGATATCCAGTATCTGTTTTACATTTGCCACTTACTAGAAGCTTTCAGTGTGCTAGATAAAATGCAAAGTCTTGCCTAGTTTCTGTTTTTTTTTTTTCTTTTTAAGAGACAGAGTCTTGCTCTGTTTCCCAGGCTGGAGTGCAGTGGTGTGATCTCAGCTCACTGCAGCTTCCACCTCCCAAGTTCACACAATTCTCCTGCCTCAGCCTCCCAAGTAGCTTGGGATTACAGGCACGTGCCACCACACCCACGTAGTTTTTGTATTTTTAGTAGAGACAGGGTTTCCCCATGTTGGCTAGGCTGGTCTCGAACTCCTGACCTCATGATTTGCCTGCCTCAGCCTCCCAAAGTGCCGGGATTACAGGTGTGAGCCTCTGCACCCAGCCTAGTTTCTACTCTTAAAGAGCTCATAGTTTTGTGCATTTTGTTCCACTCTCCAGCATTAGCAAAGTAACATAAAAGTTTATTGGCCCTTTCTTTGAAAAATTCGACTTTTTCAGTCATGATTTTTTACTTAGTTCTCCTTATTATATTAGTGTGGAATGTCTCCAGGTCATCAACATTACTTTTGGGGAAAAAAAGTAATTACACCATTAGATATCAGTTGCTAAACTCCACTAAAATGGAAATACTGGAAAATCCCAGGTAGCAATTTGGTTAGGTAGGCTCTGGCTACTAAAATATTTTAAACATAGATGTTTATTCTTAGTTTATTTTCATCTGATATAAAAACATCTAAACAAAAATTTTGTTTTTCCTGTTTTTTAAAATTTGAAACACTTATTTCTCCTATTCTGTGAACACTTACAGTATTCTTAATATGCTAGTTATGAATATATTTTACACTGTGGTAACAAAAGTATTTTTTAAACACAGCTCTAAGAAATGATTACTAATACTTGTAGTATTTGGTAGGGACAATATGGATAGTGAGTAATAGTCTGGACTTTGGAATCAAATAGACCTTCCTGGTTTTGAATCTTAGTTAACAACTTCCTCATGGAGAGGAATAGTTAAACTCTAGGGTATTGAGATGATTGGCAAGATAAGTCAGTCAAGTGCTTAGAGTAAATGCTTAATAAATCTTAACAGTTTATTGTTTCTGTTGTTGCTAAAGGAAATTTCATTGCAATAAAATGTTCAAAACTTTGTGGACTTCTATTCGAGACCCCTCAAAAGATATTTTCAGACTTTTAAGGCAGCAAGCAAAAAGTCTTAAAATAAATGTATACTTTGCATATTGCTTTAGAATTGATATTTTATGTTTTTTTGTGTGTGTTCTCTGTGTTGGCCTCTTATGTGTCTGTGGGCCCAGGACATTTATTCCTGTTTTTCAGCCTGTGAGTATAATGTTACTGCTTTAGGCAAGTTTTTGTTTTTTTTTAACACGATACTGCCCATTACATGTATATTATATTTGATGGTTAGTCCTTTGTCACTTTTAATATTCTGATGGAAAACTGATGTGGTAAGTTTTTTTTCTTTTTTTTTTAAGGAACTCATACAGCATGGGCATATCCTTGTTGTAGTCTCAGACACTCAGGAGGCTGAGGTAGGAGAATCACCTGAGCCTGAAGGGGGTAGAGATGGAGGAGGGGAGGGTGGGGGGAATTGAGGTCACTGCAACTTGGTTCACTGCAGCCTTGCCCTCTTGAGCTCAAGTAATCCTTCCACCTCAGCCTCCTGAGTAGCTGGGACCACAGGTGTGTGCCACCACACCTGGCTAATTTTTTTTTTTTTTGGTAGAGTCAAAGCTTTGCCACGTTGCCCAGGCTGGCCTTGAACTCCCAGAGCTCAAGCTGTCTCAGCCTCCCAAAGTGCTGGGACTACAGGCATGAGCCACCACTCCCGGCCAGAACTTGTTTTAATATTTAAGAAGTATAATTTACTTAAGTGAATATATGAATATAAAATTTATAGAAATACAATTGTCGACCTGATTGAAGTATTAAAGGTGGAACTTATTAATAATTGCTGGGGATAGTTTGATACAGATAACTTATGTACATTTAGTTATATTACATGAAGTGATATTATTAGGCTGTGTTTCCTAGGTAAACATTTTTCTGAGACCATAACAAGACAGGGCATTCAAAAGTAGAATCTGTATTCTTTTTGTTTCAGAAATGTTTGAACCCATTAAATTAAACAAAAGTGTTTTTTTTTTGTTATTGTTGTTGTTTGTTTGTTTTTCTATAGAGATGGGGTTTCACTGTGTTGTGTAGCCTGGTCTCAAACTCCTGGGCTCAAGCAGTCCTCCTGTCCTGGCCTCCGAAAGTGTTGGGATTACAGGCATGAGACATTGCACCTGAGCAAAATGAAAGATTTTTGAATACCCAACTTGAACTAGGGACTTTAAGAGCACCATTACGTTTTTTCATTCATGTTTTGTTAAACATTTTAATCATTTTTTTATTTGCAAAGGAAGAGAAACCACTGATCGAAAAGAACAAAATAAAGAAAGCAAAAACTGTGACATCTAATTTACTTGAATAATGAATTATTCATATACTCATTTAATATTTATTGAGCACCAGCTATATACCTTGTATTGTGCACAGTTCGAAGAATATGATGATGTGCAGAGAGCATATCTTTGAACAGAACCATGCTTATGAATAAATACCTGACATCTAGGTAGAATAGTATATTATTTCTGTTGCTTCCCTATTATTTCCCATAAGAAAAAAATTTGATTTAACTGGATGTTCCCTGACCTCTGGGCATAGTTGAAGGTACCTGCAGAGAATGGCCAGAAACCTTGTAGAAGCATGTAGGCACCATCACTATAACCATTAAGAACTTGGAATGCATGGGATATCCCAATAGGATTCTACTAGTGTAGCACTGATGGTATTAGTTATGGAATTTATCTGATTTAAAAATTGCCAGCTTAGTGTCAGCCTGATAGACTATATTGTATTGTCTTTTTAAAAAAATACTAGAGCCAAGTGTGAGCCATATTAGGTGATTTGTAGGTAATGCAGGTAATTAGTAGGATGAGGCAATGAATAGGATACGATCTGAGGTCAGAGGAGAAATATTTGGGGAAGATTAAGTTAAATAAGTTAAACAATTTTGAGAGGTAGAAATTCTGTATTTTGTCTCTTTGAACTTGAGCCAACTACTAATAAAATTATATTTTCAAAATAAATTTTTTCATTTTTAAAGAAGACCACTCAAGTTCTTTGTGATAATCATATCCATAGTTAAACAAGAGAAATATTCTTAACTTTTTGTTATTGTTGTTACTGTTTTGAGAGAGGGTCTCACTCTGTTGCCCAGGCTGGAGACCCCTGCCTTCCAGGCACAAGCGATCCTCCAGCCTCAGCTTCCCAAGTAGCTGGGAACACAGGGGTGTGCCACCACGCCTGGCTAATTTTTGTATTTTTTTGTTAAGATGGGGTTTCATCATGTTGCCCAGGCTGGTCTTGAACTCCTGAGCTCAAGCAATCTGCCTGCCTAGGCCTCCCAAACTGCTGGGATTACAGGTATGAGCCACTGCACTTGGCCTTATTCTTGTCTTTTTAAATAGATATTAAACCTTACATGTAAATTAACACTGTTGAAATACACTGTTAATGATAAAGTGACACTTTGACCTATGTTCTATTTTTGCATAGCTGAAATAGTTGAAGAAGATTTCATTTTCTGTTCTTTCTGATGTTATAGAAGGGGACTCTTAATGTTAAAGGGATGGCAATTTGTAATGATTTGAAGGAATTACTTTGGAAGAATGAAGAACAATACATATTCATCTGATTTTTGTGTACATGGTTTTAACAAAATCTAGCTTAAAAATTGGGAGGGTATTTTCACAGGGCTTGGCAAACATTTTCTGTAAAGAGCCCAGTAACAAACATTTTAGGTTTTGTGAGCCATGTGGTCTCTGTTGCAAGTGTTCAACTCTGCCATTGTAGCATGAGAGCCTAAGTGCATAGCCAATATGGAAACAGAGGAGCATGGCTTTGTTTCAACAAAACTTTATTTACAAAAGAAGGCAGCAGGCTGGATTTGGACCATAGTTTGCTTATCCCTATACTATAAAGGAATATAGGGAACTGCTGCATTTTTTATATTTTTTACACTTTTTGCCTCATTTTAATAAATGTAAAATACAATAAGACATTCAAATACAAAATTGCACAAGCACTGCTATACAGATAATACCTGAGGCTTCTGAAACAGAAGTGTCTATTATGTGATTTCTCAAAAAGCTGATCAGTTAGTGTAAGGAAGTTCTGATTTTATTTATTGAAGTAGGTTTAGGAGTTTTAGTGTGAAATTATGGAAGTCCAAGATGTTTTAAAGTTGAAAATTGTGTAAAGGGTCATGGCCTGTCCCTATTATGATTGTATTATGATTACAACCTCATTCAGGATATCAACAAAAGTTAAAATTGGGTGGTGAATTTCTGCTTTCTTTTTCAACTTATTCTCTGTTTTCCAACTTCTTTTTAAAAGAAGGGTACTTTTACCTTTTGTATCTGTGTTTCATAATTTAAAGAAGATTATGTATAACATTTTGTGCAGCTTAATCATCACTTTTCTAGTCAGGAAAATGTTTTATTTTTTATTTTTGTGAGACAGGGTCTCCTGTGTCATCCAGGCTGGAGCTTACTGCAGCCTCCACTTCCCAGGCTCAGGTGATCCGCCCACCTCAGCCTCCCAAGTAGTTGGAAATACAGGCATGTGTCACCACACCCAGTTAATTTTTTGTAGAGACAGGGTTTCTCCACGTTCCCCAGGCTGGTCTCAAACTGCTGGGCTCGAGCTATGTGCCCGCCTTGACTTCCCAAAGTACTGGAATTATAGGCAGGCGCCACCTCACCCAACTGGTTTTAAAATTTCATTAATTATCTGCTAAATATCTTCCTTGAGTGTGTCAGATTTTCTTTCATTATTTTATGCTTATTTTGAAAAACCTCATTAAGCACCCATGTCATGTGGATGGTATTGCTAAAACACTCAAGTAATTGTAACGCACACAATGGGATCAAACCTTGTTTTGTAGAAAATGATTTCACTTTTTAGTTAAAGTAGTTTTTTTTTCATTGGCAGTTTTGTTCATGTAATTTAAATGTGTTTTGTGGAGAAAAATAATCTGTTTATCAGGTACAATAGCTTACTAGCCAGCTGTTCTTTATACACAATCAAGTGAGAAGGAGTGTGATCTTTTTGACTTTCCAACTTCAGATTTAATGACTTAAAATGGGAATTGATAAATGTCAGTCTTCCTCTAGAAACTATAGGTAATTAGAAAAATGTTATGGATACTTTATAATAGTATAGTTATTCTGATATATTTTTATTGATACATAGGTAGTTTTTATGTTAGTGTATTTACTAAAACAGTATGAAGACTGAAAGCTGGGATAACCAGACTTGTTTCTTCCTCTGGTAGCACTTTGTTCTATTAAAAGGAACCAGGCGTCTTTATGCTACTTTCAGTATATCTCATTCTAATGCGCAACAGCGTCCCAAAAGGAAATGCTGAGCAAGAAATTAGTAAATCTTAACTGACTTTAGATCTGCCACAGATTTTTCTCATTTGCCTGTTTGATTTCTCCTTGGGATATTGAGATGCCTGATGAAAAAGAACAAGCATTTGGGACCAAAAGGAGCTGACACATGTCTCAAGTGATCTTGGAACAGGATATTGAGTCTTCAGATGAGGATTAGGAGTTAATTTGACTTACGGAGAAACTGGAAAAACTTGTCTTTTGTATTTTAGAACCTTTTCTAAAAATTCTGAACTGAGAGCTAGTTTGGGAGTAGGGTTGTAACTGCCCTTAAAGGATACTCAAGACCTTGAAAAACAAACTGCGGTTTTAACTAGCACTAACTGTTCGTAGCACTGGAATATACCTACTAGGTGAATTTTTGTTTCCTGCACTTTGAAATATGAGAAGAATGTTTTATATTTCTCTTCCTGGGGATGGGGTTATATGAACTTAAGGAAGGTCAACTAAATTGCTTTAAATTTAGCTGCTGACTGATTTTTTTCCTCCGCTTTTGGATTAATGGTCTTTAGTGCATATGTAAGATGTTGTGGAGTAGAAAACATGTAAAGTATTAGTGGGTTTTTTTTTTTTTTGGTGGTTTTTTGTTTTTGTTTTTGTTTTTGTTTTTGTTTTTTTTGAGATGGAGTCTTGCTCTGTTGTCAGCCTGGAGTGCAGTGGCGCCGTTTTGGCTCACTGGAACCTCTGCCTCCCAGGTTCAAGCAATTCTCCAGCCTCAATAGCTGGGATTACAGGTGTGTGCCACCACCCAGCTAATTTTTAAATATTTTAGTAGAGATGGGGTTTTGCCATGTTGCCCAGGCTGGTCTCTACCGCCTGACCTCAGGTGATTCACCTGCTTTGGCCTCCCAGAGTGCTGGGATTACAGGCGTGAGCCACTGTGCCCGGCCTGATGTTATTTTTTTAATGATGACCTTTAGAGCAGTAGGTAAGTTTTATTTGAGGAGTTTCAAAAGAGAAGGGCTCTGGGTACCTACCCCAAAGAACTGTAAGCCAGGGACTCAAAAAGGTGTTTGTACACCATGTTCATAGCAGAATTGTTCACTATAGCCAAAAGGTGGAAGCAACTGTGTCTGTTGATGGATGAATACATTAATAATAAATACACAGACACACACAATGGAATATTATTCAGCCTTGAAAAGAAAGGAAATTCTGACACATGCTAAGTGAAATAAGTCACAAAAGGACAAATACTGTATAATTCCACTTATATGAGGTGCTTGAATTCATAGAGACAGAAAGTAGAATGGTGGTTGCCAGGGATTGGGGAGAGGGAGGATGGGGAGTTAATGTTTAGTGAGTATGGAGTTTCAGTTTTGCAAGATGAAAGAAGTTCTGGAGATGGATGGTGGTGATGGTTGCACCGTAGTGCGAAAGTACTTAGTGTGACCAACCTGTACACATGAGAATGGTTAAAGTGGTACATTTTATGTTATGTATATTTTATCATAGTTATTTAATGAAAAGAGAAAAGTGCCGGGAATGAATAGTGTCTAGACAGGCCTCAGTTTTGTGGAACTTTAGGATGAATTGTTCATTTAAAGAGGTGGTGAACTTTTGATCACTGTGATTACAGAACAATCCTATTCCCCCTTACCCATCCTTCCCTACCCTACCCAATCCTTTGTCTTTTTTATTAGCAATTTGGAGAACTTGCTTGTGGGAACTGTATTCTCATTGTGACTTTTTATGAGAATTATAATTCTAAGCTTAGTGACTACATTTCTGCTTAGACTGAACCCAAAATATCTGTGATCTTGAATGAACCCTTCCTCCTTACCTACTCTACTTTTTCTGGGTAAACTTTAAGTTTTGAGTATTGACCTCCATGGGTATCATAAGTGTTCTGTGCTTCTAGAGCTTAGCTAGAGAATTTCTTAAAGATCATTCCAGAATTGTTACATGACTTTAAAATTAATGGCCCTTTTTCTCCCGTAAGCATTTTTTTCTTTTTAATCTCATTTCAAAAATAGATGAACTCCTTCTAGAATAAATTAGAAAGTACAGATAAGCAGACAAACAAACCCAGCAGTAATTCCATGACTCAGAAATAAGTGACAGAAACTTACATATGGTCTTCTGTAAGTTTTCTGGCAGATACATGAGTATGTGTGTGAAAATTTTTTTTTTTTTTTTTTTTTTGAGACAGAGTCTTGCGTTGTCACCCAGTCTGGAGTGCTGTGGCGCCATCTTGGCTCACTGCAACCTCTGCCTCCCGGGTTCAAGAGATTCTCTTGCCTCAGCCTCCCGAGTAGCTGAGATTACAGGTGCTGGCCACCACGCCTGGCTAATTTCTGTATTTTTAGTAGAGATGAGGGTTCACCATGTTGGCCAGGCTGGTCTCGAACTTTCGACCTCAGGTGATCCGCACGCCTTGGCCGCCCAAAGTGCTAGGATTACAGGCATGAGCCACTGCACCTGGACTGAATGTATTTTTTTTCTGCTTATAGAGTCCATTATGTGTGTCAACCTACCTATTTTAAATATCTCTTGTTTAACAAATTCAGGGCTTAGGTATTTCTTGCCTTGGTATAAAATGACCATTAAAGTGATGGAAAATCATCTACTTTTAATTTTCTTTCTGTTTTCAAGACAGCTTTAAGGAAAGAATGCTTTAAAACTTGTAATTACACACTCAGTTTGGACTTAATAAAATAGATTACCCAAGTAGCTGTGCTATGACTTTCTCATGCATACTTGTTAATGAATTGGTACAGATAGTAAGTTAGAAACCCATTTATGTAGTTGTGTTCATTTGAAGTGAACACAACCTTTTCCACTACCTTTTCCTTAGGTAGTGTTTTTCAAAATTTTTTGTCTTCTGAAATTAAACAAAAAAAGAATATTCAGTTATCAGAAGATGAGAGACAGAAAAGATGGTATGTTGGGCACTTAAATGTATATCTTAAAACTATGGATCAATTTTTTATCTTTTTGAAATTCATAATTTGTTTTGCTGCCACCAGAAGCCTCACCTTCTAAGTTTAGATTTATTCATGTAATGTATGCTTTCAACAAGTGATCACAGATAGTTTTTTCATTTGCAGTTGTACCATTAACTTTTTAATCTCTAGAAATTTCAGTGACAGAGTATTCTTTAGTCATTCTCTGAATGCTGATGATAGAGTTACCATTCAAGTCCCCAGGGAGGGAGATTTATAATAATGGCAGTGTACCAGGTCATCGCATGTTGCCTTATCAGCATAAAATAGTAACTAAGTCTTACTATCTCAGCATAATGTCCCATTGAATTTTCTTTGCTTTACTGACCAACAAGGACAAACATATCTGGATGAATACTTTTAACACAAATTAATAATGAGGTTTCATCAATAAGTTTCTAGCAGCTATCACATTTACCTTTCTATTTCTTGAAATATTCTATGGATTGGGAAAGCAGTTACTGAGAACAGGAGAATCATCAGAGTCTGTGTTAGGGCTTGAGAAAGGGGTCTTTGGTTTATTCATTTGTTTCTAGATTTTGAGAATGTGTAATGATAAGACATGGTCATGTTCTTAACTCCTAAGGGGCTTACAATTTAGTGGGAGAGACAGAAAAATGACAAATTAATGCTGCAGATTGGTGCCAGCCGATAGTAGCCACTGGCCATGGGTGGTTATTGAGCACTTGAATGTGGCTAGTGAGACTGAATAACTCAAGTTTTAATTTTAATTATTTATTATAAGTTAAATATGAAAACTGATGCTGGATTCATTTATTGGGAAACTTTGGAGAATGTTTGGAATAATTTGGATATATAAATCTACTTTTTCAACTGTACATTTTAAGAAATCGAAATATAGATAAAGTATTTCTGATGAAAATTTAGGACCTGAATTGAGATGTACTGTAAAATACACACTGGATTTTGAAGATAGTCCAAAAATATAAACTATCTCAGTAATTTGCATGCTGATTATATGGTGGTGTGATAATATTTTGGATACATTGTGTTAAATATATTATTGTAATTCATTTTATCTCTCTTTTTATAACCCTTTTAATGTAGCTAGTAGAAAAAATTACATACCTGGCTCTGTTATATTTCTGTTAGATACTGATGCTCTAGATGCACAGGAAGCCCATGAATTCTGCCTTTGGAGAATAGGGGAACATTTCAAAGAGTTTGAATCAGTTCTTTATGGTTTTGAGTGTGGTTTGGTGATTGGGAACGGGTTATCTCAGAAGGATAAAGTAAAGATTTGAAGGTCTGGGAGGAAAATGGTATGCATTAATAATAGAATTATGAGTAGTATGGGAATTTTGGAACAAATAATATAGGGAGAATGGTAA
This sequence comes from Pan troglodytes, assembly GCF_028858775.2. Classification (NCBI taxonomy): domain Eukaryota; kingdom Metazoa; phylum Chordata; class Mammalia; order Primates; family Hominidae; genus Pan; species Pan troglodytes. The sequence goes on along the minus strand of NC_072406.2, from coordinate 44,850,972 downwards.
TAAATGAGGCAGAAAAGATTGGGACTGGAGTACTTAAGAGCCACAGTTCTCTTTCAAGGTCTTTGGACTTATTTTATAGTTAATGAAATTTTCATTGATGTTTTTAAGCAGATGAGTAACGATATCAGATATGTGCTTTTAGAGAAACTAGTGGTACCATGGAGGATCAACTGGATGAGGCAAAGAAATGGGGGCAGTAGACCCCATAGGTGATTTTAGTTATTCAGCAAAAGATGGACTAAGGCAGTTTATCTTGGGATAAGAGAGGAAGAAATTCAAGATATATTAGGATAGAGAATTAGTAGTACTTTGTTGGGGTAAAGAGAGGAGATACAGATGACTTTGAGAGATAGCTGCTTGAGGAGTTTATGATAGTATTATTTGAATTAGTGACTCCTATAGGGTAGTATGTTATGGAAGAAGGTTGAGGCAGAGGATGTAGTGAGTTTGAGGTACATGTGGAATATCCATGCTGGTAGGTCTTTCAGAATACATGTCGGTAGCTCGGGGAGAGGAGGGTGTTTGAGGGAGAGATTTTGGTTTTATTGAAGCAATGGAATTTAGGTAATCGATTTCCCAGGAGACTATAAAAACAGAAGTAGGGAGTTAATTTTAGTGTGTGGATTTCATGATAGATTATTTAGTTATATAAAAATAATTTTCACTCAGGAACTTATTGAGTGCCAATTTGTGCAAGTGCTATACTAGGCTCTGAAGATGAAGGGACAGACAAGACAAATGTTTCTGCCTTAAAGAGAATGAAGTTCTAGAAGGAAAGGCAGACAAGTAAATCTGGGATTAGAGTTTAGTGTCGTAAGTACTATGATGAGCTGTAGAGAAGTAAGGCTGAGGAAAGGATGAGCGTGAGGGCATGAAAGAAAAGGAGACTGGAGAGATATGGGCTCTATCTTGAAGGGGAAATTTGTCATTTGTTCCCTTTTTGGCAAATCTTTTGCCTGTAATAAACTTCCTAATTGTGCACTCCCATGACTCTCTATGTGCTGGTTCCTATTAGTTCCTTCATTCCTTTTCACTGTGGTGTCTGTCACCTCTTCTCTGTCAACCGTCTAGATACAGATAGATAGTCTTTACCAGTGGTTGTAGTTTATAGCATGGCACGATTGCTGCAATAATCTGCTTGCAGCTGTTATTGAGGGTTAGTAGCAGAGAGATGACTTCATCAGTATGTTTGTGTATGGCTTTTTAGAAACAAGCATTTGTCAGACATTACAGCTTTTCTACCTGGTACCTGCTTTATTATTGGAGGCGGGAGAAATGGTGACAGATCTGTGACAGGGTGAAGAGACTGTTCGGGCTGTTGGCCAAGGTGATAAAAGGAGAGGGGGAGGACAGAAGCAAGCCGTAAGGTGACAGCTAAGTCTTAGCATATGAATACAAGGTAAGGTAACCAACCCTGTAGTAATAGAGCACCTTTGAGTTTCAATAACTAGAAAATCACCTGAAAAAAAATCAGTAAGGCAAATTATGTGTTTACCATGAAAACTGATGTCTATTAAAGATACCATAACGAATTCACTTAGTTATCAGTAGTGTTTCCTTATTCAAAGGTTGTTTTCCGTATTTGTGTGTTATATCCGAAGAACAATAAAGTGTTGCTTGTGCTTGAAGTGCCCTTCACTACTCTCTTGACTTGCGCCTATTTTCCTTTAAAGATCATGTTAAACATCTGTTGTGAACCTTTTTCTGCATGCTGTGTCTCACCTCCTATCCCTGTTTAGTGCTGGGTTTTTCTGTGCTTCTAGAGCATCCTGTACACTTCTCTCTGCAGCAGTTAGCTGTGTCATTAGAGTAGTTTTGTCCTCTTTCCTAGGCTATTGGCTCCTCAAGGACAGGGACTGTCCTATTTTCATCTACTGCCTAGCTCATAATTAGTACTTAAATGTTAGTTAAGTAAGTAAACCATGAAAATATCAGTGTACTCTATAGAGCTTGAAATCTCAATGCAGTCACGCTTTAGACAGGAACATTAGAATTTGTAAGTTTTTGTTTTCAAAATTGTTAAACAAAGGGTGGTATATGTTTTTTCCCCTAAAATTTGGCTTTAAATGACTTTCTTTTAGAAAGTTATATTTTTCAGGTAATATTGATCATGTAATTTTTAGTTGTGAAACTAAACAAAATTCGTTTGTGAACTAAAACCAGTTTTAGTCCTGTTTTAGCTGAGCATTGTCCCATTGACAAATTTTTGCTTTTTGTACTCTGTTAACTGGCCCAATGTTATAATTTATATAACTACACAATTTATTATTATATAAAAATTATGGCTGGGTCCGGTGGCTCAGCCTGGAATCCCAGCACTTTGGGAGGCTGAGGCGGGTGGATCATCTGAGGTTGGGAGCTCGAGACCAGCCTGGCCAACATGGAGAAACCCAGTCTCTACTAAAAATACAAAATTAGCTGGGTGGGGTGGTGCATGCCTGTAATCCCAGCTACTCAGGAGGCTGAGGCAGGAGAATTCGCTTGAACGCAGGAGGCGGAGGTTGCAGTGAGCTGAGATGGCACCATTGCACTTCAGCCTGGGCAATGAGAGCGAGATTCCATCTCAAAAAAAAAAAAAAGACAGAAATTATGGTAAAGGAGACTTTGTTTAAGCAGCTAAATTACAAAAATACATAAATGTCTTTTTCTGTATATGATTTAAAATAGGATTTAAAAAAATAAGTTCAGCTTTAGAGCCTGATACTGTCAGGCTACCAAACATTTGTGGTAAATGTTTTTTTCCGTAAGTCTAAATCAAAGGTATGATTATAGGCTGTAGGGATTTATACTATTCAGTAATATAAATATAATTCTGTACTTTTAGTAAGGTAGATACCCAGGTATTAATACTAAGTAGCATGTGCTGATTAAGAAGCAAGAGGTGTAGCTCCTTAGTATGGATTCTGCCATTCTCAGAAGTTTATTATAGAAGCAATTCTGAACTAATGTCAAAAGTAAAAAGAGGACAAATCTCAGTATTTTTTGGTATTAAAAAAAGTAACGATGCAGAAGGAATCTAAGTTTAAAGTTACCTTCTTATATATATGGTTCCCCAATTTTTCTTTTCAGTGGATAATGGGAGGATTATTTTAGTCTATCTATAGACAAAGTAGAACAGGCCAAGTCTTTTTTTAAATATGAAATTAGGTCATGTGCAGAGGTACTGGTCCCAATTCAGTTGTTAATTAATGACAGATATAACCCATAAAATTAACTTTTTTTTTTTGGGGGGGGAGGGGGTGGTGTTTTGTTGTTTGTTTGTTTGTTTGTTTGTTTTTGAGACAGAGTCTCGCTCTGTCACTCAGGCTGGAGTGCAGTGGTGTAGTCTTGGCTCACTGCAACCTCCACCTCCCAGGTTCACGCAATTCTCCTGCCTCAGCCTCCCAAGTAACTGGGATTACAGGCGCCCACCACCACACCTGGCTAATATTTGTATTTTTAGTGGAGACAGGGTTTCAGCATGTTGGCCAGGCTACTCTTGAATTTCTGACCTCAGGTGATCCGCCTGCTTCAGCTTCCTGAAGTGTTGGCATTACAGGCATGAGCCACGGTGCCTGGCCTGTTTTTTTTTTTTTTTTAAAGTATGAAAATTCCATTTGTTTTTGTTGATGACAATTCATGAACAAGGTTCTTATAAATGTTAGAAAGCTAATTTTTATTTGACTCATACATTGGAAGTACTTATATCTTACTGCTTATTCATTTTAACTCTGATTTATCTGCAGAGTAACAGCAAATGGTGGTATGGACTTAAGAATTGTGTTTCAGTATTTATGTTTTTGTAGTACAAATGTATTGGGCTGAAGAGGCTAGTTTGCCCTAAGCGCACTCAGGTACACTGACTTTTGAATAATAATGAACATAAATATCACATAGAGTACTTAAAAATATGTATTTATTGAGACAGGGTCTTACTCTGAAACCCAGGCTAGAGTGCAGTGGCTCACTGCAGCCTTGACCTCCTGGGCTCAAGTCATCCTCTCACCTCAGCCTTCCAAGTAGCAGGGACCACAGGCATGTGCTACCCTGCCTGGCTAATTATTTTTTATTTTTTGTAGAGACAGGGTCTCGGTGTTGCCCAGGCTGGTCTTGAACTACTGGGCTCAAGTGATCTTCCCGCCTCAACCTCCCAAGGTGCTGGGATTAGAGGTGTAAGTCACCACACCTGGCCCTAAAATATAAATTCTTGACTAACCCCCAGCCACTATCACCACTTGCCACCCCCAGTAACTCTGGAATGTGGCCCAAGAATTTTAATAAGCAACCTCAGATGATTCTGATGACCCATTGACTTCCTGTGAAAAAACACTAGTTTCTATAGGGTCAATACTATTGTCACTTTTGTAAGTCTGGTGGACTAGGCAAGGGCCTATCCTGCCCCACATCCTTGTCCCCTCAAACTCTAAAGGTGATCATTCTCATTATAATAAAATTGGGAAATCACATAGAAAAAAACATATATAATACTAATATCCAGAGAAAACCGATAATGTTTTAGTTTTTCTTTATGCTTTAAAATTTAATTGGAATTTCATTGTATTGTTTTATTTTCTGCTTTTCTTAGTTGCCCTTATACTTTTTTTTTTCCCGGACCTGCTGATGGCAGATCATGCAGATTTTTTTTTTTAGATGGAGTCTTGCTCTGTCACCCAGGCTGGAGTGCACTGGCGCCATCTTGGCTTATTGCATCCTCCGCCCCCAGGGTTCAAGTGATTCTCCTGTCTCAGCCTCCCAAGTAGCTGGGATTACGTGTGCACCACCACGCCCAGCTAATTTTTGTATTTTTAGTAGAGATGGGGTTTCGCCATGTTGGCCAGGCTGGTCTTGAACTCCTGACCTCAGATGATCTGCCCTCGGCCTCCTAAAGTGCTGGGATTACAGGTGTAAGCCACTGTGCCTGGCCAGATTTTTTTTTTTTTTAAATCAGAAATCATTCATAGCATTTTCACTGCTAGTATTAGTATTGCCTCATCTGTTGAGTCATGATTTGCTTAACCATTTTTCTGTTGTTAAATGTTTAGGTTGTTTCTGATTTATTTCTTATAAATAACACTGGAATGAACATCTTTGTTAGGGATTTTTTCTGTCTTTAGGAATTTTCTTCCGTTTGTTCAAGGGTCTAAAAATATTTTTTTTTAACTCTTGAAACATACTGCCAAACTTTTCCAAAAAGGTTCTGCTGATTAAAGTTACCAGCAGTAAACTAGAGTTGTTACATCCCACCTTCACCAGCATTGAGTGTATTTGTTAAAAAAACATATTTTTGGTTCGCTAGAAAAGACAGTGCATTATTACTTAACCATCCCTTGTTGTAATTAAATATATATTTTGTGCATATGTAAAAATTAGTTTGGTATTTTACGCTAAGTATTTTTTATGCCAAGAACCTATATTTTCAAGCTTGAGGAAAATTGTTGGTCATCAATCAGTGTTAATTCCCTTGAATTTTTCAGTGGTTTAGGCAATAATAAACATGTGCACTTTCTTTTTGCCAGAGATCAGAGTATTTCACAAATACGGCGTCCTCGTCTTTTCTTTTCTCATACACTTTGAAAATTGAGGATTTAAGCTGATTTTAAGTATGGAACTAATTCATTAAGAAAACAAGGTTCTTCAGGAGGTGGAGGCTGCAGTGAGCTGAAATCACACCATTGCACTCCAACCTGGGTGACAGGGCAAGACTCCGTCTCAAAAAAAAAAAAAAAAAGAAAAGAAGGTTCTTATTTCTAGTAGAAACTAACTTTTTACCTTTCATTGTCAATAAACCTAATTATCTGTGCTTCTACTTAGAATTACTGTTAAGTCTCTAGATTTCAAACATAATTCCACCTGTTTCTTGGTTTATCAGTTTTGAAGAATGCCATCCAACTTTAGATTCCCTGATTTTTAAAAATTAGGGACTGGGCACGGTGGCTCACGCCTGTTAATCCCAGCATTTTGGGAGGCCGAGGCGGGTGGATCACCTGAGGTCAGGAGTTTGAGACCAGCCTGACCCAACATGGAGAAATCCTGTCTCTACTAAAAAAATATAAAATTAGCCGGGCATGGTGGCTCACACCTATAATCCCAGCTACTCAGGAGGCTGAGGCAGGAGAATCGCTTGAAACAGGGAGGCAGAGGTTGTGGTGATCCGAGATTGTGCCATTACACTCCAGCCTGGGCAACAAGAGCGAAACTCTTGAGACCAAAAAAAAAAAAAAAAGGAGCATTTCCTTCAACTTTTTCTCTTCTCATTGTATGATGTTTGTAATTATTTCCATTTCTTGTATTATTCCCAGTGTTTGTCCTGTTCACTCACCGAGATTGCTAGACTCTGGATTTCCCCTTGCTGGGCTGATTCCTGCAAGCCACTTCCGGCACAAAGCTTGGGAGTGGTAGGATTCACCTTGTTTGTTTCTCTCAAAGATTACAGTCTGCAGCTGATTGTTGTACAATGCCTCACAATACTTGTTTTCTGTATTTTACTCGCTTTTCTAGTTTATGGCAGGAAAGTAGTTTCAGATCCTCATGGCTGGTAGCTGAAGTCTTTAAAAACTTCTTAATTGCTGAATTGAGTGATTCTTTCAGAGTCCCTGTATTGAAGTCTTTGAATTTGATACTGTCTGGTTTCCCTTCTTTTGAAATTTTCCTTCTTGACTTTCAAATGCTACTCTTTCCTGGTAGACCTTCTACTTCTAACTTTCCTTTCTGCCTCCGTCACTTAGTCTGGTTCTTTAGTTATGTTAATTGCAATAATAATTATTATATTAACAATAGAAATCACTATGCAAGATCATGTGCTGACTTTAAACTTATGTTCTCATTTTAATTCATAAAGCAACAGCTTAGTATTTTCCAGGGTTCTCATTTCATCCTGCACTTACTCTGTATGCTTTCATATGTTATTGACCCCACGTGTATATTAATGACTTCTATATTTTTAGCCCTGATTTTTTTTTTTTTTTGAGATGGAGTCTTGCTCAGTCGCCCAGGCTGGAGTGCAGTGTCGCGGTCTTGGCTCACTGCAAGCTCTGCCTCCTGGGTTCACGCCATTCTCCTGCCTCAGCCTCCCGAGTAGCTGGGACTACAGGCGCCCGCCACCACGCCGGGCTAATTTTTTTTGTATTTTTAGTAGAGATGGGGTTTCGGCATGTTAGCCAGGATGATCTCGATTTCCTGACCTCGTGATCCACCGGCCTCGGCCTCCCAAAGTGCTGGGATTACAGGCGTGAGTCGCCGCGCCTGGCCAGCCCTGATTTTTGTAAATTGGGAACTGAGTCCCCAATTTATATAACCAACAATCTATTACCATTTGCACTTGGGTTTTGAAAAGACTTATCAACCTAATGCAATCTAAATGTAACTCCTGTTTGCCCTTCTCTTTCCATTCTTTTCTTCATCTTGACATTAACTGTAGTAAAACTACACACACGGTAAAACAAACTGTACTTCACATAAGCAAACATATAACCTGTATGTTAATTTAACCTTCTGATTGTTTCTTGAATCTGTCCCTGCTTCTGCATTCCTACTGTCTTGTCCTATTGCAGCTCTCTTCATCTTCTGTCTGTACTGCTGTACCAACCTCCTAGTTGCGTCTCTCTAAAATCTGTAATATTTTAAAAATTTAAATCAGAATGCACTTCCTGGCTTAATCTTCAGTAGTTTCCTAAATGCTTCTGGATGTTTGCTTTGCAACATGACCTTCAAACTCTCTGTGCTGTTACTTGTTTTTCCTTAGGCCTTTCACTTGCTGCTCCTTTTACATACTCAGTATGTCAGCATCATTCCCTGAAAGTACCATGCTGTTTTTCCTAGCTTTTGTTCTTCCTCCCTGCTGTTTCCCCAACTTTTACCGGGCTAACTCCTGTTTATTTATTTCTAAGGCTTAGTCACTTGTTTCCAGGTCTCTTCCTTTTTGCTCCCACAGTGTCCCATGTGTAGCTCTAGCATTGTGTGTATTATTACCATGTTTCACTTTCCTTTACCATGTTACGAGGTTCTGGAAGGCAAGGAAATTTTAAATTCATAATTTGCAGCCTAATCACCTAGCTTGAGTACATGATGCTCAATTCATTTGTCAATAGTTTCTATCTTAAAAAGGGACACAACTGTCCATCATTTTTTCAAAACTAGAAGCGTGGATGTTTTCTTAGTTTCCTCTCTTTATCACATCTAACTGGTTCCAAATCCCTAATTTTCCTTTTTTGGAGGAGATACATGTTTGCATACTTTTGTTCGTGTTTGTCATTAGTTTGTTTATTCATTCAACAAATTACATTAAGTGCTCCTGTGTACTGGGCAGTGTACTGAATATTGCATGCCAAATATTGCATTGTATTTATGGAATCTATAGGTTAATTTTTGGAGAATTAGCATGTTTATGAAGTTGGTTTTATTTTCCATTTAGGAACAAGGGTTTATCTATTGAGGTTTAATTTTAGGTACCTGCGGAAGGTTTTACAAATATTCTTACTTGATTTTATACATTTCTTTTAAGGCTTATTTGTAGGTGTTAGTTTTTTTCCTATTATGAATGAGATTTTTTTGTTGTTATATTTTCTAATTTGTCATTGCTTATGTATGGGAAACTGACTAGATAATCAAAAATCTGGCCAATTCATGAAACTCTTTTAGTAGTTTTTGTGGATTTGGGTTTTTAACTGTTGGTTATTTCAATGACAAATGACAGTTTCTTTTTTCTTTTACGTATTTTATGAGTTTAATTCATTTTTTGTATCTTAGCACAAATCCAGTACAGTGTTGAGTAGAGCAATTATACTTGGCAGTTAGTTATAAGTGAGATATGTTTACAGTGTTCTTCTATTTAATTCTTCCCTGCTCTTGTTTCAAAATTATGTTAACCTTATAGACCATAATATACTTCAATTTTAATCTTGACTTTAATGGAAGAACTTATCTGTCTTGTTGATTGTGATGTTTAAATACTAATAATTTTTAAAAGTCAAATTAAGGAAGTGTCACCTGTTCCTATCTTGCTAAGAGTTATATCCTGAATCTGTGTTGAATTTTATCAAATGCTTTCTTGGTGTCTGTAGAGATGATCGTGTTTATCTATGAATCTAAAGAATTACAATATGAGATTTCCTAAAGACAGACTTTCTTAATATCTGTGCTTGTTTCATTTAATGTAGTGCTAGATTTCTAATGTTTTATTTAGGATATTTTCTTCCATATTTATAAGTGAGATATGTTACAGTGTTCTTTTATTTAATTCTTCTCTGCTCTTGTTTCAGAATTATGCTAGCCTTATAGATTGTGCTGAAGGCCACTTCAGGTTTTTCTAGCTGGAAAAACTTTAAAAATTTAAACTGTTTAAACAACAGGAATTGTTTCTTGAAGATTTAGTAGAGTTTGTTCATAAACATCATTTAGAAAATGGCTGTTTCTTAGCATCTTTATTTCCCCAAGTTCTAGTCAAATATCAGGAGCAAAGTAAGAACTTCTTTAATATTGGTTGAATAAATATTATCTAGATATTCTAGGTTCTGAGACATGATTTACCATATAGAATTTTTATATTAACAGAATTTATTTTCATCAGAGAAAACACATTCACTAGGATATGGAATTAATCTGAAGGAGAAATGATATCTGTCTCCATGGATAGATTTTCTTCATAGAAAGATGTTGTTTAGTGATAAATTTGAAGCTAACATTTTAAGGAAAATAGTCGAATTTGCATCATTGAATATAGTACATGTAATGTGTAAGAAGACCAAAAGTGACCATTTCACAAACATGTATTTGTGTTTGGGTTATTTTTACTGTTTTCACAGAGCTTATTCTGTGATTTAAACTCACAAACATTATAGACAAATATTTTTAGAAGTTAAAGCACTTTAATTTCAATAAAACTGATTCAGTGTTTCCATTCAGTATTCTTTTCAAATTCAGTATTTTAAAGCATTCATGAAACTCTAGTTACATTTCAGAAGTAATTGAACATCTGAATATAATTCTAGGATTTATAGGGAAAAGCAGTGGTTCCTCAACTAGGGCCAGTTTTGCCCCCAAGGGACATTCATCAGTGTCTGGAGGCTTTTCAGTTGTCACGTTGGAGGCGTGTGTGTGTGTGTGTGTCTGTGTGTGTGTGTGTGTGTGTCTGTGTGTGCATGCGCCACTGTCATCTGGTGGTTAGAGGTCAGGGAAGCTGATAAACATCCCACAGTGCAGAGGATAGCCCTTACAACAAATAACTTTGTGTCTCAAAATGTCAGTGGTGCTAGGGTTAAGAAATCCTGCTGTAAAAGGAAAATATATACAGAAATACAAATACATAACATAAGCAGGTGTTCTCAGACGTGTGTTTTTTTTCTTCAGCAACTGAAGTTCTGTGTAACCTAATACAATTTACAGTGCCCTTATACAAAGGGTATGAAGTAGCTTGCTCTTGACTGACATCTAGTGAGATATTTAAAAATAAAAAATAAAGCTGTAGCTAAACATTAAACATGTAAATCAGAGTTACTACTAATTCTTACTTTTCTACTGTTAGGAAATTCACAAATAAGGAAGCTAGGAAGAGATTAAATGATTTGTTTATAGCCTCTGAGAAATTATACCTGAGAAGGAATAGAATGTAGTAAATTCTTAGCTTAAGTATTATTCCTCTTTTATGTTTCACTTATGTTCCTGATTTAATGTTAGAGCTTAGAATATGAAATCTTTCTTTTGATAATTTTCATAATAAAAGCTGTGCTACTCATATGTAAAACTTTTTATATTTTAAAATATTGCCTAAAATCATAGAATTTGAGAGCCAAAGAAGGCCTTGGTGGTTTAGTCCAATTCCCTCATTTCTTGAGATAAAAAATTTCACTTTCAAAGAAGTAAAGTGATCTTACCCAATATCATACAACTTGTTAGTGCCAGATCTTGAATTAGAACCCACAGCTCTTGGCTGTTCATCACACTGTTTCAGGTAAAGGAAAGTATTATGCATACTTTGGATTTGGTTTGAAGCTTTTATTTATTTTTCAATGAAACTATGAATATTAAAACTGTTAAATTATTATTTCCTCAGAATATATTCACCTGTATATATGTTTTAAAATGAGTTAGTATTGTTTATAAATCTCCTGTTTCATTTAATTTTGACTTAAATGTTATACCAGTTTAAACATGAAATTTAAAAATGTTTATTTCACAGGCAACCACACCTCCAAATCAAGGAAGGCCAGATTCTCCTGTCTATGCTAACCTTCAAGAACTGAAAATATCCCAGTCTGCTCTTCCCCCACTTCCTGGGAGCCCGGCAATTCAGATTAATGGAGAATGGGAAACTCATAAAGACAGCTCAGGGCGTTGCTATTACTATAACAGAGGGACACAGGAAAGAACTTGGAAACCTCCTCGTTGGACTCGGGATGCAAGCATCAGCAAAGGAGATTTCCAAAATCCAGGGGATCAAGAGGTATGAGTAATTAAGGAATCAACTGCAAGTTACCAGATTTTCTCTTTTCATTATTCAGAAACCAAAGAAGTAAATAGTTTTGTTTCTTACTGTCAGCATGTTAAAACACGTGATCTCTAAGATCATTAAAAATTCTCTCCAAGCTTTACTAAAATATTAATGCTAGCTACTTCCTAATCTCTGACTAATGGACAGCTGCTAACCTGTGTGCGTACTAGTTCCAGAACTGGGTTTAAGTTGTCTAGTGCCAGTGCACTCCCTTATGTCTTAGAACATACTATTTCAGTTGTTACTGCACAAGCCGATGATATTTTAAGTTAAATTAAATTTAATTTTTTAAGAGATGGAGTCTAGCTCTGTTGCCCAGGCTGGAGAGCCCTGGTGCAATGATATCTCACTGTAGCCTCAAACTCTTGGGCTTAAGCGATCCTCCCACCTTAGCCTCACTAGTAGCTGGGACTACAGGCACATGTCACTGGCTGATTTTTAAAAATTTTATTTGTAGAGATGGGGTCTTGCCGCCTGACTTCAAGCAGTCCCCCTGTCTCAGCCTCCCAAAGTGCTAGGATTACAGGCGTAAGCTACTGCACCTGGCTGTCCAGTGACATTTTTTAGAAAAAAATAGAAATGTGATGTGACCCAGCAAAATAAATAGAAATAATATATTTCTCTATTGGCTTAGTATGGCTACCAGACAACTTCCCATTTTTTCTCTTTGTCAGTCAGCGGTACAAGACCATCGTTTTATTTATATATGAGGGAAATAATTATAATTCCTTTGCTACAATTGAATCATTCTGTTAAGTCTAACAATTCACTTTAAAATCATTATTTTCTCTAACAAGTGTCTGTACTCTTTTTCTCCTTCTGGTTTCACTTTCCTCCATACCTCTTGCAGAATGGTGCAGTAAATTGGCCAGCTGTGTTTTAGAAACACTTATCTCAGTAGTCTGGCAAGAGGCCTTGGGATTATTTAAACGTACAGGAGTAACTTGGTAGGATTGATAGAATAGAGTGAAATCCTGCGATTTGGTAGGTTGGAGTCCCTCCACCTGCATAGGACATCCTGCTGTTATAGAAAGCAGCTAGCTCGTACAAATAAAAGCAAACTTCAGGTAGATAGGATCTAGAAAAATCAGGGAACACATCTTGTATTTAGCAGACTCCCAAAAGCTTTTTGTAGTTAATAACTCCCTTCTTGTCCCATTTTTCAGTTGGTTTATTTATAGCTTTAGTTTGGTAATAATTTGTGTTTTTAGTGTTCAAGTGAGAGCAAAAATAGAAAAATTGTTCATGTTTAACTATAACAAGAAAGGAAAATTTGGCTGGACGCGGTGGCTCATGCCTGTAATTCTAGCACTTTGGGAGGCAGATCACTTGAGGTCAGGAGTTCGAAACCAGCCTGGACAACATGGTGAAACCCTGTCTCTAAATTAGCCGGGCGTGGTGGCCGGCACCTGTAATCCCAGCTACTTGGAAGGCAGAGGCAGGAGAATCGCTTGAACCCGGGAGGTGGAGACTGCAGTGAGCCGAGATTGCGCCACTGCACTCCAGTCTGGGCAACAGAGTGAGACTCTATCTCAAAAAAAAAAAAAGGAAAATTTTATTTGAATTGTACATTAGAAAGATTTGAAAATAAGCTATCCAGTGTATCAATAATAAAGTAAAATTTAACAATTTTGGAGAATTAGGAAAAAGACTAAATTATAGACTAAAAGAATTTAAAGTATACATAGGAACTTTTAACATGTTTCTTAGCTATTTTAGTAAATAGATGGGAGTGACTTGTATACAGGGTCTCAATTACTGGTCTCTATACAAATTATATGAAGATTAATATTTCCAAAGTGGCTGGAGCACATCTTCCAGTGACTTCTTGAGAAAAGTTGTGTATGGCAGGTAAAATGGAAACTATGTGTGTATGAAAATATCTGTCTTCTCCTCTCATTTAATTGATAGTATTCCTGGGTATAGAATTCTAGGATGGAAATTATTTTCTCTCACAATTGTGAGGCATTTTGAACTTTAATGGATATCTGGGTCAGCCCCTCTTTGGGGAATCCCCAGTGTTAGACCCATTAGGTCTTTCCTTTTGGACTAATTAGAATGTCCACAGATGTCTTTAGGTCTCTTGCCTATACACGGTAAGGGCTGTCTGTGTCTTGGTGTTGGCATTCATTTTGCATGTGGTCCCTCAGTCTCCCTTCTTTCTCTTGGTACCCATGTTCCTATTGTGTCTATTGTCCCCCAACTCAGAATCTTAGTATTTTTCCCTTCTCAGAGGGAATAACTCTCCATATGTCTGCTGGGGTAGGGATGGGCTGCACACCTAGCAGCCAGGTATGTAGAAGGAGATTCTGGCATTTTTAATCCTTATTTTAGTACCACTGCTTTCACTCCCCAGTTTCACAGATACCTGATACCGTCAGTTGCTGAGCCAGTTGCAGATTCTGTTCTGTAAGCTTGTCGGGTTTATTTTCCCCTACTCTCCTTTGTCTGCACCATACTGGTTTAGATTCTACTTTCTTCCGTGTAGGTAATTCAGGTTTTTTGTTCATCTGCTTGACTGTTGTCCTCCCTGTTGTTGTGGGTTTACATCATTTTAAGCACATTTCGCTGTTGTGATTTTAGTGGGGTTTGAGAGGGAGCAACTGTTGGCTCTTCTGTCTTAACACAGAAGCTTATTATTTTAGTGGTTACCCTAGAACAATCATTTGTAGTAGGGCTGATTTCGCCTTTCAGGGACATTTGGTAAAGTCCGAAGACTTGTTTTGGTTGTCACAATGGGAGACGTGCTACTGATCTCTAGTGGGTAGAGGCCAGAGATGCCGCCGAGACAGGATCTTGTTATGTTGCCCAGGATAGACTCAACGCTCAAACTGCTGGGCTCAAGCAGCCCTTTTGCCTCAACTTCCCCAGTAGCTGGGACTACAAGTATGGGCCACCATGCCCAGCTTTAGCATGCGTAGTTAGTCTATGCATAGTGTAAAGTTAATCACTCTCTTCTTGTTCCTTGAAGCCATATAGGATCTATGTGTGCTGTTGTGCTGCTGCTGTCATATGTTGTATTTCAATTTTTAGCCCCTTTGTTGTTGTTGTACATGACTCTTAAAATTAATCCTGATTTTTACCACCTTCTTTTCTCACATTTTCTTCTTCTGTCATAAATATGAGCCTGCCAAAAATGGCAGGAGACAGGGTTTTGCTCTGTTGCCCAGGCTGGGGTACAGTGCTGTGGTCATAGCTCTCACTGCAGTCTCAAACTCCTGCACTCAGCCATCCTCCTGCTTCAGACTCCCAGGTAGCTGGGACTACAAGCATGAACTACCATGCCTGGCTAATTTTTTAATTTTTTGTAGCTATGGGGTATCACTGTGTAGACCAGGCTGGTCTTGAATTCCTGGGCTCAAATGATCCTCCCACCTTGGCCTCCTGAAGTGCTGGGATTACAGGCATGAGCCACTGTGCCCAGCCATAAGTACATGCTTTTAAATTCCTTCATGAGGATCTGTTAGTAATAGAATCTTAGTTTTTGTCTGAAAATTTATTTTACTTTTACTTTTGAAGAACATGGATATATAGTTCTAAGCTGACTGTTTACTTATTTGTTTTTTCCTTGTTTATTGAAGATTTTATTCTCATATTTTCCGGCTTCCATTGTTGATGCTGAAAATTCAGATGTCAATCTGATTGTCTTTTCTTTAAGTGTAGTTTGTCTCTTTTTGTTGGCAGCTTTAAAGATCATGTGTCTATATTTTTACTGTGATGTAGCTGGGTAAAGGTTTTTAATTTTCTGCGAGGGCTTTGTTGGGATTTCCGAATTTGAGGAGTCCTGTCTTTGATCAATTCTGGAAAATTCTTAGCTGTATCTGAATATAGGCTCACCCCCATATTCTCTTTCTTCTTATTCTAGAACCTTGATTAGACGAATGTTTAACCTCATGCTGTTCATCCATGTCTCTCTGTGCCTCATTTTCAGTATTTCAAGATCCAGCTTCTATTTGGTATTTTTCCCTTTGTCTATGCCTTCATTTGATGTTAAGTCAATCCTTGAATTGTAAAAAAGTATTTTTTTTAATTTGTTTAGGGGAGTTTCCCGATATCACTACTTTGAAAAGTTTTAAACCTTCAAAAATTTAAAAGAACAGTAAAGTGAACATTATATGCCATGTACCATTCATCTAGATTTACCAATGGTTAAAATTTTGCCACGTTTGCTTTATTTCTTTCTCTCCCTTCACCTGCCCAAACACATACACACGTGTGCGTATGAATGATTTGAATCATAATATTTTGAATGATTTGAATCAGATGAATGATTTGAATCAGATAATGCTTTATTCCCTAAGTATAAGGACATGTTCCGGCAAAACCACAATACATTTATCATACCCAAGACATATAATATTAGTATGTTATTTCATACATGGCTAATATTCATTGTTTCTCAGTTGTCAAGTAATATTCTTTATAGTTTTTTTTCCTGCAGTGAAGGATCCAGTGAAGACTATATGTTGCATTTATTTGTTATATCTCTAGTGTTGTTTTCTATTTTTTGTTAGTTTCTATGTATAAAGTTTTAGAGAGTCTGATTATACTGTTTTTCTGCTGACTCTTACTCAGGGTGTTTTGAGAGTGTATCTGTTTTAATGTGAGGTTATAGTTCTTGGAAATTCATAAGTAGGAAGTCTTTACTACTGGGATTGAAGGTGGGTTCCTTCAGAGGTGAGTCTCTTCTGATGGATGCCTAGAGAAACTATGAATATTTAAAAGTACATCTTTAGCTTTAGTTTTTACAAGCCACCCAGGTAGTATTAATAGTAATTTGGATTTCATGAAGACTCTTGTGGCTAGAAAGTCCCCTTATTTTCCCCAATTATTGGGGTAAATTTCTATGATGTTCCTAGTGTGGAATAAAGGAGCAAAATTTGTTAATGGTTCACCCATAATTTGTGGGTATAATTCTTTGGCGTTTACAGCTCTGTATTGTGGGATAGCCTTTTAGACTTCCTGCTTTTGGTAATCCTGAGTTCAGTTCTCTAACACTCCTGCGTGGTCTTGAAAACTAACATTTTAGTTTGGGGTCTGGCAAATGCCTTCAAGAAGAAAGCTGCTCTTTTTTCTTCTGCTTGACTCTCTTGATTCTTGTTTCCACTTAGCTTTTGACTTCTGAGTATTTCTTAATTAACCTTTTGTTCATAGATTATTTAAAAAAAAATTTTATGTAACATTTTCAACTGTTTCTGTTCAGATGATCAATTGGGATACCTACCTGCCATTCTTCTATAAATGGAGCATCTACCATAGCCCCCTCATATTTGTACTAGGATACATTTGCTGCAGAATACATCCCAAAGTTACTGAATTGGTTACACCTTTGAAAGGAGTTATTAGTTATAGAATAGTTAACATCTATAGAATGCTTGCCAAAAATAATCTTAACTTTAACTTTTACTTAACTGCCATTAAACAACTATTTTCCAGTGGAAGATATCCAGATCTTAAAGCCTGGTTCTGTAGTATAATATAAAACACATGAAGATATTGGAGGTTACTTTTCATGGTAGAACATCATATTTACTGTGCAAAATTTGGAAAATTATGATGAGAATTTTGTTAGCTAGAAAGTCATATCTTTGAAAAACTGATTCTGTGATTTTGTTTCTTAAATTAATTTTACTAATTCAGTTGCCCTTTTTCTGTTTCTAAAAGTTTTACTGCACTCTTCTCGTCTATGAGCTTGCATTTTAAGTTGCCTCAATTAAATAAAAATAAACTCCTGATTTTTGAATTAGGCTTTCAATGTTTAAAAAATGTTTCTGTTGTAAAACATATATAATTCACTTTATGCAGTGTTTCTGTAAAGCTATGTTTTTGTGAACATATTAATATTAGGCTCTTAGTGTCTTTAACTACAATCTTGAGAATCTACCTATCTTAGTGTTTCAGACCAAATTATGATGATAGAAAATACAGTCTGAATGAGTAAGTTTTACTTGCCGAAACTATTTTATCTAGAGGTGATAGGAAGGCTCATTTGCACATGAGTGCTAACCTAATAAATGATTTTTAAATGAATGACTTTTAAGTGCAGAAAGCAAATTGCCATTTAGTCATATTATGGTGCCTCTTGTCAGTAGGCATCAAAAGTTTCTAAATTTTCCCAGTCTTCTAATTCGCTTCCCTCATGTGTCTGCAGTTTATCATATCATGTGTACCCGTATTACCTTATTTTCTCCTCCCGCTCCCTTTCCCCTCCCCTTCTCCCCCTCCCTTCCTCCCCCTCCCCTCCCCTCCCCTCCTTTTCGCCCCCTCCTTTCCTCCCCCTTCCCCTTTCCCTCTCCTATCCCCTCCCCCTCCCCTCCTCCTCCCCATCCTCCTCCTGCTCCTCCTCCTCCTCCTCCTTGTTCTTCTTTTGAATAAAAATGCAGATGAGGTCTCACTATGTTGCCCAAGCTGGTTTTGAACTCCTGTACTCAAATGATCCTCTGGCCTTGGCCTCCCAAAGTGCTGGGATTACAGACGTGAGCCACCGTTCCTGGCCCCTATATTATTTTCATACAGAATTTTTTATTTGTCTTTCTGTATTGTGTTTGAATTTGCTCAATGTTATTTTTTCTTGTTTTGAAGTTTAGTTTCCAGTAGTCTTTAACAAGCATTTGATTGAATGAGTTAGGAAAATTTATCAATAAATTATAACACAAATTATAGAAAAATAGTCTGAGATATATTTATTGAGCAGGGTTGTTTGCCTTGCATGTGGCTATATGCTTGTGGTACATGAGAAGGAGCTCAGTCTAATGAAGTTCCCTCATCTCCTCCCTTGTTTACACACAGATATGTGTACACACACCTATTCCTCTCATTTTTAAACTTGATTTCAGCACGAAAGCAGCACTAAGTAACATTCGAGCTCTCCTTGGTCTGAAAACATTGTTTTCAGTTTTATTGTGGTGAATTTTTCTAGGGCTGCACTAATGTGATAAAATAACCACTATTAATTTTACCTCACCTCTTACAATGTACCATTTAAAGACTTATCAATTTATTTTCAAAATCAAATACTCAGATATATTTAAGATATCTTCATACTTATAGTCAAGTAAAATTGATTTATTAGATTTTCAACCAATTCATATTTATATTCAAAAAAGAAAAATCCTTATGTTTCTGATATTTGTAGCTTCTTTCATCGGAAGAAAACTACTACAGCACTTCTTACAGCCAGTCAGATAGTCAGTGTGGTTCTCCTCCAAGGGGTTGGTCAGAAGAGTTGGATGAACGTGGGCATACCTTATATACCAGTGACTATACTAATGAAAAGGTACATTCTTTTTTTCTCATCTAGTGTTTTTTGGCAGAATTCTCTCATAAAATAGTTGTGTACTGCAGTTTTAGTATTTAAAAAAGAAAAAACTCATGAAAATATTCTTCATTGTAACTTTATAATCATGCCAATTAACAATATGAAAACTCAGTGTAACTACTGATTGTTTTAAACTGCTAAGGATGATAGTAATTTTTATGCTCTTGATACTCATGGAAGACTTTTTAAGAGTACACCTGTTGAATGTCATTTGTTTAGATTTCTTCAGTAGGCATATTTCTTTATATTTTTCTGAGGGAATAGTTTTTTGGAAATGGTTTTCTCTCTGTGCCATTATCATACATCGCCTCACTGCCTATTCTCCTTTTTCTATTACAATCAAATTTATGTAAAACAAAAACCATCAATCTAGTATTTTATGATTAGTTTGTAAATGAATATTGACATTTTATGTGTGTATTGCATCTGGTATCATTTGAGAAAGCAACTGTGGGTTGTACATGTTCAGAGAAGATATGCTTGGGAATAAGTGGGGCTAGGCTTTTATCCCTCTTTCCTGCCTCAATTATTTGACATTAGAACATACGGAAGCAGTTTTTTCATTTATTTCATACTCAAGATCATGTGTTTGTATTAGCAATATGTAGTCTTTTTTTCCCTCATATTCCCTGTGTTTTATTGCATGATGTTCTGTTGTTGCTGTTATTTAAATTTTATTGTGTTTGGCCATAGGAAGTAATTCCTAAAGGTTTGCATGAAATGAGCCTTTAAATAGTTTAGTTGTACATTTAATTGAAAAACATTTCTCTTTTGTCAATTTCTCAAACCTGTTTTGAGAATGTGAGTGTACCTGTGTTCCAGTGCATATGTACATCGTATGTTATATGTTGCTTGTTGTTAAGTGGTGCTTGAGCAGCTACCCAGACATTGGAGGATAGAGAGAGCAAATAAAGCCATGTTTAATAATGAGTATATTTATTCTTACCAAACTTAAAATGCAAGGCTTTTAGTATAATTAGTTAGAAATTTTTGTTGCAGGCCGGGCGAGGTGGCTCACGCCTATAATCCCAGCACTTTGGGAGGCCGAGGCAGGCGGATCACCTGAGGTCAGGATTTCGATACCAGCCTGACCAACATGGAGAAACCCCATCTCTACTGAAAAACACAAAATTAGCCAGGCGTGGTGGCACATGCCTGTAATCCCAGCTACTCGGGAGGCTGATGCGGGAGAATTGCTTGAACTGCTTGAACCTGGGAGGTGGAGGTTGTGGTGAGCCGAGATGGCACCATTGCACTCCAGCCTGGGCTCTCAAAAAAAAAAAAAAAGAATTTTTTGTTGCAATGTTCTTGATCAAGTAGAATAAAATTCATAAGAATTAAATCTAGTATCTCTGATAGTAGTAGCTTAAACTCACTTTTATTTAAATTTAATAAAAAACACCTGTTCTGTTTTTATAGTGGCTCAAGCATGTTGATGATCAAGGTAGACAATATTACTACAGTGCAGATGGATCTCGGTCAGAATGGGAATTGCCAAAGGTAATAAACCTTGACACCGAATTTCTATTTAAAAATAGTAGATGAAGTAATATCTGGAGATGGTTTCAGCAGATTTAAGATCTTTATTCTACTTTTACAAAGTAGAATAATTTTTTCAGAATTCACTGTGAATACTGTGAGTAGTGTAAGTTTTCTAAGATGTACAGGTGTCTTCACTATGTGATACTGATTGTTGCTATTCAGAATATCTTTTGGGTTAACTTGAAATTGGCCTTTCCTTATTCTTGGAAATAAGAATTCTCTTCAATACCAATAATGCCATCTTATATCTAGTTGTGTTGAGTATATTGATTTTTCTACATAAAGTTGGTCTTATATTTAATCATTTTTTGAGAGAAAGAAAAGTAACTCAGTATTCAAGTTTATCCTCTTATGTAAATGGTGTGTATGATTGAGCCATTCATTGACTGAGATATAGGCAACATGTGATAAGATGTCCTAGGATTTAGCTGGACGTCTCATTTCCAGACAAGTGTACCAGGGCTGAGTTTATCTAAGGTGGTAGGTTTCAAAGTGGCCATATGCACATCACTATTGGTGCTTGAGATAATTTTAAGTGATATATGAGCAAACATTTGAATTTTAATTGGTGCATTATTTTAATGTTCTAGAAAATAGCCGTAATTAGCAGACAAATATGTGGTGTCAGTTGTTACATATACTTTAGTTTTTAAAATTTGTCTTTTCCCCAAAGTAAGTCAATTTAAAGAAGAATATTAATAGTATAAATGAAACATGGATATAGAAAAAATCACTAGATGTTACTACATTGACTACAAGTTGGGAAACGCTAATCTAGTAAACTAATGTTAATAGTGCTTTCTTCTTTATGTGAATGCTATCTGGCCTTTCATTATTTTATGAAATTCTAAAGCTTGATATGGGTAGGATAAAAATGAAATACATATCCTGTAATTGATTTTTAAGAATACCTTTGTGAGTCTGAGTTGACCAAGTAGCAGAAGAGAGCTCCACTGTAACTGACAGCTTTTACAGTTTTGTAATCTCATGGAACAATGTGTAGGTGGCCATAATGGAAAAGTTCATGGGTGTGGGGGATGAGGAGATACATAAAAGAAATACTAGTACCTTTGATTAATTTGTTGATGAAGCATAGCCTCAGAATTTTCTTGTAGTTTAAAAAACTTGTCACATCTTCAGATAAGCATTTTTTGATCCTTTATCTCACGTTTTACGTAGGTTCTTACTTTCTGTTTGCTCAGCTCAACAGGAAAAACTATTCCATATTTTAAACCACTTTATTGTTTAAATTAATTACACTTTCTAAATTAGGAGTCATATTAAAATTTACATTTATACAATAGGATTGTTTTTTAAAATACTGTTTTCAGCTTAACATGTTAGTATTAGTGAAGATAATTTTTATATTTTAATTATAAGAGCTCCCGTATAAAAAGTTAAGAAGATACTACTATTATCACATTGTGTTTTTACTTCATCAATCATAAAATACCATGAATGAAAAAGATCCAAATAAAAAGTCTATTGAAAAGTGCCACAAATCACATATTTCAGGGTTGAATGTTTTATCTCATTACTCTTTAAAATTATGAAACACAATTCAATAAAACATTTGTGGATATTTTTCATTTTCATTATTATTAATTTATACTTTTAGAATGTGGTTCTGAAGATAAAACCTTATTTATCCTTGAAACTTTGAAGTTGTGCCAAGCACTCAGAACTCTGAAGAACCATAGCTTAGCAGTTGTGATACTCTAGCAAGTTTTTTAAAGTTAAGTTTTATAAAAGTTAAATAACCATTTTATTTTCCAAATATTTCATTGTCTTCCAATAAAACTTATAAGTGGGAAAATGATACCTCAAGCTTAGTACGACTGTTACCAACTTTTAGGGGAAAGGAGATAAACATAATAAGATAAGCAATTTATTTTATTAATGTGCTGTGAAGAAGTAATAGAATACCTCAGATACTGCTCTTCAAAATTGGTACCGTTTATAAAAAAAATTTAGTGATTAATTTAGAAAGAATGATTTTATGGATCATGATGGCCAAAATATGTAATAACTTATATGTTGGGGAAAGAGTATTGTTTTGAGGGATGTAATTACTCAGTATTGAAAACTATATATAACAGGGATTGGTTCTGTTAGGCTGTTCTAATAAGGGTTATGCTTATGAAATACAAGCTCTGATTTCCACTTGAAGGAACCAGAAGAAAAATCTGCTCAAAGTTTAGTTCACTGAAAACGATTTAGGTTATAGAAGACTAATATTTTATTAATACAATAATTAAATAAACATATTAAGTTTTTTGTTCCACTTGACAGATTTAAATTGTAGCTCTTAACAGTACCTCAAATACCAGTTGAGTTTTTGGAGGAATCATCTGCTGTATCTTTCTTCATAGTGGTTTCTGATTCCCTGGAGTAATGACATCAGTCACAAGGCTGCTTTTGAGTGATTTGTCCCAGGTCAGGGTCCTTTGAAGGGAGAGAGTCCCAGGACGGCCTAATATCAGGAATAATTTGGAGTCTTAACTGGTAGCTAAATATTCCTACTGGGTTTCTTTATAACTCAATTCTATAATTTCCTTGGTCAGAAGAACTATAGGCTGCATTAGGAAACCTATTTACTTTCAGAGATGCCTTTAATGAAAAAAAGAGGAGAGGCAAGAGACTGAATCAAGACCTCAAAGGATATTTTACAGCAGTGGAAATGGGTACTGATTGTGACCAGCGTTGAATCCTCAGTTTTGTGATACTATTTCATTTTCTGCTGCCATTTGCTGCTTAGCATAAAGTGTCAGAAGGTCTTCACAGTTTCTTTAACTCTCAATTAAAGTGGATATGGAGAAGAGGTTTGAATTAAATACAGTGGAAATGAGGAAATAAGGAAAAGTGCTGTAGAGTCACTATTTCATAGATTGTTACTGCATGATAAAGACAACTTCAGGTTACATTCTGCACTCTTAAGCAACTTAATACTTACTAGTAAGTCTAAGATAAATCTGTCAAGCTTGTAACCCCCATGCAGATATTAAAATTTAGTTTAATTACTATTTTCTGAACACATCTTTGGTGTTCAGTATTATGTAATATGTTGTGATAAATGCAAATACATAGGATATGGTCTTTACCCTAAAAATTTTTGTTGTAAGTTTGGAAAGAAGAAACATGTTCATATGACAACTGAGTAAAAAAGAATGTATACATAAATACAAACACTCTGGGTTAGGTGTAGGAGAAGGGAACCAGAAAACTATTAGACAGGAAGGAGGATTGAGAGAAAGAAATAAAGGAGAATAAATGGAGAGAGAGAAAACAAAACATTCCCCACTCAAAATGAAGTCTGCTGTTCAGTATTTCAAATAAAATGTGTGAAGAAATCCAATGCTATTATCATAGACATAAGAAGAATCAAAACATGGTATTCACTCCAGATGAAAGTAATGTTCTTTTTTTTTTTTTAAAGACGGAGTCTCGCTCTGTCGCCCAGGCTGGAGTGCAGTGGCACGATCTCAGCTCACTGCAACCTCTGCCTCCCAGGTTCAAGCGATTCTCCTACGTACCTGGGATTATAGGCGTGCACCAGCACACCTGGCTAATTTTTGTATTTTTAGTAGAGATGGGGTTTCATCATGTTGGTCAGACTAGTCTCGAACTCCTGACCTTGTGATCTGCCCACCTCAGCCTCCCAGAGTGCTGGAATTACAGGCGTGAGCCACCGCGCCCAGCCGAAAGTAATGTTCTTAATAATTTAATAAAGGCTTAAAATTATGCTGTGGATGATCAGAATTAAATGAAGGCTTTCATTTAAAAAGAACAAGAAATTAGGAAAAATAAAAACATACATGAATAGGTAAATATGATGAATAAATTAGAAATCTTCAAGATGAAAAAACATAGTTATTCAAATAAAAAATGCAGTCAGCATAAACTTTAGACAGGGACAGAAAGCTAACAAATATGAAAGCATAGTTAAGAAAAATGGAGGATGAGTTGAAAGTTTTCTATATTCATATATTAGGAATTCCAAAAGAAGAGAATGGAGGAATGGTGTGGAAACAGTATTTGAAAATATAATTTCTAGGAATTTTCTAAAATTGAAGGAAGACATGAGTCTTTAGAAAATATGCTTTCAATGCTGTCAAGGATAAATAAAAATAAATCAACATGTCAACAAATTTTGCTGGGTCTTCAGAACCCAGGAGACAATCTTAAAAGCCGTCACGGGGGGAAAGGACAGATCACCTACTGCAGTAGATGGCACCACTGGATCCATTCTTACTCTAGTATTAGGTTCTTTGTTGTGTACCTTTGTGGTGGCCTCCCAAATTGTCCTGTCGTTAACTGAGTTCAGCTGTGTGGCTTGCTTTCACTGGGATATGAACAAATATGACACAAGGAGAGTATTGAAATGGGCTTGTAGTCAGGGCTTGCTCTTGCACCTCTGCCATTGCCACGAGAAGAATGTGCCCAGGCTAGCCTCCCAGTCTCAGGAGGGGGATGAGAGACAGACTGGTGCAGATGAGCCCCTCTAGATCAGACAGTTTTTAGCCAACCCAGAAATCTGTGGTAATACATGATCAACATTTTAAGCCAAGTAAAGCACACTGTCTCTGTTTATTATACCTACTCTGTTCCAGGTGAACACCACAAAAGCCTATCCTTCTGCATGATGTGCTGTGCAGAACATGTTATGAAGCCCAGTCAGCCATCCCTAACCAGCACTATTGAAAGAGCACTCTCCCCCTCCCTGCCTGGGCACTATGGAGACTGTGGGGTGGAGCCCTGTTGACTAGACCCACAGTGCATGCGAGGAACCCTGTGATTCATCCTCCCTATGCACTAAATGGACAACAGCAACAAGGCAGCACCCCACCCTATCCCAAGCAGAGTGTGGGAAGAGGATTATGGAGAGGAAGGAACCAGAGAAAGAGATTTCTAAACTGTGTATAAGGTCCTAGACACTACTCCCAGTGGCCTATGCATGAAAACAACCAGAATTAACATAGCAAAATCTTTGAGAACTGAAACATGGTGTGGAGTACTGCCCAGGTTTCAGACTGGCCTCTGGGTAGCACACAAACAGGGCAGATCAGAACAGCAATTAAAAGATTTTTAAAATGAAATTGACATTTGAACTATGGGCCATAAAAGCAGGCCGGGGTTCACAACCTGCTAAAATATGTTTAAATAGAAACTAAAGTCTTATAGTACTCAAAACATCCAAATATGACCTAGAATTACTTGTCATAGCAAGAACCAGGAAAATCTGAACTTGAATGAGAAAAGACAATCAGTAGGTTGGTGACACACCAAGATGACAGGGATGAATGAATTATCTCATAGGATTTTAAGTCAGCTGTCATAAAAGTGCTACAGCAAGCAATTATAAACACACTTGAGATAAGTGAAGAGGTTGGAAGTCTCAGCAAAGAAATAGAAGATATACAGAAAAACCAAAGGGAAATCCTAGAGCCAAAAATCAAGTACTGGATGGCTCAATAATGGAATGGAGGTAAAAGAGAAGAGAATCTATGATCTTGAAGGTAGGTTAGTAGAAATTATTTAGTCTGAACAATGGAGAGACAATAGATTTCCAAAAAAAAAAAAAAAAATGAACAGTGCCTCAGAGACCTGTGGGAAAATACGAAAGAGCTAACCTTCCTTTCATTGGAGTTCCAGAAGGAGAAAGGAAAGAGTGTGAGACAGAAAGATACTTTGAAGTAGTTTGAAAATGCCCCCAATTTGGCAAAAGACAAACCAATAGATTCAAGAAGCTGAATAAACACCAGATAAGGTAAACCCAAAGAAATCCATATCCAGGCTCATTGTATTCAAAATTTCTGAAAACTAAAGACCCTCCCTCCCCCTGATAAAGTCTTGAAAGCCCTTCAGTGAAACAACACTTTACCTTTAGGATAAGAATTTGAATGAAGTGAGTGCCTTATCAGAAGCCTTATCAGAAGCCATGGAAGCCAGAAAGAAGTGGCATAACATTTTTCAAATGCTAGAAGAAAAGAACTGTGAACCCTTCTGCACCCAGCAAAAATATCCTTCAGGAATAAAAGTAATATAAGGACATTTTCAGAATGAAACTAAACTAAGAGATTTATCCCTAGCAGTCTTGCTTTCAAAGAGTTGCTGTAGGAAGTCTTTCAAACAGAAGGGAAGTGATAAGAAAACTTGAAATATCAGGAATGAATAAAGAACAACAGAAAGGGTGAATATCTGAGGAGACTTTTGTCCTGGGTGTTTAAAATTGTCTTTGACATTTGAAACAAAAATTATAACATTCCTGAAGTAGTCCTGATATACAGTAGTGATATTTAAGACAACTGTTTCATAAAGAGTGAGTGAGTAAAGGGATGTAATTTTTGGTAGGGTTTCTATATTCCACTTGAAGTAGTAAAATGTTGATACTAGTAGACTGATAAATTATGTATATTGTAATCCCTAGAGCAAGCACTAAAAAAGTATAACGAGAGGCTCAAGAAACTGTAGATATATTAAAATATAATAGTAAAAATTGCTCAAGTAGCCCACAGGACGGTAGGAAAGGAGAAACAGACAATTAATGATAAAATGCCAGACTTAAATCCTAACATTATAAATAATCACATTAAATGTAAATGCTCTAAACACACCTGTTAAAAGATTTGCAAAATGGATATTAAATCACTGTGATCCAAGAATATGCTTCTGTAAGGAAATCACTATTCTTTCTTTCTTTATTTTTTTGAGACAGACTATCACTCTGTCGCCCAAGCTGGAGTGCAGTGGTGAAATTTCGGTTCGCTGCAGCTTCCACCTCCCAGATTCAAGCTATTCTTGTGCCTCAGCCTTTTGAGTAGCTAGGCCTATAGCAATGTACCACCAAACCTGGCTAATTTTTGTATTTTTAGTAGAGACAGGCTTTTACCATGTTGGCCAGGCTGGTCTCAAATTCCTGACCTCAGGTGATCCACCCATCTCAGCCTCCCAAAGTGTTGGGATTACAGGCGTGAGCCACCGAGCCCAGATGAAAATCACTTTCTTACAATGACACATTATGCTAAAGGTTATCTATTAAATAATCTGCAGTAAATCTCATACTTCACGGTGAGATTACAGAAGCTTTCCCATTAGAGTTAGGGACTAGACTAGAACATTTCTATCACGCTTCTATTCAACAATTAAGAAAAGGAAACAAATAATGGAATTAAAAAGGAAGAGATGCAATTGTTTTTTAAAATTATTATTATTATTAGAAAATCCCAAGAGAACCTGTAAACTTAAAACTGATGAGAGTTCAGCAAAGTTGCTGGATATGAAATTAACATGAAACTACCCATTTGTCTAGTAAAAAGTGAGTTTGAAAATGTGATTGCAGTGAAGATACTATTTATATTAGCAGCAGTAGCAACAAGAGTTGTAACTAAGAACATGTTTATTAAAGGTCTGTAAGATTTTAATAAAGAAATTTTCAGAGCAGAATAAAGGAAGACCCAAATAAATAGTGTAGCATACCATCATGATCTTGGATTGGGAGGCTGAATTTTATAACAATGTCCAAATTAATCTACAAGTCCAATGCATTTCCATTTAATATCCCTTCCCTCACTTTTTTGGGGAATGGAACCTAAAATTTATATTTGCAAACAGATATCCATAAAGAGTCAAAATATTCCTGAATAGGGAGTCGTTGGTGGGTAGGGGACAGGAAAGATAGAGTTCCTGCTATGGTAATTAAGTTGGAATAGTAAGGGCACATGTATAAAACTCAGACATGGCATTACAAATCAACGGGGTTAGGGAGACTTTGGCTCTACAAAAAAAAAAAAAAGCCAAGTGTGCTGGCATGTACTTGTAGTCCCAGCTACTCAAATGGCTGGGGCAGGAACATCTCTTGAGCCCAGAAGTTCAAGGTTGCAGTGAGCTCTGATCATGCCACTGCGCTCCAGCCTGGGTGACAGAGAGGGACCCTGTCTCAACAAACAAACAAGCATTGGTTTGTGTCATCTGAGATGCTGCAACAACAACTAAAAAGAAAACAAATCAATGGGGTAAGCATGGACTAAGTAAGAGTGTTACTAAGATTATTGGTTTTCACATGATAAAAATGAAAATAAATGTAGATCTTGACCTCACTTCATGCTCAATGATTAATTTCAGTTAGATTAAAGACATAAATATAACAAGTAAAACTTTAAAGACTGTGGAAAGATATATCAAAGAATATCTTTGTCTGCAGAGTAGGAAAGATTTCTTGAACAAGACTCAGAAGCCTACTATAAAAGGAAAGATTGACAGATATGACTGAATTAAAATTAAACAAAACACCTTCTGTTTGTAGAAGATGTAATCAAAGGGGAGAAGATGGGCCACAAACTAGGAAAAGATATCTTCAACTCACATAGCCTAGAAAGGTTTAGAATCCAGAACATGTAAAGAACTTACTAGTTCATTTTGAATTTAATTTTTGGTTTAGGTTTTTAAAATAATGCTTATTTTTGATTTTAGTAGAAGAGATAGAAGTAGAAAAAATAATTTGTCTGATTTTACTTTATAAATTATGATAGTTAATATTTATTGATAATGTACTACTCTTTTAATATTTTCTTCTTTAATACTTTGATCTTTATAGCAACTCCGTGAATGAGATATTTCTGTTATATCCACTTCACAGTTGACAAAACTTAGACTGAGGGAGATTAAATATTTTACCAAAGATAACACTACTTTGGTCTGTGTAACACCAGAGTCTGTGATCTTCTCAATTGTGCCACAGTTCTGGTTAAAGATGAGAAAACTGAGGCTGGAAAATTTGTGGAGATGTCATATAATGAACTTTGCCTAACAGTCTTTGTCATTTGGAGCCAAGAGGTTTAGATTCCACTTTCATTTCTATTGTTTATGAACTGTTTTTTGTGTTTTTTGCTTTGTTTTGTTTTAGTATAATGCTTCATCCCAGCAGCAAAGAGAAATAATTAAAAGTAGGAGCCTGGACAGGCGGCTGCAAGAACCAATAGTATTAACAAAGTGGAGACATAGCACCATTGTATTGGACACTAATGATAAGGTAGGACTGTTGAGATTTTTGGCAAGTTCTTTGCATTATATTGTACAGTGAATTGTAACTATTCGTACTAATATTTTATGTATTTAGTAAATATTCTTTGCTAAAACATTTGATTTCTTTTGAACTAATTTAAGCTTTTGATCTGCATGTATGTTGAAATGTTACTACATTATTGTTTCTTTTACCAAATCGCATACTTTAGTGACTACATTTTTATGTATTTAGCATCAGTTTGTCATGAAGTAGGTTTTGGTTTTGAGGGTTTTGGTTTTTGCACAATAGACTGACTTATCTGTGGCTTACTGATATGTGTACCTTGATACATTTGATCCCAGTAGGTGACAGATTTTTCTTGCTTACCTTATTTTAAAGTCACATTCTGTTATCCTTTGTCTTCAGTCTCTAGGAGGTTTCATAGGGAAGACATTTAATTAATTTTCGTCATCCCAGGTAATATTGGAATTCTATTCCCTTTGTTTCTCTAAATGCTCTCTGCAGAAAGCACTTCTTTTATCAGTCTGAGGAGTAATGTCCTCTGTTTCAAAAACGGGTAAATTTTAATGCAAACATTAGAATGGATGTTTTAAACACTTCTTTAGAGGTTACTTATTCACAGTGTAGCTTCATTTTGGGGATAAGTTGGGAACTTAGTATGAATTTGCAGAATATTAGGTATATTGATTTTGAAATGTAAAGGTTTTTAAAATCATCAGGCTTCTTGTAGCATGACTAACAGTTTTTCTGTAATTTTTAGGTGTGTTCGTGAAAACAGAATTAACTATCCCTATGGCATATTTCATTATGTTTGGATACTTTCAGTCCTAAATTCCTTTATAAATAATCTCAATTGATCAGTCATAACAAGCATAATATTTTGGTACTACAAGTTACTATAAAATTGGTCTTTGTTGAATTTAAAGGTGTAGTGTTAGAAACAGCCTTCATACATGTGTATAAGATGGACTAATAGAAAACAACGAAAGTAACAGACCAGTTTCTAGTTTCTAGTTTGTAAGGATCTTGTGTTGAATATAGAGACCACATTAAAGGAATGACATTCTGGAGTCTGTGCTATTGAAGATATGCTTGAAAATATATTAGTGTTGAGATTAATCTAGGTAAGAAAAATACCTAGAGATTTCTAATAGGAAAAATTCACTCAACCAAGAACCAGATTACAATTCAGGATAAATAGGAATCTCCCAAATACCATATATACTGTTCTAAGGCAAACCATTGTTGAACCAACTCTACCGCCTCTTCATACCAGAACAAATAGGATGATGATTTTGATAATTTGTGCTTAAAATTTCTTACTCCTTTTTCTTTTTTTCGACATCATAAAATGTCAATCTTACTCCTTTTTAATCTCTCAATTCATTTTTTAAAATTAATTTTCAATCTATTGCTTTAAATAACTTGCATGCTTTCATCTCATTGTCCCAGAGTTGCAAGAATATGATTTTTTTGCGATTAGAGATTTACTTATTTTTGGTAGAAATGTCTTTTTTACCCTCTACCTTACCCTTTGCAAACAGATGCATAAGTTTCTTAACATAAGGCAGTTTTTTAGGTTTTGAAAAAGGGACTGACTACCAGAACAAACTAGCTAATATGTGATAAGGGATGAAGTGTGTATAACCTGAATTGTCATCGCAGCAACCTAATACAGATGCTCTGCAACTTAGGGTGAGGTTATATCCCAGTAAACCCACATAAGTTGAAAATACCATTAATTGAAAATACCACAAGGTGAAATGCATGTAATACACCTAACCCACTGTACATCATGGCTTAGCCTAGCCTACCTTAAATGTGCTCTGAACATTTACATTAACCTACAGTGGGGCAAAATCATTCAGTAACATGGTACACTGTAGAATATCAATTATTTACCTTTGTAATCTGTTTACCCTGGTAATCAGGTGGCTGACTGGAAGCTGGGGCTAGATGCCTCTGTGCAGCATCATGAGAGAGTGTCATATTGAATATTGTTAGCCCAGGAAAAGATCAAAATTTCAAGTATGTTTTCTAGTGAATGCCTATCACTTTCCCATCACCTTAAAGTTGAACAATCATAAGTCAAGGACCATCTATTATTGTATAGCAAATGTTGTTGTGATGACATAGGTCCTAATTCAGTTTACAGATAACCTTGGAAGGGTAGGCGTATGTCTGTGTGTGTATGTGTGAATGCATCTGTTTCTGCCTTTTTTTTCTGTTTTTACTAAAACTATTCATAGATGTATAAGGTGTATATTTATATGCATATATCTAAATATAGATAAATGTATACATGTAAAATTATTTCTTGTTTATAATAGTTATAATTGTACATATGTTATTACTGTATTTGTGGTTTTTATTTCTGTGGGACTGAATGTGCTATGAAAAATATAATTATCATTTTATTCAGTTACTTATTTTCTACTTTATGGATCATCAGATCTTCCATCTTTCTCATACTGTTTTACTATCAGACAGTCTTAGGAATCAAAAATTGATCTGAAGTTGTCAGAAAAAAATACTTAAGTGAGATTTGGATCTTAAGTTAAATTTTTTTGAAGTTTTTTATTCAATGTGATTTTAATATTTTCTCCATTAATAGTACCTTTTTTGATTTATAAACTTGTCCCTTCAAGGGCTTCCATGTAAACTTTCACTGCTACTAGTTTCTGTATTTACAAATTGTGTGGCATATAAACCCGAAGACATTTTTCCAAATCAGTAAATGTTGAGTTAATAGTTTTTTTGCAAGTGTTACTTAAAACAAATTCCCAGGTTGGTTGACAGCACCTTCTCCAGGTTTATAGACATAGAAAACTAGAATGATACCTACGTGGAGATGAATGTTCAAAGGAACTTTTTGGTTTGATAGAAACAAATTAATAATAGGTAATGGTGTATGATTTAAAAAATTCTCTTTTTCTGAAATTATTCAAAACATCTAAGGAAATGGAGAAAATTTAAGTGGAGGTGGGCTACTGCTACCAGAAAAAAGTTTTTCAGTCTTACCCTCCATGAACAGTCCTATCAACATCTGTAATAGAAATCATATTCTGTGTTTTAATATTGACAAAGCAGACTGCTTAAAAAAAAACACGTTATTGGTTTGGTCTTATAGGCTTAGACATTAAATTTTTTTTTTTCTGGGGAGTTATTAATATTTAAATCATAGGTTTCTTTCTTGAATTTAAAATATCTTATTTCTAATTTTTGGAAAGTTTTCTATAAATTACCTTAAATACTAATAGCAATTTAATTTCTTATATAGCTTTTGACTAAAATTAAATTCTCATTCTGGCATTTGCCAAGTT
Organism: Pan troglodytes; assembly: GCF_028858775.2. NCBI lineage: Eukaryota > Metazoa > Chordata > Mammalia > Primates > Hominidae > Pan > Pan troglodytes. The sequence continues at coordinate 44,818,303 of NC_072406.2, read as the reverse complement.
ATTTCTGTGACCTTGCCTAATCCTGGGTATTTATACTTACCATACCAAGAGCAAGTTAGTATTATGATTATAACTTATTTATCCAGAAGTGTTTAGGTTTTACTTATTTTAATATGGTTAATTCAAACTGATATAACATCATGATTTTAAGGCAGCATGTATCATTTCTTTTGAGTAATTCCATATGCATTATTTAAATTTAACTATAATTGCTATAAAAAGCGCCATATTTTATATACTTTTAATAACGTTTGTAGTTTTAAAATCATTACCTTATTAGCTTGGAGCTGAATATAGAACGAAAATAATGAGGAAAAAATTTGTTATTCTCTCTTACTAAGCTCTCCCACTGTGAGTAGAGGCAGAAATATAATTATATAAAATAGAGTAACTTTTTTCATTACTTATTTCTTGTAGGAATCTCCAACTGCCTCAAAACCCTGCTTTCCTGAAAATGAGTCTTCTCCCTCCTCACCAAAGCACCAAGATACAGTTAGTATGATAGAAGCATATCTTATAATGTAGTCCAGTTATTTCAATCAATTTTAGCAAGTTAATTTACTCTTAATGTAGTGTTTAAATGAGCTTCTATTAAATTTCATTGGTTTTTCTAAAAAATCACAATCAAAATAAGTTTAACAATCAGATTTTATTGATTTAAAAGTCCCCCTTTTGTTTAAAATATGGTATCTTACATGATTAAATTATATACCATATTTTTAAGTGATGAACTTATATTTGTTTTTAAAAATAAATATAAAATTCCCAGACAATACTATGACATTATACTTTACTCTTTTTTTCCTCAGGCCAGCAGTCCAAAGGTAAGAAGCAATCCTCTCCTTCTTAATAGGCATAGACACCTTCATTTTCTATGCTGTAAAATATATTGCCAAGTCTGTGCCAGATGAATATTGGAAATAATATAGCTTAACTGTAAGTTCTCCTAAACTGGAAAACCTCCATGTGACTTCTGTTAAGATACCTGTCTTAACTCTGATGAAATTTTACTTAATTTCTGTATTTATACTCACTCCCAGTCTTTTCTGTTGCTGATTATGCTATTCCCCTTCAATGGCTTCTGGGTTTTTTTTGTTACCGTTTTTTAAATAGAGACATGGTTGCGCTCTGTTGTCCAGGCTGGAGTGTAGTAGAACCATCATAGCTCACTGCAGCCTCAACCACCTGCCCCTCCCCCACCAGGCTTAGGTGATTCTCCCGTCTCAGCCTCCCTAGTAGCTGGGACCACAGGCATGCACCAGCACGCTCTGCTAAATTTTTTTTTTTTTTTTTTTGAGATGGAGCCTCACTCTGTTGCCCAGGCTGGAGTGCAATGGCATGATCTCGGCTAACTGCAGCCTCCACCTCCCAGGTTCAAGTGATTCTTCTGTCTCAGCCTGCCGAGTAGCTGGGATCACAGGCATGCGCCACAACACCTGGCTAATTTTTTGTATTTTTAGTAGAGACGGGGTTTCGCTATGTTGACCAGGCTGGTCTCAAACTCCTGCCCTCAAGTGATCCACCCACCCTGGCCTCCCAAAGTGCTGGGATTACAGGCATGAGCCACTGTGCCTGGCCCGCTTGGCTAATTTTTAAAAAATTTTTATGGAGATAAGGGGTCTTGCTTTGTTGCCCAGGCTGGTCTTGAACTTGTGGCCTCAAGTGATATGCCTGCCTTGGCCTCCCAAAGTGCTGGGATTACAGATGTGAGCTACCACACCCAGCCTGTTTTCTTGTAGAATGAAGCCCTAAAATTCTTAATGAGCATGACAAGGCTGTGCATGCTCTGGCTCCTGAGTGCCTCCACCACCTCATCTCATATTTCCTTTTCTCTTCTTGCTTGTTGTCCTACCACACCACCCTTCTCTCAGTTCCTCAAAGGAGCCTGCCTTTCAGATCAGGGTCCTTGTGTGTGTCATTTCTTCTGCATGCTGAAACATTCTCCCCGACATCTTTGCCTGGTTAGCTTCTATTCATTCATCAGGGCTTAGTTTGAACTTTTATTTCCTCAGAGAATTTTATTCTAATTCTCTAGGTTAGGCAAAGTTTTCCTATAATACTCTTCATAGTATTTGATTATATATTATTCGATTACATAAAATAACTTGTCATTATTTATTTCTTATAGGAACCTCCAACTCTCTATTAATGTCTGTCTTCCCCACCAGACAGAGTAAAGCTTCATTAGAGCAGGAACAGAGTTACCCCATTACCTCCCACAGTGCCATATAATAGCTGCTCAGTAAATATTTGTTGAATAAATAAATGAAACCTTAAAGCTTTTTAAAAGACAAAATTTTATTATGGCTTCTCTAGTTTATGAAATTATGATACACTGTTATTTATTAGGATACTTCAGATTTCCCAGAGGTAAAGATTTTCACAGATACTGTTTCATTTTTCTAACTCTTTCTCCATTCCCTAGTGCAATCTGGTCTTTTTGGCACTAATCAGGGGTTGTACACATTTCCTTCTGATGTTGGCTTAGGCAGTACCCCTGCCTAGAGTGGGCCTTGCTTTTTCTATACATAGTTAAATCCTATACCTCCATCAAGATGGACCCTTCCAGAAAGCTTTGTCAGACTAACGTAGCAGAATAATGTTCTCTTCTTTATCTGAACTCTCAAGTCACTAATTGCATTGAATAAGTGCAAGTTATTATATGTACTTCTAGTCTCCCTACCAGGTTTTAAATTCCTAAAAGAAGTTTAAATAGAGGACAGATAGAGACTACATGCATCTACTTATCTTTTGCATTATTTGCACAGTACTGGGTACATAAACATTACATAACGATAAAAGTGAACATTATTTTGGTTGTTTTGGCAAGAATTGCCATACGAATCTAAGGCACTGTTACTACAGTACTCAATCTGTCCATCTAGAAAAGTAGGAAACCCTTTAAAACTATTTTAAATGTAGGTAATGCACAGTTCCCACAAAGATCTTTTATACATTATTTTCATTTTGTTAAAAGAGAATTCCTAAGTAATCCTAGAAACAAAGTTTTTAAATGTTGCACATGCAGTTACAAGGACTGTTTTCAAATTATTTCACCACCCATTTATCCATTTTCTGAAGTTTGACAGCAGCTAGACCATGCTGGACTCACAGTACCCTCTGATGGCCATCACAGGGAACTGCCTCGCCAATGTTTCTTCTGTTTCAATCTTTTTTTACCTTTAGGTGAAAAAAACAAACCGCCGTGTTAATTCTACCAGAGGTGGTTCTGTTTTTCCATCACCAGACGGCATTCCTTTTTTCCTGAATGCTCCGTCCATGCTGTCGTGCCCTCCCATGGAGGTTTCTGCCCTCTGTGACATCTCTTCACTCCCTCTGCCCTCTGGTTCCTCCTCTGCGCCTGCATGGCTTCTGGTAGTCTTGCGTCTCTTTCTCACTCGTACCCAGTTACTACAGGGAGATATTTCCCTCTTTCTTTGCGAGTTAAAATCTGATTGGTATAAAGGCTTAGTGATAAGAAAGAAGGAAGCTGCAAATTTAGAAGTGGAAATGATACCATCATCATTTTTAGTTCCTTAATGTCACCTTAAAAATCCCTGCAGATTGCTCATCTATCTCCTTTAATCACACCAGATTTAAAATTTCGTCCCTTAATATAAATTTTAAACATGTTAACTTTTTCTTTTCTAATTTTTAAATGATTGTTACTTTTTGTAGTCCCTTTAAATCTGCTTGAAATAGGCAGTATATACATTTTTTAAAAGTCAATAATATATTTTTCTACAATTTGACTATAATATGGATTAAATAGGTTTTTGTGGGCTGATCTAAGAAGCTATTCATTATATGTCCCAATGTACCTATGAGAATATGCATTTTAGAATTCCCAATTACTGAATACTGAGTAAAGTTTTAGAATATGCATTTCAGAAACTTGAGCTTTGATGTTGTATGTCCACTTATGGTATTAATATGCATTAATCAATTTAGAGAAAGACATTTTAAAATTTAATGATTTGAAGTATTAATGGACAAGTTGCTTATTTTTTTCATTGAATATTACTATTCTAAGGCCTTTTTAAAAAACATGAATGTTTAATTCTTTTTATATCCATTGACTCTTTTAAAAATTTATTTTTATTCAGATAAAACTTATGTAACATAAAATTAACCAGTAACCATTTTAAAGGGTACAATTCAGTGGCATTTAATATATTTACAACGTGTGTGGCTATCACCTCTGTTATAGGACATTTCGTCACCCCAAAATAAAACCCATACCCATTAAAAGTCACTCCCCATTTCACCCTCCCCAGTCCCCTGCCCTTGATAACCACTAGCCTGCATTCTGTTTCTATGTATGGATTTACCCATTCTGGATGTTTCATTACAGTGGTGTTTTTTCAATGCTATAGGTACAATTGTGCAAGTTTACTTATTCTATATTTTTAAAATCTTATTGTTACACAATTAACTGAAGATAAGGATTTTGATCAGGTGTATTGATTTTGGTATATCACACTTGTTAGCCTAAATTGAGAAGTACCTACTTTACTAAAAGAATGCAACATCAATTAGAAATTGTGGAGCCTGCAAAGTAATTATGAACTTGTGAAATTTTTCCCAGATTACCTAGTAGAATTTGAAGTTTATTGTTTTCTTGCCTATTAGGATAGAATAATATTGTTACTCAATTTAACCATAATTTGCTAGTCCTTATTAAAGCATTCCTGCTTCTTTTTAATATAAAGTTTCTTTTAGAGTATCAAATACTTAGACCAACAAATATTCATGTATAAGTTTGTATATATTTTATGGGACTTAAGATATTTTTTATGAAGCTTTCTTAGCAACACAAAAACATTGGTTGATTTTGACACATATTATGTAGAGAAAGTATACTAAATAGTATGAAATAAAAATCTGTTTAAATTTTTTTTTTTTTTTTTTCTTTTGAGACGGAGTCTCGCTCTGTCGCCCAGGCTGGAGTGCAGTGGCGCGATCTCGGCTCACTGCAACCTCCGCCTCCCACATTCAAGCAATTCTGTGTCTCAGCCTCCCAAGTAGTTGGGATTACAGGCATCTGCCACCATGCCCAGCTGATTTTTTTATTTTTAGTAGAGATGGGGTTTTACCATCTTAGCCAGACTAGTCTTGAACTCCTGACCTTGTGATCCACCTGTGTTGGCCTCCCAAAGTGCTGAGATTACAGGCGTGAGCCACCGTGCCCTGCCTTAAATGTTTTTCCTAACTCTTACTTGTGTATCCAAACCTATATTACCCATCTGCCTATTTATTTTTATGTCAAATTCAAAAACTTAGATATTTAATAGTTAAAGCTTTATTTTCTCTGTTATTGACCCTCATATTTCTTTCTTGTTATAGTACTGTTAATTTATTGGTAAATTACTTCATCACATATGTATTGAATGCCAACTACATGCTTGATACAGTACTAGGCACTGGTTATTGATGAACATAACAGATGTGGTTCCAACTTATGGCCTAATGGAGTGGATAATGAAGTAATAAAAGTAATAAAAAACACACAATTGTACTTTGCATTAAGGGTGTCTTAGTCCATTGGGGCTGGTATAGCAAAAATATAAACTGAGTGGCTTATAAACAACAGAAATTTATTTCTCACAGTTCTGGTGGCTGAGGAGTCCAAGATCAAGGCATTGATAAATTCACTGTCTGGTGAGGGCACCTTCCTGGTTCATAGATGGTTCCTTTTTGCTGTGTCCTCACATGGCAGAAATAACAAGGGTTCCCTTTTATAAGGGCACTAATTAGATTCATGTGGGCTTCACCTTCATGACCTGATCATCTCCCAGAGGCCCCACCTCCAGGTATCATTACATTTGAGATTAGATTTCAACGTACAAATTTTGAGGGACACGAACATTTAGTCTGTAGTAAGTACAATAAGGCAAACAAACTGAGGCAGTCATAAATAGTGGGAAGTTTACTTAAAAGTGGTCAGGAAAAGCCCTAAAGTAACATTGAAGTGGAGATATTACCAGCTACCCATTGCTCAAGCTTGACAGTTTCCCCAAGATCTTTGCTCTCACCCTAGCAAAAGTCCCTGTCAATTTTGTCTTCTGAATCTGTCAAATTGGGCCCCTCTTCTCTGTCACTGCCACCACATTCAGATCTTTATCATCTGTTATAGTAATGATTAAAATAGTATTCTAGTTGGTTCCTGGTCATGCTACCCTTTCTTAGTGCATTCTTTCTGCTACCTCATTTCTTGCCACTTCTCCACCTCACCCAATACTTTGGGGGAATTTAAAATCCTTCAAATATGAAATGCTGTCTTTAGCCCCTGTGCCTTTCACTGTTGGTTGTTTTTATCTCCTGCTGTTTCAGTCTAGCTGACTCCTGTTCCTTGGTTCAAGTGTCAAGTTCCCCAGGAGGCTGTCTGATGTCTTTCTCTCCCAGGTTGAGTTAGGCATAGCTTTCTCATAGCATGTATCACATTGCATGGGAATTGTTCTTTGTATTTGTACGTTTTGGGTGTAGCAAATTTTGTTCTTTATGTTCAAGTTAGAGTGATTAATAGAGCATTAGTACTTGGGTCTTGATCTCTGTGACCATTTGGTGAAAGTTCTGGACCTTTTCTTTGAGTGATGCATATATACATGCTCAGTTATGTTCCGGTTTCAGTCTATCCATTGATTTGGGTGAGAATCCCTGATCTAGACTCTCCCTCTCATCCTTAGGCTTAGGCTGTCTATCACTACTGCTATGCCATCCATTTTTCTTCCTGTTTTGATGCCTGTGTTTCCTTCCTGCCTCTGCCTTTTTTTTTTTTTTTAATACAAATTCAGCTGTGGCATTTTTAAAATGGGCTTAATTCCCACCTCTCTGCCTTTCCAATTGCTGAGTTCCCTGGCTTAAGTAATCAGTGCCCATCCACTCAGATTAATGTTGTTACTTAGTTCCCATATGATGGAAAGATTTGTTTTCTCCCTGCTTTTGAGGGGTGCAGGTGGCAAATTAAAAATGTTCTTCTTTAACATCTTATGCAGCGGCCTTGCTGTGATCTGTTGAAAGTCAGCCCTCAACATGAGGGTTTATGAGAAAAAGAAAAAAAAAACAATCTCACACATACTTACAATTGTGTTATTAATGTTTTTGTTGAGGAGCAACATAGTTCTTACGAAAAATATCAAACTTGCGTATCTAAGGAGATTTAAGCTGTGCTTTATGAAAAAATTACAATAAAACTTCATATGGGCTATTTCCCAAGTCCCCAGTATACCAAAAATGTATATTGACATAGCAGTTTGTCAGCTTTGTCTACAGATGTCAGTTTTTATCAGACCAGACGAAACTTTCAGACATTGGTAAAAAAAATGCTCAATATTATGTTTATCTCTCATGCAGAAAAATGTATATTTTCTGATTAAAGTACATTGAGAAAATATAGCAGAGTAATCAGTTAAATAGAATTGGGGATACTTCTTCCTTGTGAGAGAGAGAGAGAGAGTGCGTGTGTATGAGTGCTTTAGTTGAATTAAAATTGACTATTGTCTCATACAGATAATGCTTAGTAATGGTGAATGATTACTGTGGACTCAGCTCATTTTAATTAAATTCATTTGCTTCTAGGAAACTAAAGCAGTGAGAAAGTGCTTCTTGATTTCCATCTGGAAGAATTTTAAGATAACATTAACTTTAGTACAATGGCTTTTGCCTTTGTAGGGTTTGATGATAAAGCTTGTGTCACTGTTTTTGACATCAGCTGGCTAATAAATCTAGTTTGTCTAGAGAGGAACTCACAATCTGATAATATGCCTAATGAAGCACATGCTGAATTTTTTATGCTACATTAAGGCAAGTTCTGTACATGATACCAGTTAACTTTTTAGTAATTTATTAAATACAGACACAGTATTTGGTCTCCCTATTTTTACATTTTGACAAAGTGAGTTAGTATATTGAATAATTTTCAGATTATATAGTTGTAAAATAACAGCAAAGTAAATCATTCCTTTTTTGTAGAATTTATCCTTATAGCATTGTATTCCTTTCTTTGAATAGAAAGACATAAATTATTTTTCAGTGCTGCTTTGTTCATACGGAAATCTAATTTGATAGCAAAGTATCTAATAGCTGCTGTGACTTAAGGAGAAAAAGAAGTGTTTAATTATAAAATTAAGAAAAAAACTACAAAAGTATTAGGAAAGTTATATTCTTAATGTATTCTAGAACTACGCATGTTACACATTGACTAATCTTTTCTTTCAAGCTAATTTTTAGAGAACGAGACCATGTTGGTTCAGTCATGTGTAAGAACTTGGACCTCATTGTCTATGTGATTGTATAAACAGTATTACTCTGTTCCATAGGATCAAGAGAAATATGGATTATTAAATGTAACAAAAATTGCTGAAAATGGGAAAAAGGTTCGGTAAGTACACAAGTCTTTAATGTTCTTACATGATTCATCTGAAATAAATTAAAAATTCTCAATATAATTATTTTAGTATAAACAATAGGTTCTGAAGAATCTCTCACCATTTGTTTTCTGTGTAATCATATATGTAAGATTGTCATGAGATTTATGAAAATTTTCCTTTGTCTTGACATATTTCCTAAGTAATATTAAGTTAAGAGGTAATGAGGCAGAGGGTTCTGAGGATGCATTTGCTTTAATATTTTTTTTTTCAGTAAGCAGTAAATGCACATGGTAAAAAACAAAGGTAGACTAAGTATTGAGTGAAAAGTCAATCCCCCAGCCGGCATTACTTCCCCTCCCCAGAGGCAATCAGTGTTAAGTCTCCTGAATTCTAGTGCTTTCCTCCAGAGATAGGATATATATGTATATGTTTGTATGTATAGAGATTAATTTTCTAAACATAATCTTTTCACAGTTTATCTTGGAGATGGTTTCACTTCTTGCTTGTAGAGCTGCCACATTGTTTTTAATCTACTGCATAGTTGTATATTGTTTGGCTGTACTATATAGTTTATTTCCCCATTATTTATTTGCACGTTTTAAACTACACTTGTCTATTGGTAGACATGTCAGTTGTTTATCATTTTTGCTAGTACATGTAATATTACATTTAGCATCTTGCATGACTCATTTTGCAAGTATGCAAATCTGCCCATAAAATAAATTTTACAAAAAGTGGAATTGCTGGGCCACTTGCAAAGTCATTTCGACAGTGTTCCAAATTGCACTGTAAGATATCGAATCCGTTTCTGCCTCCAGGAGCCGTGCATTCCTGCACACCTTTCGCCAGTTTAGTATGTTGTTAAATTCTTTGATTTTGCCAGGAGAGAGAAGAGAGAAAATGATATTTTTATTTGCATTCCTTTTTAATAGGTTACAGTATCATAAATTGTTGGTATTTCCTTTTTGTTGAATTGTTTCTTTATACCCTTTGTCTGTTTTTCTATTGGATTGTTGGATTTTTTGGTTAATATGTAGTACCTCCTAGTGATTTAAGGAAATTAACTCTGTGCAGTATAAGTTGCATTTAAAGAGTTTTAAATTTACATGTAATTGAGTTTTTTGGGTTTGCTTTCATGGAACTATTTTTTGTCAGACTTTGGTAGTTAGATTTTTTTTTTAAGTGCTCTGAAATAGCTTTATAAATACTACAATTATGTATCCCTTAAACTGTTCTTTGGTAGAATTCAGTTGTGAATTGAGTCTTTATTTTTCTTTCTCCATTTTGGGAATATGTAGTGCAGATAGCTCTTCGGCTACTTTCTTTGCTTTTGTTTTTTTTCCTATGATAGTAGCCTTTTAGATTTTCTGCTTCTTTTGGAATACTTTTTTCAATTTATATTTGCCTAAGGAAATCATCTATTCCATCATCTTCAAATTTATTTACATTGAGTTGAGCAAAATCTTTAGTTTCCTATGTATTAGTGGTTCTTAAACTTTTTGGTCTGAAGACTCCTTTAAATGCTTAAAAATTACTGAATATTCTAAAGAGCCTTGGTCTACTCTCTATAACCTTATAGGTTATATCTACAGATACTGTGAGAAATTAAAACAAATTTTAAGGATAATTTTTTTAAAAATACCTATTACAAATTGACACAAATATTTTTTTGAAGAAAAACTATGTTTTCTAAGACAAAAAATTTCCATGAGAAGAGAGGCATTGTTTTACATTTTTTGTAAATCTTTAGTGTTTGGCTTAATGGAAAACAGATGAATTTTCATCTCTGCTTGCAGTCTGTTGTGACATATTATTTTGTTTGAAGTATGTGAAAAAAATCCTTTTCACAGCTAAAGGTGGAAAATGGAGGAATGTTTTAAGATATGTTCAGATAATTGTGCATTTTCCTGCTGCTCTGAAACTCTACAAATGGTAGTTTGTTGAGGGTTAGTTGTAGTGAAGACTCCGAAAAACTGCCGGTGAACGGTTCATACTCAGTTACATTAAAAGCCGTTGGTCTTTGTTGCACCTGAGTGAATCTTTGCCCATGCTTAATTTTATAATATCTTGTAGGTCATTTGTAAAATACTAGTTCACTAACTTTGCTCATTTCTCAAATGTTTACACATTTTATTTATAATATCAAAGAATCACACATCAGTACTGTCAGAAAAGTATTGGGATGTTGTCAAATCCATTGTAGCAGATGCCAGGTGTTGCAAAGTTCTACTTTCTGTTTGAAAGCTTCAATTTTTTTTATGGTGGTAAAAAAAATACATAAGTTTGCTATCTTAACCATTTTTAAGTGTACATCTCAGTGGTGTTAAGTATATTCACATTGTTGGGCAACAGATCTCTAAAACCTTTTCATCTCATAACGCTGAAACTCTATACCTACTAATTCCCTCTTCCTCCATCCCCCAGCCCTTGGTAACCTTTCTGCTGTTTCTGTGATTTTGACTACCTTAGATATTTTGTATTGGTGGAATGATATGTTATATGTATGACTTTTGTGACTGGTTTATTTTGCTTGGCATAATGTCCTTGAGGTTCATTCATGTTGAAAGTTTTGTTGTTGTTGTTGTTGTTGTTGTTGTTGTTGTTTTTGAGACAGAGTCTTGCTCTGTCGCCCAGGCTGGAGTGCAGTGGTGCGATCTTGGGTCACTGCAACCTCCGCCTCCCAGATTCAAGCAATTCTCCTGCCTCAGCCTCCCAAGTAGCTGGGATTACAGGCATGTGCCACTACGCGTGGCTAATTTTTGTATTTTTAGTAGAGACGGGGTTTCACCATTTTGACCAGGCTGGTCTTGAACTCCTGACCTCAGGTGATCCACCCGTCTTGGCCTCCCAAAGTGCTAGGATTGCAGGCGTGAGCTACCATGCCCAGCCTCATGTTGAAAGTTTTAATTTTTTGTTGTCTATAAATAATATTATTTGTTTTCTTTGAAAACTTCATTTATTTTTAAGATAATGTTTGCGTGCCACATATCCAGGTCTGAATAACTATAGTATGTACATCAGTTGTTTTTTCAGGAGAAAAAATGGGGTTCCAGGAAAAAAAAATGTGACTAATTCACCTTGCAACTAAGTCACGCAAGTGCTTAGTCCTTGAGGCAATAATCGTTATTTCACTATTTATATATTCAATATTTGTTCTCAGATATATATCTACTAGTTCTACAGTTTTTCTCATTTTGAAAATTGAACTAAAAAAGCTTACTTAAAGTGGAAATAGGCTAATTTAAGTATTTTTCATAGTAGGGAGTCAGTAGATGATATCTAAAGAAATAGAAGATTGAGAATATAAAATGAATTTACAAAAAGTTAAAATACTTCCAAAATATCTTCAGATCCAGAAAATGAAATAATGATGACAGAAAAAGCACCATCTGTAATATCAATATCAGTAAATGTAAATGGACTAATCTATTGAAAGAAAAAGGTGCTCAGACTGAAGCATAAAAAAGCAAAACTTAACTAAATTCTATATGTAAAAGAAACACCTAAAGATGATTCAGAAAAGTTGAAAAAAAAAAAAAAGCAATAAGATGTGTCAGAGGTATAGAAAGTAAAGCAAGACTAGGGATATCAGTAGCAAAGTTCATCCTAGGGGGAGAGCATAAAGCATTATGAAAGTAGTATTTAAAATGGTAAAGCATGTGCAGAAGTCCACAGTGAAGATGTAATTATTAGGAATCACCGTTTACCAAATAAAGTAGCATTAACAAACATAAGCAAAAAATACAGGAAATAAATGGAAACATAGAAACTTAGTAGTAATTAACTTTATTTCACTAGTAGTAATTAACTTTATTTCACTTCTCTTAATCCATAAAGTTCAACTAGACATAAAAAGTAATTTAAAAAAAGGTAAGTCTTATTGATAGATATTAAATTCTACATTCTGAAAACAGAAAATAAACCTCCTTTAGAGGTTTTTTTTTTTTTTTTTCCTCTGGGTGACGGAGTCTCACTCTGTCACCCAGGCTGGAGTGCAGTGGTGCAATCTCGGCTCACTGCAAGCTCTGCCTCCCGGGTTCACGCCATTCTCCTGCCTCAGCCTCCCGAGTAGCTGGGACTGCAGGTGCCCGCCACCACGCCTGGCTAATTTTTTGTATTTTTAGTAGAGACGAGGTTTCACCATGTTAGCCAGGATGGTCTCGATCTCCTGACCTCATGATCCATCCGTCTCGGCCTCCCAAAGTGCTGGGATTACAGGCGTGAGCCACCGCACCCGGCCTAGAGGTTTTTATAAAATTGGCCATATGTTTGGCTATAAGGATAGCTTTAATAAATCCCTGCAGTAGACAGATTTGACATTCATTTATCTTCCTAGCAACTGTGTCCTTATATAGGGTAATTTTAATTTATTTTCCTACTTGTAAACACTGATTCATACCTGCTGTTTGAAAAGTACTGTGCTAGGCCTGAGGCAGATAAAAAATAAAAATAAAAACTGTTTTCTTTTTTCAAATAATTTACAATTCCTATGAGAGAGAAACATTTACATAAAAATCTCTAATATGATAAGGGAGAAGTTGAGGGGAATCTGGCTGGGGTGTAATATTCAAAAGCTTTAAAGTTCTAAATGGGTGAACTGATAATACATATGCTATGTGAGGCGTACCTCTGTATCTGGAGATAGGATAGTAGATAAGTGGACAGTTTCTTTAAAAGCCCCATATTATACCAAAGTCGTAACATTGGTTACCTCTAGAGTATGGATTGAAGAAGAAATGGGATTCCCTTTCCTTTACACATTTTTGTTTTCAGAGTTTTTGCATACCGTATATGTGTTGCTTTTGTGATGGAGGAAACATTTTGTTTTTAAATGTCGTGTGGTCTATCAGTGTACAATTCATTGTATGCCTGTAATGCACCTAGTACCTACTACCTGAGTACTCCAGCCCAATTAGGGGAAGGCAGATCACCAAGAAATGTAACACAGTCTGTATAAAGAATTAGGTGAATGAGGGAAGCATGTTTGTCTAATTTTTACTTCTAAGTAAGAATTCTTGATAAATACAATATTCCACTTGTGTGACTTTAAAATAAATTAGTGGCTTTGATCACAAAGTGCTGTATTAATTTCACGTGAACATAATTACATGCGTCATTCATTCATAGTTATTTCTGATAACTTCTCTGATTAACTTCATTTGTTTTGGGGCCTTCATGATCAGGTTTGAACCATAAAATGACTGTAAATTTCATTAGTATCTATCCCCAATAAAAACAATTAAAATGTCAACAAGGCTGTAAATTGTAGATAACATTGATAAGAGCTAAGTAGGTCTTAATTTTTTGAATTTGGCTGAAAGAACTCGAGATTGGAGCTTTAATCGGTCATCTTTATAATTACAGAAAGAACTGGTTGTCTTCTTGGGCGGTGTTGCAGGGTTCATCTTTACTTTTTACCAAAACTCAAGGAAGTAGCACAAGTTGGGTAAGTATTTCTTCTCTTTGGAGATTTTATACATTTAAATTATGTGAATAGTATCGTACCTGAATTTCAGGAGGTAATTTCCAGAGTCCTTATAGTTACAGCTAGTGTGCAAATAAAAATGAATAAAATCTTCTTAAAGATTCATTTTAACTTATGAGAGAAAAAGAGGACTAAGTAGGACAGTCTAATTAGTGGTGTTATTAAAATCAACAGATTCTGTTTTATCCATTCAACTGAAAAGTGGGCTTATTACTTGGGCATTATAGAGAAAATACATCTCTTGATTCATTTTCAGGATGTTAAAGCTTTGCTGTGTTTGTGACTCTGCTATTTCAGATATTTAGTCAGAAAATAAGCAGTAATGTGGCAAGCTGTATCTTGAATTGTGATCTGACCATTGGTTACAAATCAGTGATTGAGGTGTCAGTGTCTGGATTGTCAGCCAGCTTTCAAAAGAAAAAGAAATGTCACATTACTTGTGGGATTTTGAAGCTTTTTATATATTTGAGTGCTTACTATCATTACTCTTCAGTTATTTGTAATGCAAACATTAAAAATTATAATTTGTGACATATAATAGCTACATTTTTTGAATGCTCATTCTGTATCCCACATATGTTGTCAGTGCAGGGGATTGTGTATATATTGTCTCCTTAACGCTGGGATAGCTATTGCTCTGATTTCGCCCTTCCCCCGTCATAGATGAGAAAATGAGGTATAAAACACTTAAGTATAATAATTTGTTCAAGGTCTTACAGCTACCAAGTGGCAGATCTGGGTTTAGAACTTTGGCTTTTTGGCTCTAGAATCCATGCTCTGGCTATTTCTAAAAGTTTTTGGTAATTGAGTTTGAAGTGCTAATGCTCAAGTAAAATTTAAAATGAAATTATTCTAAATGTATTTGGTCTACCTCATATTCTACCGTAACCAATATTTTATTACAATTAATGAGTTTCTTTAAAATTAATACAAAACCTATGGATCTTATGTTTGATGAAAGAAAAGTCCATTTATAAAATTTAAGCAAATTTTAGTCATCCACATTTATAATGCAGCCATGCATGGTTCTGAACCCCAAATGCCACAGAACACATTATTCCTCAGCTTCTCTGATGAGGAAACCTAAAAATCCACATGAATTGAGCACGGATGTGAACATTGTAGATCGTTTCTTCTGTTTTGTTTTACTAATCTTTTAATTTGCTCCCTGTTCAGCCATTCCAGTGGAAATGACCTGTGAAAGGGTTGAAATTTTGGTTTGATATATCTTAAAGTAAATGGATAATTATGTCTTTCTCCTTTTCCTCGAGGTGAAACATGTGGGGCTCTTTTGTGTTAATGCATTTCTAGAGGACTGTGTAATTGTTTCTTTCTTCCTATTTACGGCTCAACTTTTATTTCAAATTGAGTGAAGAAAATGGATGAAAGAAAAGGAATGGACAAGCAATAAGAGATTAATAAGTCACTTTTAAAAGTATCTGAAGAAAGCTGGATAGTGGTCACTTATTTGATAATTACTGATACTTAAAGATTGAAGGTTGTTAGCAGGAACAGATGAAGCCATTAGACAGAGCATCCTGTAGGTAGGCAGGTTTGTATGTGATTTAGATGAAATGAAAACTTATTTTGAATTTAAAGATGTTAAATGAGTACCTTCCAGTACATAATCATTAGTACAGAATGGTTACATTTTAAAATTTATTTAAAGTTTTTACTGTAGAAGATCTTACACATGATTCAGAACTCATGATTAAAACTAATACTGACAAAGGAGGTGAGGTATTTCTGTTTATCAGCCAAGGTTGTATTACTTTGTTACCATGTGGCAATAGCCGAAACATAGTTTAAAATTTACTGAGCAAGCCAATTTGAAATTTTAGAATTCTCAATGAATTTTTAATTACAGGGAATCACTATTTTAATTTTTACCTTTCAAATGACATCTTATTACTATTGATATAGTATTAATATAATCAGTTCAGACAGGTATAATTTTAAAAAACATAACCACACTATTTTATAGTCTCAGTAAAGACTAAACAAGATTAAAGATGTGGTGAAATGCTTGGTTGTACAGTCAATTCTTAATTTGTATTTTATGGCTAATTTTAAAACCTCAGACTGTTTTGTTTTCCCCATTGCTACATATTTAAGGGAACGAGAACTAATTTGAATGGCCTAAGTAAAAGGAAGTAAGAGTATTTAAAAATCATGTAAGTGCGTATAATGTATTATGACCCAAGAACATTCATAAATACCAAAATTTAGAGAAACATACAAGATGCTCTTTAACTCTGGAATTGGGATTATTGAAAGGAATGTTAAAGAATTCTAGCTTTGTTGATCTGCTCAGTCACCAACTAGATCTGTTGTAGGTAAAATATATTCTCTTTATACAGCAGAATCACATCTTACCTGAGGATAAGATTCTAAGGCTAAAATGTAAGCCAAAAAACCAACAGTCACCTCAAGTGAAAACTGCTCTTGAATATTCGTTAGGAAGATGCTATACAGAAGCTGATCTCTAGCAGAGCCCATATTTCCTTTGGTGTTAGAAGGAATAGCTTTTCCTTCAGTTGAGTTTGAATGGCTTATGTTAAGGGGCCACATTGTAGGAGAAATCTATATAGTTCTTTAAAAATTAGATTCACACTTAGTACAAAAACTTGAGATCCACTTGAGGAAATAGCAGGTTCAAATCTTCTACTCACTCCAGGGCAGGTACTCATGAATGGAACGCTGAGCACAGTCACCCACGCTATTCAAAGTTCTATTTTTAAAAAATTATTCATGGTTCGTATTGATTTTTTTTTTTTGGCAGAGAGTGGATGGTTAAAATTGAGTAAATGAAATGCACGTAGGCTGCATGCAATTCCACTTTATAAGAAATATTTTACATTGGTGCTGTCTCATCCAAAAATCTAGTGAGCCTTTTCTTCTCTAGGACAGATACCTTCCACTGGTTTTCTGGAAAACGGTTACCCACTGGATTGCTGTATCACTTAACATAAACTTGTATTTGTTTTTTTCTCACTTCAGAAATGTATGTTTGTATGTTTGTTTGTTTGTTCAACAGACCTAAAAGCCTGCTGTGTTCTGGGCATTGTTAAGCTTTGGGTTTAGAAAGAAATAACATGGTCCCTGGCTTCAAAGCTTACATAGTAGTGGGGAAGACTGACAAGTGAACAGGTTCAGTGTGACATGACATATGTTGTGCTTCTTTTCAGTTATTATTCATCATATTCCTTGAGCATTTAAAAAATCAACCCATAAATATTGGTAGTTATTCAAACATTCATTTGTACATGCTTTCAAATTTCTAAAAATAGTCACTCTTTTGGGCTAGACAATTATTTGTTGTCGGTGGGGCTGTCCTTTGCGTGGTAGGGTGTTTAGCAGATGACTGGCACTCCGCCTCTAGTTGTGACAACTAAAAATATCTCCAAACGTTACCAGATGTCCCCCAGAGGACAAAATTCCCTGTCTCCTAGAGGAAGTATCAGTGTCCTAGAGGAAGGGAAAGGCAGGCTAGATGGTAGGGCTACTCCCAACAGATGACTTGGAAAGGGACACCAGAAGATACTACTCAGCAGGTCACGAGGAGGAAGCTAGGGGATTTTGGACAGGGTCTAATCAAGATCGTGAAGGGCCTGACATGATTCCTCCCAATGGCTAACACAAGTCTGTTTAAGATAAATTCTAGAAAGCATTCATCTTAAAAATGAAACATAAATTTATGTAATAATCATCAGGATAAATTCTAGGACCTTTGCAAAGTTATTTGGAAGTTGAGCTTTGCTTATGTTGTATGTCTGCATATAGAATTGTATCTTTGTCTTGTCTGGTTCCATTATGCTTTTCTCTTGTGTGTCATTTTGCTGTTGTGCATTGTTATGACATCATCATTTTCTTCCCTTTTCCATCAAGTCCTTCTGCCAACAAGGCTCAGTCTCTGAGCTCTTGCTTTCGCTGCTTTCTTCTTGGAAACACTCTGTCCGTCGTCGGCCTCCTGTTGCATATGTAAAGTCTGATCCTGTTTCAGCTGTCACTGTATGTGTTCCTGTTGCATGCCCTTTGCCACAATAATTCTGTTTTCTTTGTGATGAATACATTGGTGGGGAGGTTGATTACAGTAGAGAAAAGTGGGACTAGATTTTGGAAAATAATAACTAACGAAATGTTGCCAGCTATACTGATTGCATTTTTTTTTTTAGCATTCCATGTCATGTCATTGTATTTATATTTAATTGCTATATCTTATTTGGTTGCTTATTTGTATCTTAGCTTAGAGCTACCCATCTACAGCGTGTATAATGACAATAAATTAAATAATTGATTTTTGTCATTTTGTTAAATGTATGTTCAAGTTTGGTAACATTTGCAATACATCATTTCTGCTCAGAAAGTTATGCCCAACATATAGCTTTATGTTTAATTTGTCTTTCAATTGACAATGGTACTTCAGGCAAAGACTTTGTAGAATACAGTTACAATTTCTATTGTGATTTTTATTATGATTCCACAAATAAATTCCATGTAATATCTCAAAATTTTCATTGACTCCACTAATAAATTTTATGTAATCCTAACTTTTGTTTAAGTTCACACTGATAGCTAAAAAGATGTAAACGGGAACAGGTTGAGGCAAACTGTATTTTAAATGTGAAGCTCCTGAATAGAGTTACTGAGATTACAAATAGTGAATAAGTTATCACAAAGTTGGGTAAGATAATTTCTAATGACAAATTAATTTGATTTGAAAATATTTTTAGCAAATGAAATTCTCTGTAGGAAATATTTATAACAGATTTTTATGATCTTTAGATTACAATTCAGTAGGCTTTAGGGTTTTAAAACCTTTAAACTTTTCAATACCATAGGAATGTTACTTTTTATTCTTAACAGACTAAACAAATTTAAAGATGTCAAGGTACAGAGTAAGTGTATATTTAACATAAATTTTCTACTACTTTTGCTAATCTTTTCCTTATCTAGTTAACAAAATATAATAGCTAGCTAAGTACTTCTGAACCCACCCGTAACAACTGTCTTCCCATTCTTTTCATAGTTCCTCATTAAATTGCTGAAGCTTTATAGCATCTGTCTCTAGTTACAGTTTCTGACAAAGATAAAACAACATGGGACTTAGTGTTTTCTGTTTCCACAAGTTGTTGTTAACAGCGTAACTACTCAATAAGGAAATACTTCTGAAAGCACAAAATCAGGTTTAGAGAATGTTTATTAGGTGGAAAATGCGCTTGTTATCTACCTGATACTGTTTATTACATATATAAGAGTATTGCCTTTGTGTACATAGCGTTTTACATAGTCATGTGTAGTCTAGGATAAATTCCAAGATACAGAACTGCCAAGCCAAAGTATACATGCATTTGTAAATTTGCAAATATAGCATTACCAATTTTTCTTTTCTAGGAGTAGTTCCAGTTTATATCCCACTTGCATATGAGGCCTTTTTAGTCTATAGCCTCACCAACATAGTTTTGAAAAAAATTTTTTCCCACTCTGGTGGGTAAAAAAAATTTCAGTTTGGCTTTATATGTATATATATAATATGATGGAAGTTGAGTCATTTTGTTTTCTGTGAATTGTGTATTCATATATTCTAGATATTTTTCAATTTTAAAGTAGAAATTGTTACTTTATAATAGAGAAAAAGAAGAATTTGAAAAATCTATTTGATTTATTGTTAATATAAAATTGTTCTTAATTATTTTTGAATACACATATATGTGAGTATCACATGAAGGTTTTTTTTCTTTTTCAAAAATGAAGTTTGGCAGTAATCAGTCCAAACCAGAGTTCACAGTGGACCTCAAGGGGGCAACAATTGAGATGGCTTCAAAGGATAAATCCAGCAAAAAGAATGTATTTGAGGTAATACATTTTTTTCTAAGTATAACACATTCTAAACTGTAGTAATTGGATGTTCTGTTTTTTGAGCTGTTTTGGGAAATAGTCTTTCATTGTGACTAGTTAAGGCAAAGTTGGTGATTAAGTTAGATGGTATTGTAATTTAAGAAAAAACTGGTGTAAAAACTGGCTTTATTTGCATAAGTTGTTTGAACTCAGACTGTATATTACAAGCCTTTGTTTCACAAATCCTATCTTTTCCCAGCAATAATAAAAAGGATGTGGTTCCCTTTACTTACCAAATCTAATATTAAAAAGTAAATTAAGGGGAATGTTGATAATGGGGAGGCTGTGTGTGGGGGTGGGCAGGGGGTGTATGGGATATCTCTATATCTTCTTCTCAATTTTGCTGGAACCAAAAACTGGTCTAAAAAATAAAGGCCTTTTTTTTTTTTTTTTTTTTTAAACCTTTCCATTTTATCTTTTAAAACCCTCCCCAGTAATATATGATCTGTATTAGTTACTTATTGCTGCATAAGAGACCACCTCAAAACTTAGTGGTTTAACAAAAGAACCATTTTGTTTGCTCAGCCTGGCCTGGGCTGAGCTGGGTGATTTTTCTTCTAATCTCACTTAGGACTGTTCATGAGGCTTCAGTCGTCTAGTGGCTTGATTGGAACTGGATGGTCTAAAGTGACCTCATGGCTAGTATTGGTGCCAGCTGTTGGCTAGGCCTCCTTGTCCGCAAGATCTTTCATTCTCAAGGGAGCTACCCCAGGCTGCATCAAGTGACGGCCTCAGGATTCCAAGAGGGTGAGGGTGGAACCTGCAGGGCTTCTCAGGGCCTAGATTTGGAAGTCACACATTACTTTCAGAGTATTCATTGGTTAAGACTGTTCAGGAGACTAGCCAAGTATTCAGAGTTGTGGGAAGAGAGGCAGCCTATTGACAGAAGAGCAGCATTATCTGTCCCATTCCAGAAGGGTGTGGTTACAGAGATCCAAGACTGATTTTGTGGACAGCCTTCCAGATCCCAACCTCTTTTTGTAGTCTCATGTCTCAGGGCTTTCCTGTTTTGTTGTGTACACAGATTGGTTTAATTGCTGTTTTCCAAGTGGAGCCCAGGTTTTCTGGTTTGTCTGATTTTTACTCTTTATTGTTCTGCCTCGAGCACCAACCCATGCCAATCTCTCCGTGCCAAATGCTCCCTTTCTTCCAAGACTCATGACAAGCATCACCATAATAATGAGGCTACTTCTTTATTTATAACAATAAATATTTATTTAAAAATAATATTTAGTGTACTTGGGTTATCATTTGTCAATTATTTCTCTCATTAGATAATTACAATTTTTTTCTTTTTCCCTTAAGTAAAGAGACTATGTTTTTCCTTTAAATAAGAACCTATAACAGAGCAGAGTATCTTATGTGCAGTAAACATTCAATATTGGTAAACTGGCTTGACCAACACTAGAAAAGTGCATGAAAGAAGTCACTATTTCCTGAATTAGCCTTGTAGTTTCAAAAGGTAAATCAAGAATAAAAATGGTTTCATGGTCAAATAAATTTGGGAAGCAGTGTATATTTTATTCCTATCTTAGAAAATCACAGTGCACCCTATAATATCAAAAGCCTGTGACATCTTGAAGGAGAGAATCTAGTTAGATTTTCTTCAATCCAGTATTTTCCAAGTTAATATTATATACCTTTTTCAAAAATTTATTTTTTGAGGGTACCTTTTTAAAACATTATTTGTGAAACTATGTTTGAGGAATATGTTTTTCAGAATGTTGTTTGGGAAGCATTGCCATATCTTCCTCTAGGAAAAAAAATCAGTTTTTAATCGGAAAATGGGAGGAGTGCTTTCCACAAATGTGTCAAAATTCTTCCTCACTTAAGTGTAAGAAACTGCAAAACAGAGATTGTACATAAATTAGTTATTGCCTTCATATAGAATAAACATAGTATTCTTACTTCAGCTCATGATCTGACACTTAATTTAGTAATACTTCCGCCCAAAAGGGGTGTGACATTTATGCCTGCTCTTTGTACTAAGCCATTATATTTACCTACAAAGTAGGAAATATTGAAAGTCTTTATGTATTCTTTCTTCTGTATTTTTTAGCCAGAGAGACAGAAAAAAATTTCTCAGGTTGTGTAAAAATGTCATAGATTTTATTTCTTTATCCTAATTTAGAATGCACCACTTTGATACTTGAACAGATTTTTAAGTGATAAACGTACTAGTTTCAGCAGGTTTTATGGCATTTGTGTGATGGTGTTTGGGATCCTAAATTACTAGATTTTTATGAGAATTTATTATGAGAAACAACTTTTTTTATTCAACTGATATTATTGTAAACCAAAAAGGTATTCCATAGCCGTGTAGTCCTTTAACCTTGCATCATTGTTACATAATATATGGCAGCTACTCTTGGTGGTTTTGTTAACTTTGAATTAAAGGTATTCATGTATTTTGCTGAAAGCACAAACCGACCATACTCTTTTTTCTCCCTGCTTTTCTCTAAAGCTGAAAACTCGTCAAGGAACAGAACTGCTAATTCAGTCTGACAGTGACACTGTTATTAATGATTGGTTTAAAGTTCTTAGTAGTACAATCAATAATCAGGTATGTCTTTGACTTAGGTAAAATTTTTACTTCAGAGCTGTTTTTCTTTTTTTTTTTTAATTGCTTATTGGATATCCAGATTGCAATCTATATGTGAAAAGACACTTTATATGTGTTTGACAGAGATGGAAAAAACAATGGTCAATTTAGCAGCCTCCCAGGGCTGGTGAATGATTTAACATTCTCACTTATGTGATGTTTGCTACCAGTGGATTTGAAATAATGTTCACATCAGGCATTGGCTGAAAAGAAATAGTTCAAAAAGAAGGGGTAAATGGTGCTTACTACATAGTATTTATTCAATAACTGAATGAGTTGGAAATAATACTATTTGGTGGAAGAAGTCTGAGGCGAGCTTATGAAATGAAAGAAGCTGTAGTCTCTTCATTAGCACTTTTTCTTTTCTAGTGACAGTTCTCTAGTTTTTCCGCCCCTCCCCTCCAAGCTGTTCAGTACCCTTGTGTTCCTAGTATATTTCTTCTTCTTTATATACAACAACCAAAAATAATCCTGGGTTTATATTCTGCAGATATGTTAGTAAGAACGTTAGTAAGCAGCTGGGAGCTGTACTTTTTTTTTTTGAAACAGAGTCTCGCCATCACCCAGGCTGGAGCAGTGGCACAGTCATAGCTCACTGCAGCCTTGAACTCCTGGGCTCCAGCAATCCTCCCATTCAGCCTCCCAAGTAGCTGGGACTACAAGTGTGCTCCACTGTGCCTGGCTTGCACTTTTTTATACTCTGTATTCTCCTTTTCACCTTTCACCATATGGGGACATGGCTCTTCATTGAGGATCATACTATATTAATGAAAGAAATGAAAGATACTACTGATAGGAAATAAAAGAGAACTTTGCCTCTTCTAGCAAATTAGTTATGAAGCTATATATAAATTCTTCCTTTGTAGTTTGTAATATTGCATGATATTTCTGAATCTTGTCCTTTCTTTTCCGTTTATTCCTGAAACCATGAGGGCAGGCCTTTATATCTTAATACCAAAATAAGAGTAACCTCCTAAACAGTTTTTTCCTTATTTAATCTCACCTATCACTGATTCATCCTTAATGCCATTGCCATATGAAACTTCCTAATGTCAATTTTCTAATCCCCTACTGCTCAGAAACTTTCTGTGATTCATTAAAATTCAACGGTGTAGGCCCAATCTCTCCTTTCAAAATGCACCTTCTATTTTACCCAATATGGACTTTCAGCTCTAGTCACAGTAGTCTGTTCACTGTCTCTTGAAAGCAAGTATGCGTGCATTCATTTAACAAATATGTGAATGCCTTATGCACTGGGGACATAGCAGCACACAGTCAGATACTGCACTTTCCTAGGCTGAGATTATAGCCACAGACAGATGATTATTCAAGACAGATAACAGTTAATAAAATGAAATGTGGTGAGTGTTACGATGGTAGGGGTGTACAGCATTCTGTAAAAACACCGATTAAGTAGGGGCAAACCTAGTGTATTAGTTAGGGAAGGCCTTGCAGAAAAAGTGGATTTTTGTTTTGTTTTGTTTTTTAATTGAGACCTACAGGCTCAGGGAATAAGCCAAGTGAAGAGAGATGATTTTATACACACACACACACACACACACACACACACACGTTTCTTTCTTTCTTTTTTTGAGACAGTCTTGCTCTGTTACCCAGGCTGGAGTGCAATGGCATGATCTCAGCTCACGGCAACCTCCGTCTCCTGGGTTCAAGTGATTCTCCTGTCTCAGCCTCCCAAGTAGCTGGGATAACAGGCACCCACCACCACACCTGCCTAAGTTTTTGTATTTTTAGTAGAGATGAGGTTTCACCATGTTGTCCCGGCTGGTCTCGAATTCCTGACCTCAAGTGATCTGCCAGCCTTGGCCTCCCAAAGTGCTGGGATTACGGGTGTGGAGCCACTGCACCTGGCCTATATTTTTGATTAAGAAATTTTAAAATACATACTGTTTCCAAAGTGTCAGAAGATACCAAGGACTAAATGTAGCAAGAGGTGCAAGAACTTGGCAGGGAAAATTACAACTCTTTATTGAGAGACACTGAAGAAAACCTAATTAAATGAGAAGTATATTCTGTTCATGCATTTAAAGATTCAATAATGTAAAGATACAATTTTCTTCCAATGACTTACAGATTCGAGATTTTTGAATCTCATTTAAAATCCCAGTAGTTTTTCTGGTAGAACTTGACAAGCTTATTCTAAAATTTATATAGAAATGCAAAAAACTAAGAATACCTAAGACACTCTTGAAGAAGAAAGTAAAAGGACTTGCACCATCATATGTCAAGTCTTTAAAAAGCCATATTCATTAATAAAGTATGGTATCCGTGCAGGGATAAGCATACATACCTGTGAAACAGAATAAAGAACCTAGAAACAGACTCACGTACCTGTGGACACTTTATGCCAGATAGAGCACTGTAGAGGAAGCAGATGGTGCTGGTGCAGCTGGGAATCCAAGAAAAAACTGGAACCCTTCCTTAAACCATCCACAAAAATAAATTCCAGGTGGAGTAAAGATCTCCATGTGAAGGCAGAGCAAAGGTTTTTAGCTTTGAGAACTCAGTCATTCTTTAATCTGTACAAGCGACCTTAGTTATAGATGAGCTCTAGGATTTCTTTTCTTTTTTTTCTTTCTTTCTTTCTTTTTTTTTTTTTTTTTTTTGAGACAGAGTCTTACTTTCTCACCCAGGCTAGACTGCAATGGCGCGATCTTGGCTCACTGCAACCTCTGCCTCCCAGGTTCACGTGATTCTCCTGCCTCAGCCTCCCAAGTAGCTGGGACTACAGGCATGTGCCACCATGCCCGGCTAATTTTTGTATTTTTAGTAGAGGCAGGGGGTTTCATGATGTTGGCCAGGCTGGTCTCAATCTCATAACCTCAGGTGATTCGCCTGCCTTGGCCTCCCAAAGTCTTTGCTGGGATTACAGGTGTGAGCCACCACGCCTGGCCGCTCTAGGATTTCTTTCCGTTGACAACCATGAATCTGAAGTATGAGTCTTGTCCTGTTGTTACAGGGTAATACTCTTGTCAGGTCCATGTGTAGAAGTCTTATACTGTTGTCAGAGAATGTAGCTCTATTGTGTTTTTCACCATAGATTATAGCCTTAACCTTTTAACTGTTAGTGTCACTAATATACAGTTGATTAAAATGAGGCAAGATAGCCTCATCATCAGTGTAAACTAACCCATTATCCTGTGAATTTTCAGCAACAATTTCTTTTTTAAAAAAATCAAAATTGATGCCATCTAGGGAGAAAAAAAGTATTTATCAAATATCTAAGTCATACATACTGTATACTAATTGGTTTCCTAAAATTGTTTGGAAGAGTCATTTACAATAGTCATTGTGAGAATTATGCCATTCCAACTATAGTAATACTAGAAGTGTAATATGTGTTTGGGAAATATCTAACCAATAGGCAGTAGAAACTGATGAAGGAATTGAAGAGGAGATACCGGATTCACCAGGAATAGAAAAGCATGATAAAGAAAAGGAACAAAAGGATCCCAAAAAGCTTCGTTGTAAGTTGTCCTTTCCCTATTTTGCTAAGGATTTGTGCTTGTTCTCTTAGCTTTTTGAAGGTTTTAAATACATATATAAAAGCTGAATGGAATGTCCAATGTTACAAAAGGCTGTGCAGTTAACCAAGTGCAATCTCAGTGTGTCAGCGCTCTTTCTTCTTGTTAACTCATTATTGTCGTTTTTCAGCCTCATAGTATGCATCCTGTGGCATCACATTAATTTTAAGGTATTGTGCTACTTTCAGAGAAGAAGTGTAGTGCATTTCTGTTGAGGCCTCTAGGAAGCTGAACTTCATTGATTTAAAAATATATACTTACTGTTTAAGATTCTACATAGAATCTTATACTTTTTAAGAAGTCAAAAGTCATGGAATATGTACCATAATTTCCTACTGGACACCAGGCATCCATCTCTGGACTAGGATGTGTCTGTGCATGTAAACAGATGCAAGCATTTCTATCTCCAGATCTTACTACAGAAAGGAGCATAGCAAAAGCCAGCAGCTTTAAGAAAAGCATTTTCTAATGTTGGCCCCTTATGAATTACATTGCTTAAATAGGCCATTAGCTTTGTGACTTGGTACTTTGTTCAGTCTGTTTTAACAAATCCACATGTTTGAGAACTTTTTGGCCTTCATATTAACTGAATGATTAGAAAATCAGTACTACTTTTCTGTATTTCTAATGAACTTTAGGCCTATTACTGACATTGTCAACAGGTAGCAATTTAACATAAAAATGTGATTATTTTTTATTCTATATTATAGATTCTTCATGCTCTCAACTTCCCCCAAATAGAATTATTTTCAAGAAATATACCTTTTGAATTTTTGTTACTATAACAGAAAAATCAAGACTAAAGGCAATGGAGGACATTTTCCGTGTAGTCCCATTTGTAGCTTAGAGTACAAATAATTATGATGAAAGTTAGCTTAAAATACAAGTATAATAGTTATGATGGTTATATGTCTATATTTATATCTCTATATATTTGTGCGTATCTCCAGTTTTCTTGTTCAATGAAGATAGGGATTGTTTTGTTTGTTGTGTATTTTATGTATTTTTACTTTTTGGTGGTCATTTTACCTTCTAAAACTGATGGAGAATCAATAAAGATAAGTAGTTAATCATTTATGAAATAAAGAATATGTTAGAGTAAATTAG
Organism: Pan troglodytes; assembly: GCF_028858775.2. Lineage (NCBI taxonomy): Eukaryota > Metazoa > Chordata > Mammalia > Primates > Hominidae > Pan > Pan troglodytes. The sequence continues at coordinate 44,791,297 of NC_072406.2, read as the reverse complement.
GGATGTCTTGGCAGATATACCATAGAAGGTACGGTTGTCATCTGTTTTTAGTGATAAAAATGAAATGTTTTGTTTGGTTTATAACTTTGAAATGGGGTCTGTGTTAATGTAATTCTTCACATCTTGTCCTTAAACCACATTAAAGTTAAAATAACTGAACTGTACTATGATCTTGACATATGAGGTTAATATGTTTTGCATGCTAGCTGGAAAAACTTGTATCAAAAAAACTTTATTTTTACAAATGCTCATTACCTGTCTTTTTGTCTTAAGCCTTTAAAGTATCTAGCATAGATTCTTCAGAACAGAAAAAAACCAAGAAAAACTTAAAGAAGTTTCTTACACGACGCCCCACTTTGCAAGCTGTTCGTGAAAAAGGTTATATTAAAGGTTGGTAGGAGAAGTATTGTTGATAATAATGAATATTGGCCTACGTCATAAATAAAATGTTTCAAATTAAAAACAAACATTTTCAAACAGTAAGAATATTATTCTTTATTCAAGTATTCAAGTACAGTGATTAAAAGACATTAAGTAATTAAAATAGTTTTTTTTAAAGTTTATTTTAACTAAAGCAGTGGACAGACATAAATAACACACTAAACTTTTAGAAAGCCTGTTTCAGAGGAACTACATGGATGTGATGGGTGGCAGACTTTTAGAAATTGTGACAATGAAAAGTTTAGTTTTGAGATGCAAAGACCACAATAAATAAGAAATTTTGAATATCACTAACAATAGAAAGAAAAATGAACAAATAATTTTTACCCTTGGCTGTCATTTAAGGTAACTGAAAAATTAGCATAAGGCGTTTTTTTCTAACTAATTTATTTGCTTGTTATTTCATTTATAAGCACTATAATGGACTAACAGAATCTTTTTTATAGGAAAATATTCTTTAAAAAAATCACATTACTTGTGTATGTAGTTCTTACGAGAGTGTTTAATTCCAAAGGCAAAATTTTCTAATACCTGACTTAAAACAATGGCATTTATTCGTAAATAAAAATAAAAGTAAAGATAATGTAGTCTATAATGTATATCTCTGTCTCTGATTATTATGAAATTTCTAACAAAGACCGTCTATTTGTGAAGCATCTGCATTAAAACACGCAAGCCAGTTTTATTAAGAAGGTATTTAAGGCCAGGTGCAGTGGCTCACATCTGTAAACCCCCCACTTTGGGAGGCAGGAGGATTGCTTGAGTCCAGGAACTCAAGACCAGATTGGGTAACATAGAGAGACCCTCTCTCTACAAAGAATTAGTTGGGTGTGGTGGCACACACCTGTAGTCCTAGCTACTTAGGAGGCTGAGTGGGAGGATTGCTTGAACACAGGAATTAGAGGCTGCAGTGCAGCTATGATTGCACCACTGTCCTCCAGCCTGAGTGACAGAGAAAGACTGTCTTAAAAAAAATAAAATAAAATAAAATAAAAAAGGTATTTAAGACTTCTAGGAAGAGACTAGCTGATTAATTCAAATTAGGTACTCTCCAATAAAGCATATGAATTTGTATGATGAGTTTAGAGTCTTTAAAAACTTAAAAAAAAAAAAAAAAAAAGCCTGGCAAATAAGTGAATAGAAACTGTTGCTAATTTGTTCACCAGGCCTTTTCCCTGAGAAATATAAACTGTTGTCACTTTATGTCCTTATTCATCACTTCAAATTGTTTGTTTTCCTGAACGTTTACCACTAATATGGAATTTCAAAACTGTTGGGTTGAAAGATCAATAGAAGAGTATTTGAAATGTATTTTGTGAAATCAAATGTTGGTACGTGATGGACGGACATATGCTTATTTTAATAGTTTTTAAAATAATCAAGTATTTACTAAGTGCCAGGCACAAGCCTAGGTGCTATGAATACCTGTTGGTGTTCAGGAACTACATGGTCCTTGGTCCTCGCCCTCATGAAACTTATACTCAAGTAGGAAGTAGACAAGATAATGTGAAATAGTAACAAATGCTGTGAATCTAACACAGTAATAAAATAGAATGTGTCTAGAACTGGGTTCTCTTAGGTAAGGATGGTCAGAGGGGTTATTAAAGTAGGTGACATTTTAGCTGAGACCAGGAGTGATAAGAAGGAGCCAAATTGGGTGGAAAATTGCTTTCTGCAAAAGCAGTAGAAAGTACAAAGAATTTTCAGGCAAGAGTGAGTAAGGGTGTGTATGAGTTTGGAAACGAATTGTTTGAAGTGAAAATGAAGAAGTAGGCAAGATGCATATTGCATAAGGCATAGGGCCATGTTAAACAATATTTGGTTACGCTGGATGTTTCTGTTGCACTCTGAATAGTTAGCCATTTCATGAACTGAATTTCAGCAAGGTGATTGACTTTTTAAAAATAAATCTTTTTCAGATCAGGTATTTGGATCCAATCTCGCTAATCTGTGTCAGAGAGAGAATGGCACAGTACCAAAGTTTGTGAAGTTATGTATTGAACATGTTGAAGAACATGGTAAGAGAAGGATTTTGATTTTTTTTTTTAACATTAAGCAAACCAGCTTCTTATTTTGCCATCAAAATTCCTAGAATTTTTATGATTTTGAGTGATGCAAACAAAAGTTCCTTATAGTCCTAAGATGTTAAGAAAATAATTTTGTTTACAAATACTTACATGTTTACACCTGTTTCAAATTAAGATCTCTGCAGGCATCTACTGAATGTTTGGTACTCACAGTTAATTAAGTATATGCTATTCTTTGATGCCATTTCATTTAAGCATTTGCTTAAAATAAAGAAGGTAGTGATTGTGAAATTGAGCTTGTTTTTAAGAAATAATTTGACAATGTATAAGATCTGAGGAGATTGTGTTTACTTACTAAGTTTCTTCTGTTCTAAAAATCAGATGACATTTTAAATGGTTAAGTCAACCATGAGATAAAAATTTTTATGTCATTTTCTGTAAAATAGGACAAACTAATTTCTATTGTGATTAATTTAAACATAGCTATAATATTTATACTAGTTTTATATACATTAGTAGTATATTGTAATCACATTAACTTATCTCTGTATATCATGAAAGAAATTTTGTACAATTAAAACACATAATTCAATTTGTAATTTCTGCCAGTTACAGATCTCTTGTCCCATTGACTCTTCTTGTCAACATGGCAATAGGGATACTACACTATTGTCTTAATTTGAAGCTAAATGAATAGTACATTCAATAATGTGCTTTAGTAAATTTGTACACTATTATCATTTAATGAATACCTGAAATTTCGGGGCTTAATTGTATGAATTTCAGATGATTCTGTTTCACATATAAAAGAAAATAATAAATTATAGCAAATTATGTATTGTTTTTATAGAACCATTAGTTTAGTGGTTATATTAAGTTTACTTATTACAAACACTTAATATGACAGATGCTTTCAATAAAGTTTTTACAATATGTGCATTTACATTATAAAATGGTATGCAAAATATGCATGGGCTGATTTTACCTGCTGACTTCCTTTAATTTTGAATTATCCCCAGATGTTTTCAGAAATTTGAAATTGTTAGTGTTTTAAGATTAATGAAACCATTTCCTTGAGCTGATTCACAGTCTATATGATGAGCAGAGTAGAATTATTGCTGTTTATTAAACAGAATTCAGAGCGAATCTCCATCTCTCTCCCCTGCCAAGCATCTACCAGAAGCCATTTAGAGAAAAAGAATATTTGCCCATTTGATTTTAGGCTAATGCAAATGAGTGGGAATTCTGACACATGCAAACGTGTTCAGAAGAGGCAAAGAAGTACTTTAAACACACACACACACAAATTATTATTGTCTCTTAGGTTTGGATATTGATGGGATATACAGAGTAAGTGGCAACCTCGCAGTGATCCAGAAACTAAGGTTTGCAGTCAATCATGGTAAGATTATATTTACTGTTGTTATTCAGATGCATCACTCATAACTTTTTGAACTGGCTTAAAGTAATTTTTTAAAATGTCCAATTCCTGCTGTTTTTCAGATGAGAAATTGGACTTGAATGACAGTAAATGGGAAGATATTCATGTCATTACTGGAGCCCTCAAAATGTTTTTTCGAGAATTACCAGAACCTCTTTTTACATTTAATCATTTTAATGATTTTGTTAATGCAATTAGTAAGTATGTAATTCTACTCAGTTTTTTCTAGATATTGAAAATTCTTTGCACAGATTAAGCCACCCAATTTTTTTTATCTTACTTTAAGCAAGTATTTTCAACAGATTGTTTTACTCCAAACATTTTAAATGTGACCACCAGATGTCACTGTGTATTACCAAATATCAGCTTCCAAACTGTGACATTGCTTTCAGTTTCATAAGAATTTGCTGTAAAATATCTGGTTATTATCTTTTTTCAGAGCAAGAACCAAGACAGCGAGTCGCTGCTGTTAAGGACCTAATCAGACAGTTGCCAAAGCCAAACCAAGACACAATGCAGATTCTTTTCCGACATCTCAGAAGGTAGGAGGACTGCCCAGTCATGGGATGTGGTATAGCACAAGGGGAAGCGGGAAGGCCTGTGGGGCCAGGGTCACTCAGACCCAGATTTGGATCCCAGCTATGCTACTTGCTGTCTTTGTAACTTGAAAAAGTTACTCAACTCCTTTTAGTATCAGTCTGTCATGGGTAAATGATTTGCTATGAAGAATACAGTAAAGTAGGTATTATATGTGAAGTATTTATGTAATGCTTAGCACATAGTAGGTGTTCAGAAATTGTTGCTAAGGTTAATATGAAGATGAGATTGGATATTAATTGAGGTGTATTAAGTTACCGTCATGGTTCTAGGTTACTACATAGCCACTTTAATAACCAAGTTCTTTCATCTGATAGAAAGTACACTAGAATACTAAAACAAAAAATCCCAGCTAGAGAGAGTTTTTTTTTTTAAAGAAATTACGTAAAATGAGTAAAATGGAAAGTTTAATCTCCACACCCTAATGAGATTTTTTTCCCATCAACTTAATGGAGCAGTCACTGTTACCTGAATTGTAACTAATACTTAAATGTTCTATTTTAAAAACTAAGCTAAAATATCACACATTTTAAGTTTGTTAGAGTATGCTTAATTGTATCTTTCAGCTGTGTTTATCAAAAAGAAAGCTTCACATGGCATTTAGACAGAATTCTACTTGGTTAAATAGTTTATGCATCACCTTAGGAAAATAAGTATTACTTCTCTTTTTAAAATGCAAACTGTTAGGTTTATAATACCATTTGAAGAATTTTCCCTCTCTTTTATTTTCTCTTTTAACAACTTCTTTTTTTCCCTTCAGAGTTATAGAAAATGGAGAGAAAAATCGAATGACCTATCAGAGTATAGCAATTGTTTTTGGTCCCACTCTATTAAAACCAGAAAAAGAGACTGGTAATATAGCAGTTCATACTGTGTACCAGAATCAGATTGTAGAATTAATTCTTCTGGAACTGAGTTCCATCTTCGGACGTTGATTCTTACTGAAGACAACCTGTGGAATAGAAGCTGGATTCCATCAGATTTCAAATGTTTATACACAGTGTATTTTATTTTTTGGACCAAGCAGTGACTCTTTGATTTTGCACTTTTTTTTTTGAGGGATCAGAAGGGAAGGGGAGAGTCGAGATGTGTGTTAGGCCCTCATATTTGCTGCTTTGTTGCAAGTTGATATAACTGCGTGTAATTATGAATTCATTTTATCCTGAATGTTTGCATTTCATACTCTGAATTTCAGTAAAAATCAAAACTTAAAATTCTAACCAGTCATATACACTGGATAATTTGGTAAGAAAACTGTATTTTTTTTCCCTGAAATTGGATAATGTACTTTCTTCTCAAGATTCATGACTTGATAGAACAATACTTTCAGTTATGTTGCAAAGGCTCTTGGGCATTTTAAACAAAATGAAGTATATCCATTTTGAAACCTGTGTATTTCTTTTTCGGGGTTTCTGCATGCAGTGGCAGTCTTAAGTGCCAAAATTCATTATAACCCCAAAATAACCCCTTGATGAAGGCTTGCTGTCTTTTACTGTGTTACACAGCATCCTTACTGGATATCTTAGTTGCTTGTTTGGGCAGCACACTAATATTACTTAAAACACTGTGATATACTGGAGTTTTAGTTAGTGGAAGTCAGTTCAGGGCATTTTAGGGCTGTCTTGCTATACTGAATTGTAGCTAACAATCCTAATTATATCTAGTACCATACTGAGTTATTGGTATGACCCTGTGGAAACACACATTATTTTATGTAAATATAGGCTAAAGACTTAATGTCCTTTAGCTTGTGTATATAATTGTGTTGTATAGTCTCAGAGTACATTCTAACCCTACATTTCTAATCATTGTTATTGGTAATCTTTTCTGTGAATATTAGGTTTCCTCCAGAAATAGTCCGTTATTTGGGAAAGTTAACTGTGTGCACTTTTAGATATTAACTACATTTACAGGCAAATCACTGTAATGAGAATGGTACTGGAAAAATACTGAATAGACTTTCTAAATGGCACATGCACTACAAGAGGAACCTTTTGGGTTATTTAATATGTACAGAAAATATTAGAAAAAATTTATTACAGAATTCTAATTCCAGTATGAATAGTGGAAACCCATCTGTAAATTAGATGGATGTTGGGTGGAAAATGACATTGCTAAATTTGAGAATTTCTTTTTACCTACTAATGTAGATTGCTTTGTATAATAAAACACAGGGTTTGGAAGGTTTTGTTACAGGGAGCATGGTCTGTTGAAGATTTTTAAAATGTATTTTTCTAGATTAACTTCTGTACATGAAATGTCTAATAAAACTATAAGAGGTTTAGAGATTTTTCCATTGGAAATGTGCATTTTGGTTTCTAATTTTTTTGTTTTTTCATTTACTGGCATACTCTTATACCTCATTTTTAAAAATCAACTGAATCCAATATTTCCTGTGGCAAATAACACTTTCCTCATTTCATACCTTTTCTCCTCTCTTCCATGCCAACATTTCTCCACCCACAACGTACACTTTTTATTTCTCCATCAATATTTGAAAGCGAGTGATTTGTGACCAGGATTTTTTTTTTCTTAGGGTTGCATTTATAATTTACAGATTGCCTTCCTTGGGAACAAGTATTTTTTTGTATGATCTGTCTAAAAACCTCTCACCTGAATTTTGTGGTAGAAATTCTGTATTTGTTGTTGTGAGCGTGTTAAATTGATAACAAACCAAACTACTTGATAGCTAAAGCAGATTGTTTTGGGTGGGGAGAAAAAGCCCTAAATCAGAATGTTTATATTTGCCTAAAGATGTCCTTAATAATACAATATGCTTTAGATCTTGCTTATTTAGTGATTGTATACCAGGAAAACAATTAGACTCAAATCAGTGATGTTCTTGGTGTTCATGAACATATATCAAAGATTAAAATTGTCCTGTGTTTCTTGTTTCAAGGTACGTGTGTGTGTGTGTGTGTGTGTGTGTGTGTGTGAAGTCTTAAATGTTTTATTAGTCTACAGCTAATCAGTTTATTGTAATATTGTATGTAAAGTGAGATTAATGTCTTGTGTTTTCATCCTTTGTGAATTAAAAATTCTCACTTGTTTTGTAATAACAAAGCTAGTAATATTTTCCCGTCTTGACAGCTTGGTTTTATAGTAGAAAATATATTAAAAGCTGAAATAATTTATCAGTGGAATTTTATTTGTTAGTAAGTCTTCCTTCATAATGTCATTGAAAAGGTAGTTGCAGATTTAGAAAAGAAAGTATATTTAAATACATTGTCACATTCCAATTAGAAGAAAAACACTTATTTAAATTTTATAGAAATAAGAAATTTTACCCTTTACTCTGGAGAAAGTAAGTTAATTATTAAATAATCTCCAAAAAATGATGTTTATATTTTAGATAGAGACAAATCTATAAATTGTTTTTTTCCTTATGTGAAAAGCACAAATGAAATAATTTGGTGAAACTTTGGACTTAGTGGTAGATGGGTTGTGTGTTTATAACATATACACAAACGTGTGTGTGCGCTAAGTGTTTGTGCACGCCGTTGCTTACATACAAGTGAAAACTCACCAATAATGCAGATACATGGAGACCTTTTTACTATTTCAGTTTCATTCCACGCTTCTTTGCAAGCCCACAATATTGAACATTAAGATAGCAGTGGGCTGGGCGCAGTGGCTCACGCCTGTAATCCCAGCACTTTGGGAGGCCAAGGCAGGTGAATCATTTGAGGTCAAGGGTTCGAGACCAGGCTGGCCAACATGGTGAAACCCCGTCTCTACTAAAAATTCAAAAAAATTAGCCGGGCATGGTGGCAGGCGCCTGTAATCCCAGCTACTGGGAGGCTGAGTCAGGAGAATCACTTGAACCCAGGAGGTGGAGGTTGCAGTCAGCCGAGATCGCACCACTGCACTGCAGCCTGGGTAACTGTGAGACTCCGTCTCAAAAAAAAAAAAAGACAGCAGTGAAGGGAAAATAGTTATTCCATAATTGTGCCAAGAGATTTTTTCCAGCTCATGGGAGAGGCTTCTAATTAAATACTTAAACATGTAGTTTCCCATGACTCGAATTCCTCAAAGATCTTTAGGCATTTTTAAAGAAATACACAGAGGAGTCCACAACACATCTTTTTAGTAAAGAAGAAAATAAAAATAGTCCACGCTCTCACTAGTCTAATAAAAGTCAAATGTTCAAATATTGCATCTCTATAGAGAATTGAAAATGGGTAGAAAATAAGATTTTATGGAGTTTACTATTCTCCCTGAACTCCAGCCATGAGCTCTAATGATCTTCTTTTATAGAAAGCACTTCTCTGGGTAAGACTACAGAAAGTGTTTAATAGGGCCTTTAGCCTGCATGTTACAGTCTTGGAGGCGGAGCATAGTTTTTGTTGTTATTTTTTTTAAACAGTATTCCAGTGCAGCTAACATAGCACTATTAATTGCAACTTTAGTTTGAGACAAACAAAAACAAAAATCAAATGGGTGCAAAACAAAATCAACTGTCTTACAATGATGGTGTATTAGAATCTGTTGGGAATTCACAGGCTGTGTCCTCAGGCCGGGCAGAGTCAGACTTAGTATTCTAGAGAAGGGGGAGGTACAGAATGCCTAATGAGACATCTGTAACTACCAAAGACAAGGGAGTTCTCCTGAAGAATCTCAATTAGTCTGCTCAACTGAAGTTTTGTGGTCCAGTGGTGGCTGCAAGTATATTCAGCTGGATTGAGCTTTTACAAATTAGCCTTATGTGAATATAGCACTTAAATGAACTCTTTCATTTCCTTCATTGCTTCCCTTCTCCCACAGAGGGGGGGAAAAAAACGAAAGAAAGAAAGCACTTTTATGGTGCTCTCATAAACAGAGCACTTGTACAACAAGGTAACTGTTTAACAAATTACTACAATACGTATTTACAATACATGTTTTTTCTCATCGACCCTCTTCTCCCTTTATTTTATTTCCTCTCTCTTAAGGTTTTCAGAAAAGCGGTCTTTGGTAAAGATTTTTAATTATTAATGCTGGTAGCCAGATCTTTCAAGTACTTATGATAGTTGTGGCTCATACTGCAAGTAGCTTAGAAACTTGTAACACTGTCATAAATTTATATTGATGAAATCCATAGTGACATGAGAGTGACAAATGATGCTGTAGAGGTCTTCATAAACAGAACATTTGCAGAGGTGGAAATCAAAACCACTGTCAAGTCATGGTGGAGTAACCAGTGAAAATTCAGCACAGACTTCAAGGCCACCTTTTCCTCCTCGGCATTTTGAGAAATTGTTTATACAGTCATGTGACTGTTAGTGATGAGGATATGTTCTGAGAAATGTATTGGTATATGCAAACATCGTAGATTATACTTACACAAACCTAGATGTATACCAGATGCTACACCTAGGCTATATGGTATAAACTATTGCCCCTAGGCTGCAAACCTGTACAGCAGGTGACTACTGGGTACTGTAGATGATTGGAACACATTGGTAAGTATTTGTGTATCTAAACATATCTAAACAGAAAAGTTACAGTAAAAATACAGTACTATAATCTTATGGGATGACCATTGTATAAAGCAGTTTGTCATTGACTAGAACATCATTATGCAGTACATGACTGTATTTAGACAAGAAAAATGGGAATCTTGGATGCCAAAGTAATACTCTTAATGATTCATAAAGCAGGAAAGGACCTGTAGGGACCCTCACATTCACTGTTTGTTTTATAGATGAAATAACTGAGGCCCAGATTGATGTGAATGCCTAAAGTCATATGCTTAGTGACAGTATGATAAGCCTAAGGCTGAAGAGAAGTAATATTTTGATTAGCTATGTTATTTCTATTTAAAGTTTGTGATCAATTTAAAGCATATTCTGGCATGTTCAATAATACTTGAGGAACAAGTAACTTGCTTTCTGTTTCACGCTAAGCTAGTTGTTATTTATGTGGCATATTGAAACATATTTTCCTTCTATTATGTACATCTGTTATGAATATAGAAGTGGCAGGGGGTAGGTACTGCTTTTACTGGTCTCTTCTGGTTCTGGTTGCATAGGAAGTAAACTAGCATCCCTCTCTGTCCCCTGGCAAATAATCAGAATTCAGCGATTCTTTTTCTACCCACTGATATTCCTGGATAGGCCATTGTGTGTATTAATCTCTTTAATATGGATTTCTGTTTTCACTTATGTTCTAGAATGGTGCTATCCAATTACTGTAGCCACCAGCCATATGTGGCATTTTAAAAAATTGTGGCAAAATATGCATAACCTAAAATTTACCTTAGAAACCATTTTTAAGTGTACAGTTCAGTTGTATGAAGTACATTTATATTGTTATGCGACCATCATCACCATCCATCTCTAGAACTTTTTTCGTCTTGCAAAACTGAAACTCTATATCCACTAAACAATCAATCCCCATTCCCCTAGCCCCTGAGAAAACCACCATTCTACCCTGTCTGTGATTTTAACTACCTCAATCATGCAGCATATGCCTTTTTGTGACTGGCTTATTGCACTTAGCATAATGTCGTCAAGGTTCATCTATGTAGTAGCATACTGCAGGATTTCATTTTTAAGGCTTGATAATATTCCACTGTGTGTATACACCACATTTTGCTTATCCATTCATCAATGGACAGTGTTGCTTCCATGTTTGAGCTACTGTGAATAATTCTGCTATGAACATGGATGTATAAATATCTTAGAGACACTGGATTTGGCACTAATTTTTTGGATATGACACTAAAGGCAAGGCAACTAAAGAAAAAGACAAACGACTTTATAAAAATTTAAAAAATTGGTGCATCTAAAGACATTATCCTATTGATAATAACATTATCCTATTGATAATAAACAGGCAACCAGCAGAATAGGAGAAAATATTTGCAAATTGTATATATGATGAAGGATTGATATCCTTGATACAGAGAGAACTCCTAAAACTCAACAACGAGAAACCTGATTCAAAAATGGGCAAAGGACTTGAATAGACATTCTCCAAAGAAGATACACAAGGACATGAAAAGATGCCCAGCATCACTAATTATTAGAGAAATGCATATCAAAACTGAGATATCACCTTACACCCAGCAGGATGGCTGCTATCAAGAAACCAGAAAACAAGTGTTGGCAAGGATGTTGAGAAATTGGAATCCTTTTCCTCTATTGATGGGTGGGAATGTAAAATGGTACAGCCACTGTGGAAAATAGTATGGCAATTCCTCAAAAAATTAAAAATAGAGTTACCACACGATGCAGCCATTCCACTTCTGGGTACACATCCAAAAGAGTTTAAATTTACTTACAATTATATAGTACTTTAAAATTTAGTTACTCTTTGGGAGGCTGAGGTGGGCGGATCACGAGGTCAGGAGATCGAGACCATCCTCGCTAACATGGTGAAACCCTGTCTCTACTAAAAAAATACAAAAAAAAATTAGCCGGGCGTGGTGGCAGATGCCTGTAGTCCCAGCTACTCTGGAGGCTGAGGCAGGAGAATGGCGTGAACCCTGGAGGCGGAGCTTGCAGTGAGCCAAGATGGCGCCACTGCACTCCAGCCTGGGCAACAGAGCGAGACTCCTGTCTCAAAAAAAAATTTAGTTACTCTGTCAACAATAGCTACATTTCGAATGGTCAATGGAGACTTGGAGTTAATGGCCGCCATCCTGAACAGTGCAAATATGGAACAATTTCATCCTCAAAAGAAATTTCTACTGGATGGTGCTATTCTAGAAGGTTGGGATGTGGAGAATAAGCAGTTGCAAAATGCAGATTCTGCAAAATCATTTAAAAAATTAAAATATGTAATATTTTATCCATCTGCCTCATGCTTATCTCTTAAGTCCATGACACTAGGGAAGTTTAAGGAGAGAAATATATTTTTATTATAGGTGTGCTAAACTTGAATATTTGTCCCATTATATGCTCTCATATTGGGGCTGGAAGGGAGGTAAATGTGATTTAACTTCCAATACAACACCATCAAAATGCTTGCAATTTGGGCAAAAGCGGTCTGAGACCATGGCTTAATAGAAGCCTCAGTTCACATTGTTCTCTTTGGAAAATCTAGGAATGCTGTACTGTGAGATAATTAATGTTTCAGAAGTTTGTGTCACAATAGTCTTACATTTAAATTTTAGAAGTTTTTACATTGGTGAGAAAGATTTTCTAAAATTTTATTTTAGAAACTAAACAATGAAAGAAATGGTTCTAATTGGAACTTTCCCTTGGGATCTAAGCTACTTCACATTATATTTACTTCTGATTTTTAATAATACCCTGTATGAAGTAGTGAAAAACTTGAAAAACATACATAACACAACTTTTTAAATGGAAGCTGACGTCTAACCATGGATACAAGGAAATTATTGGTAATCTCAAAGCAACTCAGTAGGTCTGCACGTGATTTCTCCAGATGCATTCTAAAGTATGGAAGATGGCAGGGTATGTAGGTCTCATAGAGTAGATGATAATCAGCATTTTTTGTTTTTATTTAAATGACTATCAGATTTACGTCAAGGGTCCCAGGCCACATTCTTCCAGAGCTGGTACTCATGCATAGTTGGCTCTAGTTGAACGATGCTCTAGTTGAAGAAGCTGCTACTGATATGTTTTCAATCCTGTTATAAAAGGACTTCTATTAATAAGCACTTTAAAATTTCTAGGTAGGGAGTATAATAAGTTGTTAGTTACCCATACTGATCCAACCCATTGACAGAATGACTTAGTTCAGACTTAGGCAAATCGTAGGGTGTAGAAGCTTTGCCCTCTAGTAAACCTGACTCACCAAACACTCCTCCCATCTTCTCATTAAGCACGTTGATACAGAAAACGCTTCTCTCTGTATCCTTTCTTCTTCCTCCTTTCTCTCAGCCACCATCTCAGCAACTGTGTCTTAGACAATCAGTTGAGTGGCTACTCACAGAAGCTGTGCTAGGCCTTATTGAGGCCCCTGTGTCCAGAGTGTTCAGTTTCCTTGGAGAAGATGGACTTAAAGAGGAATCAAAGGCTTCTAGGGAAGACAGCACCACTGTGTTGAAAAGGAAACTCAACCTTTTCTGTCATAAGGGAAACCGCAATATCCTTGGATGACATCGTTCTGACTGCAGGGGTAACCTGAATTCAACCTGTTTGTTAGGGAACCAGATCTGATGTGACATTTCTGACATCTAGCTACATGTAATGACTGCTGTCTCTGGTCATGCCCTTGTCTCCTGACCTGTTAATATTAGCCAAATTGATTGCCTGAACATTGCCAGTAACAGTGACTGGACCTCCCTGTCGATCTTATCACTCTTGCCAATGCCTGTAGCATATTCAGTTGGCATTAGGTTCCATGAAAGCAGTATCACGCAATGTGAGATTGCTGTTTTAAATAATGGGTAGTACTGAAATATCTCCCACTGAATAAGAGGTTGGGAAGAGAGCCCTTCTTTAAGAATCTACTGCAGAATGAGTTTCAGACTACCAAAATGTCTTAGAGATAGCAACATGAGACTTGATGTTGCGCATTAAATATTTAATTGCTTACAGAAATAAGATGAAGTGAGGGCCAGCAAGGAGAAAATAGAGTCCTTAATGACTATAAACACTGACAAATGAAGGCTTAGTACCATTTACAATAGAATAATGAGGAAAACATAGGCGAAAATTTAATGTTTTCAACAGTCATATTGGTGGTATTCTGCCTGGTGTGTATGTAGCATATGATTAAACAAATGAGTACATATTGGATATTTTAATTCTATCATCTCGAGTCCTTGGCAATCAGGTTTCTAAGAATGGAACAAGGTGGTAAGTTAAAGTAAAAACTTTGTGGTCTTTAATTTGAATTGGGAGTATCAATATGATGTCATGAGATATTTAATCTATGTGTCTATGTGTTTATGTATGTAACTGATCACTGAAAAGGTGTAACAAGAATGACCAACTGGGGGAGCATCCTTAGCACCTGGGTTTTGACCTTGAAATAGAATTTCTCATTAAAAGAAACCAAGGCATTTTGGAGATACGGCTGATTCCAGGTGTGGAACGGGAAACGTGGAAGATGATCCTGAAAGAATTGTCATAGCAAGGAAGTGATCAAATGTTAGCAGGATCTTGTCAAAAGAATTCTGGAGGCGACTTGAAGATCCCACTGGCCAAAAATGGATAGTTGGAGCTTCAATAATAATAGTTGGCAATGAATTGAAACTCACTGATATGTTTACACCCATGAATTAATAATATCAAAAGAGGAGGATGAGAGGGAATAAATTCATATCTTCTTGAAAACTGATGATAAAGAATCAAACATTTATTTGGCCTATCCTGTATGCACTTGACCACTAAGTATCCATATGGCAGATGAGGGAAAGTACCTCTATATAAAAGTTTCCGACCGGGCGTGGTGGCTCACGCCTGTAATCCCAGCACTTTGGGAGGTCCAGGCGGTCGGATCACGAGGTCAGGAGATTGAGACCATCCTGGCTAACACGGTGAAACCCTGTCTCTACTAAAAATACAAAAAATTAACTGGGCCTGGTGGTGGGCGCCTGTAGTCCCAGCTACTCGGGAGACTGAGGCAGGAGAATGGCGTGAACCCAGGAGGCCGGAGCTTGCAGTGAGCCGAGATCGCGCCACTGCACTCCAGTCTGGGTGACAGAGCGAGACTCCGCCTCAAAATAAATAAATAAAAAGTTTCCAACTAATAATTGAAATTATTATCATCCACTTTATACTCCCCATTGATTTAATAAATCTGTGTATTAAGCATCAATGGCTGCTAGCATCATCAAAAGAGAAATAACTAGATATTACATGCTTCCTGATGGAAGAAAACAAGACCTCTTATGGTCTTATCAAAGCAATTGAACCTTAAATCTGAATCAGGCTTTGAATGTAGCTTCCAGAAAATATAAAAGATGGAGAGCTACATCCTGCCTATGAAATCAAGAAGACTCAGACCGAGAAACAACTTGTCAAAGGGTCTGGCTTTCTCAACAAATAACACTGTAAGGAAAAGAAAGGATTGGAGAGGAGCTCCATAAACTTGCCTATTATTTTATTTCAGCTGAGACTTGGGCATCATTTAAAACCAATGAAATAGTCAAAACTTAATTCTTTATTATTTTATCATATTTTACTATTATCTCTGCTTTTAAGGTTATTTCACAGATATTAAGGTACCTGTGTGGTGGAAATACTATACAATGGTGTACTTTACACTTTTTCCCAGTTCTACATTAGTGACGTCAAGGTGGTTTGAAATTGGCAGTTTGGTGGTGGCAGTATTTAGACCAAATCAGGGATGGTTTACTGTTTGGTCAATTTGTCTAGACTTAAAAAGGTGATGGGGAAAATGTTAATGCAGATTAAAATTTAAAATGTGTCTGTAGCTGTTACATGGTGAACAACACAAGAAATTGAGGAAATATTCTTCCAGTGTTCAAAAACTATGATCTGATTCAGCAAAGAAGCCAGATATATCATGGACAAATGAGTGAAGTTCTGACATGTGTTGATTGTCTTTTGTCTTATTTGTTAATGTGAATAAAAATATCAACCAACATTCATGCCAGATTACACTTGTGAACCAATTGCAATCACAGGATGGCTAGAGATAGAAGAATTTGGGAAAAATAAAAAGATTCTTTGTGAATAAATTGGTTATGTGGAATTAGCAATAAGGAGTATTATCTATTTTATTTATATTAGCTACATTTATTATACACTTATGTATGTGTGTGGATTTTGTGCCAGTTGTTAAACATTTACCAGCTCACCCCTGGAAACATGGCATGTAATAAATGTTAGTTGTTTTTATTAGTAGTATGGCAATAACACGATGCTGGTCCCTGCGAAGGGATAATGTTTCTAAAGACCAAATGTTTGGCAGGAAAGTAAACTGATCAAGATGACTTAAATTTTAAAGATGAGTTAAATTATATATGCCAAGGAAGGCCATCACTGAACTGAAAGAACTTATGTAACAGAAGCACTATGCAATACACTGAAGTCATCTTTACAATAAAGGCTGTTTGGGCCCAATATTTTACTTCCAGGTATCTATGAAAGGCAGAGCATTGAAAAAATAGAATGAACATCATGCCTTGTTAGAAATTAAATATCCCATAGATGCAGCAGAGGTTACAAAATGAACATGCAGAATTTATAACCATAAAATGGCCATCGATCCATTAGGTCCAAATGAAGTAGATTGAATAGGAAAGACAAGTTGTGTGATACCTAAATAAGACATTCATCTATAAAGAAATCCATAAATCTACGGATCAGGAGAATGATGAGCGTTTAAGTGTTGCTAAAAGGAAATATGTGACACTTAGGATAATTATATGATAACACTCACCTATTTGGAAAGATTTGGATGATGTTTGCTTAGTACGGATTATATTATAACAACAACATACACAGAAATGACCTGTAGGGTTAAGGGCCTTCAACCATCCTGACATCTGCTAAAAGTTGAGTCCTGGAATTGAGTCCCACCTTGTTTATGTTTTCAGAGGGGGAGTAGCTGTGTGCATTATTTTAATAAATAAAGAGCTAGTTGGTGGTCTGGGAATGACAGGATGCCTGGGAGACAGTGATTCCTGTATCTTACAGTACATAATGGCAAGGAAATGAAATACGGGATTTAGTCAACCATGCATGGAGTCTGATTTCAGCAAACTCAGTGAAAATTCTTATGGCTCAAGAGGTTAAACTGAATTATTTGGAAAAAGTGAGATTTCAAGTACAGATGACCCTCCTTAGATTACACATTGGCAGTTTCAACCAACCGAGGATGGAAAATATTTTTTAAATAGCAAAAATAACCATACAACCATAAAAATGACACAAATAAGAATATGCTATAACAACTATATAACATATACTTGTATTAAGTATTATAAGCGATCTAGAGATGATTTAACATATACAGATGTACAGAGGATGTGACTAGGTTATAGGCAGATACATTATTTTATATAAGGGACTTGGGCATCTGCAGATTGGGTCCTGGAACCAATCTCAAACAAATGTTGAGGGACAACTGTATACAAATAATGAAAGGCCAAGTGGGAAGAGACAAACTAAAATAACTGGTATGCTTGCATAGGAAGACCTCTGGTGAACACAGATTCCAAGGGATGAACTAAAGTTGACTGTGTGGAGCACATAAACTGATCATAAAAGAGTAAAAGTTTATAAAAATATTAGGAAGGTTAAAATTCCTAGTGAACTTTCAGAAAATGCTAGTCAACAAAGAATGCCATTAAATTATATTCAGATCCAGAAGTATGAGAACTGCTACATCTCCAATGAGCAGAATTTTATTTTATTTTATTTTATTTTATATTTTATTTTATTTTATTTTTTAAGACAGAGTCTCACTCTGTTGCCCAGGCTGGAGTGCAGTGGCATGATATCTGCTCACTGCAACCTCTGCCTCCGGGGTTCAAGTGATTCTCCTGCCTCAGCCTCCCAAGTAGCTGGGATTATAGGAGCCAGCCATCACACCCGGCTAATTTTTCTATTTTTAGTAGAGACAAGGTTTCACCATGTTGCCCAGTCTGGTCTCGAACTCCTGGCCTCAAATTTTCCACCCACCTCATCCTCCCAAAGTGCTGGGATTACAGGCGTGAGCCACTGTCCCCAGCCAGAATTATCTTAAAACAGGGAAGGATAAAATAAATAATGTAGAGATGGGATAAAAAAGCTAAGAACAGCTATGGAAAGAAATGAAAAGTTTTCAATGCATCTATCTCCAGGGCGAGGCCAACTACATTTTAGTATGTTTCTGCTTCTTGAAGAAATTGCAGATGGAATCCCAGAGCATGTGTCAATGATGTTTGGTAAATAATAGAGGAAATATTCAGAAGCATCAAGGTGAATACTTTTTTTCCAGTATAGAAAAAAGGTTTGCTCAATGGAAAGTATGCTACATATCCAATCTTAGATTCAGCAAAGCCTGTGGCAAAATTGCACATAATATCCTACGGAGAAGGAGATAAAAACTTCAGCTTCTGGTACTTTTAAAGAAATACACAGCTGTCAAATAACTGTTGAGAGTGTTGATAAGTGGCTTGGTGGTATACTATGAGAATAATTGAGTGGCCCAAGACTTTGTCTTAATACCATGGTATTAAAACTTTATTAATGACTTAAAGCATAAAAATCTGCAGATGACAGAACTGGGACGATTAAGCAATGTGGCTCACAATCAATATGCAAAATTATATTAATCGACTTATGCTCCTGCAGTGGTGGATTAACTGATATCAGGTGATTCCTCCAACTGAGAACTAGAAAAGCTGATAATATTTTATTTATTTATTTATTTATTTATTTATTTTTAATTTATTTAGAGACAGAGTCTCACTCTGTCACCCAGGCTGTAGTGCAATGGCACGATCTCGGCTCACTGCAGCCTCCACCTCCTGGGTTCAAGCGATTCTTCTGCCTCAGCCTCCCAGGTAGCTGGGATTACAGGCACACACCACCATGCCCGGCTAATTTTTTTAGTAGATATGGGTTTTCCCCATGTTGCCCAGGCTGGTCTCGAACTCCTTGCCTCAAGTGATCCGCCCAGCTCGGCCTCCCAAAGTGTTGGGGTTACAGGCATGAGCCACCGCTCCCTGGCCAGCTTACACTGCTTCTGTTCAGCTTCTTGACTCAGGATAACATTTTGTGATTCATCCAGGTATTTGTATGTATCACAGTCTTTTCCTTTTTACTGCTGGTAGCATTACATTGTATGCCTACACTACAATTTATGTATACTTTCATCTGTTGGTATTTATGTTGTCAGGGGAGAAAACTTACTGAGAATGAGGCACAAGAATGGTAAGATGTGTCATATTATGATAGGGATATGGGATATGCATTTGTTGAAATTCATCAAATTATACACTTCAGATCTGTGCATTTATCTGCATGAAAATTAGGCCACAATTAAAACAAGGGAAAATATATTGAAAATTTTAAAAAGTTACCTTCTCTGGAAGACTATAACATCATCCAGAATACTGCAGTGTTTGGCGTTCAATAATAAGAGCAGGCATGTAATAAAGCAATAATTGACCAAAACCAAGAGGAAAAGCAGACAATAGAAACAGTTATACATGAGATCCAAATATTGGACTTAATCCAAAGCTATGATTAATATGTTCAAGAAATTATATGAAAATATTAATAATTTCAGCAGGAAACTAAAAATTACAATAAGATTTAAATGGAAATTCTGAGACTGAAAAATAGAGTAATTGAAATTAAGAATTTAATAGATGAGTTTGCAGATAGATTAGACAAAACTAAAGAGGCAAGCCAGAAGATATGTCAAAGAAATAGCCAGACTGAAACTCAAAGGCAAAAAAGGATAAGAAAAAAAAAAAAAAGAAAGAAATGACTGTAAGGGTTATATGCGACATGGCAAAAAAATAATAATAACATACATACAGTGATAGTTCCGGGAAAGGTGGGACAGAATATGAGAAAAGCACTATTTGAAGAGATAATGGCTGAGAATTTTCCAAAATAGATTTAAAAATTATTAAGCATAGATTGAGGAAGTTCTACAAACCAAAGCAGGATAAAGACAAAACCACATCTTAGACACATCATAGGGAAACTCCCCAAAAATATAGCCAAAAGAAAAAAGGACATATTACTTTTAAATGAGCAACAATAAGATTGACAGCTGACTTTTAAACAAAAACTATAGAATGCTGAAATTAAACTGCCAATCTGGAATCTATACTCAACAGTAATATCCTTCACAGAGGAAGAATAAAAAAGATAATTTTCAGAAGAATAAAAATGGAGAGAATTCGCCACTAGCAATTTTTTCCCTGGCATACAATTTAAATGCCAGTTAGAAGTTTCTTGATAAATGAAAGAGTAAATGTAGTTCCCTAGGCAAAAGAAACATGATCCCAGGTGGAAGCATGGAGATTAAGGGAAAAAAATGAAAAGTATGAAAGGGTCAATATATGAATTGTGGGGCATTTGTGTGTGTGTGTGTGTGTGTGTGTGTGTATACTCTCACATGGCTATGATACATTACAATAATACAAGTGATGAGAGACAAGTAAATAAAGTCAAAATGTTCTGAGGTATTAGCATTGTTTAGGAAGTCATATTTATAAGGAATTAAATGCCCATCAATGACAGACTGGCTAAAGAAAATGTGTCATATATACACCATGGAATACTATGCAGCCATAAAAACAATGAGATCATTTCTTTTGCAGTAACATAGTTGGAGCTGGGGACCATTATCCTTAGCAAACTAACACAGGAACAGAAAACCAAATACCGCATGTTCTTACTTACAAGTGGGAGCTAAATGATGAGAACTCATGGACAAAAAGAGGGGAACAACACACACTGGGGCCTGAGGGTAGAGGGTGGGAAGAGGTAGAGGATCAGAAACAATAACTACTGGGCTAGGCTTAGTACCTGGGTAACAAAATAATCTGTACAACAAACCCCCATGACAGGAGTTTACCTGTGTAACAAACCTGCACAGGTACCCCTGAACCTAAAAGTTTAAAAAAGAAAAGAAGGAAAATACTAGTTTATATTAGATTTACTAAATCAAGAGTCATTTAATTTCTAGGGTGATTATAAAAGTCAAGAAACTATAGTAAAGGAAAGTGAAACGTTGAAAAGCCACAAGTTTGAAAGAAGGTGAAATAAATAGGGGGGAGAGAAAGAATAATGTAGGATAGGTGGGAAAATAAATAGTAAGATACTAAGTTCAAACATAAAAATATGTACATGAAATTTAAATAAGCTAAATGCTTTACTTAAAAGTTTATGATACTGGCCAGAACACAAAACTTACATATATACTGCTTATAAGAGTCATGCCTTAAATATTAAAATACAGAAAGGTTTAATGGAAAAGAAATATCATGTAAACTTTTTTTGTTTGTTTGTTTGTTTGTTTGTTTTTAGATGGAGTCCTGCTGTGTCACCCAGGCTGGAGTGCAGTGACACAATCTCAGCTCACTGCAAACTCCACCTCCCAGGTTCAAGTGATTCCCCTGCCTCAGCCTCCCAAGTAGCTGTGACTACAGGCACGTGCCAACACACCTGGCTAATTTTTGTATTTTTAGTAGAGACGAGGTTACATCATGTTGGCCAGGCTGGTCTCGAACTCCTAACCTCAGGCGATCCATCACCTCGGCCTCCCAAAGTGCTGGGATTACAGGCATCAGCCGCCGCACACGGCCTGTCATGTAAACTTTAACAAAAGGAATCTATTGCTTCAAGGTAAAAAGCATTCCTAGAGATAAAGAGAGACATTTTATATTGATAAAAGGGCCTGTCTTCCAGGAAGATACAAAAATTCTAACTTGTATGCACCTAGTTACATAGCCTCAAAACATGGAAAGCTAAAACTGACAAAACTAAAAAAAAAAAAGACAAATCTACAATCACGGTAGGAAATTTTAACACATCATTCTCAATAAATGATAGAACACACTGACAAAAATCAGCAAAGATATAAAAAATTTGAAAGCACCAGTAATTAGTATGCCCTAATTGATGTGTAGAACACTGCATGCAACAATATTAGAATGCACCTTTACTTAAAATGCACATGAGACATTTACCCAAACTGATTGTATGTTGGATAATGAAGTGTCAACACATTTCCGTGAATGCGGTATGCTGTCTGACTATGGTGAAATTAAGCAAGAAATCGGTATCAAAAAGATAACTATACAAGTCACATGGGCTTGGAAATTAGGCAATATACTTTTAAATAACCCATGGGTCTAAGAATAAATAGTGATGGAAATTAGAAAATACTTTAACTGATTTATATTGAATATATGACAGTTTACCTCATGAAAATAAGCGAAGAACAGCAAATTAAACAAAGAAGTAGGAGGAAAATAATGAAGTTAAAAGTAAGAAAAACAACTGAATAGAAAATAGATATACAATATAAAGGATGGCTGAAGACAAAAGATAATTATTTGAAAAAAAAAATAAAATTGATAAATCCATGGCCAGAGAGAGATGGAGACAGAGATAACGTATAACAAATATTAAGAATAAAAAACAAGAGTGAACATCATTACAAACTCTAGAGACATCTAAAAGGTACTAAGAGGACTTTATGGAAATAGTTATGCCAATAAATATGAAAATTTAAATAAAATGAAAAAATTCCAGGAAAAAAATACTAAGATTGACAAAGGAAATAGAAAATCTGAATGATATCTATCACAAAAATCAGCTTCATAATTAAACAACTTTCTGCAAAGAAAAGTCCAGACCCAGGTGGCTTCACTGGTGAATTCTTCCAAACATTGAGGGAAGAAATAACAATCATATACATATTTTTGCAGAGAATTAAAAAAGAGGGGACAGTCCTTGACCATTTTTTGAGGCCAGCAAAACCTCATACCTAACAAGAACACGACAAGAAAGGAAAATTATAGTCTAATCTCTCTCATAAACATTGCTGCAATTCTAAACAAAATATTAGCAAATCAAATCTTATTATGGAAGCATAGTACACCATGACCAAGCTAGATTTATTTCAGAAATATGTTTTGGTTTAATAGTTGAAAACCAATCAATATAACTTACCACATTAACATAACTAAAGAGAAAAATCATCAGATCATCTTAGTAGATACAAAAATAACAGTGAATATAATTAAACACCATACATAATAAAAACTCTTAGCAGCCTAACAGAATGGAACTTCCTAATCTGATATAGAATATTTTAAAAATTTACAGCAAACATCATACTTAATGTTTAAATTTTGAAAGCTATTCCTAAGATTGAGAATGAGACAAGGATGTCAGTAACCATGACAACTCAACACTTTACAGGAAGTCCTAGACAGTGCAACACGCAAGAATAAAATTAAAGGTGTAATGATCCAAAACCAAGATATGAAACTGTCATTTTTTTTTTTACAAAAAAAACCATATAATAAACTAATAGAATTAATGAATTTAGTAAGGTCAAGTGAGTACAAAAGCAATATAAAAATCAATTGTACTTTTTATGTCAGCAACTGTTAGAAAATAAGACTTAAAAGTGACCTATTACCATAGCGTCAAAACACATCACATATGTAGAATTAAATGTAACGAAGATGTGCAAGGCCTTACACAGCAAACTACAAAACATTTCTAGGGACAAGTTAAAGAAAACCGAAAGAAATGGAAAGGTATACCTTGCTCATATATTAGAAGTCTCCGTTCTCCACAACATTAATTTATAAATTCAATGCAATCCCAATTAAAACCCTGGTAGAGGCCGGGCGCGGTGGCTCACGCCTGTAATCCCAGCACTTTGGGAGGCCGAGGCGGGCGGATCACGAGGTCAGGGGATGGAGACCATCTTGGCTAACACGGTGAAACCCCGTCTCTACTAAAAATACAAAAAATTAGCCGGGCAAGGTGGCGGGGGCCTGTAGTCCCAGCAACTCGGGAGGTTAAGGCAGGAGAATGGTGTGAACCCGTGAGACACAGCTTGCAGTGAGCTGAGATAGCCCCACTGCACTGCCTGGGTGACAGAGCAAGACTCTGTCTCAAAAACAAAACAAAACAAAACAAAAAAACCCCTGGCAGATTCGTTTCTGGAAATGGTCAAGGCTGATCCTAAAATGTGTATGGCATCAAAAAGAACTTAGAATAGTCAAAAGTATGTTGAAGGAGGGCAAAGTTTGAAAACTTCTATTACCAGATATCAAAACTTACTCTAAAGAATGCTTGTCCAACCCGCAGTCTACCAGCTCCATGCGGCCCAGGACGGCTTTGAATGCAGCCCGACAGAAATTTGCAAACTTTCTTAAAACATTATGAGGTTTTTTCTTGTGATTTTTTTTATTATTATTTTTTAGCTCGTCAGCTATTGTTAGTGTTAGTGTATTTTGTGTGGCCCAAGACAATTGTTCTTTCAATGTAGCCCAGGGAAGCCAAAAGATTGGACACCCTGCTGTACAGCTACAGTAATTTAATATTAATATAAAGATACAGACAGCACAATTGAACAGAATAAAGACTAGAAAAACATCTAAACATATTACTAATTATCTAAACATATTACTGATTTTCAGTAATGAAAACCAGTTAACTACTGACATGTATTATCTATATGAATCTCACAAACAATGTTGAATGACAGACTGAAGACAGAGGTTATACATTCCATTTCAAAATTTCAAAAACAGCAATCAAGACCAGTGTCAAAAGTTAGCATAGTGATTACTTCTGAATACTGTTAGAAGATAAACTCAGATAACCAGGAGATTAATGAGAAAAACAATCAAAAATGGCAGTAAGCATTGAATCAAATTACTTATAGGAGGCCAAGACTAATATAGGGATTATGATTTGAAAATTGAATGTTGGAGTTGTAGACCTTGATAATAGAATAGATACATAACTATCTATATAGAGAGAGGCTGAGGTATGAGAATTGCTTGAACCTGGGAGGCGGAGGTTGCAGTGAGCCGAGATTGTGCCACTGCACTCCAGCCTGGGTGCCTCCAGCTACAGTCTGTCTCAAAAAAAAAAAAAAAAGTTATGAATAACTGTGCACCAGATAACAGAGCATGAGCATTCACAAAGAAGAGCTATAGGGGAGACAAGAAAAAATATAGAAAACACGGCATCTTAATTATTTAATTCATGTGTTTTAGTTCATTAAACATCAAGAGGACCAAAATTAAGTAAGACTAAAAAATACCTAAATATCATAATTGATAAGGTAGAAATATGTGTGTGTATGTCTGAACATAACAACTCATTCTTTTTTAAGTGGCAATGAAACATTCATACAATTTTTCCATAAGGCCTCAAAGAAGACTTCAGTGAATTCTCAATGGTAGTGAATATAGACATTCTCTGATCACAGTACACTAAAGTACAAAGCAGAAACCAGATCAGGAACAAAAATTCTACTGCTTTGATGTTAAAAACCTCTCAACTCAACTCTTGAGTCAAAAAGGAAAATTTGGCCAGGCACAGTGGCTCACACCTGTAATCCTAGCACTTTGGGAGGTGAGGAGAGAGGACCACTAGAGCCTAGGAGTTCAAGATCGGCCTGGGCAACATGGTGAGACCTCATCTCTGCAAGAAATTTAAAAATTAGCGAGAAGTGGTGGCATGCACTACAGTAGTCCCAGCTACTCCAGAGGCTGAAGCAGGAGGATCACTTGAGCCCAAGAATTTGAGGCTGCAGTGAGCTATGATCACACCATTGTACTGCAGCCTGGGTGACAGAGCAAGAGCCTCTCTTGAAAAAAAAAAAAAAAGAAAAGAAAAGAAAGAAAAAAAAGAAAAGCTTGGCTGACAATACTGAATATATAAAAAACCAAATGATAAGAAAACTCTATCAGAACTTATGGGTGCTCAGAAGAAAAGGTATAGCCTTGTTTATTAATAAATACATGACCTAACTTAAGAATATACTAAAAGAACATTAAAAATAAACCCAAGGTAAGTAAAATAAAATAATTTGTAAACATAAATTTGAACTTAATTAATTAGAACACAGAAAAATGGTCTAACTAATAAGTTGACTGGAGAGCTGGCTCTTTGAAGGAAAAAATTAACGAAATAGAAGTGATAAACTGTTAGCTAACTTGTCTGGGTCAATGCAAAATGTAAATATTTTAGTGCTTCCTTATTATTATTTAATAAAATCTGTGATGTAATTATATAAACAGGCTTGAAAAGTTGCCTCTTGGGGTTATTTAATGTTCACTTTCTTATCTCTAGCAAAATTAACCAAAGTTGTGTAGCTAGATGGCATATTGTTTTAATGGTTTCTGGAAAAGTGGATACACATTCGGAGCCAATTCTAGTGGGCAAAAACACATATTCAAAAATTAAACTTTTAACTTTTAGGGTGGCTCATTGGCTGTAATCCCAGCATTTTGGGAGGTTGAGGCAGGAGGATTGCTTGAGGACAGGAGCTTGAGACAAGCCTGGGCACCACAGTGAGACCCCTTCTCTACAGAAAATACAAAAATTGGCCAGGTGTGGTGGTGCATGCCTGTAATCCCAGCTATTCCAGAGTCTGAGGTGGGAGGATCGCTTGAGCCCAGGAGTTCAAGGCTGTAGTGAGCTACGATCACACCATGGGACTCCAGCCTGGGTGACAGAGCGAGACCCTGTCTCTAAAAAATGATAATAACGAACTTTTAAGATTTAATTTAGACCGGACATGGTGGCTCATGCCTGTATTCCCAGCTCTTTGGGAGGCCAAGGCGGAAGAATCACTTGAGACCAGGAGTTGAAGACTAGTCTGGGCAACACATTAAGACCCCTATTGCAGTGGCCTGTGCCTGTGGTCCCAGCTACACAAGAGGCTGAGGTTGAGGTTGAAGGATGGTTTGAGCCCAGGAACTCACAGCTGCAGTGATTGCATGACTGCACTCCAGCCTGGATGACACAGTGAGACCCAGTCTCAAAAAAAAGAAAAAAAAAAGAAAAAGAAAAAGAAATTTAGTTATACTAGGTTTAAAAGTCAAAATGATATTAAAAGATATATAATACATGAGAAATTTCACTCCCACCCTGTCCTCATTCACTCCATGTCCCACTCCAGGTCACTATTTTATTCTTGTTATCACTTCAGTATTTATACAAATATAAGCAAACTGGTATTTTATTCCCGTCTTTTCTTTAAAAAATTTTATTTTGAAATGATTTCAAACTTATAGAAAAATTTCAAGAATAGGGCAAAGAACTCCCATATATCTTTCACCCTGTTCCAGGTGACCACTTAGTCATTCTCTCATTTCTCTCTTACATGTGCTATATGTTTTATGTTTCGGAATGTATTTCTTTCAAAAACATACTTAGTTGCATATCTGCAGACAATGATCAAAATCAGAAAACTTAACCTGATACACTACAATACTACTATGTAGAGTCTGAATTCAAACCAAATATTTCCAGAATTTCCCTTTTACTAATTTAATTTTTTAAGGCTCCAATTCAGGATCATGAATTGCGTTTTCATGTCTTTTCAGTCTCTTTGAATATGTACAGTTTCTTTAGTCTTTTTTCTTCCCACTTTTTGGTCTTTCATGACTTGACTTTCTTGAAGAGTTCAGGTCATTTCTTTTGCAGAATATCCCGCAACCCAAGTTAGGCCTATCTGATAAGATTCAGGTGAAATGCAGACTGTATCTTCTCAGCCTAGCACATCAGAAGGTATATGATGTGAGATTTTCCCTTATTAGTGATATTAACCTCATGAATCAAGGAAATGGCATCAAACTAATACCATTGTATTCTTCATGTACTTGAAGAAAAAAAAGGCAATTTCATTTAAAAATGTCAATAATGAAGCAATACATTTTTAGTTTTCTCAAATTTTTACTTGTGTGTTGAAATATGAAGTGCACATAAAACATTTCTTTTCTTTTCTTTTTTTTTTTTTTTTTTTTGAGACAGAGTCTTGCTCTGTCGCCCAGACTGGATGGAGTGCAGTGGCACAATCTCGGCTCACCATAACCTTTGCTTCCCGGGTTCAAGCGATTTTCCTGCCTCAGCCTCCCGAGTAGCTGGGATTACAGGCGTGTGCCACCATGCCTGGCTAATTTTTGTATTTTTAGTAGACACGGGGTTTCACGGTATTGGTCAGGCTGGTCTCGAACTCCTGACATCGTGATCCACCCACCTTAGCCTCTCAAAGTGCTGGGATTACAGGCATGAGCCACCATGCCTGGCCACATAAAACATTTTTACCATAGTATGATGATTATCTCGAGGAAGTTACTTTTTTTTTGAGAGGGAGTCTTGCTCTGTCACCCAGGCTGGAATGCAGTGGTGTGATCTCGGCTTACTGCAGCCTCTGTCTCCCTGGCTCACACGATCCTCCTGCCTCAGCCTCCTGAATAGCTGGGACTACAGGAGTGTGCCACCATGCTCAGCTAATTTTTGTATTTTTTGTAGAGGCAGGGCTTGGCCATGTTGTCCAGACAGGTGTCGAACTCCTAAGCTCAAGCCATCCTCCTGCCTCGGCCTCCCAAAGTGCTGGGATTACAGGTGTGAGCCACCACACCCGGCCAGAAGTCACTTTTTGAGTCACAAACTGAACTAGCTACTTTTTCATGGAGGATCATTTTTTATTTGAAAGAATTACTGACAATCTCTGGTTACTCAGACTCCGATATCTGGCAGATGCTTTCTCAAAAACAAATGAAGTGATCCTCTCACCTTAAGGGAAAGGACCAGGAGTATTTATTTGTTAATGGCAAAATTCAGGCTTTCAAGAGAAAACTAGAATTTTAAAAACTTGTATTCACCACAATACTGAACAGCTGAGCAGCTGAACAGCTTCTCAGTATTCAAGGCTGGTTGGGATGAGATTACTGGAAATATTAACAAATCTGATTTTTAAAATGTTGTATAATGAGATATGTCACCCTTTGGAAGCTCAACACAATGTGGTGAACCAGTTCATATGAAAGGAGAGCAATGCGCGCGTGATATTATAAAAACATGATGGATAAAAAAGCCATTCAAATTGCAAGATAGAATGGTGGGTTATAATTTAATAAAGCATGAAAAGTTCATTGATATGGTTTCAGATTCCACTTGTCACATTTTATTGTTATGAAAAATATCTATAATTATCTAAAAAGGTTATTAAAATACTCCTCCCTTTTCCAGTTACATATATGTGTGAAGCTGGATTTTCCCCCGTATTCTTCAATCAAAGCAACAGCTTGAATGTGGAAACAGCTACGAGAATCTTGCTGTCTTCTATTAATGCAGATATTAAAGAAATTTACAAAGTGTATAAAGTAATATCTATTTTTGTTTTTAAAAAGCTAGTTTTCATAAAATATTTATATTAATGTGAAATAGGCTTATTTTCAATTAATACATATTTTTAAAGTTTTTCCATTTTAATTTCGAGTATGGTAAATAGCAATAGATAAAATCTGCATAAACACAACTTTTGAAACCCTTAATAATTTTTAAGAGGGCAAAGTGTTCCTGAGACCAAAAAGTTTGAGTACTATTGGTCCATGATGTAAGTTGTTGATTTTTTTTGCCAGTTTGTCATTTTTCTCTGGATTTTTTCTTTTTGTCATACAGTCATTTTTTATTTTTATATAGTTGAATTTATTATTCTTTTCTTTAAAAAAAGTGTCTGGATCTTGACCTGTGGTTAGATCTTCCCTCACTCCATGGATAAAAAGGAATTTACCTGTGTTTTCTTATGATTCCATTTTTCACTTTCTATGTTTCTAAATATATAAAATATCTGTCCTACCCAGTTATCCCAACTTAAAAGTCATCTTTGCCCCACCGGCTTGTGATGACACCTTTATCACATATTGAATTTCCATATGTTGGTTCATCTTAGTACTTCCTGTTTATACTATTGGTCTATAATTCATATGCTCATGTTATACCATTTATTGAGACTTCATGGAATATTTTGCTAGCTTGTAGAACTTGTCTTTCTCCCTCCCCCATTACTTATCCTTTCAATAACTTTCTTGACTTATTTGTTCATTTTTTCATGTGAATTTTGGATCATCTACAGATCAGTTTCTCCTACAGGTTTTGTTCTCATCCAGGGTCATTGGTGCCTTAGCCCAGGCTTTGCTGCTGGCAATACAACCAATAAATAAGGCTTGTTATTTATGCTCAGGGCTACAGGAAGCTGTGGCATATACAGGGACATGCCCTGTTGGCTCCTGCCCAAGTGCTATGAGAAGCAGGATAGTGAACATTCTGCTTGTGTTTGATTTGTTTATATTCGGCAGCAGAGGGTCAACTGAGTGGAATACAGCATTGATTATTATCTGAACTCAATGCAACTAAATGTAAAAATTCCACAAGCCTGAATTCACAGCAATGGAACACTTATCAATTTCAACTTTTATTTTAGATTCAGGGTGTACACGTGCAGTTTTGTTACCTGCGTATATTGTGTAATGCTCAGGTTTGGGGTATGGATGATCCCATCACTCAGGTAGTGAGCATGGTACATGATAGTTTTACCACCTTTTCGCTCCTCCTTCTTCCCGCCCTCCTCTTCTAGTCACCAGGGAAGCTACTTCTTGACATGGTTCCATGTTCTCTGACTTGACTGATGGTCTGACCATCAGACAGCTGCTCTCAGATCTGAGAGATACTTTGTCTCTGAGATGCCCCGGGGATGAATATGATATATAAATGCATAGTTATACTTTTTGAGAACTTGGAATAGTTAGGCGTTAGGTTCAGCTAAATTGTTTCCCTGACTCTGAGTGTGATGAGAAATGAAATATTGTTTAGTGAGTGTTATTGACAATAGCATAGAATGAAAAGGTAGAAAAATTCAGCAAGTGCTTTGTTTTCTGTGGACTGTATCCCTCACTACAGCTTTATTATTATTGATACTTCTATTATTATTACTGATTTTTCTCTGTGGTGGAATGAGCTAGGATTAAACCTATAAGGCCTTAGAAACTGCATTTTAGCCACTGCTGGCATTGATGTTGTTTTAATTATTATCTTTTCGCTTCTAAGGAACACCATCTTAAAACCGAAGCAACTGGACTCAGTGGTTCACACCTGTAATCCCAGCACTTTGGGAAACAGATGCGTGAGGATCGCTTAAGCCAAGGAGTTCAAGGCCATCCTGGGTGACACAGCATGACCCTGTCTCTATAAAAAATAAAAAATAAGCTAGGCGTGGTGTCACACACCTGGAGTCCCAGCTATTAGGGAGCCCAGGAGTTCGAGGCTGCAGTGAGCCAAGATCGCGCCACTACACTCCAGCCTGGGCAACAGAGCAAGATGCTGTCTCAAAAACAAAACAAAACAAACAAACAAACAGACTAAGAAACCTTCACTCCCCATCACCCAAAACTATGAAGCTGATTTCTTTGGTAGCTGGTTACAGGGGAGACAGTGGTAAAAGTAGAAACATTTAAATCACATTGGAAGAATAAGAAATCTAACATTTTTTTTTCAGGGTTGTATTGCCCTATTCTTCTAGAACAGATCATTGCGAAGAAATTTTCCCCATATGAAATAAATATTTGTATTTGAGACCTATCTCAAACAACTTGCCTATGTTCAAAAACTCCATTTCTGAAAAGCTCAACAGGCAATGGGATCTATTAAAACTCTTGTCCCAGTCACCTTTGGATGAACATATACCTGGGTTTCGGGCATCAGCTTATGTGTAACACTGATTGACACATCCCATATTGACATGAGATTTTTAGTGACTTTGTCCTACATTGTTTTGGGTTGGAATCACCAATACAGAACTGTCAACTCAGTTTAAAATGACTACATTTTGCATGACATTCTCAAGGGAAGGAGAAAAACATCTTTCATTTAGTGAAGATAGAAGTTGTTTGTCCAGAGAATGCCCTGTTTCCCTTCAATTCACCTGAATGCCGTGATAAATCTGCCGAGAGTTCTGATTGTCACACCAATCATCAATAAAAGACACACGGTCTCTTTCTCCAAGTTGCCGAGTCTGCTTTAAACTTTAATAGTACTATTTTTATTAGCTCCACTGCTTAAAGCTTTTCTCTAAGAGAATAGATATATTTTATTGAGAATAATTGTGCTGCCAGGTAATGGAAAATAAACATTAAACACTGATAGTATCATCCTCTTGACTCGTCTAATTTTCCTGGTTCATAATGCATTGTGGCTAGACTGATGAAATCAAACTGTAGTGGTAAATTACCTGTCAGATTGATTTGTCTGCTCTGTTCATTATCTTTGGTGAAAGTATGCTGAGATGGTTGTGTGTGCGTCTATGTGTGTGTGAATTTTGATTTCCTTGAACTTCAGATAGGAGTTAAAAGTGCTTCTTGGCAGAAAGTAAACTTAGTATG
This sequence comes from Pan troglodytes, assembly GCF_028858775.2. Classification (NCBI taxonomy): domain Eukaryota; kingdom Metazoa; phylum Chordata; class Mammalia; order Primates; family Hominidae; genus Pan; species Pan troglodytes. The sequence continues at coordinate 44,758,992 of NC_072406.2, read as the reverse complement.
TGCATATTCAAAATAAAATAGCTACCCACTCATAACCTAGTCAGATGTTCAAAAAATAATCTTCATGCTCCTTCTGTTTTGATTTTTCTTGCTTACGATGATGAATCTTAGGGTTATAGAAACAGTAGTGAAAACCCTTGTAATTGTCACTCTTCTCTACCATCCAAAGGAATGTTGAGGGCATGCCTGCACAACACATCACTAGGCTAGGCACTGAACACAGAGGGCTTTCCTGCTCCGTGGGTGATTGAAATTGAAAACTGCTTTGCTCTGAACATATGAAGACCTTCCAAGAGCAAAATGGTAATTGTAAACTGAGTCCATAGTAGACTGAAATAGTTCTATTCAAAACTAGAAATGTAGTCAAAGTGTAGCTCTATACAAAAACTTCGGAAACAATACATTTGGATCTGGAGGCAGTGGCAAAAACTTTAAAGTTAAAAGAGTGTTATTTATTTATTTATCTTTTATTATAGAAATAGAGACAGAGCCTTGCTATGTTGCCCGGGCTGGTCTCAAACTCCTGGGCTCAAGTGCTCCTTCTGCCTTGGCCTCCCAAAGTGCTGGGATCACAGACGTAAGCCACTGTGCCTGTGCCTGGCCAAAAGATCATTATTTATTTATTTATTTATTATTTTTTATTGAGACAAGGTCTCTCTCTGTCACCCAGGTTGGAGTGCAGTGGTGCCATCATAGCTTGTTGCAACCTTGACCTCCTGGGCCCAAGCAATCCTCCCACCTCAGCCCCCTGAGTAGCTAGGACTACAGGTGCATGCCCCCATGCCTAGCTAATTTTTAATTTTTTTGTAGAGATGAGGTCTCACTATGTTGCCCAGGCTGGTCTTGAACTCCTGGCTTCAAGTGATCCTCCTGCCTTGGTCTCCCAAAGTGCTGGGATTCCAGGCGAGAGCCATGATGCCTGGCCCCAAATTTCTTCACTGGAGTCAAAGCAAGTTTCCTGAGCTTTTAGGGCTTCAGTTTCTTCCTGTGTAGAATGCAGACAAAAACATCTTCTTCACAGTTTTTAAAATAAGGATTAAATGAGATAACGCATTTGAAGCACTTTGCAAAGTGCCTGGCTTATAGTAAGTATGCAATAAGGGTTTGCCATATGGCACAATTTGATATCAATTCAGCTACCAACCTATCATAAAATTCCTTACATTTTTAATATATTGGGTTTCAGTTGTTTTTTTTTAGACAGTCTTGCTCTGTCACCTAGGCTGGAGTACAGTGGTGTGATTTCAGCTCACTACAACCTTTCCCTTCCAGATTCAAGCGATTCTTGTGCCTCAGCCTCCCAAGTAGTAACTGGGATTACAGGCATGCACCACCACGCCCGGCTAATTTTTGCATTTTTAGTAGAGAAGGGGTTTGGCTATGTTGGCCAGGCTGGTCTCAAACTCCTGGCCTCAAGAGTTCTGCCTGCCTCGGCCTCCCAAAGTGCTGAGATTACAGGCATGAGCCACTGCACCCAGCCAGGTTTCAGTTGGTTCTTATGAGAACCTTGCTAGGTACTTGGGATAGGTCTCACTATTCCTTTACACAAGAGGGATAACTAAAATGCAGAAAGCTCAGTGCCTGGCAAGGGGCACAAGGTAAGTGGCAAAGTTAGGAGACCCCATGTCTCCTGAGCCTTTGCAATTCATCCATTCAAAAATGATTGTGAGTACTTTCTATGCATTCTGCACTGGAATTTATGATGAATATTACCAAGTACATTTCTTGCTTTTAGAGAATTTATAGTCTCCTGAGTGAGGAACAGAGATGTTAATCAAATAATCCTACTTATAAATGTATAATTCAGAACGATTTAAGCACGCTAAAAGCAAGGAACACAGGCTTATAGAGGTCTGTTGACAAAAGGACCTGGTTTAGACTTGAGTCAGAGGAAGCTTCTCTGGGAAAATGCTCCTGGAGCTGAGGTCAGGAGGGTGAGGAGGAGTTAGCTGGGCACAGGGAGAAAGTGGAGCCCATGGGAGAGGCCCAGGACAGGAGACCTGGTGGCCTCCAGGAACTGGGAGGAAACAGGGAGGATGGAGGAGAGAGCAGAGTGCGGGGTGGGGTGGGGGTGATGGTGGAGGGGGTAATGACAGTGACGGTGGTGGCAGCTGCTAATATTTATTGACCTTGTTCTTGCCAAATGGGTTGGGCCCATCTGGGGCCGCCCTATACCAAATTCTTAGCTTGAGTTTCCCAGTGAATCTAGGTTGCCAATTCATTCTAGGGCCAGGGTCTAGGCATGAGGTGTTCCCTTTCCTTTTCTCCCTGCCTTTCTTGCTGCGGAGAGGACCTGTGCCTCCTGGGTGTGAGTGCATGCATGAGGAGTGTGGGTTTACTATGAGCCATCCTAACCCTGAGAATGCAGGCCTCAAGGTGGGGAGGGTTTTTTGATCAGTTCTCTGTATCTTGACTGGGCCCCAGTTCTGGCTTCTGTTCCATTGTTGAAGAGGCTGGTAAAGCCTAAGGCCCAAGCTTGCCCACCATACCCTCAGTGTGCAGGGAAAAAGCAGCCCTGATGCTTCGAGGTTCTGCTACTTCTCTGGGTTCCTACGTCCCCTTAGGTTCTAGCCTAGTAGTTACTTTCCAGTCAGCTTATTGATGCTTTTAAAGAGTTTATTTCTATCTTATCCCGTATTTTATTTCTTTTCAGAGGGCAGCTCAGTCTGGAAATCTGGCATGCTACCACAGAAATCAGAAGTCCAGGCTGGGCACGGTGGCTCACCCCTGTAATCCCAGCACTTTGGGAGGCCAAGGCGGGTGGATTACCTGAGGTCAAGAGTTCAAGACCAGCCTGACCAACATGGCAAAACTCCATCTCTACTAAAAATTAAAAAAAAAAAAAAAATAGCAGGGCATGGTGGCACACGCCTGTAATTCCAGCTACTCGGGAAGCAATTCTCCTGCCTCAGCTGGAATCACAGGCGTGTGCCACCACGCCCTGCTGAGGCAGAGAATTGATTGAACCTGGGAGGTGGAGGTTGCAGTGAGCCAAGATTCCGTCACTGCACTCCATCCAGGCTGGGTGACAGAGTGACTCTGTCTCAAAAAAAAAAAAAAAAAAAAAAGAAAGAGAGAGAGAGACAGATAAATAAATAAATAAATAAATAAATTAATTAATCAGAAGTCCACCAGACTGCATTGCTTGCTTTTCTCTCAGCCTGTGGAATCCTTATTAACCTAGCAGTGAGGAAATAGACAGAAATGTATGTATCTTCCCCCACTGAGGAGTTAAGTAACTGAAGAATTGTTCTATTGCAATAAAATATACATAACATAGAATTTACTATTTTAGCCATTTTTAAGTGGACGTTAAGTGTACAGTGGCATTAGGTGCATTCGCAATGCTGTGCAGCCATCAGAACATCTACAGAACCTTTTCCAATCACCCTAAACAGAAACTCTACCCAGTCCAGGCCTGGTGGCTCATGCCTGTAATCCCAGCACTTTGGGAGGCTGAGGAGGGCAGATCACTTGAGCTCAGAAGTTCAAGACCAGCCTGGGCAACATAATGAGACTCCTTCTCTATGAAAAATACAAGATTATCTGGGCATGGTGGTGCATGCCTGTAGTCCCAGCTATTCAGGAGGCTGAGGTGGGAGGATTGCTTGAGCTGGGGAGGCAGAGGTTGCAGTGAGCAGAGAGAGCCTCCCAAGTGATTCTCCTGACTCAGCCTCCTGAGTAGCTGGGATTATAGGTGCCCGCCACCATGCCTGGCTAATTTTTGTATTTTTTTTAGTAGAGAGGGGTTTCACCATGTTGGCCAAGCTGGTCTTGAACTCCTGACCTCAGGCGATCCACCCCCCTCAGCCTCCCAAAGTGTTGGGATTACAGGCATGAGCCACTGTGCCCAGCCTGATGGCTGTTTTATACTCTGCTCTTATGGAGGTTGTGGCCATGAAATGTGGCTTCTGAGAATCAGTGTCTCTTTCAATGGACTTGGTACAGAACAGTGCAGACTGAGTGCTTGGAGCTCAGCTAAGTCCTGATTCTGGCTCTGTGGAGGCCTCTGCTGAGGAGCTGCCCTGGGGTCCAAGGGTGAGGGCAGAGGATGGAGCACGGCACACCAGGACCAAGGTGAACCCATGGTAGGCTCTATTTGTTGGCAGGGCTGGACTCTCTAGGCTGAGTGCTTTCCCACACTCCTGTGGGCTTCAGGAGCTTGTGCAGTCTTTCCAGAGGCAACTTTGGAAACAACTGAACACTTTCCTCTTTATTCCCTTTAGTTTTTTTTTTTTTTTTTTTTTTTCACTTAAAAAAATTGTGGCTGCTGATAAAGACATACCCGAGACTGGGCAATTTACGAAAGAAAGAGGTTTAATGGACTTACAATTCCACGTGTCTGGGGAAGCCTCACAATCATGGTGGAAGCAAGTCATGTCTTACATGGATGGCAGCAGGAAAAAGAGAGCTTGTGCAGGGAAACTCCTCCTTATAAAGCCATCAAATCTCATGAGACTTATTCACTATCACAAGAACAGCAAGGGAAATGCCCGCCCCCATGACTCAATTATCTCCCACTGGGTCCCTCTCACAACATATGGGAATTCAAGATGAGATTTGGGTGGGGACACAGCCAAACCATATCACCAGGCATGGTATGCCATGCCTGTAATCACAGCATTTTGGGAGTCTGAGGTGGGAGAATCACCTGAGTCTAGGAGTTTAAGAGCAGCCTGGGCAACATAGTGAGACCCCATCTCTACAAAAAATATTAAAGAAAGTATCTGGGTGTGGTGGCACACGCCTGTAGTTCCAGCTATTCAGGAGGTTGAGGTGAGCATACTGCTTTAGCTCAGGAGTTTGAGGCTACAGTGAGCTATGGATGCACCACTGCACTCCAGTCTGGGAAACAGAGTGAGACTCTGCCTCAAAAATAATTAATAAATAATAAAATAAATAAATAAAATTATAGTAAAATATACATAATCTCAAATTGACCATTTTTAAAGTGTACAGTTCACTGGCATTAGTACCTTCACATTGCTGTGCAACTTTTCCATGAATTTTGAGAAGGTCTTTACGGCCAAAAGAGAAATGGCCTTTCTAAATACTAAAACGATTTTTACCTAAAGGAAGCAGACTTGCTCCACTTGGATGAGTTTCATGAGTTTGCACCTCATTACAACCTGAACCTAAGGGTTCAGGGCAGATAAACAGGGCGAAGCATTCTCTGTGCTGTTGAAGAGAGGGTGTGAGCCACAAATTCGGAGCCCATCTCCCGCTGTGGAGTCAGATGCTCCTTCCTCTCCCCTGTTCTCCTCCCCTTGTTTCCATAGTGTTGGAAGTCAGTACTACGGGAGACTGTTCGCCTCCTCACTGAGGCAGCTCTGTGAATAATAGTGATTAATTCCTGCTTTTGTCTGCACTAGGTGATAGGGGTGGCAGCAGGGAGGCCAAAGAAAAAACTAAGAGCTGCAGCTGAAGGCTTGATTTTTTTTTTTCACCAATCCCTGTTTTCAGCTATGAACCTGTTAGGTTCTATTTTTGTGTCATCGTTTCAGAGAGCAGCATTTCAGAAACTTGGCAGCCACCAAGCAGACACCTGACCTGGTCACCTTGTGGCACTGGGCACTGGGCTGGCCACCCAGTGACTTGGGTTCTGATTTCAGCTTCGTCATTAGGCATGACACACCAGTGGCTTCTCTGAAACTCGGTCTCCTCACTGGCGATGTCTCACTCAACGCCTGCAGAGCTCTCTCCTTGCTCCAGAGTGGGGACTGGGGGGCGTCTTCCTTCTATCATTCAGGGAGGGATTCAGGGAGGAATCTCACCTTGACACTGAACAGTTGTGGATCAGAGCTGGAAGGACTGGAGGGGGCTTGCCCTGCACCCCTATTTTACAGTCAAGTCTAACGCCCTCCAGGGAGCCACCGCACCCATCTCCCTCCAGGCTGCAGGGACGGTGGGGGCTGATCTGCTCTGTGGCTGGGGCTGCCTGCTCCAGGCTTGGCAGCATTGGGCTCAAGTCAGGCAGCCCTAAGGGTTCAGAGCTTCTGGATTTTTCCAGGGGCTCTGGAGGAAGAGATGAGGGATTCCTGAGATTCCTGCCCCACCGCTGATGCTCAGAGCTTTGCTGTCAGTGTTGTCTTGCAGGATAACCACACACCCCTTTCTTCCTCCTTTTTCTTCCTTTATACCCAGACTGTGGGCCTGCTCGGGCCCTCAGGCTTGGAGAAGCCTTCCCAAAGATGTGGGCCTGTTGTTGATTTACAGGGGCCTGGCTCCTCTGTGCGCGCCTGGCTGCATAACTTAACGGGATCTGTCACCTTCAATAGGCCGCTGCGCAGCTGCGTGCAGGAGCAGCTGCCTTCACTGCCTTTGTCTGGTCTCAGTTCTCATCTTATCCAGCACAGCCAAGGGGCCCTCTTTCCTCCCGGCACTGTGATTAGTGCTGACTGTCCCCTGCCCACCAAGTGCTTTGGGTGGCCCACGAATATACAGGGTCTCACACACAGTTTATGATAGTGATGGCGACCAAAGGCTGTTCATAAACAGTGAGTCGTGGGTGGCGGCATTAGCTCTTAAAAATCATAATCAGCTCTCCAGGTGGCCTCTTAAATGTGCTTGGGGCTTTTCTTCTCACCCATAAAATAGGCTACCTTAGCCAGAGGCCCCAGAGCTGGCAGGAGGACAGAGCACATGTTTGGCCTTTGTGGCCTCAAACGAATGTGCAATCCCCAGCTCAGACTGATGAGAATCTGTGCTTCTTTAAAACATACATGCACGTGCACACACACACACACACACTCATTCACACATGCATGCACACTCACACACTCACATATGCACTCACGTGAGTATACACACACTCACACGTGCACACTCAAACATGCATACTCACAGGCATCTGAGGCCCCACAACCACCGTGGGCTGAGCCTGGGGACTGAGGAAGCAGGTGCAGCGGGCACAACTGGGTGTTCAGAAATGTTTCTCCCCAGGCCCCTGGCTCCCCATTTCCCTCCGTCATGGCTCCCCCTCTACTTCCAAATCTCAATGCCATCGACCTCATCTTCTACCAAATCTTGGAGAAGATCGGATCTCATTTGCTCAGACGTGGTCTGGGGACATTTGGGTTTGAGGCCCTCCCTGGGCTGTGGGATGCAATACCAAAAGTAGGTGGGTGGGGCCCCCAGGTGCTTCCCTGAGCCCCTGCTGTCACCAGCTCCAGGTCAACATGAACTGCTGAGTACCGCCAGATCTGTGTTGGCGGGCGCAAGGGGTGGGCCTTGGGACAAGAGTCCACAACATGGCCCTGCAATGGCCTGCTGACCGGCCAAAGCTTTAGCAGTGCAGCCTAGGGGGAGGCTCACAGGATTGGCAGCCAGACACACCTGCGTTCACTGGGCCTCTGCTTTCCGACTTCCTGGCTGTGAGACCTCAGGCAAGTTGCTTATTTAACCTCACTGAGACTCAGTTTCCTCACCTATGAAAATGAAGAGGAAAGAATGTACCCCATAGGGGCTGATGATAGGATTAAAAGAGAATGTGTGCAATTGTCTTATCTGAGAATCAAGACATGGCAGCTGAAATAAAGAATGTTGTAATTTTCTTATCTCTTTGGCTCAATATTTTTTTTTTGTTTAAAATTAGAGAAAAGGTCTCTCTTTGTCACCCAGGCGGGGGAGCAGTGGTGCAATTAGAGCTCACTGAGGTCTCAAACTCCTGGGCTCAAGTGATCCTCCCACCTCAGCCTCTTGAGTAGCTGGGACTATAGGCATGTGCCACTATGCCTGGCTAATTTTTTAAAAAAATTACTTTTTGTAGAGTTGAGGCCTAACTCTGTTGCCCAGACTGGCCTCGAACTCCTGGCCTCAAGCGATCCTCTTGCCTGTCACCCAAAGTGTTGGGATTATAGGTGGGGGCTGCTGCACCTGGCCTGGCCCAAGACTTTGATCTGAGAAAAAGAAGACACTCAGGGGCCGCGTATGCTGAAAGAACCCATGGCCGGGCAAGGTGGCTCATGCCTATAATCCCAGCACCTTGGGAGCCTGAGGCAGGTGGATCACCTGAGGTCAGGAGTCCGAGACCAGCCTGGCCAACATGGTGAAACCCCATCTCTACTAAAAATACAAAAATTAGCTGGGCATGGTGGCGCATGCCTGTAATCCCAACTACTTGGGAGGCTGAGGCAGGAGAATCGACTGAACCTGGGAGGTGGAGGTTGCAGTGAACCAAGATCGTGCTACTGCACTCCAGTCTGGGTAACAGAGTGAGACTCTGTCTCAAAAAACAAACAAACAACAAAAAACAAAAACAAAAACAAACTCAGTGCTGGTCTTAGCAGTAGGGCCAGTAAAAACCTCACCTATGAGATGTGTGTCTAATGGGAAGGGAACCCCAGGGTGTGGCAGATGACGGACAGCTCAGGGATCCTGGTTGGTTCCCTAACTCTTCTAGGGTCTCCTCCTGCTCTCCCTTGGCACTGGTGTGTCTCAATCTGGGAGGCAGGAGGAAGAGAGGAACATGGGATTCTGAATGGCCACAGTCAAGGTCAGGCAGTCAGTCCTGGCCACCTCAGGGATAGACCCTAGGCTCCTGTCAGGCCTTGTAAGACTTGTTGACATAGAAGTCAAGAGAGAGGCCACGTGCAATAAACAGCATTGGCAAGAAACCAAAGAAAGCTCTGCATTCAATGGACGTATGGAGTGGAGGGGCTCAGGACCTGCAGGCTGAGCAGCACCAGGGAGAATACAAAGTCTGGGGTCTTGCTCTGTCACCCAGGCTGGAGTGCAGTGGTGGAATCATAGCTCACTGCAGCCTCAAACTCCTGGCCTCAAGCAATCCTCTTGCCTCAGTCTCCCGAGTAGCTGGGACTACAGGTGCATGCCACCATGCCTGGCTAATTGCCTCCGGCCAATGGCTTCACGTTGCCCAGATGCTAGATGAGTCTATTTCTATTTAGCATGTGATTCTCCCCGCCTGACATGAGAACTCAAACCCCGCCCTCTGGTATATGAGGAGGACAGGACACAAAGTCTTGTGAGGTTCTCTTGGAGGTCATTGCTTAAGCCCAGGCTGTCAGAAAGTCTGATCTGGGACAAAGTTGGAGGCTGGGAAATGTGCCTTCTGGCTTGGACTTTCTTATCCCCTCCCTGGCTGCTGGTGCCCAGCCAGTTTCCAGACAGCCTGCAGCCCACTTGGGCTGCTCTCAGGGAGCTGAGGCCTGACTCAGCCTCTTGTTCATTGCTCCCCTATCTGGACACAGTCATCTCTGCTGGCACATTCACGCCGAGGGCCAGATGTGTTCTCTCGCTCTTCCGGGATGATGTGTGTACCCTGACTTGGTCCATTTCATGTTGTTATAAAGGAATCCCTGAGACTGGGTAAGTTATGAAGGAAAAAGGCATAATTGGCTCACAGTGTAGATATCTGGAAAAGTTCAAGACTGGGCATCTGACGAGGGCCTCAGGCTGCTCCACTCATGGCAGAAAGTGAAGGGGAGCTGTTGCATGCAGAGATTGCATAGTGGGAGAAACCAGGGAGGCCAGGCTCTTTTAACAATCCACTCCCCAGGAACTACGGTGAGAACTCACCCCCAAGGGAGTGCGCTCATCTATTTGAGGATCCACCCCGATGGCCCCAACACTTTCCACCAGTCCCCACCTCCATCATTGGGGATTGCATTTCAACATGAAGTTTGGAGGGGACAAACATTACAACCTTAGCAACCTCACACCCACTTAACCCAAAGGGGTGCTAAATTAGCACAGGTGATGACAGGCATGAAGTATTGTTAGATAAACATTTTGATTTGCCTCCTGTCATTTATATGAATAAATGTCACGTGCATGTACATGTGTGTGTGCCCTACACTTTTTAGATAAAATAGCGTTTCCTATATATCCTGGTTTCGAACCTGACTTTTTCCATTTAATATATTGTAAATGTTTTCCCATGTGCTTATAGTCTTCCATAACCCAATTTTAAATGACTCTAAAGGATTGCCTTGTGACCCTCAAAGTGAGGCACATGCCAGACAATCCACTGGGTGAGGGAAGGAAATATTACGACTTCCTTTCATCTTTATTTTTATCTAAAAACAAGGCAGAAATGAAGCTTTATTACTTTCTAATACCTGGCCTCCGTTCTGGTCGGCCTGCACATGTGGTGCCTGTGTGGTCCTGCAGGGGGCAGAGGGTTGACAGTGGCACCTGCACATTTCTGTTTGTTCTGCATATTGCAATTTACTGCAGCTTCTAAGTGTTTGATTAAAGAGATTACATTAACTAATAACCTTCATAAAATAGACAGGTGGCTTAATTTCTAGCTAACAAAATGCAGACTGTAGGCTGCAAAACGTGAGAGGTTGGGAGTGGGGTGAGGGTTGAAAACTTACCTATTGGGTACAATGTTCACTATTCAGGTGATGGGTTCACTAAAAGCCCAGACTCCACCACTACGCAATATATGCATGGAAGAAATCTACATTTTCATTTTGGGAGGTTGAGGCAGGTGGATCACTTGAGGTCAGGAGTTCCCGACCAGCCTGGTCAACATAGTGAAACCCTGTCTATACTAAAAATACAAAAATCAGCCAGGTGTGGTGGCACACACCTGTAATCCCAGCTACTCGGGAGTCTGAGGCAGGAGAATCACTTAACCTGGGAGGCAGAGGTTTCAGTGAGCTGAGATTGCGCCACTGCACTCCAACCTGAGTGACAGAGTGAGACTCTGTCTCAAAAAAAAGAAAAAGAAATCTGCACTTGTATTGCCTAAATATATAAAAATAAAAAACTGCAGAGCACGAAAAGAGAACAAGAAAATGGCTGAGTGGATTCTTTTTCAGATTCCATTGTGAACTCATCATCATTCTTGTTAGATGAGAAAACAACAGTATAATCAGATTTGAAAAGGAGTCAGCCAGAAATATATTAACATTTGAGAAGATTATGTGAATCATAGGTATACAGTCATTTCATTCATGATGGCCTTACCCTAAGTGCATATTGTACCTTGAGGTATAAGCTAATGAGAGTATCGCCATAGGCAAGACAGTTAAACAATTAACAATGAAAATATAAAGACAAATCTCAACATCCTTTCACAGATGTTGAAAGTCATGCAATCTTTCGGCCCTTAAACATTTTTACTAAACTACTGATAATAAATGTTTAGAAGCTTAAAGGTCACATAACATGGTAAAACTGGCCAAAATAACACATGAAACAAATATGGGGAAGAATTTAAATACAGCATTTCATTGCAAAATACTATTGAAGGCCAGGCGAAGTGGCTTACACCTGTAATCCCAACACTTTAGAAGGCTGCAGCAGGAGGATTGCTTGAGCCCAGGAGTTTGACACCAGCCAGGGCAACATAGTAAGACATTGTCTCTACAAAAAATAAAAAATTAGCTTTGTGTGGGGGCGCATGCCTGTGGTCCCAGCTACTCAGAAGGCTGAGGTGGGAGGATCCCTTGAGCCTGGGAGGCCAAGGCTGCAGTGAGCTGTGACTGCACCACTGCATTCCAGCCTGGGCAACAGAGTGAAACCCTGTCTCAAAAATGAAATGAGGCCAGGCGCGATGACTCATGCCTGTAATCCCAACACTTTGGGAGGCCAAGGTGGGTGGATCGCCTGAGGTCAGGAGTTCGAGATCAGCCTGGCCAACATGGTGAAACTCCTTCTCTACTAAAAATACAAAAAATTAGCTGGGCCTGGTGGCAGATGCCTGTAATCCCAGCTACTCGGGAGGCTGAGGCAGGAGAGAGAATCTCTTGAGCCCAGGAGGCAGAGGTTGCAGTTAGGCGAGATTGCGCCACTGCACTCCAGCCTGGGCAACAAGAGTGAAACTCCATCTCAAAAATAATAATAATAATAAAAGAAATGAAATAAAATACTATGAAGATATGTGGAAAGCAGTTGCTGAATATCTGAAGAAATAAATACTAGAATACATAGTATAGTCTGGGAGTTTCATCATGTAGTTGGATGGAAGTACACATATTTCCAACATGATTCAGTTGTGACATTTGCTGAAATCTGTCTCAAAAATGAAATATGCTATTTATGTTTTCATAAGTCACTACAGGAAGGATAATTGAAGGACATATATTCTCAATAGTGAATGATGTCTTCACAATTTTTTTTTAAAACATGTAAGTATAAGTGCAGCTAAGAGCCAACTTTGACTGCGGTAAGAAGGTTCTTGAACATTGTGGTGGAGCTGACTATGTAGCACTGTGGACAAAGTCACTGTCACCAGACCCGGGCTGTCCTAGTTCAAGTTCCAGTGCTGCTGCTTGCTAGCTATGTGACCTTGGGCAATTCACCACCTTCCCTGTGCCTCAGTTTCCTTGTCTGTGAAATGGGATAATAATTGTACCCATATGAGGGGTAGTTGTGAAAATTAAATGAATCAATATATGTAAAGCACTTAAAGTCTGCCTGGCACACAGTAAGTGCTCAACAAATATTAGCTAATAATGTAAATTACACTTAAAATTTATTCACAGGCAAACTACTGTAGCAGAAGATTTGTTTGTTTGTTTGTTTGTTTGTTTGAGACGAAATTTCGAACTTGTTGCCCAGGCTGGAGTGCAATGGCACAATCTCCGCTCACTGCAACCTCTGCCTCCTGGGTTCAAGTGATTCTCCAGCCTCAGCCTCCTGAGTAGCTGGGATTATAGGTTCACGCCACCATGCTCGGCTAATTTTTTTATTTTTAGTAGAGACGGGGTTTCACCATGTTGAATTACATAAATTACACACCCAACCTTTGTGTAGATAAATGATTTTTTTGCTTATTCCTTATGTCCTTAAAAATATGATAAATATTCTGCCATATATTAAAAGTTTTGTTTTCTAAACTGAACCACCTCACTGATAGTATAGAGCTATGCACTTCCAGCTTCAAATTTTCTGCTATGGGCCAGGTGCAGTGGCTCACACCTGTAATCCCAGCACTTTGGAGATGGAGGCGGGCAGATCACCTGAGGTCAGGGGTTCAAGACCAACCTGGCCAATATGGTGAAACCCTTCTCTACTAAAAACACAAAAAATTAGCCAGGCATGGTGGCGGGTGCCTGTAATCCTAGCTACTCAGGACGCTGAGGCAAGGGGATCTCTTGAACCTGGGAGGCGGAGGTTGCAGTGAGCCAAGATCATGCCATCACACTCCCGCCTGGGTGACAAAGTGACACTCCATCTCAAAAACAAAACAAAAGAAAACAAAAAACCAACAAAACAAACAAGATTATGTCCTTTGCAGGGACATGGATGGAGCTGGAGGCTATTATCTTTAGTAAACTAACCCAGGAACAGAAAATCAAATACTGCATGTTCTCACTTATAAGTGGGAGCTAAATAACGAGAACACGTGCACACACAGAGGAGAACAACACACACTGGGGCCTATTGGAGAGTGAAGGGTGGGAAGAGGAAGAGGATCAGGAAAAATAACTAATGGACACTAGGCTTAACACCTGGGTAATGAAATAATCCGCACAACAAACCCTCATGACACAAGTTTACCTGCATAACAAAACTGCTCATGTGCCCCTGAACTTAAAATAAAAGTTAAATTTTTAAAAAGGAAAAAGATAAAATAAAATGTGTAAACAGAATTTTCTGACTAGTTTAAAGATCTTCTAATGAAAATTTTAGTATTTTGTATGCATTAAATATAAAAAATGTAAGACCTCTTGGTTGACATCATAGAAGTAGAAAATTTACTTAGCTTAATTTCAATAAAAATTTCTGTATACTTAGTAAATGAGAATGAGAAATTAATTTATTGATTTATTAACTGTGCCCAATTATGCCTTTCCTCTATTTGTATCTGTGTCTTTATAAAAGATTGTTTTGAATTATAACAACTATTATAACCAGGAATGGAAATATATTGAACTTTCAGTTGTATTATAATGTTAAACTAAGACTTTAAGAAATGATTGATTAAATCCAAAATCACACGGCTCTTTTTAAACCAAAATATTTCTGAAGTATTAATGAATAAAACAGAGCAAATTTAAAATATTGCTTAAAATTTCCATATCATGTGTTTTGTATTGCATCTGAAACTTTTAGTTTGATAGTACCTACATATCATTTATTAAAAGTAAATGACTATTTATTAGGGTGTAAGCAAACATTATTTTTGATGGGAGTATTTGACTATGGACTCAAAATACAAGAGACCACTTGATCCCCAATTAGTAGGCACTGAGGTTGTTTCCAATTTTTTAACTTTTTCAAATGATGTAGGGAGCATCTTATGTAGAAGTTATTTGCTGCATTACTGCTGATTTTCTGGGGACAGCTTCCTAGAAGTGAGAATGCTTAATCCAAGAGTATGCTCATTGTAAGGGAATATTTTATTTTTATTTATTTAGTTAGTTTACAAATTTCCTGCAGAGAGACTATAATAATGGACATGGCCACCAGCAGCGATGACAGTGTTTTCCCCTAGCCGTTGGCTTTGTTTTCATGTAATTTCAGCTGCTAGTTACAGGGGGAGGACTCTGGTCTATCTGGGAGCAGTGAGGGACCCCAGGGCTCTGGGGAAGGTAGTTTTGGGCAGGGATCTGGGATGACCACAGACTGTGGATGTCCACCAACAGCAGTCTATGCATCAGGGCAGTCGTCTGTGCATCAGACCTTTCCTGGTGGTAAGGATGAGCTCCCTGGGGACTCAGGGCATGATCCTGAGTTGTTGAGGGGTCAGGTACAGCACAGTGGGGAAAGGTGGTCATCCCACTCTGAGGTGGGGGTGGGCAGGTCCCTGAGGTGCTCTGTTTCGGGAAGGCTGTCTGTGGGATGCTGACTGTTGTCACGCAGCAGTGTCTGAGGATCAAAAGCGAGCGGAAGGAGGTCTCCTTCTCTTAGCCCATGTGGAAAGCATTTGTCTTCGGCTGGAAACCTTGCGTGAGAACAAAAGCCAGCCCTTGTGGAATGCTTGCAGGCCCTGCGGCCAGCTCTGTTCCTGGCTCTCTTGGCCTTTTGCTAAGATAGCAGAGTGGGGCTTCCCACCAGAATCAGCAGAAAAGCCAAAGTTTCCAAGCAGCAGGGACTCGCAGCAAAATGGTGGCCCTTTGTTCTCATTTTCTCAGTCTCTCTGAGCAGCACGTTGCTGCCTACCCAGGCCTTTTCTCTGTGTGGAGGCCCAGTCTCTCAGAGCCCTGCCAGGCGCTCAGCTAATCTGACCCAGGAGTTCAGGCGGAGACACTGAGAGGGGCTCGTGGTTGAAGGTGCCAACTTCACAGATGGTATTCGCAGGTTGCCCTGGGATTCCTCTCTCCAGGAGCAGATGGGGAGGGGAAAATTACTTGGTCACACGGGCCTTCTGGGGCTGCCGCCCCACCACCCTGGCACCTGACAGCCCCACCTTTGTGCAGGGTGGGGGTCTCGGGGGCCAGAGGTAAGAGCAGCAGGTGTTTCGCTTCCACCTTTGTCTCTGGCCCCACAGGGAACACTCACTGGGGGGCTCAGCAGCTCCATACCCCACTTCCTCCTGCCTGGGTCCTCCTAACCCTACCCAAGGCTGGAGGAGAACTTGGTATAAAGCCTGCAGGCTCAGAGAGGGATGAATGTGACTGTGGGGTCTGAAGACAGGGTGATTGGATCTGCCCTGAAGGAGCAAAGGACTTGGGGAGACACAGGCCATTTACATAGGTGTTCAGGCAGTGAAAGAGCCTGGACGGCTGATGGAAAAAGTCTCCCAGGAGACATAGGGGGAGATTAAGCAGCAAGATCAACTCCTTCACTGGTGCCCTTGAGCCACCTTCTCCCTCTCCCTCTCCCCTGGGATATCTGTCTCCTCTCTCTCTCAATATATATAATATTGTTTTAGTCCGTTTTGTGTCCCTATAAAGGAATATCTGAGACTGGGTGATTCACAACGAAAAGAGGTTTATTTGGCTCACAGTTCTGCAGACTGTACAAGCATGGCTCCAGCATCTGCTTGGCCTCTAGTGAGGCCTCAGGAAGTTTTTACTCATGGCAGAAGGGGAAGGGGAGCAGGTGTGCCACATGGTGTGAAAGGGAGCAAGAGACACTGCCAGGCATTTTTAAAAAATTTACTTTAAGTTCTGGGATACATGTGCGGAACATGCAGGTTTGTTACATAGGTATACATGTGCCATGGTGGTTTGCCGCACCTATCAACCCATCACCTAGGTTTTAAGCCCACATGCATTAGGTATTTGTCCTAATGCTCTCCCTCCCCTTGTCCCCCACCCTACAACAGGCCACAACTCCCCTCCCTGTGTCCATGTGTTCTCATTGTTCAACTCCCATTTATGAGTGAGAACATGCAGTGTTTGGTTTTCTGTTCCTGTGTTAGTTTGCTGAGAATGATGGCTTCCAGCTTCATCCATGTCCCTGCAAAGGACATGAACTCATTCTTTTTTATGGCTGCATAGTATTCCATGGTGTATATGTGCTACATTTTCTTTATCCAGTCTATTATTGATGGGCATTTGGGTTGGTTCCAAGTCTTTGCTACTGTAAATAGTGCTGCAATAAACATATGTGTGCATGTGTCTTTACAGCAGAATGATTTATAATCCTTTGGGTATATACCCAGTAATTGGATTGCTGGATCAAATAGTATTTCTAGTTCTAGATCCTTGAGGAATCACCACACTGTCTTCCACAATGGTTGAACTAATTTACACTCCCACCAACAATGTTTGGCCAGGCATTTTTAAACAACCAGCTCTTGTGTGAACAAATAGAGCAAGAACTCACTCATTACGACAGGGAGGCCACCAAGCCATTCATAAGGAGTCTGTCCCCATGACCCAAACACCACCCACCAGGCCCTACTGCCAACACTGGGGATCACATTTCAGCTTGAGATTTTCAGGGGACAAGTATTATATCAAATGGTTCTTTTCATCCTTCTGTTCATCTATTCAACTAGCCAACCAGCCAGTAATCTGTTTTTTCATTTGCTCATTCATTCATCCATTTGTTCATTCAACAAACATGAAAACCATTTGATGCATATGGCTGGCTATGGCTCAGAGGGGTTTGGGAAGACTCTGACCTACTGCTTGTAGGACCTCATAGGCAGGAATTTGGTCAGAATCTGATTCATAAGTTTGTAGGTCTAAAAACTAATTTTTTTTTCACCTGCCCAGAGGTTCTGGGGGACTCATTCAGTTTGTTTGTTTGTTTGTTTGTTTTGTCTTTTGTTTTTTCTTTTTGAGGCAAGGTCTTGCTCTGTCACCTAGGCTGGAGTACAGCGGCGTAATCTGGGCTCACTGTAGCCTCTACCTCTTGGGTTCAAGTGATTCTCCTGCCTCAGCCCAGCTAATTTTTACATTTTTTCAGTAGAGACAGGGTTTCGCCATGTTGGCCAGGCTGGTCTCGAACTCCTGACCTCAAATGATCCATCCATCTTGGCCTCCCAAAGTGCTAGGATTACAGGCATGAGCCACTGCACCTGGCCCTCATTCATTTTATAATGAGGTCATAAGACTGATTTAGAAACCCAAAGACCAAAAATCAATTATACCCCAAGCTTGGCTGGGTGGGATAACCAATACCAGTGTCCCCTCCTGCACAAATTAAAGTCCAGAAGAGGGATGCCTACTCAAGACAATTCAATAGATTTTTTTCTCCTCATGCCAATGTGAAAGGCAAATAAATCTCAGGACCCCCAAATCACTAAGCCAAAGGGAAAAATCAAGCTGGGAACTGCATCAGGCACAACTGCCTCTCATTCTATTCCTAAATAAGACAGTTACAAAGATTTTTAAAAACCTTCATATCTCCCTCACAATTTGCCTACTAGGAAGTTCCTTGTGGGCCTCAAGATCTTTACACTAAAACAGTTCTGTTGAATTTCACTCTGGCAATGTAAATTGATAGCTTATCTTCGCAGGTGCAGGACAAAGGACAGAATTCAAAGTCATCCCTCGGCTCATCTGAAACAAATGCACATCTGATTGCTTCCTCTGCCCTATTGTTTGTGTAAAAATGCAGATTCACCCAGCCAGACCAAGGCATAAGTGACTACTCCGCTACCCCGCCTCTCCTTGAAGAAAGCTGCCTTTCATGTGGCCACAATCTAAAGTTCTGAAGGATTCCAGTGATTTTGCAACCTGCAGGCTTTGACTCGGAAGGACTTAGATCTGATTTCACAAACTTTCTTTAAGGAGCGGTGCAATGAAGCAATAGGGCAGCATTCATAGGCTGGGCAAGATAGCGAGACCACCTCTTTACTAAATCATTAAAAATTATCCAAGTGTGGTAGTGCATGCCTGTTGCCCCAGCTGCTCAGGATCCTCTCTCCTTGGCCTCCCAAAGTGGTGCTGGGATTACAGGCAATGGGGAAGTGATGACTTTAAGTGGCTTTTCAGGCCCTGGACCACACGTAGCTGCAGAGAAAGACTCTATTAGCACAAGGGAGTGAGCCCCTGAGCCCACTGCAGGGTGGGAGGCACTCAAGGTCCTGCAGTTTTGTTGGTGGGGGCTGTGAGTCATCAAAACCTGGGTATTCATAACTGATGTGACTTCATTTGTACCTGCAGGTTAGTTTGGGTGTGGGAACTTTTCAGGTGGGCTAGTCTTGAGTTGCCCTTAAACACAGTTGCTCTGCCTCAACATCACATTGGAAGCTCTCCAAGATAGACTATTTTTTGTAAACCTGATAAGTGCCTGCATTTGATGAAATTATAGGAATCTGATAAATGCTTGATGCTAGGGTAGAGGAGGTTGCCCAAGAAAGAGGTAAAGGGAATGAGGTGGACTTCGTAAAATGAGGAAATCTATCCTTGGATGGAAGTCCTCTTCCTTCCTTCCTTCCTTTCTTCCTCCCTCCTTCCCTCCCTCCCTCCTTCTTTCCTTCCTTCTTTCCTTCCTTCCTTCCTTCCTTCCTTCCTGATAGATAGGGTCTCAATTCTGTGGCCCAGGCTGCAGTGCAGTGCTGTGATTATAGCTCACTGCAGCCTCAAACTCCCGGGTTCAAGTAATCTTCTTGCCTCAGCCTCTGAAGTAGCTGGGGCTACAGGCATGCACCACCACACTTGGATAGTTTTTAATTTTTTTGTAGAGATAGGGTCTCACTATCTTGCCCAGGCTGCTCTTGAACTCCAGGCCTCCAGTGGTCCTCCCTCCTTGGCCTCCCAAAGTGCTGGGATTACAGGGATGAGGCACTGTGCCTGGCTGGTAAGTCTTTACAGACACCAAATCCAGTAGATTCTGTGCTGTGGGGTTAGGTCATTTGGAAAATAAGAGAATGTAGCGTCATTCACGAAACTGCTGACCAATGCTCCATCACTGCTCCTTAAGGCTTTGAAAGTTTGTGAAATCGGCTGTAAGTCCTTCCAAGCCAAAGCCTGCAGGTTGCAAAATCACTGGAATCCTTCAGAACTTTAGATTGAAAGGCAGCTTTCTTCAAGGAATCCACCTTTGCTAGGATCAGAAAAATTCAGCCTGGTCCTTGCCTCTGAAGTCCTGAGAGTCTGATTTGTACATTGCCAATTATTATTGAACATTGTAAGAGGAGAAGGAAGAAGAGAAAGGGAAGACAGAGCAAACTGGGATCCTTGAGGCAAGCAGGTGGCTGGAGCCGTTCAGAATGGTGTAGCAGAAAGGGCACTGATTTCTACCCGGGCTCTTGACAGCTGAGTGGCCTTGCTCAAGTCGCCTGGCGTCTCTGGGCCTGATTCATCTGTAAAGCCAGGGGGTTGGACTGGATTATTTATGGCCTGTGGCTGCTCTGACATCAGACAGTTCTATCAATTTCTACCACGGAGGTGTCCCACATCTCCTTGGGTTAGATGGGAAATTCATCTCCCTTGCAGATTAAACACCTATTGCTTTTTTTTTTTTTTCTCCAGCAAGAGGGAATGAGGCAGCTATTTCTCCCTCTGTAGACAGAAGCAAAGAAAAAAGCAAAGTCAAATCAACCTCCCATTCAGTGCTTAGCCGTTCAGGCCTGAATGAACAGTGTTGGCTTGCAGGCGTCGCTCAGACCCTGTGGCTCATGGAAATCTGGAGTTGGTAGGGTCCTGACAGACGAGCCCTCTCTTTAAATTGAGAAAACAGATACCCCTAGAAGGGAAGTGGCATAGAATTAGGTAATGATGGAGCCTGAACTAGAGTCTAGATAGATACCCAGGATGAAGAACCTGCCGAGGGCCTGTTATTAGAGGCTGCTCGCGCTCTCGTGGTACTCCCTTAAGCATATACGATTAGGTAATCCTGTCCGCGTTTTCCTCTCTGACTGGAGTTTATGTTAATCTCAATTAAGCCGTCAGTCGGGCTTCCTGGTGCGAGGCGTGGCTTCTGCCAGGCGGTGTCTTTCTACCCTTTGTAAGGAGATGCGGTCGGTGATTGGTAGGCTGGGAAGCGCCAGCGGCCAATGGGGAATGCGGGGGGCGGGGATACTGGGCCGGGGCTGGGCGGGGCCGCGCGGTCGCCGTGGTTACCGAGCCGGCCGGCCGCCAATGCGCAAACACTAATTAGGCGCCCCACCCCGAAGCCCGGGCTGCGAGGCGGAGTCAGGGCCCCCTCAGCTCCACCCCGGAGCTTGGCACGATTTGCCATTTTACTGCTCCTCTGGAACCTGTGCTTCCTCCCGAGCGCAGGAGGTTCCCCTGCCGCGGCTGCCAGCCCCAGGACCTGGATGGAGATCGCCCGAGGAGAATCCGTTCTCCTGGTCACACTACAGAGGCCTAGGGGGACGAGACCTGCGGGGCCTGTCCGGACCCGAGGCGGCGCTCGGGATGGTCTCCCGTGGAGCAGAAACGCCGTTTCCTGGGTGAGGACTCTTCGTCGCCTACCTGGACGGCGGCGGAGACATCCGCGCCACCTGCTCCCCAAATCCACCTGGACGCACACTCAGCAGGGGTGCGGGAGAGGGGCTTCCTTCCTTGGGGGCCTCGCCTAGAGCCCCCGCCCCTGGGATGCCCAGACCCCTTTCCCCCTAGCATGCCCAGCCCCCCAGCACGCCCACCCCTCCGGCACACCTACCCCCACCCAGCACACTCAACCCCGCAGCACACTCACCACCAGCATGCCCACCCCCCAAGCACACCCCTTTCCCCCAACACACCCATCCCCCAGCACGCCCACCACACCTCCCAGCACACCCACCCCCGCCCCTACCTGTCCTGCGGTGTGTGGGGCGGGGGGGGGGGGCTCGGACGACGCCCACGGGGCACACGTGGGCCCTCCTGTGCTCTCCGCACTCCCTCCCGTGCTTCCGCAAGCCTGCGCACTTCACTGGGGATTATGGTCCAGCCCACCCGGAGGACCCGATTCAAGCTCGCAGCGCCCCCCTCCCCCTTCCCAGCGCCGCGTACTGCGGCGGCCTTGTTTGATTACCTGCCTTTCCATTTCTTCTGTATTTACAACCCTCCCGACTCCCGGGGAGAGGGCGGCATAGGCAGCCAATCAGGATGCAGTCGTCTCTAAAGGTCAGGGTGACACACATTTCCCAAGATCATTCACGGACTTCGCCCTTCGATGCCTTGTTCTCATGACAAAACCTGGCTGCCAGCACTTAATGTGATTTCCCCCCATCTCTGGCAACTGAGAGAATAAAAAACTGAACATAAAAATTAACTCTTTTATTATAGTGTAGTGGTCAGTCTTATGTGAATAAAATTCTTCTCATCTAGGACCTGTCTCTCACCTTAAGAAGGAACATGGCATGAAGTGAGTTGGTCTGCATCCTTTGTTTTCCAACCATTTTTTCCTTCATTATTTTATTTTTTATTTTTAAATTTATTTTTATTTAGAGACAGGGTCTCCTATGTTGGCCAGGCTAGTCTTGAACTTCTGGCCTCAAGCAATTCTCCTGCCTCAGCCACCAGAGTAGCTGGGATTACGGGCGTGAGCCACAGTGCCTGGATTTCCTCATAATTTTGAATAATTGCATTTTTTCCTTTAGCTGTCATCATACAGACCAACTACCAATCGCACCCAGCAGAAAATGGACCCGTTTGGAATTCAATGATTTTGCAATCTTGAATTTCATGGAAGGCCAGAGGTGTGGCTCAGGGATAGGAAGGGGTAGGGAAGGACAGGAACACACATGCCTCGGCGGCCTCTTTCAGATAAGGTTTGTGAGCCTTGACATACACTGAAACTTCTCCCATTCCCATCCTTGAAAAAATCTGTGCTTTCATCAGTATTTCTTTTTAAAAATTAATTTTTATGGTCCGTAGTAGGTGTGTCTATTTATGGGGTACATGAGATATTTTGATACAGGCACACAATGTGTAATAATCACATTAGGGTAAACAGGGTATCCATCACCTCAAGCATTTATCATTTCTTTGTGTTCTTTCATCATTATCTCTATGCTCGAAACACAAGATGATTCTCAGTTTCACGCTAAAGTCCTAAAAACACAAACTCCCTGCCTCTGCCATCAGAAGCATGGAGTGCAGCTTGAGGGAAACCCGTCTGTCAATAGACGTGACGTGGCGTGTTGTTCCCACATCCATGCTTAGTCTGTCCAGAATTCCTTCTTTTCATCCCTTGAACTCTTCTCCACCCTGCAAATTCCCCATTCTCCATTCACATCTGGTGGGTTCCATAGCCATGCACTTAACTGCTTTTGCCTCATTAAGTCCTAGAATAAAGAGCCTTTCAGATGGGAGGGTGAGTCCAGTCCTGGAGGAGAGGCCTCCAGTTCCCACAGGGCCTGACTGCCTGACAAACCCAGCCTGGCTCTGGCCTTCATGTAGGTGTTGGTTTGTGGGGCAGCCTGGAGGGTCTGAGGAAAAATGAATTCATCTGTAATCAGCAAACAAGAATGAAGGTGAAGTTAAAGTGGAGAGGAGCTAGTTCAGGTCAGCATCTGCAGCAGCAGAGGCCGGTTTGGGATTTGTCCCAAGCTCAATAATAACCCTAGACAAGACACCAAAATCATTTGGAGAGCTGTTTTTCCCTGTCAGTTTATGACTGGCCACGTCTGGCCAAGAAAAAGAAGGTGGAGGAAGCCCGCCAGGAATGACTTCCAGGCGCACAAGGCTGAGTCTGAACTGAAGCCGACCAGAAATTGCAATTAGCGTGGAAATAAAGATCTTTTCAGAAAAGAAAATGGCCCCGGCACTTGTGTTTTATTGTCCCTCTCATCCCCTGGCACCCGCCCAGACAGCCCTGAGACAGCCTCTTGGCTCACAGACTTGTGAATACCCAGGCAGGCCAAGGGGGAGCAGTACCCATCCTCACCTGCTTCTAGAAGGTGTGAGCTGCCTGTGGTGAAGGGAAAACCAGGCCCCCCGAGGCCGGAGACTGGAGCTCCTTAGCAGGGAGGAGGAAGATCTGCTCCCCTCAGAGGCTACATACATTTGCACAGTTTGTTGCAGACCCCCAGAGGCAAATTCTTAAGCCAAATCCTAGGGGGTTACAAAATGGTGTCCCTGGGACACCCCCCTTTTTGTGAGAATGCACTAATTACCTACAAAGTCAGTGTTCTCTGCAAGAAGGCTGAGAACCCTGAGCAAAGTCAGAGGACACAAACATGCTCTTTTTTTTTTTGGCAAAAAAGAGGATGGGGTGTTTTTCATTCTCATCCTAATTTTGTTTACAGAGTAGGGGTGGAAAGCCATGCTAACCTGCATTCCGTTTATTTTAAAGATACGGCAGCATTTGATAATTCAGCATCGGAGAATTACCAGGGAGTGGACTGGAGGCTAAGTGCATTGCATGTGTGGTTTTATTTTCTCTCACAGCAGCTCCACACGGTGGGTATTAATACCACTCCAGTTCGCAGAAGAGGAACTGGAGGCTCAGAGAGGTTAAGTAACTTTCCCAAGGCTCATGAGTGGTAGCGTGGGATTCAAACCAGGTGATTCTAAGCTGCAACCCAGTAGTTCTTGGTTCGACCCCTTGTGAGGCCAGAGAAGCCTGAACGCAGGCAGGATGAAACCCAAGCCCCCAACAGGGTCAGAAGGGGGAAAATAATTCCCCCAAGGTCATCTGCTATTAAGTGTCTGAGTTGGATTTGACTTCCTGGGACAGGACAGGGAAGGTTTGGGAATTGGGAAGGAGTCAAAAAATTTTGGATAATTAGGGTCTGCCAGGAGGGTAGGAAGTGTGGGCAGCTGGGGGCCGATGTGTGTTTATGAGTGAGTGGGAGAGACGGGGTGGGCTGGCAGTGGAACAAAAAGTTCCATTCTTCCAGTCAGTCCACAGTTTATGTTGACGCTACCCTCAAGATATATCTTCAGCCACCTTTTATCACCTCCATGGATGTAGCCGGCGACCACCAAACCTACCTAGGGTGACTGCAATCTCCTGGTGGCTCTGCCCACTTCCACCCTTGCCCTCCTTCCTTCTGGGCTGTCAGAACTTTGCATTCCTCTGCCAAACCCTCCAGGATTCCCCGCTACCCCCGACCCCGCCCCACTGCATGAACTGCCTCCTGCTCCCTCCCACACCTGCCTGACCTCACTCCTTGGCTCTGCTTCACTCTGCTCTTGCCCCAGGGCCCTTGCACTTGGTGATCTTTCTGCCCTCAATGCTTCTTGTCTTCACTCAGGCACAGGCTGGGCCCATGGCAGTGGGTTATCAGAACTTATTAACATTACTGTCACTAAAGTTGGTATACACTCCCCCGCTGCTAATTAGACTGGCTTTAAAATTTAAAAACAAAAAATAACTTCAGTAAGGCATTCCCTGGCCTCTTTATTGGAAATTTCAACCACCCCTGACACCTCCTATCTCCCTTCTGTTTTCTTTTTCCCCCTGGTGTGACCCCTAACTTACACTTAATTACTTATCTCATTCACCTTCTATTTCCCCAGCTAGAATGCGAGCCCCATGAGAGCAGGGGTTTTTGTCTGTGTGGTTTGGTTGGTTTCTTCCATCCCGGTACCTAGAACAGTGCCTGGGACACATCATGAACTTAATAAATATTTGTTGAACAAATGAATGAATGCAGGAAGCCCCACAATTTAGTTCATGTCAGGGGAAAGAGCTAGAATCTTCTGATAGGACAGGAGGCGGGGAGCAGGAGGGTTGTGGAAGGTGAGATTAAGGAGGCTGCGCTGGTGATGAGGGCAGCGATCCAGGAGCTAATAGTAGACGTCCTGGAAGCTGTGGGTATGGGAGACCACCCCCAGCATCTCTCATCTCCACCCCTCCATCACGCACTGGGGACGCTCACAGGATGCCTTCATGTAGGTCCAGGAACACAACGAGATGCCAGAGATGGCAGTGTTTAAAACGGACAGCTGGGATGAAATGGCCCAGTCTTAAGTAACAAGAGGCAGAGAGAAAGTCACAGAACCAGGCCAGGAGCTGTCCACTCCTCTGCTAGGTCTGCCCCAGTCCCTGGCACCCAGCAGGAGTGTCATCTGAGAGCTGCCAGGAGAGACCCAAGGGGCCATTGGCAGAGCCAGACCCTCTCCTGCTGGCCCGGCTCAGAGAGACAGCGAGGCCAGAAGCCCATGGGGTGGGGCAGGAAGGACACCTGACCAGGCCACAAAGCAAACGGCAGAAATTCCCCGGATGCCAGCCCAGCAGGAGAGTCCCTGGTGCTCTTCCAGCTCTCCACAGCAGTTTGAAAAGCCCAGGCTTCTCATTTCCAGATTAGGGGCTGCTGGGACCTTGAGAGAGACAGACCTGGGGGGAGTCCAGACTCTGCCTTTACTGTCTGTGTGATTTCGAGCAGGTCTCTCTCCTATAAAATGTGAAACATGCAGTCAAATGTGACCGGGTGACTGTGAGGATTCAGTGAGATAATGCACAGTGAGGCTTGGCATGCAGATGCACAGTCAGCCCTGACACACTCTTATTTTCTTTGCTGTCAGGGTCATATTTGGGAACAGGAATGGGGTTTAATAGGGCTCTTGAGAAAGCAAGAATGAAACAGGAAATCTCAAACCTGGGCCCAGCCTCCAGCGCTGGCTGATTAAGGGTCTGGGCAAGGTTATCCCGTGTCTCACCCCTGTGGTCTCCACACAGGTAAACAGAGGGGCTTGAATTCCATGACCCCTAAAGTGCCTTCTGGCTCCAATATTCTGTGATTCGTGACTCTGAGCAAACATCATTTTTTTACTGGACTCCATTAAATGGAGGAACCAGGGCTGGCTCAAGCCTGTAATCCCAGACCAGCCTGGCCAACATGGTGAAACCCCGTCTCTACTAAAAATACAAAAATTAGCTGGGCGTGGTGGCGGATGTCTGTAATCCCAGCTATTTGGGAGGCTAAAGCAGGAGAATCGCTTGAACCCAGGAGGCGGAGTTTGCAATGAGCTAAGATTGCACCACTGCATTCCAGCCTGGGCAACAGAGCAAGACTCTGTCTCAAAAAAAAAAAAAAAAGAGGAACCAGGAGGCCAGGGCCTATCAGACTTCACAAAGGAGATTCTCTCAGAGGTTTTCTGCATAGACTTGGTGGGTGCTTGTGAGTTAAGTAGGGATGTCCTCACACAGTGGCAAGCTGGTCAGTGATTCTGAAACCCAGCTGTGCCCCATGTCCCCAGGGGATCCAAGCACAGATTCTCAGACCACCTCATGCCTATTGGTTTAGAATCTCTAAGGGTGTGCTCAGGAGTCAGTATTTTTGTTTTTGTTTTAGAGACAGTGTCTTTCTCTGTCACCCAGGCTAGAGTGCAGTGGCATAATCATGGTTCACTGCAGCCTTGAACTTCTGGGCTGAAGTGATCTTTCTGCCTCCGCCTTCCAAGTAGCTAGGACTACAGACACTGGCTACCATGCCAAGCTAATGTGTTTTTAGTTTTTGTAGAGATGAAATCTCACTATGTTTCTCAGGCTGGTCTGAAACTGGCCTCAGGCGATCCTCCTGCCTGGGCCTCCCAAAGCGCTGGGACTACAGGCGAGATCCACTGCACCTGGCTAGGAGTCAGCATTGTTATCAATCTCCCAGGTGATACCGTCAGCTTTAAGGATGCGCTTTTGGGACTCTCCAATAGCGCAGGTTCCACATGGACAGGGAGGATGCTCTGCTCTCCTGAGTGTCTTAGTAGCGTGGTAGAAATCACCCCTCGAAGGGGACATCTTTGAGTGAAAGCGTCCTCAGCTGCCGTGCTCTGCCCTGTCAGGCGCGAGAGCGCTGTGAATCAGGCATTGGGAATTTGCTTCTCAGGGGCTAGGGAAGTGGCACCTTGAAGGCCTGCAACACCCAATTGGGCCAAAGGAGGAGTAGAAAGAATGGGAGGGCCTGTATAGCAAAGCCCCACAGACAGAAATGTGTGTCCTCACAGTTCTAGAGGCTGGAAGTCCAAGATCAAGGCAGGCAGGGTTAGTTTCTCCCAAGGCCTCTCTCTGTGGCTCGTAGATGGCCGTCTTCCTCTGATGTTTTCATGTGGTCTTCCATCTGTGTGTGTCTGTCCCTTAATCTGTTCTTCTAAGGATACCAGTCTTATTGCATTAGGGCCACGCTGGTGACCTCATTTAACCTTCCTTACCTCTTTAATGGCTCTGTCTCCCAACACAGTCACATCCTGAGGTCCTGGAGGTCAGGACTTCAACACATGAATTTTGGGGGGACCCAATGCAGCTTCTAGCAGGGGCACACAGGGCAGAGTGGAGAAGGGGAAGGGACGTGAGGCTGAAGGGAGAGGTGGGACAATGTCACACCTGCTCCTTCTGCTCCACGCCTTTCCCAGGCCGGCCTGGCCTCCGCTCTGCACCAGCCTCTGAGGACTCACCACCACCACTGCACTTGGGAGATGGAATGCGATTTTCCAAAGCCCTTTCCTAGTTCTTACTTTACTTATTCTTTACAACCATCCTATAAGACAGGCCAGCAGGGCAGGGGAGGGATCTAGTGTTATTTTGTGGAAAAACAAGAGTGTAAAGAAGTGAGCAGCACATCTGAGAACACCATGGTTGGCACCAGCTTTCATGACCCCCAGAATGGTGTTCTTTCCATGGCCACACTGAGCACCTGCTACACATAAGATGTGCTTTTCCTTGGCGTCCAGCAACTGGGGGTGCAGTGTCCCAGGAGGGCTAAGAGGTCCAAGTGAGAGCTGCCGAGGGAGTGACAAGGGGTGATGCAAAGAGATTCCATTGCTTTTTAAAAAAATTATCTCTTGCATTCTATCCTGAAATGGAACTCCTGGGAGACTAAAGCCCATTTTGTGTATTTGGCTAAGTGTTTCTCCTTTTTCTCCCTATTAAAAGCATGGGGCTTGCCTAAGTCATTAAAAATACATGTTCCATTTGCTTTGATGCAGAGGGTGAGAAGATGGAAGAGCCAAGGAGACCAGGCTAGTCACGTCAGGCTGCGCCCCTGGAGCCCCAGAGGCTGATGGCTGAGCTGATAATTAGCAGAAGATCTGGAGGATCCCATTCACTCCACACACACTTAACAAGTGCTCACTTTCCTAGCCCCCAAACAAGATATAGCTCTGCTGCCACTTTCTGGAACCTGAGGGGGAGACAGTCAAATAAATGGATGATGACATGATGGTGTAGAAAGGCAAGAAGTGGAGAGATGTACATTGAGGCCTTCAATAATGGCCCAATAAAGGGGCCAGGAGACAGGGAGGAGAGGAGGGAGTCGAGGCCTAAGGAAAGAGTGGGGCTGGAGAGTAATGGTCGCACCTAGCTAGGTCACACCTCTGTGTGTGTGTGTGTGTGTGTGTGTGCGCACAAACATGCATGAGCACACATGAGCATGCACGAGCACGCACTAGCTCTTGTGACGCACAGCACCTGTCCGGGTCCGCATTCTCTGTGTTCCTTGGAGCCCAAGCCATGCAGGTGGAAGCTCTGTGAGATTCACAGAATTTGCAGCCAGGGCTGGCAGTTCTCAGGGGCCTGCATGCTGCAAGTGGCTGATGACCAGTGGGAGAAGATGCGAGGGAGACAGGCTGCCACCCTGAGGGAAGGCCGATCGGTGACCACCTATAAGACAAGCTCAACTGCCTAGGAGTTCTCCTGGTGAGTCTCTAGATCTCAGGAAGGGTGGGAAGGAAGGTTAAAGCCTAATCTGCAAAAAACCAGAAACGGGAAGCAAGTGGGCAGACAGTGAGTACAAACCGCAGGAAGACAGCCCATGCTGCTGACAGTGGGGAGGATGTAAGTCAGGGCCAATGACCCTCTTGTCACCCTGTGATTGTACTCTGACTTGGGGACTTCCCAAAGGAGCATCCTTGGACTGCTTAGGCCAGCAGGACAGTACGTTCTTATAGACATGACGCGGCTCCACTAGTCACCAGGGATAAAGTCCCCTCCATTACTGGGCCTAGAGGTCACTTTTGGTGCTGCCTGTCCCCCTGCCCAGCTTCCCTAAGATCACTGCTTTCATATCCTGGACACAATCAGCAGCGTTCCTGGAGAAAAGAAAATCCCAGATTGCCTGAGAGTCATGGCTGACATAAATGTTTGGACCCCCTCAGTCAGCTTATAAACTGTTCTGCAAGGCCAAGAGCCAGAACTGCTAGTTTATTTTTAAATCCTTATGCTAATCATGGGGTGATGACAGTTTCTTTTTTTCTTTTCATTCTAGACACAAGATGTTGCTGTGCCATCCAGGCTGGAGTGCAGTGGTGCAATCACTGCTCACTGCAGTCTGGAACTCTTGGGCTCAACGGATCCTCCCACCTCAGCCTCCTGAGCTGGGACTACAGGTGTGCACCACCACATCTGGCTAATGTGTTTTTTGTTTTTTTTGTGTGTGTTTTTTAATAGAGATAGAGTCTCCCTACGTTGTCCAGGCTGGTCTCTAGCTCCTGGCCTCGAGTGATCCTCCCACCTTAGCCTCCCAAAGTGCTGGGATTACAGGCATGAGCCACTGCACCTGCACCTGGCCTTACAGTTTCTTTCTTTCTTTCTTCTAACCAGGCTCCCAGAAATAGCGTTGGATCCTTGAGACAGCCCATCACCCTAACACCAATTTCCTTAGCTCATAGGATTGAAAGGAGCAATGGCCCAGAGAAGAGAAAAGCAGATGGGGCGGAAGGGCTGCTTCTACAGGAGCCGCCCGGGAGGCTCCAGGCTCATGATTTAGTGAGAAGGCGAGTCCCCTTGCTCATCAGTACCTCCCTCCCCGAGGCGGGCACTGGGCCTACAGAGCTTCAACCTTTCCATCCTCCCAGCATTGGATGGGGGTGTCAGAGGAGGCTGGAGAAGCAGGGAGGTGTCCTCCCCTGAGCTGGCCAGGGCCCAGCGGCTGCCCAGGGCTGGGGGTCCACATGTCAGGGAAGGGCCTGTAGGCCCGGAGTGGGGTTCAGTGGGGGAGCCTGGACTGGCTGCAGGGGCGGCAGTGCAAGCCTGGCTGGCGGCCAGCAGACAGCTTTGTTTTTCCGTGGCAGTTTGCTTGTGATACTTCTTTCCTGAGACGCCAGCTGACAGGGGGAGGGGAGAGGAGACAGGCGTTAAAAGGGACAGGCTGTGGCCACCTCTGAGAGTGGGAGCCAGTGCTTGGCAAAGCTGCAGGGTAGGGGCTGTCCTGCCACCCCCGCTCTGTCTCTTCTTGCATCCGCCCTTCAGATCTCGTGGCCAGGGCAGCAGATGTCTTGCTGGAGTCTCCATTGAGACTCCCCTCCCCAGACCGGCCTCCCCTCTCCCCTGAAGCCCAGCCGGGCTGAGAGGTGGTCTGCCAGCTGTTAGGCTCCCGCGGGCACTGGCCCGGCCCTGCTGTGTGTGTGCCAGGCGCCAGGTGCCAGGCAGGGGGTGCCGGCCGTGGAGCTTGTGGTGGAGGGGCTGGGTGTGCAGGGCTGGGTGCCAGGGGTGTTAGGGAAAAGGGGCTGCTCAAGGAGCTGCAGGTTTTTGGGACAAAGAGCAGAAGCCGCTTCTAGATTCAGGTCTGGAGTGTCCAGATTTCCTATTGACAGCTCAAAAATGAACAAAACATCAGGCTGATGGGATAGAGTCTTGCCCTGAACCTGGGATTCACATAAATCAGTTTTCCCTTGGAAAAATGGTCTCCCACTGTGGTCTCTTTTCCAGGCATCACAGACTTTCCCAGGGCAAGGGGACGTCAGCAGAGGAGCATAAATGCCAGGAGACATTTCTCAGACTATTCTGGCAAAACCTCCCCTGAAACGAGCCCCGACTTCTGCCAGGAGCCCTAGGAGAGGTGATGGGTTCAGCTGAATAAGTGGCCAGGACCTTCCCCAGCTTCGGGCCTCATCTGGGACTGCCCACCGCCCTTGGACCCGCCTCGGAAGCCATTCAGACACCTTCACCGCAGTGGGGAGAGCAGCTGCTGGCTATGAGGTCACCATGGTGACTGGTGACAGCCGGCATCCTCAGGCCTGGCCTGGCAGGGCCCCGGGGAGCAGAGGGGCTGTAGGTCACAGCCCGCCCACCTGCTGCCTCGGGGCAGCCTGTGAGCATCGATCTCCTCCTGGCAATACCAGTTCAAAAGCAGGGCTCCAAGCGGAGGCAAATGCTGTCAAAGTGCCCCTCCAGGAGAGCTCTAAGGCATTACAGACTTAAACTATTGTCATTATAAATAAAATCGAACTCATTACTCATGAGATAATAAAAATTATGATGTTAGAAAAATCCTGGCCTAGTCAAAATATCCTAATTCTCCACCTGAATGTCCCCAGAACTTGTGATTCACACCTTTATCCAGTCTTTCTGATATCTTGCTGAAATCTGTTTTAAGATTATTTACTTCTATTTCTCTGAGGTGCAGGATGACCAATAACCTTGCTTCTCAAAAATCTTCAGCTATTTTAAGGCGAATTAAGCCTTCTCTTCTTTAAGCTACAGCAACTTCAACTACTTTAGCTAGTGCTTTTTTTTTTTTCTTCTGAGACAGAGTTTCACTCTTTGTTGCCCAGGCTGGAGTGCAGTGGTATGATCTCCACTCACTGCAACCTCTGCCTCTCGGGTTCAAGCAATTCACCTGTCTCAGCCTCCCGAGTAGCTGGAATTACAGGCGCACGCCACCACGCCCGGCTAATTTTTGTATTTTTAGTAGAGATGGGGTTTTACCATGTTGGCCAGGCTGGTCTCAAACTCCTGACCTCAGGTGATCTGCCTGTCTTGGCCTCCCAAAGTGCTGGGATTACAGGCACGAGCCACCATGCCCGGCCTAGCTAGTGCTTTTTAATGACCAAACATCTTTTTATTTTGTGTTTTAATGACCGTGGTATATCTGCTCAATACATTAATTTCAATCGACTTATTCTGCTCTTAGAAGTCCATTTGCCAGTAAAGACAAGAGAAAAGGAAAAAAGAATTTGAGGAAAGCATAGGAAAGTCATATGACCATTTATCAAGATGAGAGGACCAGCAGCCAATTTTAAAAAAAATGTGTTACTTTTAATGGTTTTTTTTTTTTTGAGAGCAATTTTTTATCTCTTTTAATCATCTCTATTGCCCATCTCTGAATCCCTTCCAGTTTTCAATGTTTTTAAGAACGATGTGGCTGGGCGCAGTGGCTCACGCCTGTAATCCCAGTGCTTTGGGAGGCCAAGGCAGGTGGATCACTTGAGATCGGGAGTTCGAGACCAGCCTGACCAACATGGAGAAATCCCGTCTCTACTAAAAATACCAAATTAGCCGGGCATGGTGTTGCATGCCTGTAGTCCCAGCTACTCGGGAGGCTGAGGCAGGAGAATTGCTTGAACCCGGGATGCAGGGGTTGCAGTGAGCCGAGATCGCGCCAGCCTGGGCAACAAAAGTGAAACTCCGTCTCAAAAAAAAAAAAAAAAAAAAAAAAAAAAAAAAAAAAAAAAAAAAAAGGACGTTAAGCAAAACGACCCATTATTCTAATCAGGGTTTGAGTTGCTACATTGTATCAGAGAAGAATTACTTTCCAATCTCTGTAAGTCACACAAGTATACTTTGTTATAGTCCAGTTATCAGCTCACTTTGTTTCTTTGCTTCTAACAACACTAACTTGATATTTCATATTGAGGTTGTGGTCAGCCAGGGCCCCTGAATTTTTGTTTTTGTTTTCTGTTTTCTATGCCAGTGCCTGACTATCAAGTATCTTGATATTAGTATGGGCTCCCTGCCATTTCATTTATAACTTTGTAATTGAGGCATAATAAACGTGTATATAAGATAACACGTAATTATACAACTTGATACGTTTTCACAAGGAGAAAATGTCTGTGTAACCACCATTCAGATTAAGCAACTTTATATTATCAACAGCCTAGAAGCCCCTCTGCTGTCCCCCTTTACCATCCTTGCCCCACCCTGCCGAGGTTAACCACTATCCCGATTGCTAACACCATAGATTAATTTTGCATATTTTTCTTCTTTAAAATAATTCAATCACATAGTGTGTACTATTTAGTGTCTGGTTCATTCACATTGCCATTCATTTCTACTTTCTTTTCTTATACTTAGCCTTTTCATAAGCAGGCCTAGAAGGATCTAGGGGTCTGAGAACCAAGGTGTTTCAACTCCAGACCCATCTGTTTTGACTATGGCTAAGTAGCACAGTACCTATGACATGCCAGATCTCTGAATTAGAATTTTACTTGAACCATTTACTGGTTATGTTGTTCCTTTCACCCTTTGAAATCAACTACCTCCATCCTAGGTCAATTCATATTCTTATATCAGGGTAACCTTAGAAGAGTGTGTGTGTGTATGTGTGTGTGTGTGTGTGTGTGTCACTGCTTTAGCCCCATGGGAAATTATTTCTGCTATTATGAGGGAAATGATTGTTGAGAGTTGTGATTATGTTAGGGAAGTCTTTATTTCAGGTGTTCAATTCAGCATTTAATCCCTAGTTGTTGTTGCTGCCAATACATTATAGGAGTGGCAGGTCTCAGAGGCAGGGGAATTATGTGTGTGCAATGCCGCAGAACAGTGTTTCCTGACCTTTTCCGTAAGTGCCACTGTAAAACATGATCATATTTATATGGCAAACTGGCATAAGTGGAAGAGATATTTTTGTAGTAGTAGCTGATAACACATAAGACAATGTTCTACAACTACTCAAATCTTTATATTTACATATTTACATATAGATAGATATTATATGTAACATAATAGAAGTATATTCAAATATATTTGCAAATATAGTTAACAGATATTTGTATTTAAGGAATGCAAGCTTTTTCTTTTCTTTGTGTCATATGCAATGTTGGACTTTTGTGTGCATGCCTACGTGAATAGAATTTCAAATCCAAACTAATTTATTTTGCATCAATTATTTCAGAATAAAGAAGTTCTCGTTTTCAGAATACACACACATTGTTAGAGCGGTGCTTCAGCAACTATCTTGGATGTCACCAAAGGGGCACATCACTCAAAATCACAACAGAAATCTCCCATCTGTGTGAAGACAGAGGTAGAGCTGGGCCTGCCAGAAGCCCCTGCCTGCTCCTGACTGGTCTTTGGGCTGTGGGCCATGCTCCCTGGGCACGTGGAACACAAGGTCCTCTAGCTGCTTGTGGGCTTCTTGTCCATGTACAGCAGCTGCAGACTTTGTGGCTGGCTGCTGAAGCCCATGGCCAGGTGGCGGAGGCAGAGCAACAGGTGGGGGCGGCTGCACATGGTGCGTGCCGCCTGCAGGACCCTGGACCATGCCTGCAGACCCCATGCTCCCTGGCTGCCCTCCCAGGAGCATTAAGTGAGGCTCCCCCAGCTGCTCCAGGCCCTGCTCAGCTGCCCTGAAGGATGAGGGGATCATCTTGCATGGCATGCCTGCAACTCATTTGCAGCTTTCTATTTTGCTCACCATTCAAAACTTTGCTCCTAAGATGCTTTAGTGACTGAGACCAAATGCTCTAGAACCTTCCATGAAGCAAGCTCATATGTGCGCCAGTTGAGACTAGGAGAGCTTTGTTGGATGACTTCCTGATTATCTAGTCAGAAGGCTGGTGAAAAGGTGTCTGTATGAGTGTGGGGCTAAAGACATTTACACAGGATGCAGAAAGGTGACTCAGAGATCCAGGAAATATGAATCAGGCCTGCTGAGAACCCGTGAGGATTGGCAGTAGTCTGAGAGAAGAGTTTCATTCTAAATTCATCTGGACCACGTCAGGCTGTATCAGAGAGGTTTGTCATAGGCAATTCAAATGGAGCAACTGAGAAGAGTTTTTAAAACATTTAATTCTGTTTTTTAGAGACAAGGTCTTGCTCTGTTGCTCAGGCTGGAGTGCAGTGGTGTGATCATAGCTCATTGCACCCCTCAAACTCCTGGACTCAAGCGATCCTCCTGCCTCAGCCTCCCAAGTAGCTGGGACTCCAGGTGAGTACCACCATGCCCAGCTAATTTTTAAGTTTTTTGGTAGAGAAGGGGTCTTGCTGCATTGCCCAGGCTGGTCTTGAACTCCTTACCTCAAGTGATCCATCTAGCTCGGCCTCCCAAAGTGCTGGGATTACAGGCATGAACCACCATGCCTGGCCCAGCAGAGTTTAATAAAGAAATTATTGACAAGAGTTTACAGAGTTAAGGAAAGTCAAAAATAGTTAAGGAAACACCACAGGAGGAGGGAGCCATTATTCCCTCTAGGCTTGAAGAGAAGGAGCAAGGGGAGGGAGCAGGTATCAGAACCTGGGGAAAGAAACTCTGTGAGGTGGGAGCTGTAATCTTTGGTAGAGTGTTGAGGCCACTGGCAACCTCCAATCCAGTGGGAAGGAGCAGGTGGAAAAAATGCTACAACTCGCTCTCCTCCTGCCTCCAGTCTCCTGCCAGTGCCTTCCTCTGGCTAAACCCACGTAGCTGCTGAAGACCATGGCACCCATTGGTGCAGTCCACAAAGGCCTGCCTGTGGGACATAGAGTAGAGAGTGGAAAAAAGAGACACCCTGCACTTCACCATCCACAGAATGATGGCAGGTCGCTAACATCATGCTCTCATCTCAAATCTAAAGTGTTAGCCATGATGCTCTTCATGGGAGGTTTTGGGGTGAAAGTGAAGAAAGAACATCAAGTAATTAACATAGAAGCTGCTACATGCTATACCTGCTTCTGATGCCCAAGTTAGTAATAGTGGCTTCGTCCCCTTACTGCCTATTACCTATTTCCCTATTCTCTGATAGTGCCTCAACCGAGCTGGGTTCGTTATCTTTATTCCTTCACGATCAGCATCCTTGGTGGTCCTGTTGTTATTGGGTTGCCTCGATTTTCCACTGAACAGTGAATTAAGGGAATACTAAGCACTGGCCTGTAAATTCCTGGATTCTGCATAAAGTCTTCCCTGCCCTCATTGTATAGTGAGTGGCAAGCAAATTCCTCCTTTGTAATCATATCAGATACCTTGGCCAGCAGTGTGAGCCCCATTTCTGCCTGTTGGATCAGTAGAAAGAGAGCCTGAAATGGTTAGAAGGCAGTCTTAGCTTTCCATTTAACAGAACCTTGGTTGTGTTCCCTTGTTCTTCCCTTGTGCACAAAGACCTGCAAACCCACTGAGCTCAAGTTTGCAAGGATCAGAAGCAAACACCTCCTAAGAGGATGCAACAGGTTTGGTGTAGTGGCTTATGCCTGTAATCCCAGCACTTTGGGAGGCTGAGGCAGGAGAATCACTTGATGCCAGGAGTTTGAGACCAGCCAGGGCAATGTGGCAAGACCTCCCATCTCTACAAAACATACAGAAAATTAGTCGGGTGTGGTGGTGTGTGCCTATAATCCCAGGTACCTGGGAGGCTGAGGTGGGAGGATCACCTGGGCCTGGGAAGTTGAGGTTGCAGTGAGCTGTGATCGTGCCACTGCGCCACTGCCTTCCAGTCTGGGTGACACAGTGAGACTCTGTCTCAAAAAATAAAAAATAAAAATAAACCCTGTGCTGCACCTTTTTTTTTAATCTTAAGATGAGTTTTCTGATCACTGGCAATGTGATCTATAGTGATGAATAAGGCATTCTATAGGGACAGTGTTGGTAGAGTGTTATGAACAGGGAAACCAAAAACATGTAGAATATAGATCTATTCATATAAGGACCCATCACTGCCATACCATGTTGGAAGGGATTTACTATTAGCAATCTGCCACCAGATTGATGGTGACTTCAGCTCAGCGAATAATACAGACCAACCCTGACTTAGGATGGTTCGACTTACTGACTTTTACAATGGTGCAAAAGTGACACACGTTCAGTAGGATCTGTACTTCAATTTTTGAATTTTGATCTTTTCCTGGGCTAGCAATATGTGGTACAATACTCTCTTGTGATGTTGGGCAGAGGCAGCAGCAGCAGCTCCTGGTCAGCCAGGTGATCACAAGGGTCAACAACCAACACTCTACAGTGCCCTGTGTGGCCAGATGACTTTGCCCAATGACAAGCCAATGTAAGTGTTCTGAGCATGGTTAAGGTGGGCTAGCCTATACTATGATGTTTGGTAGGTTAGGTGTATTAAACACATTTTCAACTTAAGATATTTTCAACTTGCAATGGGCATATGGGGACACAACCAGGTCGTATGTCTAGGAGCATTGATGCCATATGGGGAACTCAGCACTGACTTCTGTTATTGGCTGCACATTGTTAAGACAATCACAGTCTTCATCCCAGAGAAGAGGTGGAACAAGCCACCTCATACATGGTCTCAATGATTAAGTCCAGGGATGCCCTCTGGTAGGCACTCATGTAGGACACAAATGTCTTCACAATCTGTGTCTAGTTAGTGAAGTCTACCCACACACCCACACACTTCCCCAGAACTCCTTGTCACCAATATTCCAGTCTTGTTCTTCAGTCCTTGACCAGTTGGCCATCCCATTAGTGTCTGCTCATGATTCTGTGTAAATCTGTACTCCAGACCATTTCTCATTCCATTTGAAGTGAATAATCTGATATCCTTCCCAGAATGCTGCCTACTGGGATGATTTTCCTTCACTACTCGCTTTCACAGCCACAGCTGAATAGGGATACAGTGACACTGGCCATCTGCTCCTGGCTGATGCTGTGTGTCTTTAAACTGGGCCTGGGGTTTCTCTTCATTAATTAGTCATAGGGGATTCCTACAAAGCCGAAAATGTAAGTTGTGAGAGAGGCAAGTAGGTAATAGGGGCAGGTTCCAAGAGTCTGAGCTATCTGCTTGAATTAGGTTTTCCAAGAAATGAAACCAACAGGACATGCATATATATAGAAGGATCTATTGTAAGGAATTGGCTCACTCAATTGTGAAGGCTTGGTGAGTCCAAATGTGGTGGTGGTAGGTCAGCGGACTCAGGAAAAGGTTGCAGTTTGAGTCCAAAGACAGTCTGCTGGTGAATCCCCACTTGCTTGGGAAAGGTCAGCCTTTTGTTCTATTCAGGCCTTCAACTGATTGGATGAGGCCCCACTCACATTATAGAGGGCAATCTGCTTTACTAAATCCATGGATTCAAACTTAATTCTCATCCAAAAACACCCTCACATAAACATCTGGAATAATATTTGACTAAATATCTAGGCACTGTGGCCCAGTCAAGTTGACATATAAAATTAATCAGCATACTGCTTATGCAATTTATTTGGGGCTGATTTTGTAGGTGAGATAATACTTAGGTCATGATGGGTGGCCCTGGTCACATAGTCGCTTGCTGTCCTGTGACCAGGGAGGAATTCACTGTCTGCCAGAGCCTAGTGGCAAGCAAGAAGCTGCTTTGCAAATATCAGCAAAAGAGGCCTTACACCCATAGCCTTGGGATCTGCATGTTTATTTTGCTAGAGTCCTCCAGGGGATACTGATTACATTTTATATAGGTGTATTAGTCAGTTCTTACACTGCTGTAGAGACATATCTGAGACTGGGTAATTTATGAGGAAAAGAGATTTAATTGACTCACAGTTCTACGAGCTGTATAAGAAGTGTGGTTGGGGAAGCCTCAGGAAACTTACAATCATGGCAGAAGGGTGAAGGGGAAGAAAGCACCTTCTTCACATGGTGGCAGGCAAGAGAAAGAGCCCAGGGAAAAGTGCTACATACTTTTAATCAACCAGATATCATGAAAGCTCACTCACTATCATGAGAACAGCAAGGGGAAAATCCATCCCCATGATCTAATCACCTCCCAGCAGGTCCCTCCCACAACACTGAGAATTATAAATTGACATGAGATTTGGGTGGGGACACACAGCCAAACCATATCAATAGGCTGCATAAAAATGTTTCCTCTACCACTGGGTCTGCTTATTCATAGACATCAAGAGGCAGAGAAGATTGCACCATAACCAGAGAATATTTTGGTCTCATGTCCCTCATAACTGGCAGCTTAAATGCTCAGAGCAGCATACCCAAGAATGGCATATGTTATCTCTAAAACCCACAGGTCTACCAAATGTTATATCTTTTTTTTGTGGTAGGAAGAATAAGATGTAACAATTCGTCACTCACTCTTAACATCTGCCAGGCTCCAGAATCCCTAGTAACTTCACAGTATGGAAACCCCTACACTTTCATGGGGTTTATCTCCCATCTCCTGCATGCATGTATCTTACTAGGCCATCTAAAATACTTGCCACTTCTTGTTCACCAGGTCCAATTAACACAATGTCACCAGTGAAATAGTGATGTTCTGTAAGAGATCAAGATTTCAAGTTCTTGTGGACTATATCACAATAGAAAGCAGATCATTGATACAGCCCTGATATAAAGCCTAGGGTGAATGTGTACTCTTGTCCTTGCCATGTGAAGACAACCAGCTTCACTGGTGGAATTGGAAAAAAATCATTTTCTAGGACTATAGCTGTGTCCCAGGTGCCAGGGGCATTTTTGATTTGCTGTAGTAAAAATACTCATTTGAAACTGCATTACAATAGGCATCACCAATGTGACTAAATTTTCTATAATCTACAGTAATTCTCTATGATCTAGCTGGCTTTTGTGCCAGCCAAACATATGAGTTAAATTACCACATATTAATGTGGTAAGAATCACCACTCCTGCATCTTTTAAGCATTTGATGACTGCACTAATCTTTGTAATTCCACCATGGTTATGATATTTCTTTGGATTTACTGTCTTTGCAGTGTGGGAGAGGACAGTTCCACTTGGAAGTGAGCAGCTCCT
Source organism: Pan troglodytes (assembly GCF_028858775.2). Taxonomy (NCBI): domain Eukaryota; kingdom Metazoa; phylum Chordata; class Mammalia; order Primates; family Hominidae; genus Pan; species Pan troglodytes. The sequence goes on along the minus strand of NC_072406.2, from coordinate 44,719,189 downwards.
ACATGGCCCCTCCTACCATTCCAGATAAAATTGTGCTTAATATATCTATTACTATCACACATTCTGGGCCTAGAAATGTAGCTGCAGTGTACATCCTCAGTCCTATTGGACCCATTGTAAGACAGACTTGGGCCACTATTCCATTTATCACCTGGTCTCCATGAGCTCACTGTGACTTGTGGACTACAGTGGCAATTTGAGACTCTGGTGGTTAGCATGAGTTCAGAAATAGCGTGTAATAGTCCCTGGAAGGTCTAGATATTTCCCCTTCTCACTCTGCTAAATGACCTCCAGTCTCTCTGGAGGATTGGAGAAAGATTCACAGTATATACCTATGGCCACATTACAGGGCACTTGTCCAAAGACACTATTCCTCTCTCCCAAAGTCAAGAGATTCTGGGTCTCTTGGTTTTGGGGTCTGAACACTGGGTAAATTCCCACTATGATTCTGCCCACCAGACTCAGAATTTTTCTGCTAACATACGTCAAGCAGCACCCTAATGGTCTACATATCTATTGCAATCCTAGGGACCCCATGATTAGTTAGCCAGTGCCCCAGATCCCTATAGGATAAAATGTTCCAATTACCACATCAGTTCTGCAGCTCATTAGGGTAATTTTGTCCCATGTGCCTTTGAGACATCTGGCCTCTACTACTCTGGGATTCCATTTTTTTTCCCATTATAATCAAGAAGCCTAATTCCATTGCAGCCCCTCCCAGTGTCATTTCCTGCTTACAGAAAACAGCCAAGAAGTGCTTTTCCAGGATGCCTGTGAACATTTCACTAATGGGATTCTTATGGCCTTTGAAGGGAGTGTCCTCTGGCCCTCCTGGGGAGTGTGGTTAAGGCGTGTTTAAGAATGCTGCACAGAATAGATCCTCTCCAACATTCCCAACTTCCTAAGCCTTCAGTTTCCTTTTCTTCAGAATGCTAGAAAAGTCCTCATTAACTGCCAGCCACTGTTGAATGAGACTTCTGCTAGCCAACATAGCTATGAAGGCCACTTCCAGGTGCTCAAGCCAGCACAGTAAATCTTGAGTCTTGAGCGAATCCACCCATATCATTACATTCTCCTTGATCAAGTTTTGCATTTCATCCTTCTCCATCCCTTCCATACATGCTCTGCACACTCCTGCCAATTTTCCTGCAACTCTTCTGATGTACAGACCCAGCTTTGTCCTTCTCCATCTGGGATATACTGGGATGTAGCTCTCACTATGGGCCTGGAGGCAATGAGGGGTGTGGAAGTGAGTCCTGTGGTTACTTAGGAGTCACATCTGTGTCTGCTTAAATGTCTTGATCTGGGAATCAGCGTCCTACCTTTAAACCAAAAATAAAATTTCAGACCTCCTGACCATCTAAATGGACCCCTCGTCTAGACCAAGGGCATTCCAAAGTTAACTTGAAAAACTAATTCAGGCCATGATACAAAGTGGGGGTCAGGCATGCCTGATTATACCCTCTCCCTTTGGAATTCAGGCACAGCTGACCAGCATTAATATTAAAACAGACACCTTAAGACAGACAGAATAGACTTTAAGTCTGATAAAAAACAAAAACAAAAACATTCTCTTCTATTGATTCTAGGTCTTTAAACAATAGCCTAACTCTTTCAACAAATTGCCAGTCAGAAAATCTTTGAATCTACCTATGACCTGGAAGCCCTCGCTTTGAGTTATCCTGCTTTTTCAGACTGAACCAATGTACATCTTACATGTGTTGATTGATGTCTTATGTCTTCCTAAAATGTATAAAACAAAGCTGTAGCTCTACCATCTTGGTTGGGCACATGTCCTCAGGATCTCCTGAGGGCTGTGTCATAGCCATTGGTCACTCATACTTGGCTCAAAATAAATATCTTAAAATATTTTACAGAGTTTGACTCTTTCAATCAACTTACTATTCTCAACCAGAGGAAAGCATAAGAAATCTGGTGGTGTTGAAAATTTAATTGGTGCTGCATGTCTGTCACCTTTATAATCAGTCCCTGGGCTTGAAACTTAGTCATATCTGTCCTACAGGAGATAAGAAATTTCTGTAAATCTACCATTGAGCTCTCCACACATGTTCTGAGTTAGGCATGCACGACCTTCAGTGTGTTTGCGTATGGTCTCTAGGGCTGTCAGAAAAGCCATTCCACACCGTAGATCAGTATTATCCATTACCAGCATAGCCAAGCCACTTGTTCTGCCAACATCTTGCTATCCATCTACATTTTTCCAATGCCACTACTGGTGATAATTTGAGTAACTATAGTGCAACTATATTTTATAAATTATCTGCATTCTATGTCCCTCTGGTATGTAAGCAATCCCATCCTAGAATTTCATTTGAGGGTTATTTTCTTCTGGGGCTATTCCTGGTCCCAGTTACTTTGTCAGTCATGGTTCCAGTGGGAAAGGAATGGCACATTGAATTAGCGTAATTAAAGAGGGTTTAACAAACAGATATTTCCTAGTTGTGAGCAGACTTAAGGGAAATCAGTAGGGTATGGCATAGCACCCTTGGGCTGGAAAGAGCTGGGTTGCTTTCTTATGTAGGTCTGAGTGGTTACCAGAGCCTGAAGAGAGAGCTATAGCTGTAGGAAGAGGGCCAGAGAAGAGAACCTCTGGCCTTGGGAAGGGGAATGCTGTTACTGCCAATCTTCAGCTCTACAGGGCAAATCCTCAGCTATTTAGGGCAAACGAATACCCCTAGCCTCACCCTTTTTCTACCTTTCAGTTGCCTGTCAGTGAGTCCCAGTGGTTGAATCTACAGAAGCAACAGGACAAGGGACTGTTGCTACTGTCTGAAAGAGTCAGTCTCCTGTGTCATCCAGAATGGATCTTGAGGAACTGATGGGGAATATACAGCACAACACCCAATCTTTCAACTTTCTCTAGGTACCAAAGTTACATAAGTTAGGGTAGGAAAAGGAAACAGTCTTTCACCTTTCTCAGAAAGAGAAACATTGCTCAGAAACAGTTATTGCAGTGGTTTCAGCCAAGGTCTTGAGGGCTCCTATAGATGAAAAAATATCCCAATAATTAAAAATCCTGTGGTTGTAAGGCTTTTGGGGAGCGGGGTCTTCTTTAGGCTCCCTGAAAACTGCTGCTGAGGTAAGGGAATTCATATGCTTTGACTGTGTCCCCACCCAAATCTCATCTTGAATTCTCATGTGTTGTGGGAGGGACCCCCTCGGAGGTAACTGAATCACAGGAGCAAATCTTCCTGTGCTGTTCTCATGATAGTGAATAAGTCTCACAAGATTTGATGGTTTTCAAAAGAGGAGTTTCTCTGCACAAGTTCTCTTCTCTTGTCTGCCACTATGTGGGATGTGCCTTTGACTTTCCACCATGATTGTGAAGCTTCCCCAGCCATGTGGAACTGTAAGTCAATTAAACCTCCTTCGTTTGTAAATTGCCCCATCTCAGGTATGTCTTTATCAGCAGCATGAAAACTAACAGGTTGGAACAGTTTGAAGGGCTCAGAAGAAGACAGGAAAATGTGGGAAAGTTTGAAACGGCCTAGAGACTTGTTGAATGACTTTGCCCAAAATGCTGATAGCGATATGGACAATAAAGTCCAGGCTCAGGTGGTCTCAGATGGAAATGAGGAGCTTGTTGGGAACTGGAGCAAAGGTGACTCTTGTTATGTTTTAGCAAAGAGATTGGTGGCATTTTGCCCCTGCCCTAGAGATTTGTGGAACTTTGAACTTGAGAGAGATGATTTAGGGTATCTGGCAGACCAAACTTCTAAGCAGCAAAGCACTCAAGAGGTGACTTGGGTGCTGTTAAAGGCATTCAGTTTTATAAGGGAAGCAGAGCATAAAAGTTTAGAAAATTTGCAGCCTGACAGTGCAACAGAAAAGAAAATCCCAATTTCTGAGGGGAAATTGAAGCCAGCTGCAGAAATTTGCATAAGTAACGAGGAACTGAATGTTAATCCCCAAGGCAATGGGGAAAATGTCTCCAAGGCATGTCAGAGGTCTTCAGGGCAGTCCCTCCCATCACAGGTCCAGAGGCCCAGGAGGAAAAAGTGGTTTCGTGGGCCAGGCCCAGGGTCCCCATACTGTATGCAGCCTAGTGACTTAGTGCCCTGTGTCCCAGCCACTCCAGCTGTGGCTAAAAGGGGCCAATGTGGAGCTCTGGCCATGGCTTCAGAGGGTGCAAGCCTCTAGCCTTCGCACCTTCCATGTGGTGTTGAGCCAGAGAGTGCGCAGAAGTCAAGAATTGAGGTTTGGAAGCCTCCGCCTTGATTTCAGAGGATTTATGGAAATGCTTGGATGTCCAGGCAAGTTTGCTGCAGGGGCAGGGCTCTCATGGAGAACCTCTGCTAGGGCAGTGCAGAAGAGAAATGTGGGGTTAGAGCCCCTACACAGAGTCCCTACTGGGGCATTGCCTAGTGGAGCTGTGAGAAGAGGCCCGCCATCCTCCAGACCCCAGAATGGTAGATCCACTGACAGCATGCACCATGCACCTGGAAAAGGTGCAGACACTCAATGCCAGCCTGTGAAAGTAGCCAGGAGGGAGGCTGTACCTGTAAAACCACAGGGGCAGAGCTGCCCAAGACCATGGACCCACCTCTTATATCAGCATGACCTGGATGTGAGACGTGGAGTCAAAGGAGGTGATTTTGGACCTTTAAAATTTGTCCTGCAGGATTTCAGACTTGCATGGGGCCTGTAGCCCCTTTTTTTGGGCCAATTTCTCACATTTGGAATGGCTGTATTTACCCAATGCCTGTACCCCCATTGTATCTGGGAAGTAACTAACTTGCTTTTGGCTTTACAGGTTCATAGGTGGAAGGGACTTGCCTTGTCTTGGATGATACTTTGGGCTGTGGACTTTTGAGTTAATGCTAAAATAAGTTAAGACTCTGTGGGACTGTTGGGAAGGTATGATTGGTTTTGAAATGTGAGGACATGAGATTTGGGAGGGACCAGGAGTGGAATGATATGGTTTGGCTTTGTCCCCACCCAAATCTCATCTTGAATTCTCATGTGTTGTGGGAGGGACCCAGTGGGAGGTAATGGAATCATGGGAGCAAGTCTTTCCCATGCTGTTCTCATGATAGTGAATAAGTCTCATGAGATCTGATGGTTTTGAAAAGGTGAGTTTCTGTGCAGAAGCTCTCTTCTCTTGTCTGCCACCATGTGAGACATGCCTTTCGCCTTCCACCATGATTGTGAGGCCTCCTCAGCCACGTGTAACTGTAAGTTGATTAAATCTCTTTCTTTTGTAAATTGCCTAGTCTCAGGTATGTCTTTATCAGCAGCATGAAAACAGACTAATACAGGAACTAATTTCTCTGACAAATGAGACATTCATTTTCATCTGCTATCATGGTGGATTGCAGTGCATGCAGAGAAATTCTGATGAGGAAGATAATCCTAGAAGTTGAAGCCCACTAAGAGAAGATTAAGAGATACCAAAGGATCCTGAATGTGACTCAAGCCTGGCTCCCACCAGAGCAGATTCATTCCAAGCCATCAGCTTGGTCCTTCTACTAAAACTGGCAGGGAACAGACAGGAGGGAGCAACAAAGACAGAAGTGACTGGAGCTCAGTGGTAGAGGATAGTGACTCTGCAAGTGATCCTGTACTCAAGTCTGATGATGTCCACGACATCTCCCATTGCTCAGATTGGCAAAGAGGGCCTCTGTGGGGCAGGTATAAAGCTCATAGCTCTCTTTAGAAGATTGAGTACTTAATTCCTCTGTCTTAAGCTTGGGTCCTACTCATCAATACCAGGGCAAGAGAGACCATCAGTTCAGTTTCATGTTACAGGTGGCTGCGTAATTATTAGACTAGACTTTCCTGAGGGTCTATGGGGGGTTAGTGAGATGATAAATCGTGCCGCCAAGGTTTGTCCACAGTCATTGTCATATGGGATGCTTTGAGACAGCCAAGATTTAAAAGTAGCAGTCCAGTACTGGAGGTAGCATTTGGGAACAGAGACACCAGTTATCCCACTCCCTCATGATCTTTGTTCTGAAGTCTGCCAGAAGATGATGGAGGCCAGATAGAGCCAAATGCCACTAACTTCCCTTCTTTGTTTCCCATATGCCCCACAAATTAAAACCCAAGAATTTTGAACCTGAGGATGCACTATTTTCTGAAGAGTGGAAGGAGAGTCGTAAAAGGGACCAACGAAATGGTTTTCTCCAAGAATAGGACATGGATTGTTTTCAGAAAATGATAATAGAGTTGAATCATATGACTCTCAATCCTTCTGGGAAAAGTCTGAAAAAAAAATCAGTGTCTGAAGTCAAGGCCAGTAAGAATGTAAGTAATGATTGTATAGCTCTTTGGCATCCCCCAGTGTGGCAGTGCTTAAGAAATCAGACAAAATATAGATGTGAATTGTGAACCCAGAAGTATCTGAGACTAGTCTCAATCAATTTAGAAACCTTATTTTGCCAAAGCTAAGGACACACCAGTCACATAGCCTCAGGAGGTCCTGATGACATGTGCCCAAGGTGGTCAGGGCGCAGCTTGGTTTTATACATTTTAGAGATACATGAGACATCAATGAATATGTGTAAGATGTACATTGGTTCAGCATGGAAAGGCGGGACAACTGAAAGCAGGGTCTTCCAGTCATAGGTGGATAAGAGACAGACGATTGCATTCTTTTGAGTCTTTGATTGGCCTTTCCCTGAATATACAATTTACATGTGAGGGGAGGTAGAGGAATAGTCACGTATGCCTTAGTCTTGCTCAGTGAAGCTGCATTTTTACATAAACAGTAGGGCAGAGGAAGAAATCAGATAGGCATTTGTGACCAGAAGGATGACTTTGAGTTCTGTCCTTTGTCCTGCACCTGTGAAGATAAGCTATCAATTTACATTGCCAAGGTGAAATTCAACAGAACTGTTTTAGGGTAAAGATCTTGAGGCCCACAAGGAATTTCTCTGTGGCAAATTTCGAGGGAGGTATGTAGCTATTTTTATTTTTTATTTTTATTTTTTATCTTTGTTGCTATCTTATTTAGGAATAAAATAGGAGGAAACTTTGCCTGACACAGTTCCCAGCTTGACTTTTCCCTGTGACTTAGAGATTTTGGGGTCCTGAGATTTATTTTCCATTTACAGTATACATTATCCTACTCCAAATAGGTGCATAAAAATAAATCAATATCCTATTCTTTGATTTCTGGGCACTTGGACTATTAGCTAGGGAGCTTGTGATTGTTCAGTGCCGACCATGCAGAATGAATAGTGTCATATCATGTTGCCAGCAAAGAGGACACTACCCATTTGTGCCATGTGAAAAGATGCCCCAAGCTCTCCCAGAGCTCCTGCTACATTTTGGTGTTGATGGAAAATGTTTAGAGATAACTATCTTCAAGTTTGGGTTGATTTTTACATTTTTCTTCTTTGGGCTAACAACAATTTCTTTATGCTCTGGAATGCCTGGGAAAGTTGGTCCCCATCTGAAGTTGCTCCTTGATACGTGTGATTCTGTCAGTGCCTAGGGAGTGTGTGGGGTACATTGTTTCCTACGGGGAAAAAATGACTTGGAGCAGCAAGTTGGGAACTGAAGAGTGTTCCAGGGCTTCTTCCGAGAACTGAGAAAGAGAGGGGAGATAGAGGAAGAGGGCCTGGGGATGGAAAGGGGGAGGTGAGAGCCATGAGCCTGGAGAGACAGGTGGGAGCAACCATGTTAAGGTTTTGGACATTATTCTGAGAGCAGTTGGGAGCATGTTGAAGCAACTTAAGAGGCATATGTGTGTGGGAATACAGGAAAAGACATGGTCAAATTTGTAGTTTGGAAAGACCACTCTGATTTGCAGTGTGGAGATTGGGTGGAAGGAATCAGTACTAGAGGCAGGAGGACCAGCTGGGAGACTGATGCCTTGATTATAGCCTGAGCATGGTTGAGGATGAGCATGATCTGAACTAGGGCAGTGGCACTGGGAGTGGAGAAAACAGGGTGGAACGTAGAATTATTCAAGGAGTAAAATGGACAAGTCTAAGTACTCACTTGGATGTGAGGAAAAAGGAATGGGCAGTCAAGGATGGTTCCAAAGTTTGCAGCTTGAGCATTTGGTAGGTGACATGACTCCCTGAAATAAATACCTGTCGCTATAGTTTGAATGTTTGTTCCCCTAAGCCTCATGTTGAACTGTGATTCCCAGTGTTGGAGTGGAGTCTGGTGGGAGGTGTTTTGGTCACAGAGGCAGATTCCTCATGAATGGCTTGGTGACCTCCCAGTAGTAATGAGTGAGTTCTCACTCTCTTAGCTTCCACAAGAGCAGGTTGTTAAAAACACACACACACACGCACAAATAAAAACCTGGCATCTCCCTTTTCTCTCTTGCTTCCTCTCTCACTATGTGATCTCTGCACATGCTAGCTCCCCTTTAGCTTCTGCCATGAGTAGAAGCAGCTTGAGGTCATCACCAGAAGCCAGGAAGATGTTGGTGTCATGCTTGTGCAGCTTGCAGATCCATGAGCCAAATAAACCTCTTTTCTTTATAAATTAACCAGCCTCAGGTATTCCTTTATAGCAATACTAAATGGACTAAGACACTTGCGGAGAAACTGGTTTAATGGGTACAACTGAGGTTGGATCTGTTGACGTCTTGGTATCTGTAGGAGTCAAGTGGAGATGACCATTTAGCAGTTGTATACACATGTCTGAAGCTTAAGAGAGAGATGTATATTGGAGGTGGAGATTTGAGAGTCATCAGTATATGGCTAGTGCCTGACATCCTGAGAGTAGATAAACTTCTGAGAAACTGGAGTAAGAACAGATCAAAACCTGTCAATCCCTAATGCATGCTCTCTATGCTCCAGTCACAGCTGATGACAGGTCATTACCCAATCTGTTGTACAATTTCCCAGCTCCACACCTTGGCTCCTGGTGCTCCCGCCGCTAAGACACAATATCCTCTTTTTCCTTCCTGTAAAATCCTAACCTCTTGATGCTCTACTCCATTATCATTTCATTGAAGACACCCTCCTAGAGCCTCCCCACTCCTCATCTGAACCCCCACAGCACAGAACACCCAATTGCTGTTTATTAAAGTTGAGATGCATCTGCCTCCGCTTCCAGACGGTGTGCTCTAGGGTAGGAATGTGCTCCCATCCATGTCACACCCCCAGTGCCTTGTTCTGTGCTACCTCACACCTTCACACATGCTGTTCCCTCTGCCCGGAGGTCTGTCTCTTCTCCTTCCCATACTTCCCTTCACTCACCTGATGAATGAAGAGGAGCCAAATAGAGGGACAGATCCTGGAACAGATAAACAGAGTCTGGCATGCCATGTGATGCAGTTTAAGCTTGATTCTGTAGGCAATGAGGAGCCATGGAAGGTTTTAGAACAGAAGGGTGGCATATGAGAGGGTTGTGGTGGCTATGAGTTTCTAGAACTCTTTCCTGTATTTGTTGCTTAATCAACAAAGATAGCAACAACTATAGGAAAGGGTTCTACAGCCTCACAGTTGTATTCCTCTGATGATTCTGAATAGATTTCAGTTATGAATCTGGGAGTCAAGGAGTAAAATGGGCAGGTCTAAGTAATCACTTGGATGTGAGGAAAAAGGAATGGGCACTCAAGGATGCTTCCAAAGTTTGCAACTTGAGCATTTGGTAGATGACACAACTCCCTGAAATAAATACCTGTTGCTATAGTTTGAATGTTTGTTCTGCCAAACCCTAGCACCTACTGGTTACCAAGCTCTCAGCTTTCCAGGGCATCATAGTGACAGGTGACATAGTGACAGGTGACCATGAGGCCATGGTCCCACTGATCCTCACCACTGACAGCAAGAGGGACTTTCTGGCCAGGGAGAGGTTGCAGGGTCATCTGGCCTGGGCTCCAGGGGAAAACCAACCTGTGATCCATGTGCTCATCAGGGTATCGAAAACCTAGGGTACTCCCACCACACATCACCCTGGAAATCTTCAAGATCTGTCTCAAGAAGTTACATCAAAATTGATAGAGCACAGTTCCTGGGTTTTTTTTAACCACCTATGAAAGACATTTAGGGGGGAAATTAGGGAAATTTGAATATGAACATATATGATGTCCAAAAATTGTTGTTGGTTTCGTTAAGTCTGATAATTTATTGTGGATGGTAGGAAAATGTCTTTATTTTATAGACACGGTTTTTAAAATGTCATGGTGTCTGTAATACACTTTAAAATGGTCAGCTAAGAAGGAAAATATACAGAGATATACAGAAACAACAAATATGACAAAAAGCTAGCAGTTTTAAAATCTAAGCACTGAGTATATGGATGATTATTGATGTAGTCTTTTCCTGTCTGTTTGAAATTTTTTGGAATAAACAGTTAAAAACATGATAAGGGAGCTGTAGTTTCTCATTTCCTTAAAGAAGTAGAAGCTGATGGGAACATCCAACAGCTAAGCACCTGTTAGGTGGTGTGCTCTTCTCCAAGTGGGATCACTAGACCAGCCCATGTCAAAATTACTAGGAAGCTCAACAGAATGCAGATTCCTGAGCACCACCAGGGCCCCCTCGCATCAGATTTTCTTGTGGGTAAGGTACGAGCATCTACATATTTAACAGATTCTTTTGGTGAGAATCATAGTTGTAGTAAGCTATCCACACAGCTAAGGGTCAACAGTGAGACAATTTGATTCTGTTTGCCACTAAATAGCTGTGTGACCTTGGAAAATTTACTTAACTTCTGAGAGCCTCCATGGTGTTGTACGTAAAGTAATGACATTTCATAAAGCCAGCTTCCCTACCTCAGTGGTAGGTTTAATTTCACATTACATGTTTCTATTTATTTATTAGAGACAGAGTCTCTTTCTGTTGCCCAGGCTGCAGTGCAGTGGTGCAATCATAGCTCACTGCAGCCTTGAATGCCTGGACTCAAGGGATCCTCCTGCCACAGCCTCCTGAGTAGTTGGGACTAAAGGTATGCACCACTACTCCCAGCTTGGTTTTTTTTTGTTTTTTGTTTTTTTAAATTTTTTGTAGAGACAGGGTCTTGCTATGTTGCCCAGTTATAGTTGCCCACTGTAGCAATATAGTATGTTACTCCATAGTTATAGCTTCCTAAGTGCTGCCTGTTTCCTAAGTGCTCTGCAAAGTGCTACGCAGGTATAAGGTGATGTGCTAAACAATGAGAGAGAATAGCTACCAATTATTGAATACTCTAATGAGCATTGTGTATACAATATTGGGTTTGATGCTTACGACAATGCTGTGAGATATAAATGAGTATCCTTTCTCTACAGATTGGGAAATACACTTGTCCATGGTTGTTGCAGTAGTTTCCTATTACTGCTATAACAAATGACCACTGTTCTTCTGAAATAATTGAAAGCATCAGAATCCAGTTTAATGAGTATTCAAGCAAAAAGTTGGGAATGGCCATCTGGGAGAAAAAGACTGCAGAGAAATGGAATCAGTGTTCCAAAGTTAAAAGTTAAGCTCTTGCTTATAGGTGCAGAAAACAGAGACATTTCGCAGGATTATAACACTTTCTATACAAGGCTGGCTTATGAGTTACAACAATTTAATTAGTTACAATTTGTTTTCTGATGGCTTGTTTTCTTTTCTTTACAGCTGGTTTTCATTTTCTGTCCAATTTAAAAGAGTGTATCTAACCTTCCATCTTCAGACAATGTGATAGCTATGAGGTCTTTGTGTGAGAAAGCTAAGAGGGAAGATAATTTGCAATTAAGATCAACACGGAAGCGGGAAGGGATATTCCCTGGTGTCCTTTAGTCATTTGCAACATTTTACAAAACAATGTAGGTAGGGAAGAAAGCTAGTCTATAATCAGAGAAACAAAGCTTATAGCTCTCTAGGTTACAGCTGTCTGTCACATGACTCAAGCCCCATAATCACATTTCCTTAAGGCTTAAAAAATAAAGGTGTCAACAAGGCTGTGTTCCTTCTGGAGGCTCCATTTCCTTGACATTTCTAGCTTCTAGAGACTCCTGGCATCTTTGGCTAGGACTTCTTCTTCCATCTTCAAAGCCAGCAGTGTAGCATCTTCAAATCTCTCTCTTTCTCTCTCTGACTTTTGCTTCTGTGGTCACATCACCTCCTCTAACTCTGACTGTAATTGCCCAACAGGTTCTTCTTACCCATTGCACAGATAAAACAATTCACTGAGATTGTAGTATTGCAGCAGAGAAAGGGTTTAATTAATGCAGAGCTAGCCAAATGGAAGAACAGGAGTTTATTATTTAAATCAGCCTCCCCAAGGACTTAGAGGGTGGGGTTTTTATGGATAATTTAGGGAGCAGGGGACTAGGGAAAGAGTGATGCTGATTGATTGAGGATAAAATCACAGTGGTGTAGAAAATGGTCCTCATGACCTGAGTCAGTCTCTGTCTGGGTAAGGGCCACAGTACTGGTTGAGCCATGAGTCTGGGTGAGGTTGGTCAGTTGCCAGAATCCAAAAGTCTGAAAAATGTCTCAAAAGACCAATCTTAAGTTCTATAATAGGGATGTTATCTACAGGAGCAATTGGGAGGTCACAAATCTTGTGACTTCTGGCCACATAACCCATGAGCAATAAGGGCTTATAAAAACTATACTTACATTTTAGCAGAATGTAGGCTCCTTCTGTAATCCTAATCTCATGGCCTTTTGTTAGTTTTACAAAGATTGCTTCAGTCCCTGAGCAAAGAGGGGCTTAGTTTTAGGGAGGGGCTCTTTTCATCTTTCCTTCAAGGTTGAAACTACAAACTCCTCCCATGTTTAGGTTGGCCTATGCCCAGGAATGAGCAAGGACAGCCAGCCTGTGAGGCTAGAAGAAAGACGGAGTCAGCCACGCTAGACTTCTGTCACTGTCATTATCTTTGCAAAGGCAGTTCCATGGCCTTTCTGCCTTCCCTTTAGAAGAACACTTGGGGCCAGACATGGTGGCTCATGTCTGTGATCCCAGCACTTTGGGAGGCCAAGGCAGGAGGATCACTTGAGGTCAGGAGTTTGAGACCAGCCTGGCCAACATGGTGAAACTCCATCTTTACTAAAAATACAAAAATTAGCTGGGCATGGTGGCGGGCACCTGTAATCCCAGCTGTTCCAGAGGCTAAGGCAAGAGAATCACTTGAACCTGGGAGGTAGAGGCTGCAGTGAGCTAAGATTGTGCCACTGTATTCCAGCCTGGGTGACAGAGCTAGACTCTTTCTCAAAAAACAAAAAACAGAGGAACACTTGGGTTCACCCGAATAACCCAGGATAACCTCCCCATCTCAAGATCCTTAACTGAATCATGCAAAGTCCCTTTTGCCATGTAAGGTAACATATTCACAGATTCTGGGATTAGGATGTGAACATCGTTAGGGGGCCTTTATACCACCTATCACAGTTATGAAACCAGTGAGTGCCCATCTGATTCCAAAGCCCACCCCCAGCACTGCACCCTCAAGGATAATGACCCAGGGAAATGCCGGATACCCTCAGAGTGTCTTCCTCCTCCATAGTTATAGTCTTCTACACTGTCTAATTTATCAAGAGAGGGGCTGGTCTGAATTTCATAAAAAATATTGAACAAATGTTGAGTGAGACACTGGTCTTAATTTAACACAGAGAAAGGAACGAGGCTTGCGAGTGCTTTCTCCCTGAATGGTGTGATGCTCTTCTTACACACCATGGTTGGAAAGCATGCAGATGCCATGGCCTGTACATCCTGGCTTCCTATGATTATCACATCGAAGCACTGTGGAAGGAGAAAATGGTAGAGAACCAAAGCCTCAAGGAATGACAGTCAGGACAGTCCCAGCAACCACGTAGGTGCAGCAGAGCCTTTGGATCAACACATGCATAGGAGTGTAGCGTCTACACCATCCTCAAGACTGGAATCTAAAGAAGGTTTCCCACTGCCCCCCAACAACACCCCCAGTGCTTTTCTTTCCCTGATTATTTACTCATTTTTGGAAACTGAAAATATAGACCACTATAAGAGAGGAAATTCCTATAACTCAGGCAGATTTTAACATGTTTTGCTTCGGCTTTTTTTCTTACATATTTTTACATGATTTAGATCGCACTGTATATGTAATTTTGTACCTTGCTGTTTTTCTTTCAACATTATTTTGTGAGCATTTTTCCAAGTCATTAAAAACTCTTTGTAAACATCATTTTTAATGGCTGTGTAATGACCCCTTGTAAGAATGTTCCATCATTTACTTAATCAAGACATTCATTTTTGGACTAGGGTAGACTTTTTTCTAGGTTTTTTTTTTTTTTTTTTACCTTTAAGTATGCTGTTTCAATTAATATCTTGGTACATAAATCTTTGTATAGTGGAATTGCATCTTATACTGGGGCTGGGCTTTAAAATCAAAGTATAAAGCAAAAATTGAATATAGTTAAAATAATTTTTTTTTGAGACAGGGTCTTGTTCTATCACCCAGGCTAGAGTGCCGTGGCATGCTCATAGCCTAGGCTCACGCAATCCTCCTGCCTCAGCCTCTGCAGTATCTAGGGCTACACATGCATGTCACCACACTTGGCTAAATTTTTTATTTTTTGTAGAGTCGGTATCTCGCTATGTTGCCCAGGCTAGTCTTGAACCCCTGTCCTCAAGTGATCCTCTTGCCTCGGCCTCCCAAACTGTTGGGATTAAAGACATGAACTACCATGTCTGGCCTAAAATTAATTTTGAAAAAAAAAATTACCTAAAGCAGTTCCATTAAGCGGTCAATCCGTCAAAGCCACTGGAAGCTCAAATGCTGAGAATTAACTACTTGTATTTTCTCTTTGCATTTAGCTGTGACCTCTTTCCTTGGGGCAGTGAAGAAAATGTACTTGGCTAAGAAAGATTAATAGAGTTAACAAAGACATTTTTCTTTCCTTCCCATTCCCTCCCTTTTCCCGCCCCATCTCTTCCTTTCTGTCTCTTTCTTAGGTATAGTTAAGCACACATACCATGCCATAGTTGGATGCTCTGAAGGATGATTCTGGAGACAGACTCAGTGCTTCTGCAGTGCATCTCTGGCATCTCTTCAGTCCCCTTGGCCCTACCTCTTCTTCCAGTCATTGCTTTGATCAGCTAAGTGCAGGTGCTCCTTGGCCTCCAGGTTCCCCTTGGCAGCTAGATTCCTGCCGTGTGGCTTTTCTGAAGCCCTGCCACGAGCCAGCTGCAAGAAGCTACTCCCAAGCTGAAAGTATGGGAGTGTTAACACCTGCGGAGCAACTTTGACCTGCAGGCCATGAGGAGCCGGTGGATGAATGCTTCCCCTTCCTTCCCTGGGTGGGAACTTCCAAGATGAATTTCATGGGCATTTCAAGTTATTACGTCAATGGCGCCCTCCAACTCAGTGACACAGGCTGCTTGGGCTTGCTCAGTCAGGACTTGGGCACCAGTCTTGGACCCCTAACCGTAAGGAACACACATCAAGCTTTCTGAAAGGTCACGCCAAAGCCCCTCCCACTAGGCCCAAGAGGAAGGGCATAGATCTTCCCTCCCCACCACAACTACCCTTGGGATGAAGGTGGGGCACACAGCTCCCAATAACTCTCAAAAATCCTCCTTACAAAATTCTTTTTTTTTTTTTGAGACGGAGTTTTGCTCTTGTTGCCCAGGCTGGCGTGCAATGGCACGATCTCGGCTCACCACAACCTCCTCCTCCCACGTTCAAGCAATTCTCCTGCCTCAGCCTCCCGAGTAGTTGGGATTACAGGCATGTGCGACCACCCCGGCTAATTTTGTATTTTTAGTAGAGACGGGGTTTCTCCATGTTGGCCAGGCTGGTCTTGAACTCCCAACCTGAGGTGATCCACCCACCTCAGCCTCCCAAAGTGCTGGGATTACAGGTGTGAGCCACCGCACCCGGCCTTACAAAATTCTCTCTTTATCTTTACTCTCTCTCGACTCTTTTTTCCTTGATGTGAATGAGGGATTCAAGGTTGTGTAATTTTCAGCTATCTGCTTTGAAATTCTGCAAATAATCTAAGATCTCCTTTATATAATATGACATTTATTGTAGCGTGGTGAAACTTCCAATTTAACATTGTGTTATGATAATAGTCCTAACAATGTGCTATGTTAGGTGTTTGAGATATCTTAGTCTTCACAGCCATTCTGCGAAGCTAAGTGTTATTATCCCCAATTTACAGATGAAGAAACTGAAGCTTTGAGAGATTTCATGACTTGCTCTTGGCTCCACAAATGAAAGAGCCAGAGCCAGTTTGAAGCTAAGTTCCTCCTGTGCATGTGTTCCTTCCTGCATCACACTGCACCCACCTCTCCATGACAAGGGGTTGGGAGGAGGAGGGCCACTTTCCCACACCCACCCCATGAACGCGGAAATGCTCTTGTCTCAGTTGAGCTCAGTTATTCGTGTAATCATCTGCTACACGTTTGTTTTCCCTGCAAGAATATTAGCTTCATGAGCTTAAACACCCAGTCTCCCTAGACTCTCCAGCCTGGTCCAGCAGCTGGCACACGGTAGTGTTCATTGCATGTCAGACAGGTTATTGGGATGGGGATGGACAAAGACAGGTCTATGTTGGACATTAAGGAATTAGAGAGAAATGAGCGAGAGAAAAGAAGAGAGGGCATTATTGACAAAGTGAGAAAGATAAGTGTTGTGGGAGTAGGGGGGAAGTAAGTTTGGTTTTCTTGGATTAGAGAGTATGTCGGTGGGAGGCCCCAACTGGAAGGAAAGGCTGGGATCAGAGTGGAGAAGCCTCCAATTCAAGGCCAAAGTCTTCCAGGAGCCAAGGTTCAGAAGAGGCCATCCTAGGGTTGGAGGCAGAGGCGGCAGTTGGGGGGCACGGGGGGTGTTGGTTCCTGAGACTAAACCATCAGGGATGTTTCTCTGGAGTTCTATGATGATTAAGATGAGAAGCCTACAGTGAAATCAACAGAGGACAGCCAGGGCATCCCATGATTTATAGACATTGTTATCTCTTGGAGATCCCTGAATACAATCTGCCCTGAATCTGTGTTTTTTTTTTTTTTTTTTAACCTAAAATGTGCTTAAGGTCAGCACCACAATTCTTCTTAGGGAAGGGATTTTTTTCTTGTTGTTTGGGAAAATATCTTGAAAAACCTCTTTGGGATACAAGATGAGACTATGAAAGGCATGGTTTTGGTAGAAAGGCAAGGAAATAGAAAGAGCTGTTGAAACCGCCCTGCATGAGAATTTGAGGAGGATTTTATCTCAGCTTGAGAGGAACAGAGAGAGAAGAGAGGGGAGCCTGTGTGTCATCAAGTTTTTGACTACAAGAAGCGGAATATCTCTCTAAAAGTGGCAGAACCAATAGGAAATTAAAGTTTCTCATTTATAAGGAGAAGTCCCCAAATAGGCACCCAGGCTCCTTCTACGTTTCTGCCTGCTGTCCTCAGCTTGTTTAGTCTCCTCTCCTGGTTGAGCAAAGTCTGGCAACTCTGGATGACACGTCCTCATGCAGCTGCACCAAAGCTAGGGCTGAAAGCAGAGGAGGAGAGAGGTTTTTCTTTCCTTTTTTGGAGACAAGATTTCACTCTTGCCCAGGCTGGAGTTCAGTGGTGTGATCATGACTCACTGCAGCCTTGAACTCCTGGGCTCAAACAATCCTCCCATCTCGGCCTCCCGAGTAGCTGGGATCACAGGCATGCACCACTACACCTGGCTAATTAAAGAAAAAAAACTTTGGTAGAGACGAGGCCTTATGTTGCCTAGGCAGGTCTTGAAATCCTGGCCTCAAGTGGTCCTCCCACCTTGACCTCACAAAGTATTGGGATTACAGGCATGAGCCGCTGTGCCCGGCTGAGAGAGGCTTTTCCTTTGTATCTTTTTATTTTTACCAAGAAGGAAAATATTTTCCAGAAGCATCTAGGAGACTTTCCTTCAGACCACTGGCTGGATCTGATTTCTCTGATGTCTGTGCCTACCTTTTATCCCCTCCCTGGCAAAAGGGCGATGGAACTGTCTGAGTCGCTTGGGTCCCTCATGGCTCACCCCCTGATATCTGTGGGAAGGCTTATCTTTGGAAAGCACAGACCCTGTGTTTGGATAAAAATGAGATTTCAATAGCAAGGAAAAAACAGGAGGTGGCTGTTAGGTACTCATGGTGTCTGGCATGAGTGAGGACAAAGTGAGGAGGATCCTTCGCTGGCAGCACAGCCAAAATAACTTTCAGAGTGAGAATGTCCAATGACAGTATAATAATATGTATGGCACACAAATGACCTCTCCTCTTGGCCTTCAGCAATTTGTCTAGTGGATCATCCTCACTGACACAGTGGGCACATGTGTCTGTGTGGGTTAGTGTGCAGAGCTCCTAACAATCTGGTGCCCTGGGGTGGGCTCACCCCCATTGTGTGTCTGTTCTGATCATCAGTGCTTGTACCAGGATAGGTGAGCAGTATTTCTTTTTCTTTTTTTCTTTCTCTCTCTCTCTCTCTTTTTTTTGTTGTTGTTGTTGTTGTTGTTGTTGAGACGGAGTCTCACTCTGTTGCCCAAGCTGGAGTGCAGTGGTGTGATCTTGGTTCACTGCAACCTCCGCCTCTTGAGTTTAAACGATCCTTTCACCTCAGCACCCCAAGTAGCTGGATTACAGGTGCACGCCACCATACCCAGCTAATTTTTTTTTGTTTGTATTTTTGGTAGAGACGGATTTTGCCATGTTGGATAGGCTGGTCGTGAACTCTTGACCTCAAGTGATCCATCTGCCTCGGTCTCCCAAAGTGTTGGGATTACAGGTGTGAGCCACTGCACCTGGCCAAGGATAGGTGAGCATTTCTAATATGACCCTGGGCATATGCAGATCAAGGATGGGGTGACTTTCCTGTCTCAATCAGCATAACAGGAATCCAAGATATCATGGGTAGAGGCAGGGATGCCCACAACACCTTAACCCCTCAAATGAAAATGAATGATATCCAGGAATGCTTTGGATGTACAAAGGTCATGGAAAAGAAGTCTGGGCCAACCTTACCTAGATTTTGAGTGGCCAGAAGATTTAGCAGACATGGAGGTTATAACTACACTATGCTGTTTACGTAACATTAATAGGAAATACAGGGTCAGGGGAATTCCCAGAGAAGACTCAGAGGGTCTCCACGGTATGTGGTAAAATTGGCCTGGCTCCTTCCCATCTCTCTTCACTTGCCCTGGACTCTTCTTGCTTCTGCTTCCAGGAACCCACCAAGGTTAAGGTGAGGTCTGTGCAGCTGCAGACTCCTCCCCAAACCAGCGAGCCACAGTGTGGGGATAAGGTGTGCAGTCCTGTTCTCCTTTCCCAGCCCTGGAA
Organism: Pan troglodytes; assembly: GCF_028858775.2. Taxonomy (NCBI): domain Eukaryota; kingdom Metazoa; phylum Chordata; class Mammalia; order Primates; family Hominidae; genus Pan; species Pan troglodytes. Next base: position 44,700,023 of record NC_072406.2, on the reverse strand, counting down.
AGAACAGTAGGAGGTTCTGCTTAGAGGGATCCTGGAGACAGAGGGTGGAGGCCAGGAGTTAGGGCTTTAAGGCTGGGAGGATGCACTCCTGAGCATGTCAGACAGGGGTCCCTACAGTGGCATTTTTTATGTACAGGGTTCATTGTCTGAACGGAATTTTATGGCACATCTGGACTATACTGGCAATTCCCACAGGGACCCCTGGGATTAACTGTATTTATTTTCTTGCATGTAGGGCCAAAGGAATCATTTGCTAGCAACTGTGAGAAGCTCTGAATAAGACCGATCGAGACAGTTATTAAACTAATCTGGGATAAAGGCAAGAACGAGTGTTAATTCTACCTGGCTTAACACCAACCTAATTTCTCTGGCATCTTTCTACATCGTTGAAAGCAGGTGGGAGCTCCAGATGACACAAAGCAGAATGGCATTTGGTGATGCAGAGCAGATGACAGTGGACTTTGCTACCTTAGAGGAGTCAGTGTCTCATCCCAGCCTTTGCTGGGAGAAACCTTAGCAAAGAGAAGCCCAAATACCACTGGGCTGCTAAGCTCTCCCTCTCACTGAGGAGTCCAGTGCTAGTGCTAGGCCTTCACTTTCCAGCCTCTTCTCCTCCTGGGTGCTTCATATTTGCACAGTTCTTGGAAGAGCTGTGCTTGACTTAAGTTTAGTCAGCTCCTTGAGCTCCTTGATCTTATTGCTCCACTGTGTTAGGCTCTATTTCCCACATTAACTTCGTGGTACAAGATGGCTGCTTCAGCTTTAGCCACTGTGTCTGCATTCCAGTCAACAGGAAGGACAAAAGAGGAAGAAGGGGACTGTCTCTTTTTTTAAATGACATCTAGAAATTGCACACTGTATAAGCATTCCATTTATTCCCTCCCATGTTTTGTAATCTTGTTGTCTTATGCTATAAAGCCTACAACATATTGTCATTATTTTTGGTTTAAATTGTCAATAATATTTTTAAAAACTATTTTTAAAATATTACTTTATTTATTTATTTTGAGATGGAGTCTCACTTTGTCACCCAGGCTGGAGTGAAGTAGTGCAATCTTGGCTTACTGCAATCTCCACCTCCTGGGTTCAAGTGATTCTCATGTCTCAGCCTCTCGAGTAACTGGGATTACAGGCATGCACCACCACACCCTGCTAATTATTGTGTTTTTAGTAGAGATGGGTTTCACCATGTTGGCCAGGTTGGTCTTGAACTCCTGGCCTCAAGTGATCTGCCCACCTCAGCTTCCCAAAATGCTGGGATTACAGGTGTGAGCCACTGCAATTGGCTTAAGATATTACTTTAAACTGTCAATAATCTTTTATAAAATTGTGCATAGGAACACAGACACACACACAGACACACACACACACAAACACACACACAGACACACACATTACTACTACAAAGATGAGATCATTCATAATAACTATTGCCCTTATGTTTAGCTTCCCTGTTCTTCATTCTTTCCTGCAGATCTTGGGGCCTATCTAGTCTATCTAGTATGCTATTTCCCCTAAGAAAGATACAACTCTTTAGCCTGAAAATTCTTTTGGCATTTCTTATGTATTCTAGAAATAAATTACTTAAGTTTTTGTGTGTTTGAAAGATCTTCATTTTGCCTTCATTTTCCAAGCAAATTTGTGTTGGATATAAAATTCCGTATTAACATTTTTTTCTTTCAGTACTTTAAAAAAAGGTATCATTCTGATCCTCCAAGATGGACGAATAGGAACAGCTCCAGTCTACAGCTCCCAGCATGAACGATGCAGAAGATGAATGATTTCTGCATTTCCAACTGAGGTACTGGGTTCATCTCACTGGGGATTGTCAGACAGTGGGTGCAGGACAGTGGGTGCAGTGCACCGAGCCTGAGCCAAAGCAAGGCGAGGCATCACCCCACCCAGGAAGCACAAGGCGTCAGGGAATTCCCTTTCCTAGCCAAGGAAAGGGGTGACAGAGGGCACCTGGAAAATTGGGTCACTCCCACACTAATACCACACTTTTCTGACAGTCTTAGCCATGGCACACCAGGAGATTATATCCCGTGCATGACTCGGAGGGTCCTATGCCCATGGAGCCTCGCTCACTGCTAGCACAGCAGTCTGAGATCAAACAGCAAGGCAGCAGCAAGACTGGGGGAGGGGCACCCGCCATTGCTGAGGCTTGAGCAGGTAAACAAAGTGGCTGGGAAGCTCGAACTGGGTGGAGCCCACCGCAGCTCAAGGAGGCCGGCCTGCCTGCCTCTGTAGACTCCACCTCTGGGGGCAGGGCATAGCCAAACAAAAGGCAGCAGCAGAAACCTCTGCAGACTTAAATGTCCCTGTCTGACAGATTGGAAGACAGTAGTGGCTCTCCCAACACGCAGCTTGAGATCTGAGAACGGACAGACTGCCTCCTTAAGTGGGTCCCTGACCCCCAAGTAGCCTAACTGGGAGGCACCCCCCAGTAGGGGCAGACCGATACCTCACACGGCCGGGTACCCCTCTGAGACGAAGTTTCCAGAGGAAAAATCAGGCAGCAACATTTGCTGTTCACCAATATTTGCTGTTCTGCACCTCCGCTGCTGATAACCAGGAAAACAGGGTCTGGAGTGGACCTCTGGCAAACTCCAACAGACCTGCAGTTGAGGGTCCTGATTGTTGGAAGGAAAACTAATAAACAGAAAGGACATCCACACCAAAACCCCATCTGTATGTCACCATCATCAAAGACCAAAGGTAGAGAAAACCACAAAGATGGGGAAAAAACAGAGCTGAAAAAATGAAAAATTTAAAAATCAGAGTGCCTCCCCTCCTCCAAAGGAACGCAGCTCCTCACCAGCAATGGAACAAAGCTGGACGGAGAATGACTTTGATGAGATGAGAGAAGAAGGATTCAGAAAATCAAACTTCTCTGAGCTAAAGGAGGAAGTTTGAATCCATGGCAAAGAAGTTAAAAACCTTGAAAAAAGATTAAACAGAGGGCTAACTAAAATAACCAATGCAGAGAAGTCCTTAAAGGACCTGGTGGAGCTGAAAACCATGGCACAAGAACTACATGACGAATGGACAAGCTTCAGTAGTCGATTTGATCAACTGGAAGAAAGGGTATCAGTGATGGAAGATCAAATGAATGAAATGAAGCAAGAAGAGAAGTTTAGAGAAAAAAGCATAAAAAGAAATGAACAAAGCCTCCAAGAAATATGGGACTATATGAAAAGACCAAATCTACATCTGATTGGTGTACCTGAAACTGACAGGAGAATGGAACCAAGTTGGAAAACACTCTGCAGAATATTATCCAGGAGAACTTCCCCAATCTAGCAAGGCAGTCCAACATTCAAATTCAGGAAATACAGAGAACACCACAAAGATGCTCCTTGAGAAGAGCAACTCCAAGGCACATAATTGTCAGATTCACCAAAGATGAAATGAAGGAAAAAATGTTAAGGGCAACCAGAAAGAAAGGTACAGTTACCCACAAAGGGAAGCCCATCAGACTAACACTGATCTCTCGGCAGAAACCTTACATGCCAGAAGATAGTGGGGGCCAATATTGAATATTCTTAAAAAAAAGAATTTTCAACCCAGAATCTCATATCCAGCCAAACTAAGCTTCATAAGTGAAGGAGAAATAAAATACTTTACAGACAAGCAAATGCTGAGAGATTTTGTCACCACCAGGCCTGCCCTAAAAGAGCTCCTGAAGGAAGCACTAAACATGGGAAGGAACAACCGGTACCAGCCACTGCAAAAACATGCCAAATTATAAAGACCATCGAGGCTAGGAAGAAACTGCATCAACTAACGAGCAAAATAACCAGCTAACATCATAATGACAGGATCAAATTCACAAATAACAATATTAACCTTAAATGTAAATGGGCTAAATGCTCCAGTTAAAAGACACAGAGTGGCAAATTGGATAAAGAGTCAAGACCCATCAGTGTGTTATATTCAGGAGACCCAACTCACGTGCAGAGACACACATAGGCTCAAAATAAAGGGATGGAGGAAGATCTACCAAGCAAATGGAAAACAAAAAAGGCAGGGGTTGCAATCCTAGTCTCTGATAAACCAACAAAGATCAAAAGAGACAAAGAAGGCCATTACATAATGGTAAAGGGATCAATTCAACAAGAAGAACTAACTATCCTACATATATATGCACCCAATACAGGAGCACCCAGATTCATAAAGCAAGTCCTTAGAGACCTAGAAAGAGACTTAGACTCCCACACAATAATAATGGGAGACTTTAACACCCCACTGTCAACATTAGATGGATCAACGAGACAGAAAGTTAACAAGGATATCCAGGAATTGAACTCAGCTCTGCACCAAGCAGATCTAATAGACATCTACAGAACACTCCACCCCGAATCAAGAGAATATACATTCTTCTCAGCACCACATCGCACTTATTCCAAAATTGACCACATAGTTGGAAGTAAAGCACTCCTCAGCAAATGTAAAAGAAAAGAAATTATAACAAACTGTCTCTCAGACCACAGAGCAATCAAACTAGAACTTAGGATTAAGAACCTCACTCAAAACCACTCAACTACATGGAAACTGAACAACCTGCTCCTGAATGACTACTGGGTACATAACGAAATGAAGGCAGAAATAAAGATGTTCTTTGAAACCAATGAGAACAAAGACACAACATACCAGAATCTCTGGGACACATTTAAAGCAGTGTGTAGAGGGAAATTTATAGCACTAAATGCCCACAAGAGAAAGCAGGAAAGATCTAAAATGGACACCCTAACATCACAATTAAAGAACTAGAGAAGCAAGAGCAAACACATTCAAAAGCTAGCAGAAGGCAAGAAATGACTAAGATCAGAGCAGAACCAAAGGGAATAGAGACATAAAAAACCCTTCAAAAAATCAATGAATCCTGGAGCTGGTTTTTTGAAAAGATCAACAAAATTGATAGACTGCTAGCAAGACTAATAAAGAAGAAAAGAGAGAAGAATCAAATAGATGCAATAAAAAATGATAAAGGGGATATCATCACCGATCCCACAGAAATACAAACTACCATCAGAGAATACTATAAACACCTCTATGCAAATAAACTAGAAAATCTAGAAGAAATGGATAAATTCTTTGACACATACACCCTCCCAAGACTAAACCAGGAAGAAGCTGAATCTCTGAGTAGACCAATAACAGGCTCTGAAATTGAGGCAATAATTAATAGCTTACCAACCAAAAAAAGTCCAGGACCAGACGGATTCACAGCCGAATTCTACCAGAGGTACAAGGAGGAGCTGGTACCATTCCTTCTGAAACTATTCCAATCAATAGAAAAAGAGAGAATCCTCCCTAACTCACTTTATGAGGCCAACATCATCCTGATATCAAAGCGTGTCAGAGACACAACAAACAAAGAGAATTTTAGACCAATATCCCTGACGAACATTGATGCAAAAATCCGCAATAAAATACTGGCAAGCCGAATCCAGACACACATTGAAAATCTTATCCACCATGATCAAGTGGGCTTCATCCCTGGGATGCAAGACTGGTTCAACATATGCAAATCAATAAACGTAATCCAGCATATAAACAGAACCAATGACAAAAGCCACATGATTATCTCAATAGATGCAGAAAAGGCCTTTGACAAAATTCAACAGCCCTTCATGCTAAAAACTCTCAATAAATTAGGTATTGATGGGACGTATCTCAAAATAATAAGAGCTATTTATGACAAAATCACAGCCAATATCATACTGAATGGGCAAAAACTGGAAGCATTCCCCTTGAAAACTGGCACAAGACAGGGATGCCCTCTCTCACCACTCCTATTCAACATAGTGTTGGAAGTTCTGGCCAGGGCAATCAGGCAGGAGAAGGAAATAAGGGTATTCGATTAGAAAAAGAGGAAGTCGAATTGTCCCTGTTTGCAGATGACATGATTGTATATTTAGAAAACCCCAGTGTCTCAGCCCAAAATCTCCTTATGCTGATAAGCAACTTCAGCAAAGCCTCAGGATACAAAATCAATGTGCAAAAATCACAAGCATTCTTACACACCAATAACAGACAAACAGAAAGCCAAATCATGAGTGAACTCCCATTCACAATTGCTTCAAAGAGAATAAAATACCCAGGAATCCAACTTACAAGGGATGTGAAGGACCTCTTCAAGGAGAACTACAAACCACTGCTCAATGAAATAAAAGAGGATACAAACAAATGGAAGAACATTCCATGCTTATGGATATGAAGAGTCAATATCATGAAAAAGGCCGTACTGCTCAAGGTAATTTATAGATTCAATGCCATCCACATCAAGCTACCAATGACTTTCTTCACAGAATTGGAAAAAACTACTTTAAAGTTCATATGGAACCAAAAAAGAGCCCTCATTGCCAAGTCAATCCTAAGCCAAAAGGACAAAGCTGGAGGCATCACGCTACCTGACTTCAAACTATACTACAAGGCTACAGTAACCAAAACAGCATGGTACTGGTACCAAAACAGAGTTATAGACCAATGGAACAGAACAGAGCCCTCAGAAATAATACCGCACATCTACAGCCATCTGATCTTTGACAAACCTGACAAAAACAAGAAATGGGGAAAAGACTCCCTATTTAATAAATGGTGCTGGGAAAACTGGTTAGCCATATGTAGAAAGCTGAAACTGGACCCCTTCCTTACACCTTATACAAAAATTAATTCAAGATGGATTAAAGACTTAAATGTCAGACCTAAAACCATAAAAACCCTAGAAGAAAACCTAGGCAATACCATTCAGGACATAGGCATGGGCAAGGACTTCATGTCTAAAACATCAAAAGCAATGGCAACAAAAGCCCAAATTGACAAATGGGATCTAATTAAACTAAGGAGCTTCTGCACAGCAAAAGAAACTACCATCAGAGTGAACAGGCAACCTACAGAATGGGAAAAAATTTTTGCAATCTACTCATCTGATGAAGGGCTAATATCCAGAATCTACAAAAAACTCAAACAAATTTACAAGAAAAAAAAACCATCCCCATCAAAAAGTGGGCAAAGGATATGAGCAGACACTTCTCAAAAGAAGACATTTATGCAGCCAACAGACACATGAAAAAATGCTCACCATCACTGGCCATCAGAGAAATGCAAATCAAAACCACAATGAGATACCATCTCACACCAGTTAGAGTGGTGATCATTAAAAAGTCAGGAAACAACAGGTGCTGGAGAGGATGTGGAGAAATAGGAACACTTTTACACTGTTGGTGGGACTGTAAACTAGTTCAACCATTGTGGAAGACAGTGTGGCGATTCCTCAGGGATCTAGAACTAGAAATACCATTTGACCCAGCCATCCCATTATTGGGTATATACCCAAAGGATTATAAATCATGCTGCTATAAAGACACATGCACACGTATGTTTATTGTGGCACTATTCACAATAGCAAAGACTGGGAACCAACCCAAATTTCCAACAATGATATACTGGATTAAGAAAATGTGGCACATATACACCATGGAATACTATGCAGCCATAAAAAAGGATGAGTTCATGTCCTTTGTAGGGACATGGATGAAGCTGGAAACCATCATTCTCAGCAAACTATTGCAAGAACCAAAAACCAAACACCACATGTTCTCACTCATAGGTGGGAATTGAACAATGAGAACACTTGGACACAGGAGGGGGAACATCACACACTGGGGCCTGTCATGTGGTAGGGGGGAGGGGGGAGGGATAGCATTAGGAGATACACCTAATGTTAATGATGAGTTAATGGGTGCAGCTCACCAACATGGCACATGTATACTTATGTAACAAACCTGCATGTTGTGCACATGTACCCTAAAACTTTAATAATAAAAAAAAAAGAAACAATGAATTAGACCTAGTATTTGACAGCACAACAGGGTGACTATAGCCAATAATAATTTAACTGTACATTTAAAAATAACTAAAATAATATATTGGATTGTTGGTAACACAAAGAATAAATGCTTCAGCAGATGGGTACTCTATTTTACATGATGTGATTATTACACATTGCATGCCTGTATTAAAAAAAAACTCATGTACGCCATAAATATATACAACTACTATGTACCCACAGAAATTAAAATTAAAAATCAAAATGTTAAAAAAAAAAAGGGTATCATTCCATTGTCCTTTGCCTCTGTACTTTTTCTCTGGTCGCTCTGTTTTGTTTTTGTTTTTTTTTTTCTTGAGACAGGATCTCACTCCATTGCCCAGGCTGGAATGCAGTGGTGCAATTATGGCTCACTACAGCCTCAACCTCCTGGGCTCAGGTGATCCTCCCACCTTACCCCCGCTAGTAGCTGGGACTACAAGCATGTGCCACCACACCTGGCTAATTTTTGTATTTTTTGTAGAGATGGGGTTTTGTCATGTTGCCCAGGCTGGTCCTCAACTCCTGGGCCCAAGTGATTCACTTGCCTTGGCCTCCCAGAGGGCTGGGATTCCAGGTGGTTGTTCTGAAGATTGGCTCTTTATATTGATTTTCAGTAGTTGGCCATGATGTGCCTTGGTGTGATTTTCTTCTCATTCATCTTGCTTAGGATTTTCTGAGTTCCTTGAATTGATTTGGAGGAAATATTGGCCATTATCTCTTCAAATATTTTTCTTTCCTCTTCTTTCTGCCCTCTCCTGGGACTCCAGTCACACGTATGTGGAACTGCTTAATATTTGATATTGTCTCACAGATCTCGGGTTCTTTGTTCTGTTGTTTTCACTTGTTTTTTCTCTTTATTTCAAATTGAAAAAAATTCTATTGACCTGTCTGTAAGTTTACCAATTCCTTCCTTTGCAAGTCCAGTGTCCCACTAAGTTTATCAGTTGAGTTCATTTCTAATATTGCACTAAAAAATTTCTAGCATTTCCATTTGATTCTTTTATAGCTTCCATGTCTCTATAAATTTCCTGTCTCTTCATGTATGTTTTCCGTGTTCCTACTATAGCTATTTAAAAATCTTTGGCAATTCCAAAATCTGAATCAGAGACAATCTGTCTACTTCTATTGACTATTTCTACTCTTGATCTTAAATTACATTTTCATCATTCTTCATGTGTCTTGTAATTTTTGATTGATGCCAGCTATTTTGTATAAAAGAATAATAAAGAGTGAAGTAAATAATAGTTACCTCCAGGAAGGGTTACTAGAGTAGGGGACTGGGTTACAATTTGTGTGGTTGGGTATGGATTTTATTGCAGCTTTATTTTGATTTGGTTCACCAATAGATGCAAATATTTTAAGAGCATAATCAAGACTTTCCTTTCTCTGGGCCTTGGCAGTGTGAGTACTTGTAAAGTTCTGGAGAATTCTTAGTTCTTTGTAGCTGAGCTTCCAGCTTTCTGAGCTTTACAGCTTGACCACCTTATTACCAGCATTTTGAGTTGTAGGCATTCTCTTTGCTTTCTGGTCTTGCCGCAGGCTTTTTGTACCTGGGAAGATCTCTGTCTGCCTGAAATTTCTGGAGCAATTTCTCTCAGCTGTCCTTCTCTGCCTTCTTCTCTTGGTAGCCAAAAGTCCACAGTGCCTCAGGTTGATTTTTCTTGACTTTCCTACTCCACTCCCCTACCTTCATAGGTTAGCTGCCTTGAACTTGGTGGAGAACTCACACATCTCAGGCAGTATCTCTCTCACTTCTCCTGCCTTGCCTCCCAGCCTTTGGCACACTGCTCCTGAGAACCTGTTGAAATCTGTGGAAGGCATTACTGGAGGGGAGCACCCTAATTCTGTGCTTGGGACACTAATCTATAGAATGCCAGTCCATACATAGTTGTTAAAATTTTTTAGAGATTCAGCTGGTTTCTCCTTGTCCTCAATTACCAAAGATTCTTCCTCCTCCTGACACTTCAGCAGTGCAGGGGTAAGAGCAGCTGTAGGAATCTTGTCTCCTACAAATAGTTTGTCATTTTTGGGAGTTGAATTCATTTAGGTTACTTTGCATCCTCAGGTCTCTTTGGGGTTCAGAAAAACTATTGTTTAGTTTATCCAGGTTGTTTTGGCTGTTAGGATGAGAGCAAGGATTTCTTGGAATTTTTTATATCATAACATGAAGCAAAACTCAACATAAAATAATTCATTATCATCACCACCCAAATCTTTTATCTTTTAATTTACTTTATCTGCTATGGATACATCATAGATCCATTAAAGCATCTCATGGCAATTTTTTTTGTCAATAATTTATGTATTTCTAGTTTTTTACTTTATGTATACTGTTATCATATCTGGTGAATATTCCAGATTATTTTGCTCACAAAACAATAGATTGAGTACATAAATCCCCAAATGGCTTTTTGGCACACCCCTAAACAAACAAACAAAAACATACAAAAATAAATAATTACATGTAAATCCAGTTAATTTGACCTTTGCGAACGTAAAACTGTTGTTTTGATTTTTTGATTTACTGATTTGCTTTAAATTCTACTTCTGCTATATTAATATTGCCGATTTTCTTTTCTCTTTGCTCATGTTTCTTCTTATTTTTGGCTACTGCAATCCTTTTATATTTAGTATGTTTGGGCTATTTTGTGTTAGATATAACTCTTTTTGTTTTGTTTTATTTTGTTTTGTTTTTTTTAGACGGAGTCTCACTCTGTTGCCCAGGCTGGAGAGCAGTGGCATGATCTTGGCTCACTGCAACCTCCACTCCCCAGGTTCAAGGGATTCTGATTCTCCTGCCTCAGTCTCCCAAATAGCTGGGATTACAGACACATGCCACCATGCTCAGCTATTTTGTATTTTTAGTAGAGATGGGATTTCACCATGCTGGCCAGGCTGATCTTGAACTCCTGACCTCAAAAGATCTGCCCACCTCAGCCTCCCAAAGTGCTGGGATTACAGGTGTGAGCTACCACACTTGGCTTGTTTTAGATATAACTCTTGTAAGCAGAAAATTGAAGTTTGCTTTTTCAGTTCAATCTGAGGCTTTGGAGAAATATAAGCCATTTATATTTATTGCTATAATTTGATGCTTAGTATGACTTTTTATTTACATACTTATCAAATATTTATTGTATACTTTTCTTAAAGCAAAAACATGAACAAAGTAAAAGTCTTTGTCTTTTGGCAAAAGTCTAGTAAATTATGAGTCCACTAATAATAGTTTTATTCAGGGAAAGGGAAAGCGTGATAATGAGAGAACTGACTCTGACAAAAACTAATTTTAAGTTCTAATCTATTATTCAATTGAATTTATATAAGAATGCAAAATATGAGTTTCTTATTTTTTATGGTTACATAAAGGATTTTTTTCTTTTTCAAGTGATATGTTGTGGTATATATGACATCTAAAGGAGTTTTCTTGAATTCTCTATCCACAGTACCATGTTTCTGGAAGAATAATTTTATCTTTGTAGCCACTTTGGATCATTTCAATTTGATTTCAATATAATTTTTGCTTACAGATTGAGGATAAGGATTAGACATGTAATAGAATACTATTTTGTAGACCAATTAACTGTTTCTACTCTAGAAGGGGATCATCTGTTTTAAGTGAACAAAAAAGAATTTCCATCCAATAATTAAAAAGTTTTTTTATTCTTTGGGGTCTGAGGAGAGAAAATTTTAAATAGACTACTTTAGCTTTTTTTTCACCTCTGGAAATAGAGGAAGTTGTCTTTTATAAACCTCTGGCTGGCTAGGTTAAACATGTAGGGCCTAGAAGAAGATGGTTTCTGCTATAGCCTTGCTTAGGGTGGGGAAAGGATTTTGAGCAGTGGATCTGTCACTGTCTGTAAGAAGGGATGAAGGATAATACCATCTGCTTGGACTTTTTGACAGAAAGCCAAGGATAAGTAAATGTTGCAGACCTGAGGTCCTATCTTCTGATGGACTCACAGAAGCTAGTGGGGATAGTGGGCCTGGAATTCCAACCTCAGGACCCAGGACTCTGCTGCATTTTGCAGCTGGAGTGGGAGTTGGCAGAACTCAATTTCTTTGCTGAGAGCAAGTAGCAGTTCAGACAAGAAAAAGGACCTGGATTTCCTCAAGTCTGTAGCAGAGTCAGCTTTTTCTGGATTAAATTGATCCCCTTTCTCCCCATTCCCTACCTCCACATGGCCTTCAGGCAGGCATGGTTGCTGATCTTCCTTACCCTCCTCAACCCCTCTACCCTGTGGACCTAGGGTCACTTGGGTATTATATTATACATAAACCTAATAGACAGCCAGCACAGGAGCCTGCACCAATTTAGAGCTCACAGTCATAGCATGACCATATGTCCCAGTTTGCCTGGGACAGTCACCATCTACACCTGTCGTTCTGGCATCGTTATTAATAGCTCTCCTTTTCACTCTCATCAGTGTCCAGGTTTAGACAATAAATTATATGGTTACTCTAACTTTTCATCTGAGACAAGGCACATTCTTTGGTTTATACTGACACCTGTAGGCATACAAAATGGCTTGGGAGAAATGGAAAAGTGGAAGGCTCTCCCCTTCCTCAGTCTCCGGGATTGCCTCTAGACTCTACTGAGAACCCCAATTATTTGGTGCGATTCTAGAAAGGGGCAATGGAGGGGGAAGATTTCTCCTTGAGGCTGCTACACACTCTGCCACCATAAATGTCCAGGGTTCTACAAACACTTAATACTCCAGAAAGGATGTTTTGACCACTCCTGTTGGTGACAGGAGTCACCATCAGTTCCAGGTCAAACTATGAGACCCCATGGCTGCGTGAGCTTTGTAGATGTTCTCTGGATGGGAGATACAGCCATGCATGGCCCGCCCTTGGGGATCAGCAGTTGTCTGCAAAATGCAGGAAAAGCATCGTGTGGACGACATAGGACTACGAGCCAGGGGATTTTCACAGCTGGAGAGGCTTGCAAGGAGGCTCGAGCTGGTCAGTTTCAAGGTTTCTGGGCCTGCGTGTTGGAAATTAGGTCACCCTTAGTCTGCCTTGACAAAGAAGACACAGGACATTGGAGGGTGATGTGAGATGCAGTACACGAGGGTCTTACCCTCTCATCTCCCCCGGGTTCCATCACGACACCTGGACTCCAATCTGAACATCAGAAACAATACAAAGCACTTTTAAAAAATTAAATTCAGAGGTCGGGACAGCTTGGGCAGGACTAATTTGTGTGCTTGGCTGTCACAGTGATGGATTTGAGACAGATTAACCCTTGGGCTCCTGGGCCCAGCAGCCTGGGATTGGGCGGGGGGCACATTTTCCCTGCATGAAATTACCTTTGTGTAGGGCCCTCTGTCCCAGCAGATGCTGCTCCCTTCTGTTCCCTCACACCCCTGGGCCAACTGTTGTAAACCCCAGAAGAGTGAAAAGAAGCAATTGCCAAGATAAGAAAGCAGGCTTGCAACTGTGTTTGTCCTACTCCGAGTCATTCGGGGTAGGAAAGGGAAACACAGGATGTCTGACTTCCAGGTATTCTTGTAGGTTTTTACGGGCGCTTTTGTTTTTGTCTTTTCTTATTCTTATATTTTTTAAAGACAGCCCTGTGTGGTGAAGTCTCTAGTAAGATAGAAACCTAGGGCTTCACCAGTTCCCTCTGAAAAGGGTTTGAACTGGATTCTCTCAGACTCCCTGTGAGAAAATCCCAGCCATGCCCCCTGACCCTTGTCTTGGGGCTGTGGGGGCTGGGCTGGCTGCCTTCTGGCTGACACTCTCGGAGCAAGCAGACCATAATGAGTCAATTCTCTGCTGTCTGCTATTTAAAACAACGGGTTCCTTCCTGTTTCCTACGCGCTGACTGAGGCGTCTTCTGTGTTAGAAAAAAAAAAAGAAACTCAGGAATAAAGTGCCTCCTCTCACAATGAATGGGCTACACATTTCGGCCCGCAGTGACACAAAAGCTCCTAACTGTTTCATCTGTACAGATGGCTCTCATTTGGTGTTGGTGGCATGACTCTGTGACGTAATTTCCCAAATACTTGGTCCATTTAACTGGGGGAGGGTAAAAACCTCCTCTAAGCCAAGTTAGAATCCTCCAAGAAATAGAATTGCTCTTAGCCCTGAGTGTGAAATTTTTGCAGAAGTCCCTGAATTGCAGATGTTCCCTCCAAGAGGGAAGGAGGGAGAGTGCGCAATCTCCCTGGTCTGAAGTGAGAACGGCCTATGCTCTCACTCTTTGTCCCCCTCCCCAGGGCAATCCAGTTACCCACTGGGAGTGAGCTACCCCCTAACCCCGCATGACCCTGTTCCCCGGGAGGGGCAGCCTGGGGAGTGACAGGCATGACCTCGATGGTGGGCCACGGGCCTCCTCAGGTGAGTCTTGACCTAACTTTGGCTCTTTCTCTATTTCTCAAACTAAGTGGGAGGGATGTGCAGAGGGAAGCCAGGTTCCCTTGGTTATGCAACACTTGAGTTGCAAATTTCAGTAGCAATATAGGAGGCAAAGCAGTTCTGGCTTTCTTAGCGACACCACCCAGCTTCCGGGTCCAGAGGGACACTAAGATGATTATCTCTCTGTGTGCACAGCTCGGTGACGCTGGGGGCCCAGGCTTCCTGGGGGAGACAGACCAGCCTTAAGAATGCTCAGGAATTGCTGGGACGTTGGTTCATTCACTCATGCAGCAAATGTACTGGTCCCTGGCACCAGCTGCAGATGCAGAAGATGAGCACGTCATGGCTCCCTCCTGCAAGAGTTGTCAGTTTTTGGATGGTGGGAATGTAAGAGACGCATCAGGGAAGCAGGTTTCATGGAGGAGGTGCTGTTGGGCCAGTCCTGAAGAGAAGGGCCAGGACTATGTTAGGCTGAAAGGGAGGACGACATTCCCAACAGAGGGAATAATAGGAGGAAAAGCACAGAAGACATATACATGTGGTATGTTTAATAAATGTAACAAGCATCAGCGTCATGTCTCAAGTGCAAATGTTGGCACTCTGTCAGGGACTGCACGTGTGAATAACTAGATGGGCGTGGCCAGAGTATGGTGTGTATGTATGTGTGTGTGTGTGTGTACATGTGTGTGTATGCGTGTAGCAGGAGGCCTGTGAAGGGGTATAGGACCAGAGGCTTGAAAAGACATGCTAGAATCAGACTGAGAAAAGTCTGTTAGCAAAAGGAAGCCCAAAAAGAAGCTTTAAAAAGCTCAAGATCTACAAGAGTTGGTTGGTTAGAATGAGATAATCAGGCTTGTATCTTCAAGTGCTCATCCTGGATAACATCTGGGGAAGGGGTTGGGAGGGTGCAGTGGGCAGGAGGCTAAGGACTAAGTAGGAGTAGTGGAGATGGGGACACCCCCTTCGTGTTTGGGGGTGGCATGGGGAAGGGGAGGAGGCCCCCGCTGAAGTGGCAGGAACGATATTGGAGCACTTACTGAGGTGCTGAACTTTGGAGCAGCTCATCCAGGGAAAGAAAGTGAGTTCATTGTTGTGAATTTGGGCTTCCAGAGGGACAGCAGGACCAAGTCCATATTGCAGGGCTGTCAGGCTTTGCAAACCCACGGATAGGCATGTAGAACCCCTGAGACAGGGAAACATCCTGCATGAACGAGAGGAAGGCCAGGAAGGAAGCGGAGATGGAAGAGATCAGTGCCTAGGGCCCAGCAGGAAAACAGGTGGCCAACCAGAGAGCTGGAATGGGGAGCAGAGGGATGGGGAAGCCTGGGGTCTGCAGCAGTGAGAGGTGGGCACAGAGCCAGCCTGGGGGGTGAATGGCACAGGACACTAGAGAGGCAGGACAGGCCTCACGACTATTGCCACACATTCCTTCTGCCTCTTGGCTTGGGTTTGGAGAGACAAGACTCAAGAGCTGGTGGAGGTTGGCAGTGTGGAAGGCAGAGGCTTGGAGACCAAATTGGGATGAGGAGAGAGACATGGGTTCCCTGACACCCTCACCCAAACTCAAACCCCAAGGCCAGCTCCACAGCCCATGCCTGAGCTTCAGCTCCTGAATTCAGGAGGAATTAATGTTCTCAATGCCAATATGGAGTGCCCCCAGGTACCAGCTGAGGCCGTTCTAGGGCAGCTTTGTCAGAGATGCCTACATTTTCTTGGTACCATTCCCATAAGAATGTTGGGCACTTCCTGCTGTGACCCTCTCAAAGCACAGGGCTTTCCTTTTTTCAGTAGGTTTTGACTTAAAGCCAAGGAAATCCTCGTCGAAAGGCCCTCTTGACCACTTCCTGGCCACAGGACCTTGAGCAACTCAATAACCTTCTCCAAGCCTCTTGGAGTTGCTGTGAGTGAGTGAGCTAACATCCATGGCACTCCACACTGCCCCAGTCCACATGACCCCATGAGGGCAGGCATTGTCCTTGGTTTCATTCTGTCATGTGACCAATGGTTACAACAGTGTCTGACACATAGGAAATGCTTCGAAACATATCTGATGAACAAATGAATGAATGGAGCATCCTTTCATTCACGAAATTACCTTTGTGTGGGGCCCTCTGCCCCAGCAGATACCTAGTATTCTTCTGGCACTCAGGAAAAGTGGAATAAATGTGCATTTCCTTTCTTCCTTATTTTTTTTCAGCCCCGTTTGCTTCCCTTTACCCCACACCTTTCTGTCATCTTGGTTTCATTTTTACTGCCTTCCTCCTCACCCTTCCCAACTCACCTCTCATTGTCTCTCACTCTCACTTTTATAAAAAGTGGAGCAAACAGTGGCTTGGTCACACTCTTAGTATTCTCTCACAAACACTTTTTATTCTTTATATGACCAGTCTGAGACTTTTCCAAATATTTCTTTTCTGCTTCCCTTTTAATAATAAATTTCATCTTTACATCATTTATCTTCTCTTGAATTTTACTATATGCAATTCAAAGAAGCCACACAGCACCGTGAATGCTTTGCTGCTTAGATATTTCTTCCACTAGATATCGTAGTTCATTGCCTTTAAGTTCTGCCTTTGTATTAGTCTGTTCTCACACTGCTATAAAAAAATACCTGAGACTGGGTAATTTACAAAGAAAATAGGTTGAAATGGCTCACAGTTCTGCAGGCTGTACAGGAAGCATGGCTGGGGAGGCCTCAGGAAACTTAAAATCATGGCAGAAGGTGAAGGGGAAACAAGCACCTTCTTCACATGGCAGAGCAGGAGAGAGAGTAAAGTGTGAAGTGCTACACACTTTTAAACAACCAGATCTTGTGAGATCTTGGCTTGGGTTTGTCTATCCAAACCCAAGCCAAGAGGCAGAAGGAATGTGTGGCAATAGTCGTGAGGCCTGTCCTGCCTCTCTAGTGTCCTGTGCCATTCACCCCCCAGGCTGGCTCTGTGCCCACCTCTCACTGCTGCAGACCATAGGCTCCCCTTCCCACTGCTCCCCATTCCAGCTCTCTGGTTGGCCACTTGTTTTCCTGCTGGGCCCTAGGCACTGATCTCTTCCAGAGAACAACCAGATCTTCTGATCACTATCAGAAGAACAACAAGGGAGAAATCTGCCTCCATAATCCCAATCACCTCCCACCGGGTCCCTCCTTCAACATTGGGAATTATAATTTGACAGAGATTTGCATGGGGACACAGAGCCAAACCATATCAATCCACCCCTGGCCCCTCCCAAATCTCATGTCCCTTTTACATTTCAAAACATAATAAAGCCTTTCCAATAGTCCCCCAAAGTCTTAACTTGTTCCAGCATTAACTCAAAAGTTGATGTTCAAAGTCTCATCAGAGACAAGGCAAGTCCTTTCTGCCTATGAGCCTGTTAAATTAAAAACAAGTTAGTTACTTCCAAGATACAATGGAGGAACAGGCGTTGGGTAAATGCCCCCAACCCAAAAGGAAGAAATTGGCCAAAACAAAGGGACTACAGGCCCCTTGCAAGTCCAAAACCCAGCAGGGTAGTCATTACATCTTAAAGCTCCAAAATAATCTCCTTTAACTCTGTGTCTCACATCCAGGTCACACTGATGCAAGGGGTGGGATTGCTAGGTCTTAGGCAGCTTTACCCCTGTGGCTCTGCAGGGTATGGCACTCCACACTGCCCCAGTCCACATGACCCCATGTGCTTTCACAGCTGCTTTCACAGGCTGGCATTGAGTGTCTGTGGCTTTTCCAGGCACATGGTGCAAGCTGTTGGTGGATCTACCATTCTGGGATCTGGAGGACAGTGGCCCTTTTCTTACAGCTCCACTAGGCAGTACGCCAATGGGGACTCCATGTGAGGGATCCAACCCCACATTTCCCCTCTGCACTGCCCTAGTAGAAGTTCTCCACGAGGGCCCTGCTTCTGCAGCAGACTTCTGCCTGCACATCCAGGCATTTCTTTACGTCCTCTGAAATCTAGGCAGAAGCTCCCAAACCCCAACTCTTGCCTCTGTGTACCCACAGGCCCAACACCACATGAAAGCCACCAAGACTTGGGGCTTTTACCCTCTGAAGCAGTGGCCCAAGCTTACCTTGGATCCTTTTAGCCATGGCTGGAGCTGGAGTGGCTGGGATGCAGGGCATCATGTCTCAAGGCTGCACAGAGAAGTAGGGTCCTGGGCCTGGCCCATAAAACCATTTTTCCCTCCTAGGCCTCCAGGCCTGTGATGGGAGGGGCTGCCGCTAAGGTCTCTGAAATGCCCTGGAGGCATTTTCCCCTTTGTCTTGGCTATTAACATTCGGCTCTTCTTTACTTATGCAAATTTCTACAGCCTTGGATTCCTCCTCAGAACATAGGTTTTTCTTTACTATTGCATGTTTAGGCTGAAAATTTTTTAAACGTTTATGCTCTGCTTCCCTTTTAAATATAAGTTCTAGTTTCAGGTCACTTCTTTGTTTATGCAAACAAATGTAGGCTGTTAGAGGCAGCCAGGCCATATCCTGAATACTTTGCTGCTTAGAAATTTCTTCTGCCAGATACCCTAAATCATCTCTCTCAAGTTCAAAGTTCCACAAATCTTTAGAGCAGGGGCACAATGCCTGCCAGTCTCTTTGCTAAAGGATAGCAAAGAGACCTTTGCTAAAGGTAGCAAGGTCACTACCTTTACTCCAGTTCCTAATAAGTTCCTCTGTCTGAGACCACTTCAGCCTGGATTTCACTGTTCATGTCATTTTCAGCATCTTGGTCACAATCATTCAACAAGTCTCTAGGAAGTTCCAAACTTTCCCTCATCTTCCTATCTTCCTCTGAGCCCTCCAAACTGTTCCAACCTCTGTCCGTTTCCCAGTTCCAAAGTCACTTCCACATTTTCAGGTATCTTTATATCAATGCCCCACTTCTCTGGTATCAATTTTCTGTATTAGTCTATTCTCACACTGCTATAAAGAACTACCTGAGACTGGGTAATTTATAAAGAAAAGAGGTTTAATCAACCCATTTTCACAGGCTGTACAGGAGGCATGGCTGGGGAGACCTGGGGAAACTTAGAACCATGGCAGAGGGTGAAGAGGAAGCAAGCACCTTCTTCACATGGTGGAGTGGGAGAGAAAGAGTGAAAGGGGAAGTGCTACATACTTTTAAACAACCAGATCTCATGAGAACTCACTCACTATCATGAGAACAGCAAGGGGGAAGTCCGCCTCCATGATCTAATCACCTCCCACCAGGTCCCTCACAACCAGGTAGGTAATCTTTAAGAAGTTTTAGTCTTTCTCTGCATCTATTCTCTTGTTTTGAGCCCTCGCCAGAATAATCATTAATGCATTCAAAGCATTACAGGCTTTTTCCAGCAGTCACTTCAAAACAGTTCCAGCATCTACCCATTACCCAGTTCCAAAGCTGCTTCCACTCTGGTCTTCTCAAGGACTCATCTGGAGAGCCAGTGATTGCTGAAAGATGAGGTTTTCTTTATGCTGGGCAAGGAAAGCCCCGAACAGTGACAGGCTCTTTAGAGAGGAAATCCTCCTGGCCCTCCTGCCTCCCAGGCCCTCCGGAGTGCTGTCTGGCCTTGCAGCTCTCCAAGACTGTCCCTTCAGCTCTGGCTAGAGAACTCTCCATCCTTGGGGCCATGGGATCCCCAAAGCCATGGTTTCTCATGGCTGGGAGGAGAGAGAGAGAACGTGGCTCAGGGAGGCTGGCAGGGCTCTGTGTGTGGGACCCCACCCAGGCAGGGCAGAAGAGGAAGGCAGTTCTAGAGCCTCTGCATCAAAGATTACAGGCTTCTTGCCATATCTCCAATCACTGTTCCCCTTGTTATACCTCCAGGCTGCAGTTGGCACATGAACCCATGGGCCATCAGTTGCTTTTGTTTTTAAGATCCAAATATCGTATTTATGACTAATAAAACTGAGTGGAGAATTACTAATAAAACTGACCTTAGATCTGCAGCCCAGAGGGCATTCAAATAATCTCCATTCCCTCCTTTAATTGAACTTGTCCCCCAAAACATCAAACCCGCCCTCTTATTCTTCAACCATAGGGTACAATTAGTTTTTACACAAGCACCCCACACAATGGGGAGACCCGAGAGAGAGTAGGGGAGTGTTTATAAGGTTTATTGAGGGGATTAGGGGACCAGAATAGAGGGGAGGAAACAATTCTGCCGGTGGAAATCCTTTATCTACTTAAAAAAAACTCACCACACACAAAGACCACAAACAAAACCCCCTGTAAGAATTTTGTTTTGAAAGCTGTTCCCTGCCCCAGGTCAAAAAGAAGGAAAGAAGGGATCCGGGCTTTGCGGGACACGGCTCTCCCACCGTGGCGCCCACTCGCTGGTTCCCTGTCTTTTCCCTCCAGGAAGTTCAGGTGCCTCAGCCTGGGCCTCATTTGAGCTTTTAAATAATAAACAGTTGTTATCCTTGCCCTCATTCGTTACATTTTTTAAAAAGCAAAATAAGCTAAACAAAGCAGAGAAGTATGCACCTAAAAACCTTTCTTCGACAGCCGGAGAAGCAAGGAAGGAAAGGCCGCCTACCATTTATTTTTTATAAACATCATACTAAATAACACGGATTTCAACTTATGGCTATAAATAACATGCGATGTTTTCACTGCAGATTTCCCCAGGCCCTAAAGCTATTTCAGTGGAACCTGCAGCCACCCGTCCTCCCATCGCTGCTCGAGGTCCCGCGTTACCTACGCCTCATTGTTTCTAGAAGTTGCATTTCTGTATGTTGCTCAGAATTGGTTTGCATGCCGGACCCTTGCTTTCCTGTTTTTGCCTCCTCCCACCCTGGGCCACCCCATCCCATCCTCGTGATCGTTGGGACGCCCCCTCGCCTGCCCAGCAAGGACACTTGATGGAGAGGCTGCCGGGTTATGGCTTCCTTCCTCAGCTGGCTCGCAGGCCCGTGGCCCCACAGATGTTCTCCCTGGGTTTGTTTTGATAGCCCGTTTTAAAAACAGTTCATATCCACCAACTGTTCAGATAATAGTATTCCAAGTGGCAAGCAACTGTGATTATTTTTGTCGCTGTTTACCCTGACAAGCACAGCTCAGCTGGAAAATATGGGGCCGGGGGGAATTCCCCTTCCTTGCTCTTCTAATTGTTGCCCATATTTGCCATAAGGAAGTTGCATTTTTGACTTTCTCTCACATTGAGCCCCATGTTCCCTGGGAAGGAGAGAAGAAGGGGAGAGAAATCAGATGGAGAAAATGCAGTATGGGGCCTATTGGAATCGATAACCCTCCTTCCAAGTCAGACTGTTTCACTATCAACACTAAGAAGAGTTTTTGTGCACAAGTGTGTGGTGACATAAAGAAAGCCTTGCTTGGGGTAGAGCTGGTACTTTGAACTGGCTCTCTCTCCAACATCTCAGACATCCCAGGCCTAAAATCGAACTTCTCGTTTGCCTATCCAGTTGCAGAAACACCTCTGGTCTCCCGTAAAAGTGCAAAAGACCCCCACTCCTTCCCCAGGTTCCCAGAACAGGCCGGCTGGTCCCTCTGACTGTTCCACTCCTCTGACCTCCAAAGTCAGTTATTTGTCAAGCATGGCTGATTTTCCCGGGACTTTAAAAAATTCTCTTGCACCTATCCCTTCTTTTCCAGCCACACCACCTGCCCCCTCGACAGTTGGCCCATTCCCTGTCCCCTTTACTGCAGCGGTAATTTCAACCACATCCTGGCCTTCCATCCCTCTCCTCCCATTTCACCCTCATACCATGGCTAGGCCCAGCTTCCGAAAGCTTGACCCTGTTGTCACTTACCTGCTCAAAAATGCTTAGCAACTTCCCACTGTGTGCAGCCTTTGTCTGGCTTTCCAGGCCCTCCATGCCCTGGTCCCTGCCTGATCTCTCTGCTTCCCCATTCGGATCCCTCCCATGGTGTGCCCAAGCTCAGGATTTCTTGAACCCACCTGTGCTTTCCAGCAGGGCTGCCACGTGGCTGATTCCCTGGCTGCCCTTCCCTTCGCTATTACCTGAATGTGCTTCCTAGAGGTGAATATGGTTCAGCCTGTATGACCAAATGGCCCCCAGGCCTTTGAACATGCTGCTTCCTCATTCTGAAGTGCCCTCCTCTCCCAGCTCCACCTGTCAAAATCACACTATTCTTCAAATGCCACTTCTTCCATGAAGCCATTGATGGTGATTCTTGCTGGAAAGGGCGGCTCTTGATCATGAAAATCTGAAAGACATTATATTGGAAGTGTTTATAATTTTCTTTGTATTTAGATGTCAGATTTTCTTACATAAAACCCAAACCTCCTTAAGAATAAAGGCTGTGAATTACTTTCCTGCATATAATCTGCTGTGCCTAGCAGTCGATTTTTGTTGGAGGAATGAAAGAATGAATGATTTATTTTGGGCTTGGGCGTGTACATTTCACCGATGACCCCTGGGTGCATTTAAATTTAGCACACCTGTCAGATCTCTCCTCATCCTTATTTGTTACTCTGTGCTGCCAAGTTAGGTGGAGGATAGGGTAGGAACCTGGGGATGTTTTCTTCATTATCTACAGTCACATAATCACGAATCACAGATTCTCAGATATGAGCAAGTCCATCAGATACTGACGGCCCAGTGTTTTGCAAATGATTGCTCAGAGCTCTGAGTCCCAGGACATGGGGGGTGTGCAGCAGAGGGAGGCTGTGGGAGAGGGAGCTTTGGGATTTTGCTCCTGCTCCAACCAGATCAGGTCTGCTTGTGTCTGTTTCACATTTTGAGGTCTGGTGGAATTTATCTTTACCAGAGGCCAAAAAGAATTTTTATGAAAAACAAAACCAAACCATAGATATAGTCCAAGTTGATAAAAATCCAAAACTTAAGAAAATGCCTGTCTAAACCTATCTGGAGGGATCTTAAAGAAAGTACATTCAACAGCTTGTAATCTATAGCAATCACCCGCACCATCACAGGATGGCCCCACAAAACAATCGTCAGACGCAAGACGTCCATAAGAGTCCAGGAAAGAGCTGGAGGAGACGAGTCACGCCAGGTTTTAGCTCCAGTTACGCCAGGAACAAGTTGTGCAATGCAGCAAGTCCTTTTTCCTCTCTAGACTCAGCATCTCATTTAAAAGCATGGCCCTAGCAGCCTAGGCTGGGTGGCTCAGTGGTTATTAAGGGCACAGGGAGACCTGAGTGGCACCAGCACAGCCCAGGGAGCCACTGGGAGAGGAGAGGTGCCCAGCAGTGACACAGCCAGCAAGTGTCTGCACAGGGAAGAAGCACCGAGAGCTGGTCATTCTGCTCTTAGCCTGAACTTGGTGATCTCAGAGGCCCGGCCCAGCTCTAACATCTGTGACTCAGCTGGCAGCCGCGTGGACCCCGTTGCTGGGGGAAATGCTGTGTGCACATTTATTCTGGGTTTGGATATTTAAAGAGCCGGGTGTGTTGAGGGACATTTCGGAAGTGCTTGGGGAGGGAGGGGACTGCAGACTGGGCTTTTCTTTAAACACTTATAGATATCCTGTCTTGATCTCTCGGTCCACAAAGAGTAATTTTCTTTCCCTAAGAAAGTGACGTGGGTCTTGCCCATTGTGTCCGCCTCACTGGCTCCCGGCTGCGCAGCCCAGCAGGAAGCAGGTGGCCTGAGGTGAAACACATGCCCAGCCCGGCTCAGGCCACTTCTGGGTTCCTGTCCAAGGGCAGCCTTGCTCCCCACAGGGAAAACTTGGCAGGCCCCCTAGACTGCTGGGCACCTGGGGCACAGGGCTGACCCTCCACCTGGGAGGAGAAGAATGGAGCTCTCTCTGAGCCCCCAGGGGTCCTGGCAAAGGTGGCAGCCGTGGACCCTGGGGACACGGGGCAGCCTGGGCTTCCTCTTCCGCACTTGCTGTTTTCACTGGCTCAGGAAGCTCTGACTGCAAGCTGGGACTTTGTTTCCAAATCCCTGCGTCATTTTTACTATTTGAATTGCCACTTTGGGCTGCTTTTAGGGAGGTGGCTCTTTTGTTGCTTTCCTCACTCAGGATGTTGTTTCCAGTAGATTTCCTCACAGACTCCGTCTGCTGCCTTTGTTTTCCCTTCTGGGCACAAACAGAGAAATCTTCCAGAATGGAGACTGCATCAGTGAATCGGACCTGCCGTGCTGTGAGCCAGCACAGTTTAATTTTTCTCTTATGACATTTATTGTTTTTATTTCTGCTTTCAGAGGTCATTGTGTCTACATGCTCATTATAGCACATTTGAAAAATATGGGAAACACATATAGGTGATATAGGAGGAAAATGAATATCACCCATAGGCTCAGTAGCCAGAGATCTACCTAGAATTCCGGTGATAATTTTTGTTTTGTTTTGTTTTGTTTTAAATTGGGCTCATACTGCACACATTGCTAAGGAACCTGCTGCTTACACCCAACCCTGTATCCTTAACACTGTCCCATGCTCTTTTATTTTTTGCAGACACAGTTTTTTGTTTTTGTTTTTTTTTGTTTTTTGTTTCGTTTTTGTTTGTTTGACAGAGTCTCACTCTGCTGCCCAGGGTGGAGTGCAGTGGCCTGATCTCTGCTCACTGCAACCTCCGCCCCCCAGGTTCAAGCAATTCTCCTGCCTCAGGCTCCCAAGTAGCTGGGATTACAGGTGCACAGCACCACACTTGGCTAATTTTTGTATTTTTGGTAGAAGATGGGGTTTCACCATGTTGGCCAGGCTGGTCTCGAACTCCTGACCTCAAGTGATCCTCCTGCCTCAGCCTCCCAAAGTGCTGGGATTACAGGTGTGAGCCACCGTGCCAGGCCGCAGACACAGTTTTTAAGTCCCTACAGCTCTCCTTTGGCCTTGCCACCAACAATGCTGTGTCAAAGACGTTAGCCGGTGTGAAGGAGGAACGAGGACAGGAAAACAGAGTATGTCACACAATCCATATCTACATACAAAGCCCAGATGGGTGAAGTTGTGGGTGGCTTTTCTTTTCTTTCTTCTCTTCTAGAGTGTGCACATTTTTCTGTCACAAACACAGGAGAAGAGACAGAATAATGTGGTGATCGGAAGCGCAGGCTTGGGCAACCTGCCATATGTGTGCAACCCTGCCACTAACCAAATGAGGTGCTTAATGGCAGTGTGCCTCAGTTTATCTCTAAAGTGTGAAGAATAATGCTACCTGCCTCACGTGTCAGTTTTGAAGATGCAGGTGAAGTCCAGTAAATACCCAGTACTCAGTGACGGTTATGGCTTTATATGAACATTGTGATCATAAAAAGTCTGGGCGGGCACAGTGGCTCATGCCTGTAATACCAACACTTTGGGGGCCAAGGTGGATGGATTACCTGATGTCAGGAGTTCGAGACCAGGCTGGCCAACATGATGAAACCTCGTCTACTAAAAATACAAAAATTTAGCCAGGCACGGTGGCTGGTGCCTGTAATCCCAGCTACTCAGGAGGCTGAGGTAGAAGAATCACTTGAACCCAGGAGGCAGCGGTTGCAGTGAGCTGAGATCGTGCCACTGCACTCCAGGCTGGGCAACAAGAGTGAAATTCCATCTCAAAAAATAAAAATAAAACAAAATAAAAATAAATAAATAAAACACTAAAAGTCCCTGCTATGGGCTGAATTTGGTCCCTACAAATACATCTGTTGAAGTTCAACCCTCAGCACCTCAGAATGTGACTGTTTTGGAGACAGCATCCTTACAATGGTAATTACGTTAAAATGAGGTCATTGGGGTGGGCCCTAACCCAATATTGCTGTGTCATAACAAGAAGATGCAGAGACATCAGGGATGCGCTTGCACAGGGGAAAGGCCATGTGAGGACACAGCAAGAAGGCGGCTGCCTCCCAGCCAAGGAGACAGGCCCCAGGAGAAACCAAACCTGCCCACAGGTTGATCTTGGACTTTCAGCTTCCAGAACGGTGGGAAAACAGACTTTCATTGGGTAAGCCACCCAGTCTGTGGTACTTTGTTATGGAAGCCCCAGCAAAACAATGCAGTTCCTTAACAAGAACTTCAGTGTCATAGTTGCTCATCTAAGTGCAGTGCAGAGGCAGCTGGTATACCCTAGGCAAGTGGAAAACAGCTCGACTGCGGGCCCGGCAGTTCCTGCCCACCAGCCTCCCCTCAAGGCGAGCTCGCCTTTGCAGGGTACCCGGTGGCTGCAGGATGTCCTCTGGCCGCGCAGAGCCCCCAGGTTCTTGCTTCGCCAGGTCTGTCTCTTCCAGGCAACAGGGTCTTTCTTGGCTTCATTTGGAGGGCAAGTGCTTCCTCCTCCTTCAGGAACCTTGGCTAGCCATTTCCAATACAATACGTGTGTCTGCACTTGAATGAAGTGGTTTTCCACCCTCCAAAGACCAGTGGGAGAGTTTTCATGCATGGTCCATTTGAATCACTGACATGATGTGCTCTGAGCATGGCATAGAAAGGGGGCCGCTGGAGGATGTATGTGCAATGCTTCCTCAGATTATGAAAGCACAGCCAGCCTTCCGTTGGAAGCACAGGACAAGTGTTTGCTGGGTAAGGATATTTTCCATCTTTGCAAACTGTGGGCCAGCTCTTTCTCCTTGGCTAGGTAGATAACCAATGCACCTTGTCTGCTAAGTCAGCCTCTCTTCATCCCTATTTTCTCAGTAGACAGCCTTATAAATCTGGCTAATAACTCCCATTTCATTTCCCCAAACTCCATTAGAGGGAAATTATAATGAAGCTCAAATACTCACCAGGTTATTCATGGGAAGGACCTTTGGCTTTTTAAAAATGCATTTTAGATGGCTGGATTAATCTAGTGGCACATTACAATGCAGCCCTGCTGAAGTTTGCAGGAGATTCCTGGCACCCGGCATTGTGCACTGCACAATGCCGCCAAGAAGCGTGAATTATCTTTACAGGAAGAGGCAGGAATTAATATGTCAGATGGAAAAGACCCACTGGCAGCACCTGATGAAAACCCAGGACTCTGCTCCCTGTCAAGGTTCTGCAAGGTTGGAGTCATAATCACACAACTCACAAGCAAACGCCCTGAGCAGGCTCCTCTCTGCAAAGGGCATAAGGGCAGAACAGCAGAGAAGTGACACACTACCCTCTCCATCTGGCCCTGCTCACCCACAAGCGTTGGAACAGGAATATTTGTAGCCTTGGAAAGAGGCACTTACCAAGATGCTTAATTGATGATAGGCACATTGAGAAAAAAATGCTGATTTCATTCCTTTTATTACCTCTCTGGCACAGCAAGTTAATTAAAAAGAAAGTACGATTGCAGCTTTGTATTCATTAACCAGGTTGATTTGTAATGTAAATATATGCATTTGTATGGTGCATACATCAAAGTAAGAATAATAACAATAATGATAGTATCTATCACTAAATGAGCTCCAGATCCCAGGGAAGGAGTGATCGGCAGATTACTTACAACCCTTCCAACAACCCTGGTCAAAGGGTTATAAATAATGTTGGCCTTACTGGGGCCAACATTATTACATTTATTTTATTGATGGAGAAACTGAGGCTCAGAGTAGTTAAGGAGTTTGCCTGAGGTCACACAGCTAATGTGTGGTGTGCTGGGATTCGGTCTACGTGAGGAAATAATACATTTGTGGCAGAGTGAACTGAAACTTCTTTCTGCACACTCCCGCCCCAATCCCACCATCTGCCTCAACCTAATCCTCAATGTGGTCATGAGAAAAGCCCCGTGCAGTGGAGAGAAGCCAGATTGACTGCCACTATTCACTGTTGTGTAAAATGAGGAAGCTCTGGAAGTCACTGGAACAGGAAGGAGCATAGGAGCACGGGAATGGCAAGGACAGTGTGGTTATTTTGCAAAAAAATAGCTCCTTCATATTAATATGAAGAACACACTTTTCTCGTACAGATTAAGTGGGTTGATTTTTGGAAGGGCAATACTCCTTCCGGTGGTGGATTGTGTTTGGTTTCACATACCTCAGGAGAAAACCAATCACACTTGAAGTGAAAGACCAGCTCCATTTCCCCTCCTTCCCATTCTAACTTTGTTACTCCTTTATTCCTCCAGAGGAGCAAAGAGAAGCTTGGTGGAAGAGAAAGCCACTAGTATTCAGCGAGAAGATCACTCAAATCCTTCACCAACATGCTCAGTGAAGAATGCATTCAAAAAATTAGATTTTTTTTTCTTCCTGGCAACAAAATCTTGCCAAAATAAGTACCAAAATAAGTGTTCCAATGGTTTTATTTGGGGAAAGCCAACGCTTTCCCCAAAAAGACTTTTTCTTGTTTCTCATTTGGCTGCTACAAATAAAGCTGCAATGAACATACATGTACACATCTTTGCACGGAAGTAGCTTTCTTTTCTCTTAAGTAAATGTAGGTGTATTTCATTTTATTGTACTTTGCTTTCTTGTGTTTCTCAGATGTTATTTATTTATTTTGCAAATTGAAGATTTGTGGCAATCCTGTGTAGAACAAGTCTATCTGTACCATTTTTCCAGCAGCATGTGCTCACTTTGCATCTCTGTGCCACATTTGGCTAATTACGGAATACTTTAAACTTTCTAATTACTATTATATTTGTTATGGTGATCTGTGATCAGCGATCTTTAGTGTTACTACTATAATTGTTTTGTGGTTTCATGAATGGCACCCGTATAAGGTGGTGAACTTAATTGATAACGCGTTCTGACTGCTCCACTTACCAGCTGTTCCCCCATCCCTCTCTTTCTTCTAAGGCCTCTCTATTCCCTGAGACAAAACATTATTGAAATTAGGCCAATTAATAACCCTACAATGGCCCCTAAGTGTTCAAGTGGAAGGGAGAGCTACACATTGTATTAATCCATTCTCACATTGCTATAAAGAACTATCTGAGACTAGGTAATTTATAAAGAAAGAAGGTTTAATTGACTCACAGTTCTGCAGGTTATACAGGAAGCATGGCTAGGGAGGCCTCAGGAAACTTACAATCACTGTGGAAGGTGAAAGGAAAGCAGGCACATCTTCACATATGGACCAGGAGCAGCAGGGAGTTGCTACACATTCTTAAACTAGCAGTTCTTGGGAGAACCCTATCACAAACAGCACTAGAGGTAGGGTACTAAACCATTAGAAACTGCCCCCATGATCCAATCACCTCCCATTAAGCCTCAATGTCAACACTGGGGAATATAATTTGATGTGAGATTTGGGCAGGGACACAGACCCAAACCATATCATTCTGCTCTGGCCCCTCCCAAATCTCATGTCCTTCTCACATTTCAAAATATAATCATAACTTCCCAATAGTCTCCCAAAATCTTAGCTAGTGTTAACTCAAAAGTCCACAGCCCAAAGTCTCATCTGAGACAAGGCTAGTCCCTTCTGCCTATGAGCCTATAAAAACAAAGCAAGTTAGTTACTTCCAACATACAATGGGGGTATAGACATTGGGTAAATACTCTCATTCCCAAAGGGAGAAATTGGCCAAAACAAACGGGCTACAGGCTCCATGCAAGCCGAAACCCAGCAAGGCAGTCATTAAATCTTAAAGCTCCACAATAATCTCCTTTGACTCCATGTCTCACATCCAGCCCACACTGATGCAAGGGGTGGGCTCCTAAGGCCTTGGTCACACATCTCTTGCTTTAAATCAAAAGCTAGAAATAATTAAGGTTAGTGAGGAAGCCATGTCAAAAGCTGAGATAGTCTGAAAGCTAGGCTTCTTGCACCAAACAGCCAAGTTATGAATGCAAAGGAAAAGTTCTTGAAGGAAATTGAAACTGTTACTCCAGTGAACACACAAGTGATAAGAAACAGAAACAGCCTTATTGCTGATATGGAGAAAGCTTGAGTGGTTTGGATAGAATGGATAGAAGTTCAAACAAGCTAAAACATTCCCTTAAGCCAAAGCTTAATACAGAAAAAGGCCTTACTCTCTCCAATTCTGTGAAGGCTGAGAAAGGTGAAGAAAAAGAAAAAGTTTGAAGCTAGAAGTGGTTGGTTCATGAGGTTTAAGGAAAGAACCATGTCCGTAACATAAAAGTGCAAGGTGAAGTAGCAAGCACTGATGGAGAAGCTGCAGCAAGTTATCCAGAAGATCTAGCTAAGAAAATTTGAAGATAGATACAATAAACATCAGATTTTTTTTTTTTTTTGAGATGGATTCTTGCTCAGTCGCCCAGGCTGGAGTGCAATGGCGCAATCTTGGCTCACTGCAAGCTCCGCCTCCCAGGTTCACGCCATTCTCCTGCCTCAGCCTCCCAAGTAGCTGGGACTACAGGCACCTGCCACCATGCCCGGCTAATTTTTTGTATTTTCAGTAGAGATGGGGTTTCACCGTGTTAGCCAGGATGGTTTTGATCTCCCGACCTCATGATCCACCCGCCTCGGCCTCCCAAAGTGCTGGGATTACAGGCCTGAGCCACCGTGCCTGGCCAGATTTTTTTGTTTTTTTTTGAGACACAGTCTCACTTTGTCACCTGGGCTGGAATGCAGTGGTGCAATTAAAGCTCACTGCAACCTCCAGCTCCTGGGTTCAAGTGATTCTTTTACCTTGGCCCCCTGAGCAGCTGGGACTACAGGTGCCCACCACCATGCCCAGCTAATTTTTGTATTTTTAGTGGAGACAAGGTTTTGCTGTTTTCTAGGCTGGTCTCAAACTTTTGAGCTCAAGCAATCTGCCTCCCTTGGCTTCCCAAAGTGCTGGGTTTATAGGCATGAGTCACGGTGCCTGCCCCAGATGTTTGAATAGAGATGAAAACAGTATTCTATTGGAAGAAGATGCCATCTAGGACTTTCATAGTACAGAGGAGAAGCCAATGCCTGGCTTCAAAGCTTCAAAGGACAGGCTGACTCTCTTGTTAGGGGCTGGTGCAACTGGTGACTGGAAGTTGAAGCCAATGCTCATTGGCCATTCAAAAATCCTAGGGCCCTAAAGAATTATGCCAAATCTACTATGCCTGTGCTCTAAAAATGGGACAAAAGAGCCTGGATGACAGAATATCTGTTTACAGCATAGTTTACTGAATCTGTTAAGCCCACCACTTAGACCTATTTCTCAGAAAAAAATACTTTTTTCAAAGTATTTGCTGCTCATTGACAATGCACCTGGTCACCCAAGAGCTCTGATAGAGATTAATGTTGTTTTCATGACTATAACACTACGTTCATTCTGCAGCCCATGGATCAAAGAGTAATTTCAACTTTCAAGTCTTACTATTTGAGAACTACATTTTGTAAGGCTATGGCTGTCATAGATAGTGATTTTTCTGATGGATCTGAGCAAAGTAAATTGAAAACCTTCTGGAAAGGACTCACGATCCTAGATGCTATTATAAACATTTGTGAGTCACAGGAGGAGGTCAAAGTATCAACACCAACAGACGATTGGAAGAAGTTGATTCCAACTCTCATGGATGGCTTTGAAGGGTTCAAGACTTCAGTGGAGGAAGAGACTGCAGATGTGGTGGAAGTAACAATGGCACAGAATAAGAAGTGGAGCCTGAAGGTGTGACTGAATTGCTGCAATCTGATGGCAAAACTTGCATAGATGAGGAATTATTTCCTATCAGTGAGCAAAGAAAGTGGTTTCTTGAGATGGAGTCTACTCCTGGTGAAGATGCTATGGATATTGTTGTAATGACACCAAAGCATTTTGAATATTCCATAAACCTAGTTGATAAAGCAGTGGCAGAGCTCAAGAGAATTGACTCCAAATTTTAAAGAAGTTTCACTGTAGGTAAAATGCTATCAAACAGCATCACATACTACAAAGAAGTCTTTTATGAAAGGAAGTCAGTTGATGTGACCATCTTCACTGTTGTCTTTATTATTTTCAGAAATTGCCACACCCACCCCAACCTTCAGCAACCACCACCCTAATCAGTCAGTAGCCTTCAACATTGAGTCAAAACCCTCTGCCAACAAAAATAACTGAGTTGACAGTTATTTGCTTTCAGCATTTGGGAAACGTTGTGCCATTTCCTTCTGGCATCCATGATTTCTCATGAGAAATCTGCTGTCATTTGAATTGTTTTTTTCCCTATAGGTAAGGTATTGTTTCTCTCTCTCTGTTTTCAAGATTTTTTCTTTGTCTTTAGTTTTTAGAAGTGTGACTCTGATATGTGTCAGCATAAATTTATTTGAGCCTATCCTTATTGGGGTTTGTTCAGCTTCTTGAACCCATAAGTTCATGTATTTTGTTAAATTTTGAAAATTTTCAGCCGTATTTCCTTTAATGCATTTTCATCCCTCCTCTTCTCATTTCGGGACTCTGAAAGCATGAGTGTTAGATCTTTCACCACAATTCTATAGCTTCCTAAAGCTCTGCTCTTTTTTTAATGTCTATTTTCTATCTCTTGTTCAGATTGGATAATTTCTATTGTTTTATCTTCAAGTTTATTTATCCTTTCCTTTGTTCTCCCTGTTCTATTCCTGGGCCCATTCTCTAGAGTTTTAAAATTTTGATCATATTTTTTTCAGTTCTAAAATTTTCATGTTGTGCTCCTTTACATTTTCTATTTATTGGTTGAGATTTTCTTTTTATAAGCCTGTTTGTCATTGTTCATTGAAACATTTTTATAATGGCTGCTTTAAATTCCTTGTCAGCCGGGTGCGGTGGCTCATGCCTGTAATCCCAGCACTTTGGGAGGCCGAGGCAGGCGGATCACGAGGTCAGGAGATCAAGACCATCCTGGCTAACATGGTGAAACCCCATCTCTACTAAAAAACACAAAAAATTAGTTGGGCATGGTGACAGGTGCCTGTAGTCCCAGCTACTCGGGAGGCTGAGGCAGGAGAATGGCGTGAATCCGGGAGGCGGAGCTTGCAGTGAGTCAAGATTGCACCACTGCACTCCAGCCTTCGTGACAGAGCCAGACTCTGTCTCAAAAAAAAAAAAAAAAAAAAAAAAAAATTCCTTGTCAGGAATTTGAGACTCTGTCTCAAAACAAACAAACAAACAAACAAACAAACAAAAAATTCTAATATCTGCATCATCTTGGTATTGGTGTTTATTGAATGTCTTTTCTCACTTATTTTGCAATTTCTTTGGTTCTTGGTGTGGTGAATGATTTCTGTTTGTATCCTGAACCTGTGTATTGCTATGGACTATGGATTTTATTTAGATGTTCTCTTTTAGCAAGCTTCCACTGACTCCACAGGGTCCAGGGTAAGGCAGGCCTCTGTACCACTGGACGGTGATGATAATTGTGGTTTCTCATTCACCTTTCTCTGTCACTAGTGGAGAGGAGAAAGAGGTACCTTGTTAGCCCTGGGTGGAGGCAGAAGTCCAGGATCCTCATGTAGTCTCCATTAGTACTCGGGTGGTGAGATTATAACTGCTGGGTAGCTATGCAAGTTCCAGATCCTCTGTCAGTCTTCTTTGACATCACTCTGGTAGGCAGTAGAGGGAAAGGTGCCTCATTACAGCCTAGCAAAGTGGAAACCTAGCTCCCCATTCTGTGTTTGCTGGTGGGGGTGTCAGTGCAACTGCATTTTTTTTTTTCTCGATGTTTGGCTAGGGGTGAGATTGTTATTGTCTAAAAACTTTCCATCTTGCTAGGTTACCCTTTATCTTTGCTAGGGAAAGCAGGTTTTTCTTAGAGGCTTTTTTTTTCTTTTTAACTGATCCCATTGGTGTTTTCAGATTGCTGGCCTTTATCACCACCTTGTCTGAGATATATGAGGCAAAAAGGGAAACACAGGGGGACTTACTTGCCATGTCATTTTTGGGTCCTGAGATCTCTAGCTGGTCTGCCTTCTGTAGACCTTTCAGAGTCCTTGTGTGTGTGCATGTTTGTGTGCATATATATATATATAAAAAAATGTGTATATATATAATGTATATATTTATATATATAATGTATATATATTTATATATACATGTATATATAAATATATACATATTTATATATACATGTATATATAAATATGTATATATTTATATATACATGTATATATAAATATATACATATTTATATATACATGTATATATAAATATATACATATTTATATAAATATGTATATATATAACATATATATGTGTATATATACATTCTAGGATTTTAATCTATACTTCACAGGAGAAACAGAGAGAAGTGCACCTACTTCACCTATTCCACCTTAGTCTAGAGACCTAATCTTTTCAGAAAAGAAAGTTTGAGGAGAAATTTTACTTAAGAAAAATCTTAGCAGTCCTCTGCCCAACTATAGTTTCAGGATAGTTTGTATTGCTGCTTTGGAACCATTCCCCAGCATTTCCACTCAATGTCCAGGCATCTTTTGGAGAAGACCTGGGGAAGTGCAGAACATGATTGAAAAATGCAGAAGGAGGTGGGATCATGTGGGGTACCCAGGCCACCATGTCTATCCCTAGTGACATGGCCAACCCTTTACAGAAATGGCCTGAGCTTGTTACTTTGAATGGTGCAGTACTCAAAGATAAACCAGGAAGTTACTGACACCTAAGAAAGATCCTGGTTTTTTATTCAGAATCTGATAGGCTTTCCTTTCATTGTTCACCAATAGCTCTTGCCAAAGCTTGTCAAGAGACCTTGCCATGCTTTGCTCTCTCAAGGTCCACCTAGAGTCAGTGTTTTACTTCTACCACTGTGTCCCTCATCCTCTCTAAGAACCCTCAATCCCAAAAGTACAAGAGAGAATGATTAGCCTCTAGCTGCTGTCTGTGTCCCAGCAGCAGCTTGGTGGATAGAATACCAAGATGGGAGTGGAGACTGTGCAAAGCAATGAGGTCTTAACCTCAGACTTACATCACACACTTGACCCACTCAGTATGTTCCAGACTGCTCAGCCATTTTGTGTACTAGTTTTTGTTTTAAGGGACTTTGTGTCACTTGAAAACAAGCCCTCTTTCTAAAAGTGAAAATTTGCCACTGTGTGAGATTTTCAAAAATACTGCATCCTACTGACCTTGAAATTTTTTCCAGAAGCAAAGTTACAGCATTGTTGCTGGAATGTATGCTATTCTCCAAGGAAACTCATTTATTTGGGGTATCACTTCTAAAGGGACGGCTTGTCACACAAAACTAAACAAAAACAGTCATCTTTCTTTAGGCGTAATCTCTCCCCTCTACCTTCAGTGGATCAAGTGGGCACCAAGGGCCTCCTGTATTCCTATGACTTCCTAATATTGTGTGCCCAAGATGGAGGTGCTGATGCTAGCAAAACATTGGCTCTAGCCCTGGAAGAATTTGTTAAGGACTCTGTGACCAATTTCCTCTATCCATAGGGTCCCATCTCTTCTTAGTATTAAAATTAATTACCAAGCACACACAGGCTAATTTAGCAAGAAGTACAGCATTACTGCCAATAATATATATTTTTTGGCAACCCTTCAATTGTTCATTCAAAAAACGTAAACTGAGCACTTATTTTGTGCTAGGCACTGTTCTAGGTACTGAAGATACAGCACTGAACCAACCAAACAAAACACCACCTTTATGTTGGCTGACATTCTACTGCAAGAGACATACAACAAATGGATAAATATTATGTTAAAAAGTGCTCTGGGGACAAATAAAGTAGAGAAAGGGAATAGAAAATGTCTGTGGATGGGGTTGGGAGCCTCAATAGTATGGCCATGGAAGGCTGCATTGAGAAGGTGATATCTGAGCAAAGACTTGAAGTAGGTGGGGAGTAAGACATCTGGGCTCCATGGCAGGGACAACCCAGACAGTGGTGATGGCCCTACTGAGTGGGAGTCTGCCTATTCTCTTCAAAGGGCATCAAGAAGGCAGTGTGGTCGGATGGGATGAACAGGGAAATGAGGATAGAGAAGGGTGGTGGGCAGATCATATAGGGCCTTGTCAATTAGTAAAGGCCTTTGGTTTTCACTCTGAGTGAGAAGGGGGACACTGGAAAGTTGTGGCAGAGAAGCAATGTGATCTAACTTAGATTTTTGGCAGGATACCTTTAGAAGGACAAAGGTAAGAGAAGAATGCCTACTAGGAGGCTAATATGGTGGTCTATGGGAGAGAGAACAGTGGTTTGAGAAAGGGTGGTGGTGAGGGTCATGAGAAGTAGGTCAATGTTGGAGATATTTTGAAATAAAAGCCAGAGGATTTGCTGTTGGTATGAATTTGATGTGGACAGTCTGTCACATTAGGTTTACCTCATCCCCTCAAACTTTCCAAGTACGCCAGTGGGTTATTTATTCTTATACTAGAAAACTGGACAGAAGAAAGAAAACTGAAGATCTTACGGATCCAATGTTAGCCTGAGGTTTTCAGCTACTGTGTCTTCTGCCATTGTTGAAAGCTGGTCTGAAAACTTGCTTTAAAAATGTTTTTCACAATGGCCCACTGTAAGAAATACATTTCTATATTGCAACCCAGTGTGCTTGGTCCCACAAACACATCATCATCACAAAATTTTACAGAAAATCATTCATCTTACTAAATGCTTCATGATGCTTTCCTTTCTCTTCCATTTTACTTCATTAAGGCAATGCTGGTCACTGCCCTCTAAATTAATTTCACAATCCACCAATGACCTCAATCTATGGTTTAAAAATCCCTGGACTCTGTAACACCTTTGGTGAAGCAGATCTTTGCACTGGCCTGGTGATGCTGTTGATATGATTCTTGGGCTGTCAAGGTCACAGTTCTTTAATACTATGCTCATTGTGGTGTGTATGTTGGAGAGTCCATAGATCATTGGCATATAGGCTATGGTGCTCCATAGAGATGTACATAAGGCTTGGGATCCTGCAAATAAAATCTTTCTGAGGTCTCAATTTGCCTGGAGACCAGACAATGTTAGAGGTAAGCCATGTCAAGCTTGGTAGGAATCATAATTAGTAACAAGAGAATTAAAGGACATTTGATACCAAGTTGATTTCAATAGTGTATAAAAACTTTGCTTCTATATAGCTTCATTTCCTTCCCCCTCCTTTGTCCTGTTCTCATACAAATCACATATTATATGTATATTCCCATAAATACAGATTTAGAATTATTTTTATGCAGTTTTCTTTTAAATAAATAGGAGAAAAAAGAGACAAACAAAAATATATTTATACTGCCTTTTATATTCACCTAAGTAGTTGCCTTTACTAGTGCTCTTTATTTCTTTAGGTGGATTCAAGTTACTGTCTAGTACCCTTCTATTTCTGATTGAAAGCCTTTCTTTAATATTTCCTGTAGGGCAGGTATGCTAGTGATGAATTCTCTGTTTTTGTTGATCAGGAAATGTGTTAATTTCTCCTTTATTTTTTTGAAGGATAGTTTTGCTGGATATGAAAGTTTTGGTTGACAGGTTTCTTTCTTTCAGCCCTTTAATAGGTAGCCCCATTGCCTTCTAACCTCCATGGTTTCTGATGAAAAATCTGCTGTTATTTCTTATAGAGGATCCCTTGTAGGTGATGTCTCACTTATCTTTCTACTTTCAAGATTATCTCTTTGTGTTTCAATAGTTTAATTGTAACCTGTCTAGGTTTGATCTCTTCGACTTTATTCTGCTTGGAATTCATTGAGGTTCTTGGATGTGGAGATCAATGTTTTTCATCAAATTTTGGAAATTTGGGTCATTATTTCTTCAGATATTTTCTTCTGCCTTCTTCTCCTCTCTCTCTTCTTTTTGGGGATCCTATTACATATATATTGTATGCCTGAGTCTGTCTATCAAGTCCCTGAGACTCCATTAACTTCTCTTCTTTGTTTTCTATTCCTCAGACTGAATAATTTCAACTGATCTGTGTTCAGATTCACCGATTCTCTCTTGTGTTTGCTCTGTTCAGACTCTGTAGTGAATTTTCATTTTAGTTATTGTACTCTACAACTCTGGAATTTCTATTTGGTTCTATTATATAACTTATATCTCCTTATCAATATACTTTATTTGGTGAAACACCATTCACATATTTCTTTAGTTCTTTAGATTTTTTTTCCAGTTCTTTGAACACATTTTAAAAAGCTGATTTAAAGTTTTTGACTAATAAGTCCAACATCTGGACTTCCTTAGGAACAGTTTCTATTCATTTATTTTTGTGGAGGGCCATACTTTCTTGTTTTTCTGAATGTCTCATAATTATTTTGGCCAAACTGGACAATAAAATCATATAATGTGACAACTCTGGAAATCAGATTCTCTCTCTTTCCTGGGGCTTGTTGCTATTGCTATTCTGCTATAGCTATTGCTGTGTGTTTGTTCAGTCATTTTTTAGAAAACTAATTCTGTAAAGTCTCTTTGTCCCGGACCCTGAAGTCTATGCTTGGTTATCTTAGTTGTCTGCTAATGACTGGACAGAGACATCTTTAAATGCCTAAATCAGTAAGACTCCCACTCCTTGCAAAGAAGTTCTGTGTGCATTTCAGGGCATGTCTTCAATACTCAGCCAGCTGATTGTCAACTCTTCCTTAGTCTTTGCTTCCTGCTTCTGCAGAGCCTCAAGGTCAGCCAGAGGTGAGAACTTAGAGACTTCTCAAGTTTACCATGAGCATATGCTCAGGCCTATTATGCACATGGCCTTCTAGATTCCAAAGAATATATTAGAGCTTCTCAGAGCTCCTCATTGACATCTCATTTCCTAGCTTTTCCTTTTAAGTTTTTTTGGTGAGACTATTATTTGCCTTAATTATAATCTATTTCCTCAGGCAGGTGGTTAAACAATTGCTGATGATTGATTTTTACACATGCCTCCAAGAAAAAGACTGTTTGCACTGTGTGAGCTCTTAGGTCAAGAAAATACAAGTCTTATGAGTGGGGTCTTCCAGGGAACCACCAGGTAGATATGACAGTGGGGCTTTGAAGGAGGTCTAACTCTGTTCTGCCCCTCCAGAGACTGCCAGCTTTCTGTTTTTCACTGAAATTGCATGCTGCTGGTTTCCAAGGCTACTGTGTAGCTGGAGATAGGGGGATGAGAATAAGGTAAGTCAAAATACTATAAAGCTCACTGTTCTTACTGAGATTCTGCCAATTTTTTTTTCAGTAAATGCTCCCAGGTTGCTGCAAGATTTCGTTTAATTTTCTGAGTTCTGAAAACCTTGATTATGTCCATTTTTGTCAGTGTTCACCTTGCTTTTAGGGAAGAGATAATTTTTAGAGGTCTTTATTAAACCACTCCCTCTGATATCACTCTTAAAATGATGTTTGAGGCTGGAAATCAACATAAACCAAGCTGACTGAGTGGGAACATAACCAGAGTATTTAATGGATGTGCAACCTTTGGAAGAAGTACAATTTTGGCTGGATCATAGGGGCTGTATAGAGTCCCCATGTGGGAATAAGGTAGGGTGGCAAGATTGAAGCCACATTCAAACTGATGTTCAAAATGTTTGAAGAGAGAAATCAACATGGGGAAGACAATGTTTTAGGAATATTAATCTCACAGTGTGTCCAGGAGGTGGGTGACAGTAGAAGCAAGAAAAACAGTTACTTTAGTCAGAAGGGAGACATTGTGTACCTGGAACAAGCAATAAGAATAAGTTGGGTGTGAAAGCATCCCAGAGGAAGCTTCTTTAGGACAGTCAATTACTGGTTACTGGGGAGGGCTTCAAAGTATGGTGGTTGTATACATAATTGTTTTCTGTAGCTGCTAACAGTGGGGACGCTTCCCTGCCAAGTTTTCTTCCTGCCTGCTCAGAAGTTATGTATCTTCCAATGGGGTCCTTTTGGCCTCATCCTTTTGTACTGTCTGCATCTATAAATGGTCCTCCTAGTGAAGAACCGTGAGGTTTTTGGCCATCAATCCTATCAGTAGTGCTGCTCATTGGTGGTGAAGCATAGCTGGTGTTCACAAAGCTTCATGGAATCACATATGAAGTTTTTGACTCATAGGAGCCCTATTTTAAGGACATCAATAGGTTTGCCATCCATTTGCTGCTGGTGGTGAGAGAACCCTGCACAGAGAAGGAGAAGGGCTGGGCGCTTTCCTTCTGGGATGCCATTGATATTCAGAATGTCCGCTCCAGGTACCCCAAGGTAAAGATGTGGGGAGGATAGCTCATCAGACACAGCAGGTTCCGGGGTTCCACTGTGCTTTATGTCTCCCAAATGGTATATCCAAATTCTTTCTGTTTCTCCAAACATTCAGGTCTTTTCAGACAACCAGACA
The DNA here is from genome assembly GCF_028858775.2 of Pan troglodytes. Classification (NCBI taxonomy): domain Eukaryota; kingdom Metazoa; phylum Chordata; class Mammalia; order Primates; family Hominidae; genus Pan; species Pan troglodytes. The sequence continues at coordinate 44,659,863 of NC_072406.2, read as the reverse complement.
CATGTCTCAAGTTCTAGGTCATATCAGACAGTTTCCCAAAGTACAGTAGTCCCCCACCTGCCGCCCTCCATCTGTGGTGATACATTTGAAGACCCCTAGTGGATGCCTGAAACCACAGATAGTAGGAAACCTGATTGCTGTTCATTGCAATATGGCTCTGTTCACGTGTTCCACCCACAAATCTAATGCCCTTTTCATCTTAATTAAGCATTTATCATGAACTGTGGCTGTAACTTTGGCAGACTGAGGTGAGACAGCATAACTAGTCCAAATTACCTTTTCCTTCTTTACAATTTTACAGATAGATTATTTTTACTGTAGATCATAGAAACATCAGCATATAATTGTTTTCTTTCCTCCTTAAGTTAAGAACTTTCACCTTTTCACTTAAAAGAAGCACATTATAGCTTCTCTTTGGCATATCCATATTGCCAGCATCACTACTCCTGTGCTTTGGGGCCATTATTAAGTAAAATTAGGGTTACTTGGACACAAGCACTGGGTGGTGTAGACAGTGTGGAGATGCCAGACAAATGGAGGATTCACATCCCAGGAAGGCCAGGAGTGGGACAGTGTGGGTGAGATGTCATTGTGCTACTCGGAAGTGTGCAATTTAAAACGCATGAATTGTTTACTTTTGGACTTTTCCATTTAATATTTTCAGACCGTGGTTGGCAATGGGTAACTGAAACCAAGGAAAGCAAAAGTGTGGATAACCGAGACTACTGTATAGTCCACGGAACTCCAGCCCCATAAGCGTCTCTCACAAAGAAGTCTAACATGCCAGAAAAGGCTTAATTCTCTGTTTTCTTTAGGAAGGGTCACAGTGCATGTTACCATGTTCAAAGCTCTCAGAAGTTCTGTGAATAACTAAACTTCTAGTCTATTTAACTTATTATTTCCTAGTTTCACTGACCACAGAACCCTTTTTCCTATGGCCACCCCACTTTGAAGTGAGGCCTTTGATAAGCGTCACTTAATCATTCATTTACCCTCTTCCCTCTGGTCATACACAATATGCATCAATGTTCCAAGGGCTTCAATAAGTGCCAGACCCTTGGAAAAATGAGGAATCAATTAAGCACATGGCGAGTCACCCAGACAGCCCAGATGTCACAACCCTGCCGTGCTGAATTGCCCCAAAAGATCCTGAATGGCTACAGCTTCCTAGAAACTTGGAAGGCTCCCTCTGCTATTTTTTTTCTCAATGGAGTGGGGTTTCTTCAATGTAAAATAGGGTAACTGGTAACAGCACTAACCTCATAGATGCTACATCATACGACTGTGGTGAGGTTATTTACTTGATATGAATTCATGTATGCGAAGTGCTCAGAACAGTTCCTGGCACATAGTGAGCTTTATTGTGTTAGCAAGTCTTGCCCTGAATACGTTCCTTGATGACCTATGTTGCATTCATTATCATTAGGTTGCTATTATAATGTTATCATGATCTATTATTCTAGCTTTTTAAAAAAAATATATGGTCAAGAGTGAAGCTTAAGTCTAAAATAGCAGGGCATGATTGCAGGATGCATGCAAACTGTCTCTGTGTCTGTCTGTCTCTCTTTCAGTCTGTCTCTGTCTCTGTCTCTGTGTCTGTCTCTATTTCTCTTTCTCTCACCTGCGCACATACACGCCACTCTCTCCGTCTGAATTAATCAATTGCCATTGATCTGTCTCAGGCCTGGGGTCCCAGTTACAGCCCCCCTGAGGTATGGACTCAAAAGATGAGAGAAAGAAAGAAAAGAGGCTTTCTTTGGGGAAGAAAGATGGGAGCTAAGAGGGGAGTAAGGCCTGCAAATATCCAGGATCATTGTTCAGAATATGTCTCGACAGTTTTATAGAAACAACCCAGACAGCTCTGGGGCCGGCAATTTCCACCAAGGGAAAGAAGAAGCCCTTGATCTCCATAAATCTCCGCGAGAGTAAGGTGTGTGCATCGCACGCGATAGAAAAATACTGTCACACACGATAGAGGGAGAAAAGATGCAAGCCAATGGAAGTGACATTTCTCCCTGGAGGTAAATGTTAGCTGGGAGGGTGACTGTTCCCCGCCTCTAAGAAAAGGAAATAGAAGGTTTACATGTGCCTGCATCCCCCAGCGCTCCCCACCTCTTCAACTCCTCATTTCCGCCTGCAAGAAAGGAGAGGATCGCTTTCCTCTTTAGAAACAGCCATTGGAAACTAGGGAAATAGCAAATTGGGCATTATGCCCATCATTTCCAAGAAAGTCAGCAGGCGCTGGAGAACCCAGTCTTTCCTCCCAGGCCTACTTTTCTGGAGGAATGGGGAAAGAAGGGAAGCCAAGGAGACCAGGCTGACATTTCCAAACAGAAAGGGCATGTCCCTGGCCCTTAGGGAGCGAGAACTGGGACACCAAGGGGCCACGTTGGGAACCAGGTTGCACAGTGACACGACATTGCGTGTGTGCACTCAGAAAGACGACACACTCACCACGCTGTAATGACTAATAAAAACAACCCGTCAGAAATATGTCTCCACTTTCCTTTGCGCCAGGTAATGAATTAAAGATGACAAGGGAAAAACAAACTTCAGTGGCGTGCCTTCTTTCTAAGCATTAGAAAAGCTTCAGTCAAATTGTGCTGCACTGGAAATTCCTCTTCCCAATCACGCCTGCAACTCTAAAGTGGATCAGAACCTTCCAGGGCTCAGACCCAACTCACAAACATGTGCCCACCTGGGCCTGGGGTCTGGCAACCCTCGTCACCGTGCCCCAGACAGAACGCCAGGTTTGACCCCTTGTAAGCAGTCTGACAGCTCACGAATGGAAAAGGGACAGGTCTAATTTAAAATGTGTTACCGCCCCTGTGCCCAGGCTGGGAGGGACAGAGAACTGAAGGGTGGGCACTGGGCCAGGGAGGATCGGGAAATGATATGCTGCTGCCAGGTAGCAGGCTCGGCTCAGCGTTTCCCAGGAGCTTGTTGTGCTGGCTTTATTTACAGCCTGAATATTGGGTGTGGTGCCGAGTTCGCTTTGAAGATGGCTGTGTCCATCAGATCAGTATCCGAGGTCTGGAACTGCAGATTGGGGGTGAGGATGAGCGCTCTCCACCAACCCCTAGATTTGCTGTGTCACTGAGGAGGGCTTGGAGCGGACCCTTATCCCCACTCAGCTTCTACCTCGGCCTCCAGCAGAGCTGTCTGGTTTGTATGCCCCACCCTGACTTGTTTGTCATGCAGTTGTGTTTGAAGAAATCGTCCTCCGTTGAGGATGCTGCTGGCCTGCTCACTGCTGGCTGCCTGCTGGGATTTCGCAGTCCTTGCCCCTCCTCCAGCCAGACCTGTGACTTTGCTATGCCGGGCTCTGGTCACAGTGGCCACCTCTCCGGTCAGGGTGTATACCTTCAATTTGTTCTGGAAAAAGTCCCCATAGGCACCCTGGGCATGTGTGGGAAACCCAAGAATGCCAGGGTATGTCTCAGAGCTCAGCTCAGCCATTGCTCCCATTCAGGGAGACTTGTGGAGGCCCTTTCTTTGTGTCCAGTGGAAGATACCAAAGGCCTGTGTGAGGAAGGGGGTCACCCAGCCGGGACAAACCATTTCATCGCATCTTTCCTGAGGGGTTAGACCGGGCAGGACAAAGCCCTGGGTCTCGAGCACATTCCTTGTCCTGCGCATTCTAACCACAGAGGCCTCAGCAAAGACAGGGTCTGAGACTCTCTTCAATGAGCTCCTGCAGAGCTATTATCTGTGGGCTGACGGCTCCTGAGCACTTGGCCTGTCTAATTGTCTGAGGCAGTGCCTGGGGTGGGGCGTCTGCTACAGAACCCAAACTGGGAACTGTGCAGACCACGGCCTCCACAGGCTAAAGTGGCTCCCACCTGCTCCAAGACCAAAGCCACAGTTGGTATCATTCCTTATAAATAGCACACATCCAGTCCAAATGCTAAATTAAATTAGACTTAAAATAGTGACACAGTCGACACCTGGTTCACTGCAAATGGTAACTAATAGCACCCACGTTAGTAAATACGCATTTTCTATGGCAGGGTTCCTTCTTTCCAAAGTTCTCCCACTTGACCTGAACCCAAAGCTGTTTTGTGTGTGTGTGTGTGTGTGTGTGTGTGCATGCATGTGTGTATTGGTGTATATTAAGGGGCAGGTCTTTGTGGAGAACTTTGACAAATATTGGCAATGAGTCGCCCTCCCCATCTGATGCATGTGTGAATGAAAGTGCTCTCCACTGAAAAGATAGAGCAGCAGGAAAGCTAACTTCTAGTTCCTCCTTGCTTCCACCCCTCTGTCCAGTTTTCATTTGTCCCTTTCTTTTGGTGTTCACAGGGGCAACTTGCTCTAATTCCTGACCCCATCACTAGAACCAGAAGTCCCAACACTCAGGTCTTGATTTCAGCCCAACCTGCTTCAGCCTCAGACTGTGGCTGAAAACATTCTCCTCATTTTGCTGTGTGAGGACCCTCAGCCACAGCTGGATAGCAGAGTCTGAGTATGTGAGCATATCTGTTTAGGTTTTCAACAGACATTGATTAAGTATTGACTAAGTGTCAGACAGTGTATTCTGTGTTGGGGAGACAAAGGGCACAGCCATGGTTCCTGCTCTTGGGGCATCATCCTTCAACAGAAGAGGTGAAGGTCATCCTTTTTTATTTATTTGTTAGTTTATTCATTAACCCACTTACTTAAGATTTATTAAGGGCCTTTCATGTGCCAGAGACTATACAAAGACACTACAAATCCAAAATTAAATGACAGTCACTACCCCACTGAAGCTTGCAGCCCATGGGCAGCGTTTGATAAACCAATGCACACAGCACAGAGTATGCCACATATCATAGCTGTAATATGCATGGTTTACAGTAGAAAATCCAAGGAGGGTCATCTACAGCAGAGAGCTTCACTTCAGTTTTCTGGAGATGTTGCTGGAGTTGAGTTTTCAAGAGCACTGTGGTAGATTAAAGATGGTCCCAGAGTGTTTGCTTTCCCCACTCACTGAAACCTAGCCTAACTCTTCTGCCCTTGAATCTAGGTTGGGCTTAGTAACCTTCTTAATTGGTAGAGAGTTCAAGAACTATTTTTCTAGAACTACCAAGGCTAGGTAAGAAGACTTGCAGCATCTACTTCCTGGCTCTTGGAATCAGGACTATCCTGGAGAGGTGACATGTAGGTGCTCCAGTTGGCAGTCCTGGCTGGGCTTGGCCTTCTAGTCATTCCAAGGCAACAGACATGTGAAAGAAGTTATTTTGGACCCTCCACAACAGCCCACCTGCTAGCTGAATAACACCAAGTGACCTCTGTTTATACCATGAGGAAAAGAAGAATCACCCAGCTGAGCCCTGCCAAAATTTCTGATCTATAAAATGTAATAAGTGTTAGGCTTTGAGTCCTGCATAGTGGTGGGACAGACATACCCCTGTGATCATATTCATGCTAATGGGTGCAAGGAGGGTATGTAGTTTGTCCTCCTGGTTACAGGGCATAGCATAGCCTGCTGCTGGTCTCTGAAATCATTTACTCCTAGAGGAAGTTTCTCTTTAGCAAGATAAATCATCAGCCTTCCTCCTCCCACCACACACACACTTCCTAAATTACTGCTCTCCACTCCACAATTAGGCATTCTTGTGTTCACTGATTCATTCTTTGATTTGTTTAAAATATAATGATTTGATATATATTCATTACACTAGCAACACTTGTTCACCACTTATCAGGCCCTGGGTTCAACACTTACATGAATTATGTCACTTAATTCTCATGACATCCCATGAGGTAGTTAGTACAGCTAGTTCTGCTATGGTACTCATTTTAAAAATGAAGTTTTGTTCAATACAATTGACATACTAGGAAACAATTTAATCGTATGCAAATGTTGCATTTGCTTATGTATGATTTTGTCTACACACACACAACTAAGTGAACACAGAAGATTGCATCCAGCTGAACAGAACTGGATAGGGATACACAAAATGCACATATGTACATGCCTTAAACATCTATCAGCTGCCTCAGTTACCATGTACCCAGAGGTGCACTCATTCACATCCAGTGTTACCTCTTTGCATCCAATTTTAGATTATCCTCCTTCCAGTACTTCATAATAACTCACAAGCTGCAACTTACCTGATGCCACTTCCACAAGCAAACTTTAGCTCTTGTTCAAGGTAAAGCACCATACTTATTTGCGGTAGTTATGTATTTAACCAGTTAACATGTGTAAAAGAGTATGCTATGGACTGAATGTCTGTGTCCCTGCTGCCGACCCATAAAGTCATATGTTGAAACTTTAATCCCAAATGTGATGTATTTGGAGATGGGCTTTTGGGAGTTAATGGGGGCTTAGGTCATGAGGGTGGAGCTGTTATGAGGCGATGAGCATTCTTATAAGAAAAGACACAAGAGAGCTTGCTTCTTCTCCCTGCTCTCTGCAATATGAGGACACAACAAGAAGATGGCTTTCTGCAAACCAGGAACCAAATTGGCTGCAACTTAATCTTGGACTTCCCAGCCTCCAGAACTGTGAGAAATAAATGTCTGTTGTTTAAGCCCCCCAGTCTATGGTATTTTTGTTATACCAGCTCAAACTGACTAAAACACAAATACTACCATTTTTATTAGGTGCCTGTTATTTTATGTGTCACTAACCAAGGTTTTGGGTTTCATACCCTAACCCCATTTAGGAATGCATGTGTTACACTGTAGCAAAACTGACTGTAAAGTTATCTTCATTTTATAGATGAGGAAATTGGGACTTAGAAAAGGCTGGCTCAAGCTGGTAAGTGTGGGATCAAAGCTCAAATTTCTGGTTGAGAAACTAGAATCAGCCTAGCCCTGCTTCCCCTCACCCCGGCTCTGAACTACTGCACTGTATTGCTTCTCAGCATGCAGGCAGAAAGATAAAGTGGAGAAGGAATGGGGCCCTGAGCCACGAGAAAACTGATTCCTCAGTTCCTGAGGATTGAAACTCTGGCTTCCCTCTTAGAGTCTCAGCCTCCTTTCCTCCCCAGACCCCTCACCTGGGTGCCCTGGCCCCAATGCCCACCTGGTAGAACACTCCTCTTCTGTGCCTCTGCCCTCTTCCCTGAGGCTCTGAGGCACGACTGCCTCTTACTCTCCTCTGTCTTCTCAGTCATGGCTCAGGGCCTGGCACCTGACTGGGCCTCCTAAATGTTTCTGGAGCTAGACTAACCAGAACAGGAGGCTTGGCTGCAGTAAGTGGGCAGAAGGAGCCAAGCTCCTAGGGCTGGCATGGAGGGAGGCCTAGGAGGGCTACCAGTAGCCTCTACAATACACTCAACAGCAAAGCAAACTGATAAATTCCAGGCACAATTATAGCCCCCCTCCCTAATATCTGATTAGAAACCAAGGAGGACAGAGTGCCCTGCAGCCTGAAGAGGACATCTCTGAAGCTTCCCAAAGGTGGAAATAAGCTCCTTGCTCCTCCCTGCCCATTTGTTCTTCTCCACCTTCCTCTAGTGGGTTGATCAGAACTCTGTGTATGCTTCATGGCTGGCCCAACATTTCCTTGGTCTACAGACCCCACCTCCCCAATGAAAGCGTGCAATCTCTCTGTCTCTTTAGATCTCAGTGCCCTGTGGTTTCCTATGCTCCTTCAGTCATTAATCATGTGCATCTTTGTGATGAGGCCTAAGACATTGTCTAGCAGTATTTCTTAAATTCTCATGCACATGCACATCCTAACTTGAGAACAAATTGTGTATTGAGGTCGAAGGCAAGCGAGCCATTGGATTCAGAACACATGTTCCCATAGAAGCTGTGTTGCAAATGGAGGGTGGCTCCTCAGCAGCTCATGAAAGTCTGTTTAGCCCGCCATGTGACTGAACCAGACCACAGCAGAATCTTGGGTGCTGGAGGGGTGGGAGGACATGCAGGAGGGAGGGAAAGGTGGAAAAGAGTTGCTTCTTCCTGAGCATAAGACCAGCAGTCAGGAAAAAACAAAGAAACATAGAGTTTAATGTATGTGCCTCCATGTCTCTTTCTGGAACCTTCTCCCATCTGCTACTCCCTCTTTCCTCAATGTCACACTCCCCTGGCCTCATGCCTGCTCCTGAGACACTCAGCAAAGAGGTTAATAGCAGAAGATTTGGAGTCCAACAGATCTAGGTTTAGTCCCAGTCTCAGGTCCAGTGTATGCATACAGTGTAATTCTTAGATCTCAGACTAGGAATTAAACTTCAGCCTCAGTTTCCTCATCCAGTGATGGTTTTCTTACCTTGTAGGGGTGAGGTAAGTAATGAGATAACTTGCATGGACCTAAACGCTTCCCCCGGGGGATGTCTTAAAAGTTCAGTGACTGCTATTATTAGGTGATGAAGGACTCTGCAAGGAAATCTATAGGCATCCTCTAATGTGGAGTTACTCAAGCTTCTTAAATCTGTCAGTTTGGAAAAATTCTCAGGATCTAGTTCTTGAAATACTGCTTTTTCTCAATTTTCTCCTGTCTGTCCATCTAGAACTTCAATTTCACCTATTTCAGATAATTTTACTGTTTGCCGTGTGTTTGCTAAACTTTTCCCCTCTCCTGTGCTGCTTTATTCTGGGTATTTTTTCTTTATCTCTCTTCAAGTCACTATACCTGCCTACTACTGTATATTATCAATGTTTGAACAAATCTGTTGAATTCTTAATTTCTGTCATTGTACTTTTTAGTTCAAGGAGTTCCATTTGATTATTTCTTATAGATTCCAATTCTCTGGTGAAATTCTTTGTCTTTCTTATTATTTCCTTGAACTGCTGATCATAGTTATTTAAAATTTCATGTCAATTAACTCTAATATCTAGAGCACCTCAGTTCGTTTCTATTTTCTATTTTATCTCTTTCTACCTCCTCCTTTTCCCCATTTTTGCCATCCCCTGCCGTGTCTGGTAATTTGCAAATTGAATGTTGGACATTGTGCATGAAAAATCATACAGACTTTGAATGATGTTATCTTCCTTCAGAGAGGATTTAACAGGTCGGTAGAGTGTTGGCTGATCACCTTCATGTGATAAAAAGCTGGTTACTTATTTCAGTTTTTTTTTCTTACTCCTAGGGGTAGCTTTTCCAAGGTCTCAACTGACAGTTTGGGTGTTCACCAGGGGCTTTCTTTCTTGGCACACCATGAACTCCAATTTTTTCTTTATTTTTTTTTTTCTGAGACACAGTCTCACTCTGTTGCCCAGGCTGGAGTGCAGTGGTGCAATCACTGCTCACTGCAGACTCAACCGTCCAAGCTCATGTGATCCTCCCACTTCAGCCTCCCAAGTAGCTGGGACCACAGGTACTTGCCATCACGCCTGGCTAATTTTTTAATATTTGTAGAGAGACAGGAGTCTTGCTATATTGCCCAAGCTGGTCTCAAACTTTTGGGCTCAAGTGATCCTCCCACCTCAACATCTCAAAGTGCTGGGATTATAGGTGTGAACCACTGTGCTCGGCTCTGAACTCTAGTTTTTGTCTCTTTAGGACCCTAAGACTATTGAAGTTAATGATTAGTTTTTTAATGTGGCTTATTTCTGCTTGGTTTATGTGATGGTTAATTCTGTCTGGGCTAAGGGATGCCTAGAAACCTGGTAAAACCTTAATTCTGAGTATGTACCTGAGTGTGTTTCCAGAAGAGACTGGCATCTGAATCAGTAAACTGAGTAAAGAATATGGCTCTCACCACTCTGTGTGTGTGTGTGGGGGGGGGCACCATGCAATTTGTTGAGGGCTGGAAGAGAACAAAAGGCAAAGGAAGGGCCAATTTGCTGTCTATGTTTGGGTCGCGACATCCATCTTCTCCTACCCTCAGACATCAGTGCTCCTGGTTCTCAGGCCTTTGGACTTGGACCAGGACTTGTATTATGCCATTGTTTCCCAGCCCCATTCCCTTCCAGGTCTCAGTACTTCATATTCAGACTGAATGACATCACTGGCTTTCTTGGGTCTCCAGTTTGCAAACAGCAGGTTGTGGGACTTCCTAGTCTCCATAATCTCATGAGCCAATCCCTGTAATAAATCTCTCTCTCTCTCATACCTTCATGGCTGTTCTCGTCCACCTTCCTTTAATGGGTCTATCAGAACTCCATGTATGCTTCATGGTTGGCTCAACACTCCCTTGGCCTACAAGGTCCCACCCACTCCCCGCACTGGAATCTTGTAACCTCCCTCTGTCTCTTTAGAACTCAGTGCCCTGTGGCTTCCCATGCTCCTTCAGTAGTTAATCATGTGCATCTTTGTGATGAGGCTGAAGACATCATCTGGTACAATATTAGGCCTTCTCACATTGCTATAAAGAAATATCTGAGACTGGGTAATTTATGAAGAAAAGAGGTTTAATTGGCTCACAGTTCTGCAGACTTTACAGGAAGCATGTTGCTTGGCTTCTGGGAGGCCTTGGGAAGCCTGCAATCATGACGGAAGGTGAAGGGGGAGCAGGCACGTCACATGGTGAAAGCAGAAGCAAGTGAGAGACACACTTCTAAATAACCAGATCTCACGAGAACACATTCACTATCTCAAGGACAGCGCTAAGGGGATGGTGCTAAACCATTCATGAGAAATCCACCCCCATGTTTCAATCACCTCCCACCAGGCCCCATCTCCAACACTGGGGATTACAATTCAATGTGAGATTTGGGTGGGGCAAATATCCAAACTATATCAGGTGCTATTTCTTAACTTCTCATATACAGGAAGATCCTAACAATAGTGTGTGTGTGTGTGTGTGTGTGTGTGTGTGTGTATACATATATATGTATCAATAGGAAAAATAGTACCTGATATAGTTCAGATACTTACCCTGCCCAAATCTCATGTTGAAATGTAATCTCCAGTGTTAGAGGTGGGGTCTGACAGGAGATGATTGGATCATGCCAGTAGATTTCTTATGAATGGTTTAGCACCATCCCCTTAATACTATCCTTGCAATAGTGAATGAGTTCTCACAAGATCCAGTTGTTCAAAAGTTTGTATCAATAGGAGATCTGGTTGTTTAAAAGTTTGTATTGATAAGATTATATATATATATATCTCAATAGGAGACATATATATATATATTATGTATAGGATCAACAGGAGACGTATATCTATATATACACACATATATAGTTCTATTAATGAGAGATGTGATCCTATTTCTCTGGAGAACTCTCACACTAATACGATTTTTTACCCTGTAGGTGTGACAGATACTGTGATGCAATGCCTAGATCCCCCTTCAGGAATGAAGGAATTAGTCCCCCAACTGCTAGGGATTGTCAATTGGCAGCCCCTTTGAGGATTGCTTCTGCTGAAAAAAAAAAAGTAAAAACAAAACTGCTTCCTGCAAGGTTCACACCCTTCCAGGGCAACCTGTATCCAGTGCTTTCTTGCCTTTGGGGTAAAAGAACCTGCTGCTGTGCAGCAACTTGGGACAATTCTAGATTGGGACAACAACCCTGGAGCTAGAAGCATTGCTATAGCTCCAGAACTCCCTGTGCGGCTGGCAGAGGCTGAGGCTGCAACAAATTCTGCTTTCTTCCTCTCCCTTCTACAGAGGGTGATCCTAAAAGTACCTCCTAATAAACATTGTGCTCATTAATCTCTGTCTCAAGGAACACAGTCTGTGACATTAGGCCTGCACATGCACAACTTAGAAGTCAGCAATGCCTTGAGGGTATATTGGGTGCCAAATAGTAGGCACATTTGAATGCATTTCCTGTGTCTTTGGGATCTTGGCTTCTTTGGGGCATTGGCTGCCTTGGTTGCTATCCAATGCCTTCCAACAGTTGGCCTTTGTGTTTTATCCAGCTTTTATAGTTGTTCTCAGTGGGAGATTAATCTGATATCATCCGCTCCATCATAGCTGGAAACAGATCATGCTGACTGTTTTAATTCTCAGAAGCCAGAAGGAGCAATGATGGAAACTGTTGCTGGGAACCTAATTCTGTTCAACAAAGAACTGTTGATTGGAGATGCAGAAATGATGAAACCTGAGGAGAAAATGACCTTGTTTTCTTAGACTCTGCAACACCCAGGAAGGAGAATACAGAGCACAGTTATATATATGTCACGGACTTTAGAAATACAGACTTCAAACTTCCCAAGGAAAAGAGATAGAATCCAGGGGCCAGATAAATAAAAAAGAAATATCAAAAGCCATCTGAAAGTAAAAGTGAAAATTTGACACTATAATCGCAAAAAAAGCCAAAGAAAGAAGGAGAAGGAAATCTGGAAAACAGATAGACTCATATGCTGATACACTTTTTGGAACGTAGAGTATAAATAATAAACAAGTAGTAATGATACACAGATGAGTTAATATGTTGGACAGCAGTGAAAGAGCAGAAAGATCTAAAGAAGATACTAATGGGCTGAGTGAGTGAAATCTAACAATATGAGATTGAGTAGGGACAATGGATTTACTCAGGTCCTAAGAGCCTAACTTTACAAGGACAAGGTGAAAATCAGGTTTAATAAGTGTTCATGTGAAAAGCAAAGAAACAAACAAAGCACGTTAAGCACTTTAGTTTACTTTAAGTTGGTATGAATCACTGCTATGAACTTGTCATCTAAAATAAAATTTTAAATTGCATTAACAGAAGCACAAAGTCTTAAGTGAGAAAGTCCTATAATTACTCTGTGTGGGTAGTCTGACCTCAGACCTTGACACAGTCTGAATGTGTCCCTCCAAAATTCATACTGAAATCTAATTCCCATTGTGGTGGTATTAGTAGGTGGGGCTTTTTGGGAAGTGCTGTTACAAAAGAGGTTGTAGGGCGCTGCCCTGTCCCTTCTTCCATGTGAGGTAACAGGAAGAAGTGTACCATCTATGAAGCAGACAGAACCCTTCACAGTCATCAGATCTGCTGGTGCCTTAATCTTGAACTTCCCAGGCTCCAGAACTATAGGAAACAAACTTCTGTTTATAAATTACCCATCCTAATGTATTTTGTAATAGCAGCCCAAATGAACTAAGACAGATGCTAATTACCACAATTTGAACAAGATATTAATCAACCATGGTGTATTCAGAGCAGGGCAACCAGGATGTTGAAGGAAACGGGTCATATGAGTGACTTCGGAAGAAATGGAATGAGAAGAAGTAGGTCCTCTGTAGCAATCATCTTCACGTATGCATGTGGCTATCGGGTTGAAGGGGCTTTTGATTTTTTTCCTTCATGAAACAAGGGACAGACTGTGGAGAGACAGATTTAGATTCAAATACATGAAGAAATGTTAAACCATTAGAACTGTTGGAAAATGGAATGGGCTTCCACTAAAGCTGGTGTTGTCTCCCTCCGTTGTGCATTCATGAGAGGCTGGAGGCTGAGGGTCCCCCAGCTGGTTGAAGGGTAGAGGAGGAAAGGGAGTGTTTTGGTTGGCCGATAATGTTAAAAAAGTTTGGCCGGGTATGGTGGTTCACGCCTGTAATCCTAGCACTTTGGGAGGCAGAGGCAGGCAGATTACCTGAGGTCAGGAGTTTGAGACCAGCCTTGCCAATATGGCAAAACACCATTTCTACTAAAAATACAAAAATTAGCCAGGCGTGGTGGCATGTACTTGTAATCCCTGCTACTCAGGAGGCTGAGGCATTAGAATAGCTTGAAGCTGGGAAGCGGAGGTTGCAGTGAACCAAGATCACGCCACTGCAGTCCAGCCTGGATGACAGAATAAGATTCTGTCTCAAAAAAAAAAACAAAAAACAAAAAACAAAAAGAAGTTTGAGTCAACATTAAAGTTTGAGAGATTTTACATAAAATAAATTTCTAGCTTCCACTGAAAAAAATAAGATACATGACATTACTTAGCTCTCCTTTCTGCAAATAAACCAACGGCAGCTAGTTTGCTTATAACCTGTCTTAGTCCATTTGTGTTGCTGTAAAGTAATACCTGAGGCTGGGCAATTCATAGACAAAAGAGGATTAGTTGGCTCATGGTTCTGCAGGCTGCACAAAAGCATGGTGCCAGCATCTGCTTCTGGTGAGGGCCTGATGAAGCTTCCACTCATGGCAGAAGACAAAGGGGAGCAAACATCAAATGGTGTGAGAGAAGGAAAGAGACAGAGGTGGGAGCTGCCAGGTTCTTTTTAACAATCAGACCTCATGGGAAGGAGTAGATAATAAACTCACTCATTACTGTGAGGACAGCACCAAGCCATTCAAGAGGGATCTGCACCCAGGATACAATCACCTCCCACCAGGCCCCACCTCTGACATTAGGCACCAAATTTCAACATGAGATTTGGAGGGGACAAAATATCCAAACTATATCATCCCCTTTATACCAGGCTGTGTTTTCCAGTTTTCCAAAGTCTTTCCCACTCACACAACGCATGCTCTTGACGGACCAATTCAATCTTTTCATATCATCTGCCTGAGGCTGTAGGTACTGGAGTTTACAATCCCTATTATAGAGGAGACTTAACTACTAAATGAGGGCAGGAAAATCCCACAGTTTTACCACCCTTTGCCCCGCTTTCTGATGGGAACTGCCCACCCAGAACCCCTGCTGCCAAGAAGACTGTTTTGAGACAGGTTCCCCGATTGCATACTGAGCAGTTTAGGTGGACACCTGATCGCAGGGCAGTCAATTCACAGGCTGATAGTGACATGTAATGGGGCTGAGCATGGAAAAGTGAGCTGAACCAATCACATTTTCTCTCTCGGCTTTAAAAACGAAGAAAGTGTGAACCAGCAAGCTTGCAATGGTTTTGATGCTGAGGGCCCAGAGAAGTCATGATGGGCCAGGAACAAGCTGAAATCAGGATGCATCTAAAACAAAGAGTTTATTTCATGAGAGAGGGGAGGGAGCATGTGAACAGAGAGAGGCAGAGATATCTTGATAGAGAAACCGTGTGGCCTGAAAGAGACACATCAAGCCACGGGTCCCCAGAGCTGTCTGGGTTCCTCACGGTTTTTCAGCTTCAGACCCAGGCGCATGTATATTCTTGCAAGAAACTCCAATTTCTTGAGCTAACTTGAGTGTTCTCTTGTCCTTGCACTCAAGAAAAGCTAACCAAAGCTCCCTTAAGGCCTCTGCTAACTTGAGAGTCTGTGATTCTACAAATTTGAGTCTAAGGGTTTACCTCCAGGATATGAACTGTGAAAGGAAAATATCTTGGGCCCCTAAAATCACTAAGCTAAAGGGAGAACTCAAGCTGGGAACTGCTTAGGGCAAACCTGCCTCCCATTCTATTCAATGTCATCCCTCTGCTCACTGAGATAAATGCATATCTGATGGCCTCCTTTGGAAAGGCTAATCAGAAACTCAAAAGAATGCAACTGTTTGTCTCTTACCTACCTGTGGCCTGGAAGCCCCTCCCTGCTTTGAGTTGTCCCATCTTTCCAGACCAAACCAGTGTTCATTTTACATATGTTGATTGATGTCATCTGTCTCTCTAAAATGTATAAAAACAAGCTGTGCTCTGACCACCTTGGGCACATGTTGTCAGGACCTTGTGAGGCTGTGTCACAGGCGTGCGTCCTCAACCTTGGCAAAATAAACTTTCTAAATTAACTGAGACCTGTCTCAAGTTTTCGGGGTTCACAGACTGCTCCCTGACACCCAGGTAAGCCAAGCACACTGTGGACAGATAACCCATGCAGTAGGGATCCATCTCTAAGACTACTTTCCCAAACCCTTTTTCTTCTGCTACAAAGCCATGCGTATAACTTTAGAGGTATAAGCATGCAAACACCTTAAGATCTAATTTTATCACATTATCATATTCCCAACAGGAAAAAGAAGTGTGTAGGTAAACCTATGTGCTTTCTTATACGCATCTGTCAGCCCTAATCAGACACCCTCCTCCTTCAATAGAAAAAATGATTCAGATGTTGTCATCAGACTTGTGAACCTGAAGAATATTTAACTTGTTGATTAAGTACTTAACATTACAAATGAATGCAAAACTGTCTATCAGTTCTGGTGTGATTATTCTGGAAAGGTTGTAAGTTTTTAGGTGGCCGTGATAATGAATGACCCTTGTGATATTAAAGCCTGCCTTGTTGCGTCAGCTTTTTGGAGGAGTTGCTAGGTGGGCCCCAAGAAGAAGAAAAGAAAGATGCCTATTAGAACTCATCATAAAGTCACTGATTTGTTTTTTTGTAAGCAACTGCTGTTGAAATTAGATGGCAAAGAACAGGCTGTAGCTGCCCCTGTGAAGGGAGTTGTGGATGTGTAAAGAAATTTGTTACTGGGGAAAGCTTCCAACTACGATGGCACCTCCCTGGCACAGGCCACACGATCTGCAACCTGTCTCCGAACAGTCACATACACTGGGGGGACACACAGACACAAAACAGCTGGGCGGTTGACTGACCTTTCCACTTTGCAGCCCAGTATTTTGGCGTCATGGAGATTAAGACTTGACTGATCTCACTGGAAAATTGTCTAAGCATTTGCTACACTCTGCTTTTGTAGACACCAGTCCCATTCCCAGGGGAAAAAATCTACATCTGCTGAATCTTTTCAAAACCGGTAGATACAGGACATTTAGGACAAATTAGTGAAACACGCCAATATTTGCCCCCGCCCTGCTTCTGCTAGAATTTCAAAGATTTTGTTTGTCAGAAAAAGATATCTTTGTAATTTCTAGTAATAAAGACAAATTAACAACAACAAAAAAACTGCCCAAAAGAGTGAGAATAAGTTTTCTTGTTCTCTTTTTACATTTCTTTTTCGTTTTCACAAAGTAAAATACAGCAAAATTCACTCCTTGTGGCATATGGGTTTTGACAAATGCAGAACATTTTTCTTTCTTTTTTTTTTTTTTCTGTTGCCCAGATTGGAGTGCAGTGGTGTGATCTCAGCTCACTGCAACCTCCGCCTCCCGGGCTCAAGTGATTCTCCTGCCTCAGCCTCCCAAGTAGCTGGGGTTACAGGCATGCGTCACCACACCCAGCTAATTTTTGTATTTTTAGTAGAGATAGGGTTTTGCCATTTTGGCCAGACTGGTCTCGAACTCCTGACCTCAGGTGATCCTCCCGCCTTGGCCTCCCAAAGTGCTGGGATTACAGACATGAGCCACAGCGCCTGGGCCGCATAGCATTGTATTTCTATCACCACGATCATGTTCGGAAGAGTTCTATCATTTCTCAAATTCCACAATGCCGTCTGTTTGTGGTCAGACCTTCCATCCTTCCCCAGCCAGCAACCACTGATCTGTCCTCCATCTGTACAGTTTTGTCTTTTCCAGAATGTTAAATAAATGGAATCATTTTGTATGTAGACTTTTAGTTTATTAATTGTTAATTTATTAACTTATTTTTGCTAAACTTCCCGCTGATATCATGTTACATGCAGAGAGAAGAATACCAGAAGAAATATTTGGGGCAGGGGGTATCTTAAAAGACAAGAAGGAGGAAGTGGGGAAGTTGCTGTGCTCAACTGCAAAATTATTTTTATTTGTGCAGAGAAGTTATCTCAGAGGTAGTCAGAACCAATCAAAAAGATTTATGCATTCAAACTTAGACTTTCTGTAATACTTTAAGGAAGAATTGATGAGCTTAGTCTTTGATTATCTTTAACCAGCCTTGGGATCTGACCCAGGGCTAGGTAATTAACAAGAGTAATTAGCTCCTGTTGCGGTTGTGGTGTATGCTTGTGGAGAAAAGTGCGCATTAACTCTGTGTGCCCCACAGCAGCCTCCTATATTATGTTCCCCATACCCCTGCTTTCCCTCCTTAGAATAATTGCCTCATGAACAATGGCTCGTGTCAGCTTCATCCTGCTTACTAGGGGAACATGATTTGCTACTACAAGTAAACCTGGTGGCAGGCAGGGCAGCTGGCTAGACTCATATTTAGGTCTTGAGATTGATATTAAGTTTAAAAAATTAAGTTAAAAAGTTAAGTTAGATTTGCTCTACTAGAGATTCTTGGAAGGCCCACTCTAAGTCAGGCTCCTGCTGGATCCATCCACACATTTATTTTTCAGATGAGGAAGGCTGTGACCCAAGGACTTCTATCCAGCCTCTCTGGCCCCAACACTTTCCCCAATCTTTGCAGGCTCTGAACTGCCGCCTCCCTCAGGAGCCTTGATAGATCCTGAAAATGGCGGCCGTGGCCGCCTTCTATAAAGAGGAGATGGGTCACATACTCTGTGCAGGCTATGTGCTATGTTCTGTCAAAGTTAATCTGCCCGGGAAAACTCCTGAGAGCCTCCCAGTCACCCTACGAGGGACACAAAGGGTAGGGAAGCCAAGTCCCAAGAGCTCTTTGGGGGCTGTTTAAAATGGCCACTCCCCCAGCCTCTTCGTGGGCATCTGCAGCTGCTGTTTGCAAGGAAGTTTAGGGAAGATGGCTGAGCTCTTCACCGACCGTCCTAACAAATAAGCCATTGGCCTCAACTCAGACCCTTTAGAAGAGACCTCAATGCCTCATAACTCGGAGCAGTGAGTGGACGCCCACCTGTGCCACTTGAAACGGGCTCTGTTGCAGCCGCAACAGGGTCTGAAACCCACATTGGTAGCGTCAAATGCAAGCAGTTATTTCATGAAGACTCCGTGTGTGTGTGCGTGTGTGTGTGTAGCACACCAGTGAAAAGTGGGAGGTAGAGAAGGTACAAGAAAAGGGAAAGACAGTCTAGGCTGTTGCTTGGAAGAGCTTGCTGGGGAACAAACCATCATCATCTCAAACAGCTTGGTGACATGGGTCCTGAAGATGTACACATCCCCACAGTCATATTCTTGTTGGAGTGGTGGAAATAACCTGGCAGGAGACTTTTTAAAAACCCAGGCTCTGGAGTCAGGGAAATATGCACTCGGTTTCCAGCTTTCACTTTCTGTCTTCGTGACCTACGGCAAGTTCCTTCACTTCTGCAGGCCCCCGTTTCCCTATCTGTTAAAATGGAGGATATTCTACCCTCACAGGGTTGTTATGATAAATCAGATAATGCAGCTGAAGCAAATCAACTGAAGACTATTTGGCTCCAAAATCCACACGCCTAGGCACTGGGCATTACTTGTGTATGTGCAATGATCGTGTGTGAGCACGTACTTCTATTGCAGTGAGCTCAGGGGTGGGTGGATCATGAGGTCAGGAGTTCAAGACCAGCCTGGCCAACATGGTGAAACCCCATCTCTACTAAAGATACAAAAAATTAGCCAGGCGTGGTGGTGCGCACCTGTAATCCCAGCTACTCAGGAGGCTGAGGCAGGAGAATTGTTTGAACCTGGGAGGCAGAGGTTGCATTGAACTGAGATGGTGCCATTGCACTCTAGCCTGGGCGACAGGGAGAGACTCCATCCAAGTAAATAAATAAAAATAAGAAATCCATTTAAGGTTAACTTTTTCAGTTTTGACAGTCTTATGATAGAGCTAATAGGCTGAATGGGGGCAGGTAAGGCCATTTAAGAACTGCTAATAAGTGCTAGCATCTTGGCTTTGCTGGGGATTCTATCTACTGGGGATGAAAGGTGATGTCTTGGAGTATTGTGATTAAGTGGTTTCCACCAAACCTCAGGCAGCAAGTAGTGGGCATAGAGTTATCCGGACTGAGTATAAAAGCCTGGTTATGGAGGGGTTATGTGTTCTGGTACCAGCCAGCTATTATCTAGTGGGTTTATTTATGGTTAAGTGAGAATAAGAACTGGAGAACCATCCTTTATGTGGTTGATATGAGCTTCTCAGACACTGGGCACCTCCTAGCCCTCTAGTACATTGCAATAAAGTGATATAGCAACAGACAACATACATGCCTCCCCCCATTTTCCCCCTACCCTCCAAAACTCCTACAACTGTGGGCTTTCAATATTTGTTTACAGGAAATCAGAGAGATGCTTATTTCAAAAATAGCTTTAAAAAATTATCCAAGTAGGCCAGGCATGGTGGCTCACACCTGTAATCCCAGCACTTTGGGAGGCCAAGGTGGGCAGATCACCTGAGGTCAGGAGTTCGAGACCAGCCTGGCCAACATGGTGAAACCCCGTCTCTACTAAAAATACAAAAATTAGCCAGGCGTGGTGGCACACTCCTGTGGTCCCAGTTACTTAGGAGGCTGAGGCAGGAGAATTGCTTGAACCTGGGAGGTGGAGGTTGCAGTGAGCAGAGATCAAGCCACTGCACTCCAGCCTGGGCCACAGAGCAAGACTCCGTCTCAAGATAATAATAATAATAATAAAAATTAAATAAAAAAGAGAAAATGTGGTGAAGCAAAGAAAAGGAAATAAAATAGTGACCTACAAGCCCCCTCCTGCTGTCCTGCAAGATAACTGTTGTTAACATTTTGGTGTGTATCACTTCAGTATCTTTTAAATGTATGTACACACATACACACACAGACTATATGTATATAGACGTATGCATATGTTTATTTATAGAAACGGGATTGCACTGCACAGTTATATAACCTGAATTTTTCACATACTATCTCATGAACGTTTTCTAAGTTATTAAATCTTTGAGGCACTGTGTCTTTTTATAAAGGAACACTTGCTTCAACATTAGACATTTACAGCGCCTCAGCAGTGTGGCCCTCCAAAGAGGTCTGGCCCCTGTGTCTACCCCTTGGGTATATTGTGAATTCAGGAAGCTTGAATTGGCTACTGGAGCTCCACATGTAAGAAATCAGCTTTCAAAGGCACTAAATAGGAACCAGAGTTATTGTGGCTTCTTCATAAAAGTGAACTGGAATAACAAATGCTGTCTGACATCTCAACCAGCAGGGACTCTTTGCTGTGTGTGTACATTTGCAATCCAAATAAGGCATAAAAACATGCAAAGAGAACGGACAGCAGAGCCCGGGGGGCCTGGAAATGCTTCCTTGTCACTTCTTTGGCAAGGAGAATGATCTTCCACCATCATCTTACCTCCATCCTACCATAAACCTGCCACGGAGTTCCCTTAGAGGGCTGATAGCAACCAGACCTCCAGCCTGCGGATAAAAGACTTGTGCCCTCGTTTCACCAGCAACCTCGAGATCCCTCTGTTTTGAAGTGTATTCATGCTGGCTCAGATCAGCGAGCCTTGGTGTGCTGATTCAGACACAAACTAATCCTTGAGGCTTCAGGAAAAAGGGTTTTGATGTCATTTCAAAATAATGTTAATGGAATCAACCACAATTTATTAACCAAGGCTAGAGATTTCAAAAGTTGTTACTGATAAATAAGGCTGGATGACTTCTGAGATGTGGGGTGTCTGTCTGGTTCCTGGTGGGGATTCCTCTACCTCTTGGTCCATCGCTTAACCCCAAACAGGGAATTCTTGTGCTCTGGCACCATCTCATTGTATGGCAGGACTCCTGGTGGCAGGTGAGTCTTAGGCTTAAAGGGGGAGAGTATATTTGGAAGCTTCGTGTACCCAAACCACAGAAAGGACAGTGGTGCAAGTGGGCCCCTGGTGGGCCTTGGGAACCATGGGATGCTCCCACTCCCTCTCTTTCATCTGCTGCCTTCTGAAGGCCAGTTTCATTCCCTCCACAAGAGCATTTCTGGAATGTCTGTCAACGAGGGTTGCTGGGGGCATGCTGACTGGCCTGGCTGGATTCCCATGCCATTGTCGTTAGGTACCTTGATGGTGGCCCCTCCACTGCCTCATGGATGGAATGTAGGAGAGGTCCTTCAGCAGCCAGAGAGTGCACTTCTCAGAAGTGGGTACATAAAAACATAGATATACTCAACCCTTCCCATCCATTTTCATTTCTCAGTCCTTTCAGCCATCTTCATGCTGGGCTCTTCTCCGTCCCCCTCATCCTCTGAACATCTCTGCTCACTTGCTTTTATTCATGCTGGTTCCCAGGTATATGCTCCTTCTTCTCTGTTTATCTAAATATGGCTCATTATCCAAGGGCCAAACCTCATCAGGGTTCTCCCCACTGCTCTAGCCTCCATTTGAAACTCGTTTCCCCACATCTGCAATTGTAGAACTGCCTTGTATTTTCTTCCGCCATGTGTCCTGAGTTAAGTTTTGTTTCTGCATGCTTCCTTTCTCCCCTTCCTGGGAGGAGAGTTGATGCTAACCCATTTCAGTCTGGCTTTTACTTCTTTCTCTTAACCAAAATGCTTTTGGTAGACTCACTCATAGCATCCACACTACCCCATGGCCATTTCTTAGTTTTTATCTTACTAGACCTTCAGAGGTATTCGATACCACTGACCACTTTTACATCCTTAAACCCTCTCTTCTCTTGTATTTTGTGACACCAAGCTTTCCTTGTTTCTTCCCACCTTAGATACTCCTGCTCTGCCTTTTTTCTAAAAAAAAAATAGATTCCTGGTCTTCTTTCTACCTGACCAGTGTGCCTGTCCTTTTTCTGTCTATAATCTCTCCCTGGTTAATCTTCACCATTTCCATGGTTTTATATGTCAGTTAAATGCCATCAACTCCCACACTTATAACTTTTTCCAGCTCTTCTGAACTCCATGCATACATCTTACTGTCCCTCTGGCATCTCTACATGTATGTCTCATAGACATCTCTGAGTTAACATGCCCAAAAATGAACTAATTTTCCTTAGAAATGGAGTTCTTTCCTCCAGGCTTCCCCAAATGGCACCTCTATATTCCCCATTGCTTTTGGCAGATCAACCCTGACAGTTTCTTCTCCCTCACTACTCAAGTTCCATTGATTACAGCTATAAAACATCTCATAGACATCGATTCCTCTCCGTCTCCACTGTCACCTCCTTATTCCACACTACCGTGTCCTCCACCTAGCCCAAACCCTAACGCCTTTCTCTCCTTCCACACCCACCCTTCTCCAACCCCTTTCCCGTTGGGCAGCCAGGGATCTTAGCATATCGTTCCTCAGCTCCACACTCTAATGGTGGGTTATTGCACTTAGAAGAAAATCCAAATCCAAACTCTGTCCTACTCAGACATGATTGGACTCCTGACTCTTTCTCCAGCTGGCACTTCCAGACACACTGACAATCTTCATGCTCCTTAAGCCTGTCACACCCCTTCTGTCCACCCACAGTTCCTCTGTCTGGAACTTTCTTCTCCTCACTGTTTGCCTGTCTCCTTCACGTTCCAGCTTAGGTCACTTCTAAGAGAGCCCTTCTCTAACTTCCCCAAACTAAGTTGAGATTATGTGTGATACTCGATCACAGCAATTGTACTTTTCTACATAAAATGTATTATAATTTTTATTTTTAATTTTTTAGTATTTTATAATTTTTTATATTACTTGTGTGATTATTTGTGTCCCACTAAACTGTCTGCTCCACAAGGACAGGTACTGTATCTTGTACTTCCCTGTCTCCCTAGGAACATGGTGTGTGCTCAGTAAAAAATTATTGACTGAGGGAATGAATGCATAAACTAGATTTTAATATCCCCAAAGGACAGAGTGATTTTTTATTCTTTTCACCCTCAGCCAGGAGCTTAATAAATACTTGTTGACCTCAATACTGTATTGTGAAAAAATAAAAATAACAACAAGAAAGAGAATTACAGCATTATAAATCAACGTGGCAGAATGAAAGTTATGTACTCTAATATAATAAGTCTCAGCAAATAAGGGACAGAATTATACCCAGAGGACCCCTGCATTTGTGAAATAGCAATGTGCTTAATAATGCAAGTTTATTATATTTTGAAGCAACAGATGAATTGGACACACACATCTGGATATTTGGCACCATGTAGACAAAAACAACTGGATTATGGGCCAAATATTTCAATTTAACTAATGTGTTTTAGAGCTGTATAAACAGTCACAGATTACTCTGAAATTGTACTTCTTGGGATGTGGCCACATGAATAAGTGCAGAAGGGGATTTCTAGTTCCAGAAAGATAATGGACTAAGAAACTTGAAATCATTCCTGCCACAGATATGCAGAAATTCTAGATACATGTAACCCTTTAAAAATTGCATAGCAGAGATTCTGAGCCTTGGAAATGAGGAGGAGTTGAAAAATCAGAGCAATATGTCTGTGACTTGACCTGGGAATTTATTTTTGTTCCCAATAAACCTAGGGGCTTGGGTTTTGACACCCATATAAGGACAGGAGATAAAGTCTTGTAATCCTGAGAAGTATAAGTCAGGGACTTTGGAAGAGTTGAACCCCAGTGGGAAGAGAAATTGGAAGAAATCTGTCTATTGGCACAGGAAGAAGACAAGGAAGCTGTCCCAGCTTGAGGTTAGGAAAAAAGTCTCTCTAGAGAAAATTAAGCCCTGGGCTTGCCCTTAGGTTTTGGGTCCAAAATATGCCTTTAATCCATTCAGAAAGCATTGAAATATCTACATGGCTCAGGAAATGTGTAGCAGAGAAATAAACATAATCTGTTCCAAAGTGGATGTCCCTGGAATGCCTGAAATCCCAAATCACCCTGAAGTGACATTCTAACAACATAGGCTCACTGTATTTTCTCAGAAAATAACCCCCATTAAAGATGACCTCATGATTTTTAAAAAAGGAAATATGTAATGGAATAATTCACTGTGATGAAGAATCAGCAGACACAACAACAGTTAAGGTTCAAGTCCCCTGAACTTGAGGTAACAGAATGACCATCAGAGAGGGGAAAAGTATGCTGAGAATGCTTAAAAATATAATAGAAGGAGTCAAATACTGGAGGAAAGATCAAGACACTAAAAATAAAGAAAGGAAGGTATAAAAACTAGCTAAATAGACCTTATAGATATGACAAATACATTCAGTGAATGAAAAACTCAATGGATAGGTTCTGCAGCCCCTTAGCATAACTAAAGAGACAATCACTGAACTGAAGATTAGAGGATTTTACCCAGAATCCAGCATAAAGAGACCAGATGGAAACTGTGAGACAGAGTTTAAGGTGAGGAAAAATCCAAGATTTTACAAATCTAACAAGATTTCCAGAAGGAGATGATAGAGAAAGGATTAGAGAAGATATTTGAAGGAAAATGGGTGATAACTCTGAGCTGATTAAAGACATGAACCTTCAAATGAAAGAATCCCAGGGCACCTCAAGCTGGATGAGTATTAAAAAAAGACACCTAGAGAATTCCTAGTGAAACGATTAAACATTAAATAAAAAGGGAAATTCTGCAAAGGAAAGAGGGAAAAGATATCATACACAAAATAGCAAAGATTAGAATGACAGCAAATTTGTTAACACCAACATTGAAGATCAGAGGACAATATAATATCTTCTTAGAGTTACACTATTAATCAAGAGTTAGGGAAAAAAACAAAGGGAGTTTTAGTTAACAAATACTTGGAGAATTTGCTGTTCACAGACCTTCATTTAAAGAATTAAAAAAAAATGTATCTAAGAAGGAAACAATTCAGATGAAAGGAAATAGGATACAAGAAGCAAAGTTGACAAAATAAATCTGGAAACTGAGATTTGATTGAAGTTGCCTTGCATTCATAGAGAAATTCAGGGAAAATTGACATTTAAACAACATTGAGTCTTCTGATCCATGAACATGTTATATCTCTCAATGTATTAGGTCATCTCTAATTTGGCAATGTCTGGCATTTTTGGTGCACAAGTCTTGCAAATATTTTGTTAAATGTATCCCTAAGTACTTCATACATTTTATTCCATTATCAATGATATTGTTATTAAATTTCCATTTCCAACTGTTAGTTCCTATATTTTGTATGTTGGCTTTCAATTCTGACACTTTGCTAAAATTATTTCTAGCAACTTTTTAGTAGATTCTTTAGTTTTTTCTCCATCGATGATCATATTGTCTATTTTATTATTTTTTATTGTTTAATTGTTTGGTTATGTATTCCTACATAATATTGCACAGAAGTAGTAAAAGTGAACATTCTTGTCTTGTTACCAGTCTTAGAGGTAAAGCATTCAGTGTTTCATAATTAAATGTGATATTAGTTGCAGATTTTTATAGATCCCTTTTATCAGGTGATGAAGTTTGTGCAAAATGAGTATTGTTTCTTCCTTAAAAATGTGGTAGCATTCACCAGTGAAGTCCTCTGAGTTGAAGTTTTCTTTGTGAGAAAGTAACTACAAATTCATTTAAAAACAAATGAATATGAAGGCTATTCTAGTGATCTTTGCTTTTCAATGAGGTTTTGCAATTTGTGTATTTCAAGGAATTTGTCTATTTCATCTAAGTTGTCTAATACACTGGCACAAATTGGTTTTAATATTCTTTTATTATCCTATTAATACTGCTGGATCTGAAGTGATGATTCCTCATTCATTAATACCATTGGTAATGTGTCCTTTTTTTTAAATCAGGTTAGCAAAATGCCTACCAATTTTATCAATCTTTTCAAATAACAAACTTTTGGCTGCATTGAGTTTCTTTGTTTTTTTTTTTTTTTTTTTTTTTTTTTTTTTGAGACGGAGTCTCACTGTGTCACCCAGGC